>NW_026988503.1:10466363-11115000 GCF_030222135.1 Aotus nancymaae
CAAATGCTACTACTCTTCATACACTGATTCTCAACTGGTGCTTAATTTATATGAGGCTCATCCATGCTTTCAGCAACATTTGTTATTCTTGGATCTCAGACATCAAATGACAATATTTCCCGGAGCAATAATGACAGTATGGAATACCCCTCTACCCCACCATTTCCAAAGGCTCCTTAGTTAAAAACCTTAGTATTCTACTTTGGTTCTTTTGGTAAGTATAAGATGAAAATTATGATAGTAAAATAAAGACGCTATTGCCACTTTTTGGTAAGTTAATACTGTTTAGGAATAGTAGAGATCAAAAGTTTTTTTAAAAATCTTGTAACAAACATGCCATTCAACTTAGAATTGTTAATAATAATGCTAATAGTTTTATATCCATCAGTTTTTTTCATGTGTTCATTGTTCAACTGGTTCTGAACTTGGGCAAGAAAGCTTAACAATACTTTTCTAGAGCAGGGTGATATTCCTCAGGATTAATATATTTCCACTAAAAATAGACATGATGAGATAAAAAAGTATTAGTTTGAGATGCAGAACCGTGTTATACTCCCTTCTCTTGTAAAGTAACTGTGTGATCCTAAATAAAACTCATCTAGTCTCTCTAGACCTCACTCTATCTATACATTGAGTTTACATGGACTGCATTTCATATAATTCACAGCAAGCAACACATTTTATTTTAAATGCCATAAGTTTACCCATTTGATACAATTCCAAATAATCAAATAAATCATATATAGAAATATACTATATAAATAATAAGGAAGTACTTCAGCATCCAAGAATGCTAGAATATATAAATATTGCAATGATAAAATGTTTTCTATGGTTGGGACACCATAAAAATGATTAATTCTATTTAATATTTCAATAAAACATATTTATTTCCTTTAACATACTTGCTGTTTTTCAAAATCCAGATAATGTCATAAGCCAGTATACTCTGGAAATAAGAGAAAAATAAAGAGATGGAATTTCTCTCTGACCTCCAGGGAACTATCAGATATCTTTAATTTATGTATACTGTTCATAGTACATCCTATTATTTGACAGTGATGTATAAGTTCTAATTAATAAATGATCATTATGAGGAAAATGTAATGAATGCAGAATACATTTTGTTTAGCCAATCTAAATGAAGGAGCAGTTAATTATCATGCTAAAAAAAGGCAAGTAAGAATAACACTTCCAATTACCAACAAGTGGAATCTCTATAAAGATCTGAAATTTTTATTTAAATAGAGTGAACAAGGTAAATACCTACTTTTTATAAGATAATCTTTTTTCCAAGATTTGTTCTATGGGAATTTAAATGTTGTCAAGTTAAGACAAATGTTACTGCTTTAAGAGATAATAGAGAGATGAGAGATCCACTATGATAATTCATATTCAAATGGCTACATTGTCTCCAAGGCACTTGAGTATCATGAAGGAAGAAGAGATTTTATTGATTGGGAAATGACAGAAGGTTATGCTTATTGTATATAATAAAGACTATTGATTTTGTTAAGCAGAAAAATGGCACTTTAAAAAGCCCATTTCATATCAACTGAAACTGAATGGTACTTTCTACCAGTCTAAAAGTTTTTAGAAAAACATTTTTAATGAAGCAAAAGACATAATTTGTCAGGAATGTCCCTTATACTAACCAAAAGAGAGTTCATGGCTATAATGAAGGTTTTCTTCTAATATCTAAATTGAAATTCCAATCTATTCAACTAGGTTAAAATTAAAGGCAAAGCTACTCTTGCTATAATAAGACTTCATACTAAAGTGAAATATCTTCAGCTGACTCCTAAGAAATTTGAAGGGAAAGATATTTCCTCTTAAGAAAATATGGGTATGTTCAAATGTTGATGATGATACTTGAACAGAAAACTGACATGGTTTATTTCAGTAAGCTGTAATTATTTTAATGAGCAATAAACCCTGAGGTGCTATAGGCTTAAAGAAGCTACAGCAACCTTTTACTGAATGCTTCATGGTATGCTGACGGAGTTGCTGGAAACTGCTGCCAATTTTAGACAATAATTATGAAATAAAATTAA
Source organism: Aotus nancymaae (assembly GCF_030222135.1). Classification (NCBI taxonomy): domain Eukaryota; kingdom Metazoa; phylum Chordata; class Mammalia; order Primates; family Aotidae; genus Aotus; species Aotus nancymaae. Next base: position 10,468,418 of record NW_026988503.1, read on the forward strand.
ATTACTTTTGTGTAGTTCTACAAACTGTTGAATATAAAAATTCTCAATCTGGTCTACTTAATCAATATTTTGCTTTTATTTATTTGTGTTTTATAATTCAGAGAAGCATTGTGAAGCAAATTTTTAGTAAACAGACTAGAATCCCAGTTTTGCTTAATTCACCAGATATGTGGAAACCTCTGAGACTAATCTCAAATTCTGCCAGGGCACATGGCTAGATTACATTTTGCACTCTTACTGGTGATTAAGTATGACTAAGTGGCTAAGCTCTATGCAACAGAATGTGAGAAGAAGTGATGTGTACCAACTCAAGGCCTGGGTCATCAATGACCGTCCTTGAACATTCCAGGTTCTGTTCCCTTTCCAGCTGCTTGCAGTAGAGAAAGCCAAAGTAACTGCGAAAACCAGATCTTAAAGATGCCATGATAGCTAACTTCCTGAATATCCAGTTGATGACAAAGAATTGCCCTGTCCTTCTATCTTTCCTGCTCACTCAGAACTATTATTTAAACAAAAAATAAACCCCCTTATGTTTGAACAATTATTTATATTTGACCTATTATTTGTAAGGATAGCCAGCATTATTTTGACTAATTGAAAATTTAGTACCTTAAATAGGTTACTACTGTTAGGTTGATGCAAAAGTAATTTCAGTTTCTGGCATTTAAAAAAAAATGGCAAACACCGCAATTACTTTTGCACCAACCTAATATTTTCAAAATTCTAAATTATGAATGTTTAATTGTTTTGAAATGCAGGCAACAAGAAAGGAGGAAAACACATAGTAGATTGGAAAACTAGAGGGATCTGCCTTACTCTTGCCTTGCATTTTGTAAAACTGTTGCCAGCAACACTTTGAAAGGAAGACAAGTGTTATCCAAGTGTGTGGTTCTAAATGAAAAAGTTGAAAGGAGCCAGAATGCCACTATGCATTGTTTTTAACCTGTTACATTAGCAACATACTACAAGAAAGATATAGTTCAAAAAGGAAATGGCTGGCTTGCAAACAAAATATGAAAGGAAATAGAAAACATTTACAAATTTGGGAACTCCCAGGGTCAGAAGCTAGCAGTCTCTGGATCCCAAGCAGTAGGGATATAAGTCTATAAAAGTTTTAGAGCAACAAATCCCATAAAAGCATCTCAGTTATAAAACAAATACACACACATATACAGGTGATTAAGGATCTAGCCCTTGAGCAAAGATGAGATGCTTACAAGAAAGATGGTACCTTCCCACTAACCACTGTTACTACCCATGGTTCAAGAGAATGACATGAGATAAAGACAGAGAAATAAAACATTTAAAAACTAGGCCAAGTAAAAGGCTTTGGATGTATTCACTGGTTCTAGGACTGCCCTAAAGCAAATATCAAATAAATTCCTAACATTAGAAGAAATTATATTTCCTTGATTCTGTCCTGAGAAGCTAATAAGAATAAAACAGATCTAGGCTCTCCAGACTTTTTCTCAGGAAAAGCAAATGCTGTAAGATGCACAGACCACAAGGAGAACATGTAGTTATGGCTACCCAAGATGTGGTCATCAAAGATAGTAGATGAAATAGGACCTCCAAGAGGGTAGAACTAGGAGGCAACATAGAAAAACTGGTAAGAGTTTATTCTAGAGGTAGAATCTGGGTATAATGAAGAAATTTTCTCCAGAAAATGTCAGAGGGTCTACACACCAGGATTCTATTATGGCTATGAACCAGGAACCTTCTTTTTGTAATGGAACGTGTAGTTTAGTGTGTGCATACTTTTCTGTGCCTATCTGTTCCTCTGTTGTATAATGGGAAGTGGAGACAGATAACTTGTGTTGTAGTGAATAGGTCTTCAAACCATCAAGAATTATGGAAATAATTGACGTTAAGCTATATGTAGTTACAGGGCTACATACATACATACATACATACATACATACATTTGAATGTCTCCCAAAAATCATATTTTGGAAGCAATCCTCATCGTAACAGTATTAAGAGGTGGGACCTTTAAGAGGTGCCCTTATAAATGGATTAATGCCATTATCTTGGGATTGGGTTTCTTATAAAAGACTAGTTTGGCCCTCTTTTGCATGCTTCTCTCTCTCTCTCTCTCTCTCTCTCTCTCTCTCTCTCTCTCTCATGCACATTCTTGCCCTTCTACCTTCCACCATGGAATGATACAGCAAAAAAGCCCTCACCAGATGCCAGTCCCTTGATCTTGGACTTCCCAGTCTCCAGAAACGTGGGAGATTAATTTACATTGTTTATAAATAACTCGGTCTATGGTATTCAGTTACAACAGCACAAAACAGACTAAGACATGAGGTAAGTAGTTTTGGATTGATTTCTTCAGAGAATATGTGAATGCCTTTCTTTGTCAGGGGACTTGGGCATAAATGGTTAGTTGATGACTCTAAGAATGGCCCATGACAGAGAATGTTTGTTGTTACCAAAATCCTCATTCTCCTCATCAACCTGGGTACCAGCAACACATAGTTCTCAGCCATGCCTGCAGTTAGATAGGGACATGCCAACGATGTCTAACATAAAGAACATGAAGGGAAATGACCTGTGCCACTCCAGGAACTTGCCCATAAACCCTCCTGCACATACTCTTCTATAGCCTATTTTCTGTCTGTTAGCTTGGTGTGAGATGACCAGTATGATCTGGAAGTCATAGGAAGAGATGGAACAGCATCTCTTGCCCTGATTTCTGCATAATTTTGTGAGAGAATACCTCTCTTCTGACCTCTACACCATCCCATAATGTTAGATGAGCAAGAGAAACTTTTAATATTTTTAAACATTCAAGATTTATAAACTGAAAATTTTAAGCACTTAACATTAATATAATTCTCATGTGCCTTAGTTTCCCTTTGTTGAGAAATAATTGAAAATATAAGGAAAAAAAACCTTTTTAAAAGAATAACAATAGAACTCTGAATATAAAGCCAATTCTCCAACTGATTATTAAACTTCCACTTTAATTATAAAAGAAATCATAAAAAAAAATTAGGCACAAGTACTGAAATATCCCAAGAATGCCAAACATGTTTGTATTTAGATGTAACCTATAATTCAAAATACGTGTGAAATGTTGAAACATATAAATCTGTATAAAAAGATTTACATTTTGGCTTCCTTCAGCATCCAATTTATAGATTTACCTACAAAATAAATTTAGTAGATTATTTCCAAAAACTTTGAAATTAAAAGCATTTTTAATTAGTTATTCCTAATTAAAACTGTAGTACAATACTTTTGTAATTTTATGAAAACTTCACATAACAATTTTATTGCTTTCATAGAAAGTCACAAATACTATTACTTGCTAAAATGTGTTTCTTCCTATCAGCCCAGTTCAAATAGATGAATTTCATAATCATGTTAGCTAAATGATTTATGTTCTTCTGAACTTCCTTGACAATTTGTAACTTTATCACTTTATTCTTTGTACCATCAATTATAGCTACATTTAGAGACTTCTTTATTAATTAGTATTATAGAAAACTCTTCAGATGTTTTTCATTCTCTTTTTCTTTATTGTCCTATATTCTCAAGTCTTTCTGACATATTGAGATTAGAAATTTGTTTCTCAGTAAAATAACATATACTAATAAACACATTTATTCCTTTACTAGGCTTGTTTCAGTTTCTGCACTATCTTGGAATATGACGAGCTAAAATTTTCAGAATATTGTAGCAGTACAAATTACAAAGGATTGATTCTACAGAATTAATGGGTGGACCACAGTTATGAGAATGACTTACCTACTCTGAATGTTCTATCTAATGTAAAGTTTGTATTTCTGACACTGTTCATGGTTCAGATTTCCTAGATATGGCAGTCACTGGTTTTCTGTAAATCTGGCCAGTCTGAATTCCCACTGGGCCAAACATAATATATAAAATGGAAGTATACTTTAATTTATTAATGGTCATGACCATTTATAATCAACATAAAACACTCTTTTATAATATTTGTCCATATTAATAATGAGCAAAAATAAATTAAATGTACTGTATTTTTTCTACTTTTAACAAATATGATATTATGATTTTAGATGTAATAAGTTCAATTCTCAAGGAAATACATAACTTAAAAAAGAACAAATCAAAAATATGTCTTTCAAAAAAGAAGTTCTGAGAGTAAACAAAGAAACACAAGTAGCTCATATTCTTTGTTAAATGATGCACTTAGAGTCACATAGAATAAGATATACAAAAGGAAATTAACTTCTTTAAAGAAACAGGTTTGTATAAAAATGTATATCTGAACATCTCATGCATGGTATTTATAGGGTAACATAAACATAATTTCTGCCTATAATCTAATCTAATATATACAATGTTTATATAAATATTTATATGATAGGTTATAGATAAAATGCATGTGAGTTAAATATATACCTCTATATTAATGTTTTTCATATGTCAGTAAAAACTATAAGCATACATTCATTAAAACACTGAAAGAAATAAATTATATGCTTTTTATACTATGACATTTAACAAGAATAAGTTTTTTAAAAGTTTTTTTTTCTACAATCGTTTTTCTAAAATGAAGAAATAACTATGAATGGGTCTCTTTTTAAAGGAAAACTGATGAGGGAAGTAGATAAAGGAAGGGAGGCAGGAGAGGAAACTGAGGGTTATGAAAGGGCATTTATCACTTTGGCATCGATGGTAGTAGATGAAAGCAGTTGATCCCTTTCTAGGTTGCAGGAGAAAGAACATATTGTGAAATTACGTCCTGTGCTGAATATTTTGTTGGCATTCAACCAATTAATAATAACAAGAATGAAAACAACTCTGTCTGCGATAAGAATAAGGCTTCCAATATTAGTCACAGTCTGCTTAGCTTTAGGTTGGCTTAGATAAATGTAGTAAAGACAAGGAAAACATCCCACTCCACACTTTTTGGCTAATTTAATGTCTTTGCTAAGTGCTTAGGTAGTACGGTGACAGACACAAAGAAAAATGCATGGATTGATTGCACTGATAGATAAATAGAGTCTATTTCAGCACACAGAAAAACCCTTATAATTAGATGTGAATACTTGGTTTCTTGCCATCCATCACATATGCACGTTTAGGAAAGTATTTTTGTAATGAATTAGAAATGACTAATATTTCATAATACTCAGGATGTATTATACACATCTTGCCATAAATGGCTCAACCTATACTGACAATTATAAGATTCAGAAATGATTCACCTCTTTATTAAGATCTTTCCACATACTTGTCTGCCAAAATTTTTGAACAACATAGCATTTTTAAAACACAAGAGTCATCAAAATTTTACAAATTTGTTGTCAAACTTTTCTTAAGAAACTACTGAAATCCCACAAAAGTTACTTGAGAATAGAAATCCAGTGATAGGTATTTAGTCTATAAATTGAGGAGCTATGTATGGCTTTGTATTAATCAAATAATACTAATAAGAAAAAAAAAGCTAATACTAAAAAATATGCACTGTAAATAATACTTTGTTCAGCTAATAAAACAATACACATTTTAGTTTATAGTCTGATCCTAGAATTGAAATAAGAGCAACATCAAAATAATTATACAGGGTAGTCTGTAACTTTACAAGAAAGAACATAGCAAATACAAGAAGAAAGATATGAGAGAGAGAGAGAGAGAGAGGGAGAGCCAAAGAGACAGAGAGAAACTACGAATATACTGAGATACTTGATTAATTCTATCCACAGTTAATCAGAATAAAAATGATTGATCAGACACACAAAGCATAGCAGAGAGTAGGATGATGACCAGAATAAATATGTACCAAACTAATAGACTACAGCAAGCTTCAGATTTTATTATTATTCTGGATTAGGGAGTGAATAACACTGGAATTATAAAATAAAAATAATTGTCTGTAATCTTAGGTAAAGGTTGAGAACAGGATTGCCAATACTCTTTGGGTGAGACTGGAGTTCCTTAAGTTTCTCCTGCATAATTAGAGAAAGCAAACAGTAATCTTACCAGGGAAGGTTGTGTTTGTTCCTTAAATGTTCTCACGAAAGTTCCAAAGTAAAGGAAGTTAAATGCTAATGACTATGACATTGAAATATAAGAAATAGATACCAGGCGTTATCTCTGAGAAAATGTACTGATATAAATAAAACAAGTTACTTTCTCCCTTTCCCTCTAAGCCTCTAATACCATCAAAACAATGAAGCAGGATTCTTGAAGTCTGACTTTAAAATGTTGATTTCTTGGAATAAATGAGGGCAATTTGGTTACTTTTATTCAATTTCAGAAGAATTTGAAGAACTATTTATAAGGTTATTTTTTAAATATATGTACTTATAAATATCTCTCGTTTTTAGAAAATAATTACTAAAATGACAATAAAATAATTAACTATGTGCATAAAATTATTAATCTGATTTGCTTCATATCCTTAACTCCTTGCCTCAGGTAAACTTGTCTTTGACAATAAAAATGAATAAAATACATTTGAACAATTAGAAAATAATGAAAAGCATTCAAGAATGACATTTGACAAAGTCATATAAGGGAATATCGTACTTAAAAAAATGAGCATTTATAGATCAGCTGCCCCTGATGTAATACATCATATATTATTAAGAAAATTGTGCACCAATATATTGAATCACTTGAAATTAGTTTGGGGGCAAAAGGAAAATAGGCTATACTTAATTAATGATGACAATGAAAGATGTTTGATTTTATGAATAATATTTACAAACTATAAATGAGATAAAACAACAAACTAAGAAAATAACTATACATATGGTTAATATATAAATGTAGCAAAAAAGCAACTGTAGAAAAACTGTTACTGAAAGTCAAACAAAGACTACTATTGAACAGCAAAGATAATAAAAGGAAAAAATTTGTATAACATAAAATGAGCCATGAAGAAGATATAAAAATATTGTGTCATAGAGTTGTGAAAGGATACTAGGTATGTTGTAGTGATTAATTTTGGAATCACATATTGCTGAGTTTAGAAATACAACTTGTTATTTACTAGCAGTAGGACTTTGGAAAAGCTGCTTATTTTCTTTGCGTTTGCTTCCTATCCTGAAAAGTACACCAAGAACTGTAGCAAGGATGAATATTACAAAGTAGTAAGAAGGTCTAGCTCACGTATATATTGTCAAGAAAAAACCTGATGTATAGAATCCTTTGGAACCTAAAGCCAGTTAGACTAATTCATACTTATTTATATTCCCCTTTTCTCCAAGTTCCACATACATGCCTAGAATAAATAATTCATACTTTTAAGGAGATATAGAAGATAACCCAATAACTATTTTATTATAGTTAATTAACTATGATAATCATTTAAGTGTTGTTTAGAATTGTACAACTTAGATTAAAAAACTGAAGAGAAGAATGTACTTTATATACAAAGCAACTTTTAAAAACCCTAAAATATTTTTAATACATGTGTTTTATGTCCATACCTTAAAGGTCTTTTCTTACAATGGAGTTCAGATTTAATTACCTTTTTTAATATTAAAAAAATTCCAACTCAATGGATGACTTAATCTTTCTTTAACCTTTTCTATGCACTAAAATTGTCCTTTATCAAAGGATTATTTTGCATTCTTTGCAATATACACCTTCTGGTTTCAAAATTTTGTTTATATGCTTTAGGATGTGTCATAAGGATTGTTTTTGAAATCTTTTTTTTAATTGAAAATTTATAGATCAATGAAGAAAGCAAGGATATTTTATATCTATTTTATTTTGTTTCTAATAACATATTGCATTAATAAAGGGTTCCTTCAAATAAACAGAAACTGGTTTAATTTCCACTTAAGTAGAATAGTATAAATGATGTATAATTCTATAATTGATTTTTTTATTCATCCAGTGGGCTTTGTTGTAGCGATAATTTATCAATATTGATGAAAGTGGTAAAGAAGTATTTATTTGGAATTTGGAAAATATTCTCATGAAAATGTTGTTATGTACAAATGTTCAATGTTACAATGATCAAAGATTTTTTTCACAAAATATGTTCCCTGAAGTCTTCCTCATATTTAAAAATTTTAGCTCAGTTTAATTCTTCAATTCTATCTCAATATATGCAATTTTCTCATTAAAAATAAACTATGAATAGAGGGCATTATTACAATAAATAAAGAAAAATTATGAATAAGCTGTTAAACTTTCCTATTAGTCTCTCTTGTCTATTCAGGTTCAAGGTTAGATATCCTTTAAAAAATAATACTTGCTAAGAGGAAACTAAAATAAATATTGCTGAATTTTCTTTTAAGGTCACATTCTTTATTACAATAATATATTAATCAAATTTATTCTGGTTTATTACCCTATTTTGTTACTACATATAGTTTCACTGTGTCTATAATAACAATATTGGGAAAATAATAACCTTCAAGGCATCAGATGAAGTCTCTGGTGATGTCACATTCACTCTGACATTTATACTGACTTCATTTATGACAGACGGAAGGTGATGAACAGGTCCAAGCAAGAGGTCACCTTGTGTCAAGACTGGTATACAATCTGTCAAATGCAGTGACTGTGAGTCGGCTAATGAGGAATTAACTAGACAGAACGTTGCTATTTGACTGTTTTCATGCACTCCAAACCTGTTAAACAATGCTAATCAGGTGTTTATTAAGTGAAACCATTATGCCAAACTTGCTGCAAACCTCACCATATGTCAGAGAGGTTGTAACATATTATTCATCCTTTTTAAAGCTAGATTAATAAGAGATAGTCACTGAGCTTTTCTTTTCTCAGTCTTCAGCTGGAATCAAGGTTATTGTTAACAGTTTAAATGTATATCATTTTTTCTTTAAATTAACACACATAATTCCATAACACTATTGTAAGTTTGATAGTACCTCTTGGTGAACTAACTCTTCATTTACTTTTATATGGAAAATCTACTTTGAAATAAGAGGACTAGAGGAAAAAGTACATTCCAGTTTGGGCAAAAATTGTTAAAACCAATACCACTTCTGATAATGGAATAAAATAACTTATCTTTTCTATATAGAATTATATTTTCTAGGCTAGAGATGAGCACAATCCTTTTTAGATATCTTTACAACTCAGACAGGAACAACCAGGCAGTTACAAATAATTCCTGAATTGAGTATAACTCTACTTGAAGTTATCTAAGGACCTCTCCTAATCTAATAGTCAATCATAAGACACCTCCTTTACATAAAAGAACATTAAGAGCTTCCCTGGAAATGGATGCAAAATATATATAAACAGTTCCTACCTAACTTGATACTATCTTTTTCTTTTCCAAGATCAAGATCAACATTTCTTATTCTATATAAACCTTCCTAGATCTTAGAGCAGCTATTACTGTACTTTCTGTATTTACAATGTTATACTTTCATTCTACATGTACAGCCATAAACCTACAAGCCATATGATCTTGAACAAATTACATCATCGAATTATCAGTTATATAATTTGAATAAGAAATATTTTCCTTGCATGATTTTTGAAAAAAACAATGAATTAATATAAAATGCAGAATTTAATTTAAAAGCATTTTATTTATTTATTCTTTTATTGAAACGGAGTCTTGCTCTGTTGCCCGGGCAGGAGTGCAGTGGCATGATCTTGATTCATTGCAACTTCCACCTCCCAAGTTCAAGTGATTCTCCTGTCTCAGCCTCCAGAATAGCTGGGATTCCAGGGGCCCACCACCATGCCCAGCTATTATATTTATTTTATTTTTTAAATATTTTTGGTATAGATTGTGTTTCACCATGGTGCCAGGCTGGTATCAAACTCCAAATCTCAGGTGATCCACCTGCTTTGGCCTCCCAAAGTGCAGGGATTACAGGTGAGAGCCACCATGCCCAGTCTTAAAGCATTTTTTAATTAAAGCTAAAATAAAAGATTGTATTAATATTTAAGGTAATTATTTTAAGCTTATACTAAAGTATCTTATAATATCTTGTGTGTCAACAGTATCATTTTTACTACTAACATCATCATTATCTACATCGTTAACAACTTTGAAAACACATCTCTCCATTCAAAAATACCTAAACTAATTATTCATTATTTACAGAAGGCAGTAAATGAAACTTTATTAATTATCTAACTGTGTCGGAGATTCAGGGTCAAGTTTAGTAGCCTCAGCTTCATTTACTTAGGCTGCCAAAATTTCCTGAAGAAAATTTATAATTTTTTTGGAAAATTGCAAAGATTTTCTCAGATTCAATATTGGAATTTGGTTGCTTTTTTTTTGTGGCTTGCCGTAACACTGTATTTCTTTTATCTGAAGACTTTCAACATTTCATTAAGTACAAGCTCTTTGAGAATAGGAACTATGATTACACATAGATGAGACTTAAAGCAACAGCTGGCACATGTTCATCTACGTTTTGTTTATAATTTGCTGACTAAAGTGTAGATGAATGCCCAGTTTTATAGCTGTTGGAAGAAACATTCATTAAACATTATTTAGACTGAATAAACCAAGATAACAACATAGACAATTATTTTCTTTTGGTTTATCTATTATTTATCATACTACAGTCTAAATTAGAAATAAAAAACTAATTGTAATTTTATGGAAATTTTATTGAAGAATCAATTTTGTTGCTTTCATAGAAAGTTACGAATATTACTTGATAAAGTGCATTTCTTCCTATCAGCCTAGTTCAAATAGGTGAATTTCATGATCACTATAAGTGATTTATGTTCTCCTGAGCTTCCATAACAATTTGTAATTTTTATCACTTTATACTTTCTACCATATGTTACAGCTACTTTTTTAGATCTCTTTATTAATATTACAGTGAGCTCTTTGAACATGTCATTTTTGTTTATTCTTTTGTTCGGTATCTTCAAGTCTTTATGACTCATTGAAATTAGCATTTTTTTCCTTGATAGAATAATATCTATTAATGAACACATTTATTTATTTATTTATCATGTATTTTTTTAGGTCCTGCATAATACTGGAATTTGGCTTGACTAATAATGTTAGCCAGAGTTATTCCCTTCTCATGTTTTTACCCTCTTTAATAATTTGGACATTAGAACAAATCATAGCTCATGTATATAACTATAGACATGAAAGAACAACCTCAAACATATTTGAATTTTATAATGGATATTTTCAGAGAAATGTATTTTAAAGGCAAATCAAATATTACAACTTATGTAGTCTAGCCTCCAAATCGTATTCTAATTATTCATTTTATAAAAACTGCTACAATTGGATGTCCATTTTCTATTTGCATGCTGCTAGTACTGATATACTCACTCTTTGGCAAACTGCATATATTTAATTTTTAATATTTTGATCACAGCCAGCACTGCCAAGGTATTTTCTCAAACACTTCGCTTTTCCAGTCACTCCACACATTACACATTTTTAAACCATTTTGGCATCATTAGACCACATATCCTAAGCAACAGTTTTCTTTCTTTCCTGTTGTCTGTCTTCATGTATTTTAAAACGTAGTTACTGTTGACTTTAGAATTGTAATATTTCTGCTACTATTAACCTGATATCATTTTATGAGGTTTATGGTATTCTCTTGAATTCATGAAAATTCTATGCTCCCCCTTCCATCTTTAGAATACCTTATTTCAAGATCTATTTTATTATATGGGAGAGCATTTCAATATTTAATAAGCCTCCATGATGTGTCAGCTTCTTTGCTTTAAAAAATCTCATTTATTGGGCCAGGTGCGGTGGCTTGCGACTGCAATCCCAGCACTTTGGGAAGCCAAGGCGGGGAGATCATGAGGTCACGAGATCGAGACCAGCCTAGCCAACAAGGTGAAACCTCATCTCTACTAAAAATACAAAAATTAGCAAGGCGTGGTGGCACGTGCCTGTAGACCCAGCTACTCGGGAGGCTGAGGCAAGAGAATCGCATGAACCCAGGAGGCAGAGGTTGCAGTGAGCCAAGATTGCATGTAGTAAATATGTTCCTTATACCATAGGCCTGTTAGTATTGGTTTTGCTTCTGTTTCAAAGTGAACATAGACAAAGCATTTTCTTTGAAGTTAGTGGAAACTCAAGGATCATACAGATCCTCTGAGTGTTGAACAAGGAAGGAGGCTTTTGATTGTTGAAAGGAAAAAATTCATAGAAATGTAAGCAACCCAAACTGAAATGATACTAGAGCTTTATACACAGAAGCTAAAGTACTGGAAAATATTTCTCTTTAAACATATTAATAAGCCCCAGAATATGGTAGAGAAGATAAGTTCTCTATACATATTCTTCATTCCAATGTGCAGCTTCCATTTCTTTCCTTAATTGTTATTTTAGTGTGATATTGAGTTTCCCTTTTTGTTTCAAATGTATAGATATTACATTGAGTATTTTTGTGGAAATAAAAATGTAGCCACTTGCTTGTCACCTAACATATCTTTCAGTGGGATTATATTTAATATTAGCACATTATAATCTTAAAGTTTCCAAAATCAATTTTATTGAAACAGAAATATAATATTTAGATTTTGATAAAGTTGAGTATTTAATGATTTAGACATTTCAGTTTCAAATTGAGTATCAAAATTTTTAAACTACACTTGGAAATTTTATCAGGATTATAATCATTTAAGCTTGTCAACCCTCAGTGGAAAAATATTCATAGCAGTTTATTTTAGCTGTCAATATTCACAAATTATTTCTTAAATTTTTAATTGTACATTTATCATGTAGAGCAGAGATCTAGACACAAAAGATGAACATTAGCTATTAGATTGTATAGTCAAGAATAACTTTAAGACATTTTAATGGTTATAATTCATTTAATTTTATGTTTATATCAACATAATTAAGAAATTAGTGGGGGCTGTGTGAATATGGAGAAAAAAAGAACACCAATTTAATAGCTTGCATTTTCTATTGAAAATGTATTTGCTTAAATAGTCTTCATTTGCAATTTTCTGAAAAGTTCCTAGTAATGTAGTTATCAATGCAAATAATAAATGTTTAAAAATTGGATGAAAGCCAAATCCATCAAACACTTTCTCCAAAAGAGAACTTCCCATAGTCCATCCCAGATGACAGTGCCTTGAACATCTTTAACTTCTCCATCAGAACCACTTAGCATTGCTATGCTTCTGCGCAGCTTGAACATCACTACCATTGTCAGAACCAGGCAAACAAATTTATGATGATGTTCCTGGGAATATGAAACTAATGCAAAGGGGATTTCTCTGTAGTTCTTCATTAACATTTTATTCATTACAACAAGGGAGTTTTAAGAGTTTCCTTTTAAGCAAATTAGGTCACTGGATAAAAACACACACATGCACACACAGCATGGAAACACAGTGTATTACTACATAGAACAAAAGATCTGGTTAATAAATTATGATAATGAATTAGTTGTCTGCTAATTTTAAAAGGCACATTTAAATATTTTTGAGTTTACTTATAGAGAATATTTTAATGTATTATATTTTCTTTCTCTATATTTTCATGATATTTTTCCTCTCAGTGCATGCAGACCTTTTTATATACTTTGAATTATTTAAGATGAGAACAATTATGTAAGAAGGTAGAAGTTACATGTTTTAATCCTTAATTAAGAATAACCAAGAGAAAGTGATGCAGTTAATTCAAGAGACAGAATCTAGGAGGCTGTCCCTTCAAGAGAATTATTTGTCTTTTTCACAGTAATATTTAAAAATCTGTTAACAACAATTTTTCCTCAAAAACAAATACTCCAGTTCTTTGTATATTTTCCTTGATCCAGAAATACTTTTACTTTTCCATCATTTCTGAAAGTGCTTTGAACCACTGAAATCTTAGGTGAAGATGCTGACATTACTTTTTTTCCAAATGGTCTTTTATGTTTATGGTTTGCTCTCTCCAAAGTTGTCTCAATACTTATTAAACAGAATCTTGAGATAAAATAAAAGTGGAGGAAGATGCTAATTTACATAAAGCACTGCCTTAGGTTGGATTCCCAGAAGCAGATGCTGAGAAAAGAATTTCAGAGTATGTGACTTATGGAGAGTGGCTCCTAAGAGAAAGGAAATGAAGGAAGCAGGATAAAGCAAGTAAGGGAGCTGAGCAAGGGTGGGGTCTCAGCTTGATCACTAAAAACTCTGCAACATGAGGTACACCTCACAGGTAGCCTCATCTTGAGGCAAGGAGACTCTGTATTTTGTACCTCTTTGCCCATCAGTTATTGCATTCAGGCTTAGAGGAGGTGGGGTGGTAGATAGTGTCTGTTCTCCCACCAAGGGCTGTTCTTATTCAACCTGAGGGGAAATTTGCAGAGACAGGACCAAGTGAAGGCTACCATTAACAACCAATGTTCACAGCAGCTTGGGGGTTGGTACACTGGCCATCTGGTACATGGAGGGTATGGACAGTACACCAGCCGTCCCATCACATCCACCATTGAAATGTTAGCTCAAAATATCTGGTACTATTATGTTTCTATTATGCTTTATAATTTACAAAATATTTTATGTTCATTATGTTATTAGATCCTAATAACACTGTGAATTACATATACTATTGCCACATTTGATATATAAAAATGTTATAATGCAGACAGATGAAGTCACTTGCCTCAGTTTACGGGACATTAAATTTGAACTAGGACTCAATCATATGTCACCATTAGCAACATATTTTATATTTGGCATAGTGATTACTTTCATTGATATTAAGGATAAAAAATTGAGGCACTATGAATTTAAACAGTGCTGCAGAGCTAATAAGTAAAACTAAGACTTGCACCCACTTATTATTAAAACACGATGCTGTTTCAGAAATAAGTAACATTTGTAAATTATTATGTATTTTATACTAGCACAAAATATTAGAAATCACACACTTAAAAAAGTTTTAAATATATTCATGTATTTTAATATGTTTTGTTAGTAAAATATCTACTATTATATAAAAAATACCAGCTAACAAAATATAAAGATGTTTGTAGTACAGAGAGCACAGTAATAGTCATTACCCAGCCTGGCAGAGGGAAGACAAATTAGGAGAGCTTGTTTTGCAGAAGTGATGCTAGAAAAATAAGCATCTGTCTTGGATATGAAGGCTCTCCTTTGGTTCCATATGAAGTTTAAAGTGTTTTTTTCCAGTTTTGTGAAGAAGGTAAATGGTAGCTTGATGGGGATAGCATTGAATTTATCAATTACTTTCAAGATATTGATTCCTCCTCACCAGGAGCATGGAAAGTTTTTCCATCTGTTTGTGCCCTCTCTTATTTCCTTAAGTAGTGGTTTGCAGTTCTCCTCGAAGAGGTCCTTCACGTCATTTGTTAGTTGTATTCCTAAATATTGTATTCTCTTTGTAGCTATTGTGAATGGGAGTTTGCTCATGATTTGGCTCTCTGTCTGTTGTTGGTGTATAGGAATGCTTGTGATTTCTGCACATTGATTTTGTATCCTGAGACTTTGCTGAAGTTACTTATCAGTTTAAGGAGATTTTGGGCTGAGACGATGGGGTTCTTCTAAATATGCAATCATGTCATCGGCAAATAGAGAAAATTTGACTTCCTCTTTTCCTATTTGAATATCCTTTATTTCTTTTTCTTGCCTGATTGCTCTGGCTAGAAATTCCAATACTATGTTGAATGGGACAGGTGAGAGAGGACATCTTTGTCTAGCGCCAGTTTTCAAAGGGATGCTTCCAGTTTTTGGCCACTCAGTATGATATTGGCTGTGAGTTTGCTTTAAATTGCTTTTATTATTTTGAGATACGTTCCATCAATACCTAGTTTATTGAGAGTTTTTAACATAAAGGGCTGTTGAATTTTGTCGGATGCCTTCTTTGCATTTATTGAGATGATCCAAAGCTGGAGGCATCATGCTGCCTGACTTCAAACTATACTACAAGGCTACAGTAATAAAAACAGCATGGTACTGGTACCAAAACAAAGATGTAGACCAATGGAACAGAATAGAGGCCTCGGAGGCAACACCACACATCTACAACCATCTGATTTTTGAAAAACCTGACAAAAACAATCAATGGGGAAAGGATTCCATGTTTAATAAATGGTGTTGGGAAAACTGGCTAGCTATCTGCAGAAAGCTAAAACTGGACCTGTTCCTGACAGCTTACACAAAAATTAACTCCAGGTGGATTAAAGATTTAAACATAAGACCTAATACCATAAAAACCCTAGAAGAAAACCTAGGAAATGCCATTCAGGACACAGGCATAGGCAAGGATTTCATGACTAAAACACCAAAAGCAATGGCAACAAAGGCCAAAATAGACAAATGGGATCTAATTAAACTTCAGAGTTTCTGCACAGCACAAGAAGCAATCATCAGAGAGAACAGGCAACCAACAGAATGAGAAAAATTTTTTGCAGTTTACCCATCTGACAAAGGGCTAATATCCAGAATCTACAAAGAACTAAAGCAGATTTACAAGAAAAAAAAAACAAACAAACCCATTCAAAACTGGGAAAAAGATATGAATAGACACTTTTCAAAAGAAGACATATATGAGGCCAAGAAACATACGAAAAATGCTCATCATCATTGGTCATTAGAGAAATGCAAATAAAAACCACATTGAGATACCATCTCACACCAGTTAGAATGGCGATCATTAAAAATTCTGGAGACAACAGATGCTGGAGAGGATATGGAGAAACAGGAACACTTTTACACTGTTGGTGAGAATGTAAATTAGTTCAACCATTATGGAAGACAGTGTGGTGATTCCTCAAGGATCTAGAAATAGAAATTCCATTTGACCCAGCAATCTCATTACTGGGTATATACCCAAAGGATTATAAATCATTTTATTATAAAGACACATGCACATGTATGTTCATTGCAGCACTGTTTAAAATAACAAAGACCTGGAACCAACCCAAATGCCCATCAATGGCATTTGGGTTGGTTCCAGGTCTTTGCTTTTTTATGGCTGCATAGTATTCCATGGTGTATATGTGCCACAAAGAAAATGTGGCACATATACACCATGGAATACTATGCAGCCATAAAAAAGGATGAGTTCATGTTCTCTGTAGGGACATGGATGAATCTGGAAACCATCATTCTCAGCAAACTGACACAAGAACAGAAAACCAAACACTGCATGTTCTCACTCATAGGCGGGTGTTGAACAATGAGAACACATGGGCACAGGGAGGGGAACATCACACACTAGGGTCTGTTGGTGGGTGGGGTTAGAGGAGGGACAGTGGTGGGTGGGGAGGTTGGGGAGGGATAACAATGGGAGAAATGCCTGATGTAGGTGACAGGGGGATGAAAACAGCAAACTACCATGGCATGTGTGTCCTATGCAACAAACCTGCAAGATCTGCACATGTACCCCAAAACTTGAAGTACAATAATAAATAAATAAATAAGCATCTGTTGTGCAATGTTGGAAAGTGAAAGAAGGGTAGTCTTCATAATACCTTAAATTATGCCCCAAAGAGGAAGGTCTTTAATATATATCTTTGAATGAATGATGACTAAATTAACTAATTGATTAGTTAATTAATTAATTAATGCATTTTAGACAAGCAGGCAACCAAACCAAAGCTCAGATGACAAATACCATGGAAGATACAAGGTGCAGGAATAAGAGTGAAGCAGGACATTGAGATGAGCATGAAAAGGTGGACAGGGATTAGATCCTGGTGGGCTTTTTGGAGACTATTAAGGAGTTTCTCTGTATTTTATGGGAATAGAGAGAGAGTGAAGTGCCTTAAGAAAGGGAATATCATTTTAAGGTTTTTGCTTTATATAGGGTAGTCTAGTGGCTTTCTGGAGGTTAGCAGATGGACAATGGAAAAAATGAGGAAAGTGCTACCATAATCCTGGCACTGAAGGTCTGAATGAGGACAATGGGTGTTGAGTTGGAAACACATGTACATAATTAATAAATATTTGGAATCCAAATGACAAATAAATTTTAATTCAAACACAAATTGCCATCGATGTGGCCATAAGGTTGATTAGTGACGTGAGTCTTCAGTAAGATGGCATCTATACATCTATGGACCTTAATTTAGAGGTTACATCTATGTGTCTCAGTAATTAATAGGATGGGAGAATCACAGAGTGAGCAGTGTCAAGGATGATGACTTCAGTTTATGAGTTGAATACCTAGACACACTGTAGTCCACCATTATTTTTCATAATTATTTATTTTTGAACTGACATATAAAACTGTATTTGTGCAAGATAATGTTTTGAAGTATACGTACATTGTGGAATGGTTAAATATAGCTAATAACACATGTACAACTTCACATACTAATATTTTGTCATGGAAACAATATCCACTCAGCTTTTTTTTTTTTTGAGATGGAGTTTCGCTCTTGTTACCCAGGCTGGAGTGCAATGGCGCGATCTCGGCTCACCGCAACCTCTGCCTCCTGGGTTCAAGAAATTCTCCTGCCTCAGCCTCCTGAGTAACTGGGACTACAGGCATGCACCACCATGCCCAGCTAATTTTTGTATTTTTAGTAGAGATGGGGTTTCACCATGTTGACCAGGATGGTCTCGATCTCTTGAACTCATGATCCACCCGCCTCGGCCTCCCAAAGTGCTGGGATTACAACTCAGCTTTTTTTAAAATAAAATATATCATTCAATAGAGGTCTTAAATGTATTCCTCCTAATTGTAATTGTGTATCTTTTTACCAACATCTCCACAGCCCCTGATACCCCTGATCACCCCAACCTCTAGTATCCACCATTCTACTCTCTACTTATGAGATCAACTTTTTTATATTCAACATATGAGCAAAATAATGCAAAATTGTGTGTGCATATGTTCCACCACTTGAATAAAAAACATATGCAGCCTGGCCAACATGGTGTAACCTGTCTCTACTAAAAATACAAAATTTAGCTGGGTGTTGTGGCATACTCCTGCAATCCCAGCTACTCAGGAGGCTGAGGCAGGAGAATCACTTGAACTTGGGAGGTGGAGGTTGCAGTGAACTGAGATTATGCCACTCCACTCCAGCCTGGGTGACTGAATGAGACTCCATCTAAAATATATATATATTTACTTAGGGCAATGATTGGGTAATGATTCCAGATATGAAGATTGTAGGCATTGAATATCTGTGAGAAATATTTGGGAAAGTTTAAGTATTATGGAAAAATTGAATATGCGTGTAAACTTAGGCTATGTTGAGTAAAATAAAATTAATGTTTTAAATATGAAGTAATTAACAGTTAGTCAATGCTTGTTTCTCTACACATGGACAGGAAGCATATAGTCTAGTGCTATACGTATATCACATATTGGAGCCTTAATCACAGCTGTGTCCCACTTTACCCAAACAAGGCCACACAGTCTCTTAAGCATTTGGGAAACCACCAGCAATCATTCAGAGTGGAAACTTAATTTGAAACTGTTTTAGCATTCCATTTGTTTGCTACATCCAACTTTATGACAAGAAAGGGAAAAATCATGTAATATTATTATTTGAGAAATTGTAATAGTGCATGCAGGGAGATGGATAGAAGCAGGAAAATTTTGCCTGTAGAATATAGTCACACATATGTATATGTATATGTATATGTATATGTATATGTATATGTATATGTATATATCAGAAAATATCTTTCAAACATAAAAAAAGCTATACTTACTATATCCCAGTGCAGAATCACTTCATAATGAAAGCACAGACCATGTACAACAAATAAGTGTGACAGAAATGAGTTTGGCAACTATCCAGAGTAATAATTCCATTGGGATTATGTGTTTTTTCAATAATTTTATACTTCTCTACCAACTTCCCTGCTGCTTTACGTGACCCCAACCATTTCAAACAGCCACTCTTACAGCAGAAACCCTACGAAATCATGCAAGCATACAGAAAAGATAGCAGGGCTACAGGCTCTGTCAATTATGTTCTTCCCGTCCCTTAAATAAATTAACCTCACTTTCAGGTGAACTGACTTTTGTGGGGGGGGAAAAAAAAATCCCTGAACTATTCTTGGCAACTAGAGCAAATAAAATTTAGAATATTACTAAGATAACAAAAGCGGACACTGCTTTTTTTAATCTCAATTTTCTACTCTTATGTAAATGTACTTTTCATCTTAATTGTCTGCATTGACACAGCCAAAGACAAAGACCAGTCTCCCAGGCCAGGCGCCTATCAGCTTTATTAGAAAATTAACTTTATTGTCGATCAAAAAAAAAATTGTTCAAAGGACAAGGTGGAACAAAAGTTCCCAACACAGTAAGATAAAGTCACATCCAAAAAAATGTTGTACGGTCTTATCATAAACAGATTGTGCCACATGAGAAATAGAATTACAGAAACACATTATTTGAAGGAGTTGATCATCAAAGACTAAGCACATGCACTTTTCATGCAGCACCTTCTCCTGTGTTATACACTCAACTTGATTTTTAGCCTAGTTATTTCAGCACTTTACATTTGTTTAAAAAAGATGGTCTGTGTTAAGTTTAAATAACTACCTCTTCAAATAAACTGTAGTCATATAAATTACATGGCATACCTATTTAAGAAAACTCTTTTCACCAATAATCTATAAACCAATCTGAAAGGTATAATAAAATGAGGTATTATTTATTTTACATAAATAACCATTAATATTATTAGAAAGAAAAATAACCCTGAAGCTGTTGACTTTGTATCAATTTTTAACCTTTCCAATATGTATAAACATGTCTTTCAGTTGAAAAATTGAGGGTCTACAAGTTATTAGGTACTTTAATATCGATTATGCTAATATTTAGCAATAGAATTTCCCTCTTTATCTTTGTCTAAACTTCAACAAATTTCCAGCAACTCACAGTTTCAAGTAAAAAGATTTAATATTTTTAATAAGTGATAATCTATGACTAGTTTCATGGATACATCAGATCACTAGGTATCATGGATCTTTTCCCTCTTTTTCTCTTTCTACTATTATTTCTGCTCTACTTCTGCTTCTATGCTCTTTTCCTCATTCCCCATAGCTTGGTTCTGCTTTTTTCCATCTGAGTTTAACTCTGAGAGACACTTATTTATTTGGTGATCCATTGCATATCCACTAGAAAATTAAGAGCTTCTTTCCTTTCACCTTCAGAAAATACCTAGCGTTAGCTATAATGGGACCATGTGAACCAATCACTCTAGCAAAATAAATATGGCTGATGAATTAGCCATTCATAAGTTTTGTACCCACTCCTGTAACTAAGCATAGAATCAGTTACATCCAATTTTCATGGTGGCCAGGAATAGGGAAATTAGAGCTTTCTCCATGGCACATCTGAGCACCATGATGAAATTAGCATACTGGGTAGGCAGACAAAGAACACAGGTCTCCAACAAGATTTGGGAATGTAGTGAAGAGGCTTTTCACTCACCATAAAAAGCTTCAACAAAGGTATAACAGGAATGCGAAAAATTTAGGAAAATATGCCATGCTGGATGAAGAAGTGACTATAAATGGGACTACTGGAAATGTGAGTAACTAATCAATGAGACTAGTAAATTAGGCAAAGTCACACAAGACGAGAATACCAGGCTGAAGACCTGGAAGAGTGTGAAGCAATTAAGGTTTGTAAAAAGGGAGAGGCTTGACCTGAACTTCCCCTTAGGGACATTAATCCTCATTAGTGACCAGTATTGGCTGTAGTGTGGAAATTCTAGAGCAAAAGATATCAATTAAATGATATGAAGCTAAAGTAACTGGAGACCTAGTATGATGGTTGTAGTAGACTGTGAGTAGTGCAATAAAGGAAAACATTTCTAGTAACAGAATAATTGTAGGGGTGGGAAAGCAATGGAAATAAGTGGCTCAAAAGTGAGCAAATATTTAAAACTGGGTAACTAGGAAAATAGTTGAAACATTTGTCTAAACTAGGAAAAACATGAGGAGAACCTATTTGAGGATATGAAATGATTTTATTAAAATTATATAACCCAAGGGACATTCCCAGTAGATAAAATTTTGAGGACAAGATGTTGGCATCCTGTTACAACTGGACTTTAGATTTCGCTGCACCATAAAATTTCGAGGTGGCAAGATTTATGAAATCATCTTGTCATTTGACAGAATTACTTATAATAATACAAGTGGAACCAATGTAAGTGAGAGCCCTAATAGCAAGAGAATATTTTCAGAAATAATAATAATGATAATTGACACTGTACCATCAATAAAAGTAAAATAATATATTTGATGATAGCAACATGCAGCAATTACTGTTTTTGTCATTTTAAAGATTAGAAAACTGAGACATGGAGTACTAAACCTAATTGCTGAAGTTCAAGCAGTGGATAAATATTGGGATTCAGATTGAAATACAATCTGACTTTAGAGCCCAAACTCTGAAATATTACCAATAAAAGTAATTAAGAAATAATTAAAGTCTGGACCACTAAGGCAGTCATGATAGAAAAGAAATAAGAAGGTGTGAGAGACAGCAATACAGCAGAGTGTGGCAACCACATTTAAAAAGAGAGGTGAAACAGCCATTCTCTGAAGCAATGATATCAATTTGCATCCTACTAAGTGCATGGTAGGAGGTAGATAATTTTAAAAAAAAATTCCTTCAGACAAACCAAAATGCTGAGTTGACACTGTTATCTAACCCTAAATGGTTAACTGTTAACATTAGCTCTAAATTAAATACTTTGGATACTAAGCCCATGAATATTTATCTATGTTGTTAAGGTATATGCATACAAGTTACACTTTTTTAGTAATCAAAATGTATTAAAACAAGAAAAATATTATACTATGTTCAGGAATCTCTGAGTATATCAGTATTTACTCATTCAATGGGCCTTCCAATTGTGTTTTACATAATCATCAATAATAATGGATTTAAGCAGCAGGGGAAAATAAAAATCCTAGTCAAGATCAATAGAGTAAGTAATTATGTATGTAAGAGAATATGGAGCATGTTAGCCCTCAAAGCTAAGTTTCCATGAAAAGAACTTACTCTTCTTAGTTAATGAAGGAAAATATAATATACAAAATATATAGATACTAGTAGCTCTAATGTTAACATTTTAAATACATGAACTTAATTCCACCAAGGCAGAATGCTAAAGCTACAATCTACCTTCAAGGTTGAATTACAGTTTCTGCAGCTCATTGAAACTATCTAAATTATATTTTACTATCTATGGGTACAATTACATCAAAAGCTTAATGATACTTTTCAAAATTCACATTTAGATGAAAATAAAAGATTCAAAAAAAAAGAATAAATACATTGTGCTTTATTCTCCCTTGAAATCTACTAAAAACAACAAAAAGTTACATAACACAAAAATAGCCAATTAGAAAAACATATTCCATGATATCAGCAAGATTAATAAAGTACCTGAGAATAAACTAAATATGAAATGTCTAAGCCTTCAATGCAAAAACTATACGTCTTTACTGACAAAGAAGACTGAAGCCCTGACTGCACATAAAAATAATAAAACTTGGAACCAACCCAAATGCCCATCAACAATAGACTGGATAAAGAAAATGTGGCACATATACACCATGGAATACTATGCAGCCACAGAAAAGGATGAGTTCATGTCTTTTGCAGGGACATGGATGAAGCTGGAAACCATCATTCTCAGCAAACTAACACAGGAACAGAAAACCAAACACTGCATATTCTCACTCATAAGTGGAAGTTGAACAATCAGAAAACACTGACACACATGGCAGGGGACATCATACATTGGGGCATGTGTGTGTTGGGGGTGGGGCTAGGGGAGGGATAGCATTAAGAGAAATACCTAATGTAGATGACGGATTGATGGGTGCAGCAAACCACCATGTCACATGTATACGTGTGTAACAAACCTGCACTTCTGCACATGTATCCCAGAACTTAAAGTATAATTAAAAACACATATATATGAAAAATTACAGAAATGAGAATTGACTAATTAATCTATTAAGTCAATGTCTTCCCAAACTAAATATAGTAATTTTTCACATCAATTGACAGTATGAGTCTTAAAATTGTGATATTTTAAAATTAAAAAAAAAATTAAAACATCAAATAAAAACATGTCTACCATATACAAGCAAATTATAAATATATGGTATTTAAAATCCAATAATTATGTAAGAATGGACATTGTTGGTCAAGCGCAGTGGCTCATGCCTGTAATCCCAGCACTTTGGGAGGGTGAGGTGGGTGGATCACGAGGTCAGGAGCTCAAGACCAGACTGACCAAGATGGTGAAACTCCATTTCTACTAAAAATAAAAAAAAAATTAGCCGAGGGTGGTAGCACACACCTGTAATTCCAGCTACTTGGGACGCTGAGGCAGATAATTGCTTAAACCCGGAAGGCAGAGGTTGCAGTGAGCCAAGGAAGTGCCACTGCACTCTAGCCTAGGAGACAGAACGAGACTGTGTCTCAAAAACAACAACAAAAAAAATGGACATTGTTAAAATAAGTAGAGAAGTCAAGCACAGACATTGATATATGGGTAAACTAGAACTTGATATGTGATAAAGATGTTATTTCAAACCAAATGTGAAAGAATGGACAAATGAGTGAAGTTAGATTAGTTGGATATTTATTTAGCAAAATCAATACTAATCACAAAATCTACTTCATATCTTGCTCAGTAATGAACTCTAAATGTTTTAAAAGTTAAACATATAAAACCATAAATGTTTTAAAATATACGTAGTAGAATATATGTATAACCATTGGGTGGGGGATGCCTTTTTAAGTCTTCTCAAACACTGAAAAAAACAAAAAACAAATTATAAATATGAGGACATCAACATAGAAACAGATAAATAGACAAATAAGTAAGAAAGAACAAATGTGTCAACAGAAGGAAAAAACAAAACAGTAGAGGCAGTACCCCGCTCTTGGTCTTACTGATGTTTCTTCCATTAACCATGCTCTAGCTAGGACATCTGTGCTTCTGGACCCCAATTCTAGAACTCTGTTCACTCAGATATTCTCATGAATATGTTTTATTTCAATCTTTTTTCTGTTCTAAGTTCATATTCACAAGAGAGATCTTCCCTGATTAACCCATCTAAAATATTATTCTTGTTTTTTCTTTTTAATCCCTGACTCAACTTTCTTTTATTGACTGGAACTTTACTTGTGTTGTTATGTAATTATTCATTTATAATTGTCTTCCATATTAGAATATGGAGCTCACTAAGGCATGGATCTTATGTTGTTCTCCACCATATCC
Organism: Aotus nancymaae; assembly: GCF_030222135.1. Taxonomy (NCBI): domain Eukaryota; kingdom Metazoa; phylum Chordata; class Mammalia; order Primates; family Aotidae; genus Aotus; species Aotus nancymaae. The sequence goes on from NW_026988503.1 coordinate 10,493,536, forward strand.
CAGAATCCTAGAATTCCTGGCACATAGTAGGCACTTTGCATATTTGTTGAGTGAATGAATAAAAGAGAAATGACTAAAAAATGACATATAAGGACATTTGACAAAATAGCATGCATAATTGTGTTGCTTAATAATATTTCCTTTCTCTTTCACTTCCATTTCTTGCTCTTCAGGAAGTTTTGATCTAGTAGGTGAATAAGACAAATATACAAATAATCAAAAAGTATTTCCATCATTATATCACATTATATTCACTTCATCTTTGTAAATTTCAAGAAGCATTAATAATCAATAGCATAAAGGTATACTATTGTAAAGAGCATACAATGTGCCTGCTGTTGTAGTCTTTGATCATAAGAAAAAAAAAAAACTCAGTTTGAGAACAGAGGCCAGAGAAAAACAACTTTTTCTTACTTTGCAATTTACGTAAGCAGGTTTATTTTTTATTTTTTTGACATGTTTCATGTTTTGACATGTTTTGACATGAAGTTTTAACATAACTTCATGACATGTTTCAACGGGAAAATTACAGACACTGCAGGAATGAAAAATCAACTCTATCCTTAACCTCTTTCCACATCCCATTAATGGGTAGCATACTAACTGTACATGTTCTAGACAAGAAACTTAATTTAGAATTATTTAGAAATAAATCTATATTTCTCTTGCTAATAACAAACATTATGCTATGAATATCTGGTGATAAATACTAACAAGAGAAATCAATAAATTTACACTGATCATCAAAGTAATTGGTGCTGTACAGTACAAAATGATGTATTGTGCATTGATCGTTTAGTAATTTTCCAACTAAAAAGAAAAGAGAAAGCTAATTACTTTAGCAGGTGACTGAAAATAATAAGATTAAAACAAGCTAATTATATGTTCTCCAGTAATGACTTTCTTTGATGAAAGTAAATCAAGGAAAGGAATACTGTGATTTAGGCAAAGAAGTATTCAATTTTACTAATTACAACATATTCCTGATCCATTTAACCACCCTTAACCCATTTTAAAGAAGCTTTAATGGAAACAGCAAACATTATTAAAGAAAAATACATGACACATTTTTCCATAGTATGCAAGAAAAGCTAACATTTAAAGATGTTTGTATTTGTGAAATTTAAATTTAAAAATTTACTGGGTAAAATTGCAAAAATCAGTTTAATTACCTTACTTTTTCTAATGTCAATAGTTTAAAAGAGAAATATTCAATGACAGTGGAAGTGATTCATATATAGAAACTACAAGGAAAGTTTGAGATGCTAATAGCAGAAAAAAAAACTACAAAAGATGTCAAAATATGTAAAAAGGAACAAATACAATCCAATCAAATTAATAGTTCCATGAAAGCTCAATTTCAAAAGAAGTTGAAAAACTTGTAACCCAAGCTTTATGAGTTATATATCCAAATGTCTTTGGATATCTTAGGGTTCATAGACTATGCTGATCTGAACTATTCACCAAGAACTGAAATTACTGCCACTTCAGTAATTTTTTTCTGCTCTCTCTTTGCAACCAAGTTTCACCAGCTTTAATTTACTCGCAAATTTAATTTACTCACAAATTTCTTAATTTTAGTAAATTATATGGTACTGTGACTAAGTTTTTAGTACTATTATAAAATTAGATAATCTACATTAAAATTATTGGCAAAGTAGATTACATTTATAAAATTAATTATGTATTAATCTAAACTACCAAAATAAAAGCCCCTGGAATGGATTAATGTTGCAACTCAGCAATGATAAGTTGAGATTTATTTACTTCATAGTATAAGATTAAGATAATTAAATGATCTCAACTCCCATATATTACATTATGTGAATTTAAGAAAGGTCTCTGAAGAAGGTAATATACATACCCAAATTGTGAAGTCCTGCTTACCAGAGCAATTCAGCTTGCATAGGGATAAAATGAATCTCATCAAAAAAAGAGGAGTTTGTGACTAATGAATAGGAACTGGGACACTGAAATTATTTCTCCCAAACGAAGTGAAATGAAAGTAGTCCCCAATTTTGTGTAGAAAAATGTGCTTTTGATCCTAACATTCAACAAACATTCATGCAATACTCTGATAGAATAGTGCTGGAGATTGCAAGAAAAGGAGCAACACTCCTTGCTGTCTAGCAGTTTATACTCCAGCGGTGATGACAAAATAGAGAGAGAATTAAAATGTTGGGTGGAGAATGGGTGTTACAACAGAGTTATTTGCAGATTATTATGGAAGCCTGCTGTCAAGGTATCCAATTTACCAGAGAGGGTCCCTGAGGATAACAGAGATCACAAAGGTTGGCTTAAATATCCTCTACCTGTGAATTATATGCTTATTAATATTTGTATGTTAAGGTGTATAAACTGGGTCACAAGATCCAACCCTGTGGCAGAGTTTTTGAGTTAGGAAAAAAATAGGCAGGTAGGTAGGTAGATAGATAGATAGACAGATTTAATATTATATATAATTGAACCATATTTTTACCTGGCCTGTTATTTATTTGCTATTTGTTTATTCATTGTCTTTTTTCTTTCTTTGTTTACCTGACTGGGTTAAGTAAGTTTTTAAGTAAGTTAAATTTGGTGTCTATCTATAATAACTGCATAATAACTTACAGAATGAATTTCTATGTAATATACTTTATCTTCTCATTTTCCCTGTGCATTAATTTTATAAACAGATATTCAGTGGAAGACATATGTAATATTTGAAATATATTTTGGAATAAGACAGAAAATAATTGGTACATAAAGAGTTATTTTTATTATTAGAGAATCACGTTGTAAGCACCTAACCAGATTATTTCACAGCAAGTCCTGAAAATTTGCAGCTGTAGTAGAACAATGTCTGAAGTGGAACAGTTTGTGATTTTAGAACCAAAGTTTAACAGATTAGGAATCTAAGACAAAGATGTTTTTTAATGGATAGAGATAAAAAGCAATGAAACAATGAACATTCCTTAGAGACAACTTAAAGTACTTTGAAATTTCATTCATTCACAATAGTTTTGAAACATTATCTCTTGTACTGCAGTTATGAGGAAAGTTTCATTACTAATTGTATTACTTTATAAGGTCTTTATAAGATCTTTTAATGTGTTTTGTAATTTCAATGTTCAAATACTTGAAAAAACATTAGGATATAATAAAGTAATTCAATTCATATCTAAGCACTCCATATTATAGTCAAGAGGTCTCAGGAATCAGCAGCAGACCTTGTTAAAAAGGTAATTTCTCTCTCTTCCACTGTCCGCTTCTGATTCCTATTCAGTAGGTCTCAGATGGGCACTGTCATAGTTTGTCGACATACACTTGAGTGATGTGAAGCAGGTGGCCCACAGTGCACACCTTGAGAAATTGTGCTATGAAAAGATCCTCAACAATCCTGGGGGAAGGGTTTTATTTATCACATTTTATAGATTGGGCAGCAAGTTCATAGTGGTAAGTTCCACTATGGTGTAAGTTCCAACACTTACACCAACTAAGTGTTGGAACTCTAGAGTTCTAAATGCAATGATCATGGTCCACATGAACAAAATATTTTACAAGATGGCTTGAATTTAATATTTGGATCTTATATTTTTATATAGTCTCTTCTGACATCTAACACTTGCTCATGTATTTCAAAATGATTTACAAGATTTCTACACAATAACAGCACATTTTTGTGTGTCACTTGCTTTTAGATTTGCAAGTTTTTTTGTGTCACTTGCTTTTAGATTTGTTTTATTTCTCCCTTTATGCTCAATGGTGTCTTACTGGTTTTCAGCATGGGCCAGAAAATCTGCACATAATGAAAATACATGTTTGATCATCACTGAGCTATTGACAACACTAGATTGTGAGTGTTTTAAAAACTTATTGTTGCAATACAACACAGGTGACTTTCTACATCTACTTTCATTCCTCAGCTTTTGTAATAACAATCAGCTTTTCTGCAGGTGGAAATGCATTTTAGTTTGCATAATTCTGTACTGCAATATTGCACCATATTGAAATATGATGAAACTTTTGTTTAAGATGAATAGGTGATAAAATGTTTTACAAAATTTATTTTTTCCAATGCTGCCATAATGCTCTGTTACAAAAACAAATAATGAAAAACATCATCATTAACACTCAAAAAAGAACCATAAGGTTAACATGTTTGCTTTTACTGTGATATACTGTATATGATTTGACATTATAACAGTAAAAAGCAAATGAAAACTAAAATAATGAAGAGCTTCTCTCAACTCTCATTGAGAACACAAAACAAAACAGAAACTTGAATAGCACCTTTCCTGAAATTGCTTACTTTGTTCTCAAATTAATGTTTTAAAGTAGGCTTAAAAACAACCAAAAAGATACGGTCAGTAAATAGATTTCCATAACGTTTCTTATGCATATCTCTCTAATTACCATTTTATGGTAAAAACATAAATATTTGAAGGCATATATTCCCATTTTTATATTCCCATTTTCAGACACATGTTGTAGAGTTATATTTTGTCATAGTATAGTTTCTAAATTTCAGAAATCCTTTCCTCACAAGGTAAAATGGGACAAAAAAAAAGTCAATAAGGATCCAGCAATAAATATTGCTGGTACAATAGAGAAAATTAAGGTAAACAAACTTTTAAAAATAAATAACCGAATGACTAGATATAACTAGGGAGTTGGTGAATACCTTAGCACCACAGTTGCTGTGGCCTGTGGGATAGCTCTGAGTCTTGTTTTGTATATTTCCAAAGATCCCAAGGGATTAAACTCCATCTACCTTCAGTATTAACTTGCTTAACAGTACACAGTTTATTTGCTTTCATATCTTCCCTCTCCCACTTTTCCTCTCTACTACCAGCTTTATCTAAATCTCATTTCAAAATCTGCTTCGAGAAAACCCTAGACAAAGGATGAGAAGAACAGAAGTTGAAAAGATGAAGAAGGTATGAAAGTTACATGCCTATTCAAAAGATAAAGAGCTGTCAAAAGAGTATGATTCAAGAAAATGCAAATAATAGGTATAGTGGGAGATGAAGAGGTAGCTTGTGGTGAGACATGAAGCCAGAGAATTTAGATAAAGACTAAATCATGACATGCTTCATATTTCATACTAAAGAATAGGAGTTTTGTCAGAAAGACAATGAATATTTTTAATAATGAAAGATAAATATTGGATTTGTATTTTACAAATTATGAAAAAAACTATACCTATTATTGTGTCATACATATAATTCATAGAATGGTATAGTGTAGCATAATAAGAGAATAGAATTTGCTTTTTTCTTTTCTGTTTGCTTTCCCTGCTACCACTATGATATAGTTTTTCTCTATGAATACTTGATCAATGTACCTCTCTATGGTCCAAAAGCGTCAATAGAGAAAAAGCATATGGAGTATTTATCAATATTTTTATAGAGCATTTGTTTTCACTTAAAATATAAACCATTTTCACCATATCCAAAGATTTGGGAATGTCCCACATATTCTTCCTCAATGTTGTCATTATTTATGAACTTTCTAAGTCTAAAAACATAAAGGAATTGAGAGAAAACATATTTCTAAAACACATTTCATTATAATCCATTGTTTTTGATAGGAAAAATGCTTTGAAAGACATTATGTTTTCAGTTCAATGCAATACAGCAAACATATGGAAAGATACTGAAGTTGGAATATTTAATTTTAAAAGTTTAATGCAGATTTCTAAGATTTCCCAATTGTGTGGAGGGATAATATAAATATAATATGGATGAAAAAAATTTCAATATGACAAGAGTGAAATAAAATTTTACTAATTTATTATACAGAGAAGGTTAACTGAAATTTCTCTTAAACTACAAGAGAAAGTATATATTATGCAAAAGGCATAAAGTAAAGGGGCACCTGTTGTCTAAAAGATAAATACAGAGTTCTTCCTCTGAGCATTTTCCTAACCTTCAAGTTCAGGGTGGTGCACTGATTCAAGTCTAAAATTGGGGAAAGGTCCATGAATACCTAATGTAGTGTCTGAAGACTTCCGTTTGCTAAAAAACAGTTTTTTTTTCTTTTCTTTTCTGTGGTCATTATATAAATCAAATCAGGTATTAGTACTTTGTCTGTCAAGTTTATTCCTAGTAATCCCATAATTCATGGGCTATAACCAGGGATGCTAGTGTCAATTTGTCCCCAGGGATGTGATTTTGTTGTTGTTTTGAGACAGGATCTGGCTCTGTTGCCTAGGCTGAAATGCAGTGGTCCCTTCATGGTTCAGTGTTGCCTCAAACTGCTGGGATCAAGCAATCCTCCTGACTCAGCCTCCCAAGTAGCTAGAACTATAGGTGCACACTCAGGTAATTTTTTATTTTATTTTATTTTTGTAGAGACAGGGTCTAGCTGTGTTGTCCAGGCTGGTCTTTAAATCCTGGCCTCAAGCAATCCTCCCACCTTGGCCCTCCAATGTGCCAGGATTACAGGCTTGAGTCACCATGCTCAGTCCCAGAGATGTGATTTTAAAATTTATCCTGCTGCCACTATGACAGATAGTCTGTGACAACTGTGTTCTTCCATTAATGTTGGGGAAGCCATTTCAGTTCCAGTTTATCAGTTGGCTTTCCTCTGGCATGTGAAAATAGAGAGAAACTGTTAGAGAGGTTATCCCTTCAATCTATTTCTCAGGGAATTTAGCTCTATTCAGTAGACTAATAACGAAATAAAAAGTCAAGTTTGGTTCAGAAATGTCTTTGGACAATAACGCAGCATTAGCTGAAAGCTAATAATATACCACTAGGCTTAAGAGTCTAGGTTCTAGAGCCTGTACTGACTAGTAAAGAAGAAAATCTTCTAAATGAGCATAACTGCCAGTAATGTATGCTGCTCTTAAATGATTTAAAGAGACAAGATTGAATAGAGCTATATACAGATTCTTGAGTAGTGGTAAGTATTTTACAATGATTGGTGAAAAGGAGGGTAAAGTAATCTATAGATGGTTACTTTGGAATGGCTATCACATCTGAAAATATACATTTCTGCCATAAATTCTCACACAAAGTAATGTACCAGAGACACTATATGTTTTTAAATAACCAAATAGGAACAAAAACATTTTTAAAATAATTTCAACTTTTATTTTAGATTTAGAGAGTACACGTGGAGTTTTGATACATGAGGATATTGCATAATACTGAGGTTGGTGTACAAATGATCACCACCCAGGTAGTGAGCATAGTACCCCAAAGGTAGTTTTTCAACATTTACTACCTTCCATCACTTGTCCCTTTGGTAGTCTCAGTGTCTAATTTTTCTCATCTTTATGCCCACATGTACCTAATCCTTAGCTTCCACTTAGAAGTGAGAACATGTGGTATTGGTTTTCCGTTTCTCCATTAATTTGCTTAGGCTAAATGGCATCCAGCTGCAACCATGTTGCTGTAAAGGACATGGTTTTATTCTTTTTTATAGATGTGTAGTATTCCATGGTGTATATGTATCACATTTTCTTTATAGAGTCTACAATTGATAGGCGTTCAGGTTGATTCCATGCCTTCACTATTGTGAATGGTGCTGCAATGAACATATGTGTGCATGTGTCTTTATAATAGAATGATTTATGGATACATACTATCCCATGGTGTATATGTACCACATTTTCTTTATCCAGTGCACCATTGGTGGGCACCTAGGTTGAGTCCATGTCTTTGTTATTGTGAATGGTGCTGTGATGAACATACAATTGCATGTGTCTTTTTGGTAAAACTATTTATTTTCCTGTGGGTACATACCCAGTAATGAGATTGCTGAGTTCAGTGGTAGTTCTGCTTTAATTTCTTTGAGAAATCTCCAAACTGTTTTCCACAGTAGCTGAACTAATTTACATTCTCACCGTCAATATAGATTTGTCACAGTCTGGCCAGCATCTGTTTTTTTTTGTTGTTGTTGTTGTTTTTTGGCTTTTTACTAATAGCCATTCTGTTCTGACTGGTATAAGATAGTTTCATCATGGTTTTAACTGCAGGGTCGGGTTTGCTTAGTGCTTGGATGGGAACTATTTTAAGGATGTTTGTTATTTGCCTTTTCTGCCAGCCTTGTGCTACCAAAGAATGGCTTCATAAACAAACATCCATGGTTACAGGGATGAGTATCATTAGTCAACAAATATTTATTGAATTCCTGTCCTGTGTCAGACCTTGCTCTTGGTTCTCATAATGTAGCAATAAAACTACTAAAAAAGACAAACAGCAAAGAAGCTTGTTCTTTTGAAAAATGTGTTCCAGTGGAGTATGGACATTGGTGGTTTAAAAAACATGGTCTAAGACATTTCCTAACAAGGTGAGCTGACCAGACTCACTGCTGAGTTCCCAAACATGGAGTAGCTCACAGCTTGTGGTAAGTTTCCATATATATGGGCCTTAGGAGACAATATTTTATCCTCATCTTCCAAGGGGGAAAGACCTAGTTAGCAATGCTTCTCACAGTAATAGACATTCATTCTTAATTTGGAGTTTTTTCCTGCCTTATCCTTGCTAGAAATGCTCATTGAATGACATCCTGCAAAACATAGCATCAAAATTTACATCACAGTGTGAAGTAATCGACTAATCACCTTGGAATTTACTGGTCTTAGCTTGCACGTGGTTATCTAATACAGAACCAAATGGCCTTGTAAAATAGTAGAAAGAACAATTAAAAATTGGCTATTGTTATAGCAGGCAGATAATTATCTCATAAGGCTAAAGTACTTTCTTGTGACATACAGTATATACGCTGAGGTTGAGAATATGATGTGCTTTTGTCCCAAATCCAGATAACAGGGCTGGAAGTAGAGGTGACACTTTTATTATAATATCTACTGACAAGTGTTGAGTCTCATTTTAGTGCTTGTGGGAGGAAAACTTTAATGACTCTAAAAGGGGTTCCACTGAACTGGGGATTTCCTGAAATGGGTCTAAGGTACATTTGTACTTATTATGTCACTAATAAAACAAGCAAATAAAAAGAATGAAGTTGTTGTGATGCTAGGAAAGTCTTTCTATCAAAGAGGAATATTAATAATGCTTCATTGTGAATTTCAGAAGGATTGTATATACCAACAAAGGTACACTTTGAAATATTTTACTTCATAAACATGAAAAAAAGGTGATCAACCACAGTTCAGTTACTTTCTATTGATCAAACATTATAATTTGCCTGTGTCACTTCTCATTAATTCTTATGTTGATTCTGATGCTATTATAGTAACTTATCCACCATAATATTTCCACTTCAAATTTACTCTTGCATTTATTCCTGCATTTACTCATTCACTCCACTAACATCTCTTTGCATCTAACTAAGGAAAGTATTGGTTTATACAAAGATACATTGGTAAATTTATGCCCTCAATAAGTTTGCAAAGTTTAGTTGTGAGATAGATGAATTAGAAAAGTTATTATAAAATTTGTTAAGCAATGTATCAGAGGATGGGGATTGTGGATGCTGACATATCAAAGGCAGGAATGAAACACACTGTCTTAAAGAAGTGACCTTGAGTTGTGTCGAAAAATTTGTTGAATATCAAACATAGGAATCATTGCAGAGGACTAACACTTGGGGAAAACATGTGTGCAAGGCATGTAGGAAAAGAATATGGCATGCAAAGGAAATTACAAAAGCATATACTGGCTAGTGGGATGGTGTAGACAGATAATATTAAACTCATTAACACACACCCCTGTACAGGTGATGCAATGCTCAAAAATGAATTAGTAGACTAGAGAAGAAGACATACGAAGTCCCCACCTTTTTTTTTTTCAATACTGAGTCCTGCTTTGTCATTCAGGCTGGAGTGCAATGGTGCAATCTCGGCTCACTGTAACCTCTACCTCTCGGGTTGAAGCAATTCTCCTGTGTCAGCCTCCATGAGGCGCCCACCACCATGCCTGGCTAATTTTTGTATTTTTAGTAAAGATGGGGTTTCATCATATTGGCCAGGTTGGTCTCAAACTCCTGACCTCAGGTGATCCCCCCACCTCAGCCTCCCAAATACTGGGATTACAGGTGTGAGCCACCACCCCTGGCATCTTTAGTGTTATTTTTGTGAATTAATGCTTTGATACACGAATGCTATATGATACACAAATATTACATGTAAAAACAAAGAAGACACTTTAATATACAAAGAGTCATTCAAACATTGCACATTTATCAAATTAACTCTTATTCAAGAAATCCAGAGTTTTGAATGAAAGAGACAGACATCAGGTAGTTAAAGTTGAAGGAGAGAAAGGAACACATTTGGGATCGTCTGCTGATTAAGTTGTTTCCCAAAAAAGGTTAGTGTGAAAGGGTGTTGCATAAATAGGTAGCAGTGGGCTCTGAATATTTAGAAATTGAGGATAAATTGGGGATAAGACAAAAATATATTGTCTTCCTTATTGTTGAGTGTGAGCCTGATTGTAACTAGTCCCCAAAATATATCTTCGTTTTGGTAGTTTATTTTCCCAGAGTGACTGTAATAAAAGCCTTCTGGAATTCTACCTACAAGCAAGGAGAGTATTTGTACTAATTCAGGCAAAATATGTGTGTGTGTATATATATATGTATGTATGTATGTATGTTCTAATACATGTCATTCTAATAATCTGTAATCTTGCAATTTTATGAGAACTTTTTTCTTCAAATGCTCACAAACATTTTTAATATCCTATTTTTCAATTCAGAAAATGTACAAATTGCTAAATTTGAGTTTAAACTTGAAAATATTATGAGTTTCAGGGCCTACATTTATCATTTTCCCCCAACAGACCGGTGATTAAACAACTCATGCTTATCACTTTTATTAACTCACTTCAGATTCTCTTTAAGAGAGGAAAGCTTTTAGTTGTAAGAAGTAATTATTTTTCTTTCTAAAACCCACACGGCAATCCTTAAATAAATTAAATTAAAATCTTTATCAATTATCACATTATCTGTTGTATAACTGGTCAGCAGAATTAGTCATACAATTAATGTTCTTGTTTCTTCCTTAGCATACTCCTAAACTCTCCACAGGAAATGCTCTTTTCTTCTTTTAACGTGGCCTCAGTCACAAACTGACATTGCTTTTGCAATGCGTGTGATTAGCTTGAGAGATGCTAACTTTTGTAACAAATAGACCTCAAAATATATGTCTCAAACAAAGTTGAAGTTTAATTTTTCTCCTCACATAACAATTCAAAGGGAGTATTTAGAACAAGTGAACAGCTTTTCTATATGCATCATACACGGGCTTGTGATACTCAGGAAATTATTAGAGTTGTAGGGAGTTAATCAAGGAAATTGCCCCTGGTGGGGAAGATGTCTTTCAAGACTTGCCATCAGCATTTTATTATTGTTAACAGTGATTTCTTTGGGTCTCACAAAATTTTCCTTTTTTCTGAAAAAGTGCTTTAATTGTATTTTCTTGTTTCTGCTTCAAAACAGTATGGTAAGTATTTGAGAGGAGAGCACAGTGAGGGGTCAACATGGTAACAAGTGTTTTACCCCAGCTTAAGAGAACTCACATTCAGACCTGATAAAGAAACCAGGATGCTTAACATTGAACTATAGTCATGAACTTGATAGCATTTTAGATTGTGTCTCTTGGGGAAAGAATGTTTGTTTTCTGTCTCTCAAAAGTAAAATTTGCACAGAAAGCTAAGGGTGGGAGGATCACTTGAACCTGGGAGGTTGAGGCTGTACTGAACTGTCATCATGCCACTGCACTCCAGTGGGTGACAGAGTGAGACTCTGTCTCCCCAAAAATTTTTAAAGTGGCACAGTACACATACGAGTACTCTTCTTGTGACACAACCATTTTGCGTGTCTAGCTGTGGTTTTCTTGAATCACGAATGATAATAAATACATTAGTGGAACACAATAGGTTACACCCAATACCAGTTTGCTTTGCTTTAAGAGAGGTAACAGAGTAGACAGGAACACAAAATTAATGACAAAAGCATAATAGAAGTCTCATAATCCTCTGGAACTCCACACTTGGGATACTTACAGTGCCAAAGAATTGGTGGGTACAAAATACCATGTCAGGGATCAGTCAGCTGCAGATTCATTTGAATTTATATTTTACTGGCTCTGTACCCCTCAAAGATATGTGAATGAAATCCATTCTCCAATACAGCTGTATCTTATTATTACTAGTTACTCTTTATTCCTTTACTCAATAAATTACTTCAACAATGAGGTACAATTGCTTGTTTCTGGCTGTAGTATTCTCAATCAGCTTCTCGTTTATCTCAGATTCCATACCTGTCTATAGATGTCTTGATTTTACATTGTGATGAGGATTAACTCAAGGGTCAAATCCTCAGCCTTCCATCAAGTAAAAAGGATGGCTGTAAAACTAGTAGTTCGCACTTGACATCCACCCTGACAAAGTGAATATACAACATAGAAAGGTCTTGGTGTTGATAGGAAGGTAGGGAGTAGACATGTTACGTAATCCTAGAGAACAGGAAGAATCCCAAAGAGCCCAGAGGACAAAGGACAATGGGTAAAGTGGTACAAGAGGAGACTGAAGAGATAACACAGTTAAAATAAAGAACAACTTCACCCGTGTTAGGAAATTCATTTTGTGAAAAATGGGAAATTATCGAAAAGCTTTAATGTATGTGGGGTTTAGTGGTAAGATTTTATTTTGAAAAAGTAAGTCCAGTTGCAACATAGGTGCTTACATGAAGAGAGAAAATGCCAGGCTATGGAAAGTGTCTAAGCAAATGTTTTTAGTTAAGATGAAAGTAATAGATGGGACAATGAATGTGTAAAGTTGTGTATAAGTTTATGAATTATTTAAAATGACAGAATTGACAGAATTTGCTGAGAGTTTGGGTGTTGCAATGGGAGAGGCGTGTAGTAGAAGAGAGTTCCCACTGAAGGTTTTATGATATCATTCACTGTTGCAGAGGACACAAGGAAACCAGTGTTGAGATAAAAACTAGGAATTTAATCTTGGACTTATTTATTTTGAGGTGTCTCTTAAAAATCTAAATAGAAGTATCCATTTGCAGAAGGATATGCATTTCTGGAGCTCAGGGGAGATCTGTGGGATGGGGCTATGGGTTTGGAACCCACAATTGGAAGCCATGGACCTGTAAGTAGTCATTGAAGCCATGGGCATGAATGAAATTAGTTGAGGGGAACATCACATACTGGGGTATGTTGGGGGTGGGGGACTAGAGGAGGGACAGTTGGGGGGCGGGGAGGGATAACACTGGGAGAAATGCCTGATGTAGGTGACAGGGGGATGGAGACAGCAAACCACCATGGCATGTGTGTACCTATGCAACAATCCTGCAAGATCTCCACATGTACCCCAGAACTTAAAGTACAATTTTAAAAAAGTGAAAAAACATGAAATAGAATCAACCAATATCAAATATATCTTCTAGATCTCCAATATACACTTGTCGGTTAATAGAGAATAAATTTGCAAAGAAATCCATAGGGTAGTGGCCAATGAAGAATTGGGAAAATCTGGAGTGTGGCATTTAGGTAACCAAGAGAAGGGTATGTTCTACAAAAGCTACAGAAGCTGGATTTGATTTAGAGGACAGGTAAGGGAAAGTAATGTGACAGTGACAGTGAGGACTGCCAACCCTTCAGAGTAGTTTGACTATGAGGGGAGGAAAATAGGGCATTCACTGGTAGAATACAAGAAAAAAGTAAATAGTTTTGTAACAAGAAAGATAATGGATCATATACAGTTCTTCAACAAGCAACAGGAGCTAAAAATGGTTAAAAGTAATTAAAAGGCCAAGACTAAGTTTCTATTTGACTGGAGACAAGTCTGGATGTCCCTGGTGTCTTATTTCCTTCCTATTTTGGGTTTCTAAGCAGAATGCTGGATCAACCCTCTAAGGCAATCTGCAGAGAGAAGACCTTGGGCTGATAACATCTTCCTATCAGGCAAGTTAAGGGCCTTGAGTCTTCATACTCTAGTATTTTTTCTGAGTATGGAGATCTTTTAATTATACATTTCTTTTACTTCAGTATTTTTGAACCCCTTAGGCTAACCTGTAAATATGTAAAGCAATGGGGCACAAGTATGGGAGAAGCTAGTTACCTCTTGAAGAACCCCTTTCTCCAATATATCCCATATCCAGCCTGTGACTAAGGCAGATCTTCTCTGCTAGAATCTTGGCCATGGCACATGTAGAACCCCAGTCTACACTATAAACAAATGAGAGTTCACAGGATTGAACTGTATCTGCTCTTCTACTTCTCTGCTAATAAGCTATTTTGTTTCCTAATAAATCATTTTTTTTGTGACGCTAGAGTTGTATATTTGTCACCCTCTTGTCAGACACTATTTCAAATTTTAATTGTAGCAGATAAAATGGTCATCAGCTATACTTATCAGTTGTAATTGCTCTACATTCTATTATATTATAATACAGAGGCCCCATAAAAATATCTTAAGAACATGTCTCCAACTTATTACAACCACACACACTTAACTGAATCTTACAGATTCTTTGTCTTTCTGAGAAATAAGAAAATTCAAAAATTTTACATTTTTTAACCAAGAGACATTAACAAAAAAGTCAATCAAACAAAGCCTTTTTCATCTCTCACTTGCTGTATATTAATTAACCATAGACACAAATTAACCTATTAACCAACTTAACCTAGTGCGTTTTAACCAGGTCCAAAAATAATTTATATATCTTCATAATGTTTGAATGTAACTTAAAGCTCCATCTACTTTAAATTTTCCTTTGTTCTAAGAAAAACCATCTGTCTCAGTCTATTTGGGCTCTTTTAACAAAATACCTTAGATGGGATAATAATTTATAAACAGCAGAACTTTTTTGCTCACAGTTCTGGAGGCTGGGAAGCTAAGATCAGGAGCCACAGTTCAGTGTCTGATGAAGGCCCTCATACATGATGCCTTCTTGCCATGTTCTCTCATGGTGGAACAGGGAAACAGACTCCCTCAAGTCTCTTTTATAAGGACATTAATCTTATTCATAAGGACCTCCTAAAGGCCACACCTATTGCTACTATCACACTGGGGAATGGGTTTCAACATATGAATTTTGGAGGACACATTCAGACTGTAATATCATCTCAGTTTCATCTGGTTCCAGAAGTCTACACTTCCGTTTGCTATTAACAAATACATTTAAGAAATCATGCAACATTCATTAAAACTTAAAGAAAATACCTGACTTACTTTTTTGGAACTTTTTCTCCTAATCAGAAGTTTTAGAATGGGGGGCTATATCATATGTTTGGTGTAATGCATAGTATTTAGTGTCAGAGCAATATTTGAAGCTGTTGTATATTTCCACAATAGTAGCCAATAAGAGTGAATAACAAATTTCCTTCACATATCCCAGATATTCAAATAGCAGCAATGATATATATTCCTTTTGATCAAATGTCAACTACAAATTTGGAGATTTGTTATGAAAGCTGTTAATTGGTATATGATCAGAAAGAAATTGCTTTTAAAATAATCTCTGACATTTCTGTCATAAATCATCATGTCACATTCAGCTCTATCACAGTAGTTTATAAAAGGAGACTATAAACATGACACAATTTGTCAATAAAATCTAATGCAATAGAGTCCCATATGATTTGAAATAAGATTGAAGAAAAAAATCAACCACTTTCAGATTTGAAACTAATTGTCAACTGCCATAAAAACCTACCTTTCCTTTTCTATGACAATAACTAAAATATTCTTAATGCTAAATTAAATGAAAATATTCTTTGCTACAATAAATATTTTAATTCTCTTAGTAGAATAAATAGAATTTTTCCCCTCTCCCTAAACTGAGGGAATTTAATCACACACATTTTTATCAATAAAAGCATCATTAAAAAACAGACATAGAAAATAAAGTAACTACAGAACACTTAAACTATATTTAAACTATATTCCAGATACTCAATTACACACACACACACACACACACACACACATTTCTCAAGGAAATTTTTATTTAATCTAATTTTATAGGAGTGCTCATGAAGACATTGGGAGGTTAAATATATCACACAGAATTATGAAATTATTTCAATCCTTTCATAAGAGAATGAAAAGTGATATATGAAGCTTTATCTATTCACTCTGTTTTAACAGACATATTCTTTCTTTTTGTTTCTGGCTTAAATGAGGAGCTAACCCCAAAAGGTTCAAGGAATACTAGATTGCAAATGCACCGGACGTTTGATGCAATATGTAAAACCTGTCACATTAAGAAAGGTTATTTTTAAAAGAATATTTGAGTATATAATTCCTATTCATCTGCCTCTCTTTCACACTATACACAGATTTTTATATAAATTATGAAAAGTGGTTCTATAGATGAAAGCTGTTTGTAATTTATAGAGACCATTTTCTTGTCAACTTGGTAGTCTTTCTCATAGCTGTTTCATTATTAGGCAAACCAATTAAATGTGCTCAAAGTAAGCCACATATGCTAAGTACACAATTTGTATGAAACTCTAATCTGTTCATTACCTTTATACTAGTGATTTTTTTTCTGACTTGGAGTAGGGGGTTCATTTTTTTAATAAGAATTTTGTGTTAAAAATGGCATGTTGAAATGCCTGACATGAGAATTCTCAAACTGTCTTAACTAGATTTTGGCATTTAATAAGCTGTAAACTGCTGAAGCTATTTGCAGATGAAGTCTCATTTTTGTCCATCAGCAGGGGGCTGGAAGCATAATTAATTGAGTGAAAGTTAAAAGACGGACAGCACGGTTACATTTATGCAAATATTGCAGCAGAACATCTAACGGAAGAGAAAAATAGCTTGCAACCGATTGGTTTGGTTTTGGACCAAAATCCACAGGGTCCATTTAAACATTGCAGATTGTGCATCTAACAATTAAGACTTATAGTGTTTTTTAATACTAGCTATGATGGTGGAAATAGTATGCAAAAGTTGAGGTCCAGAGAGACAATTCTATTTCTGCTCTCACTTTTTAACTTCTCATGAATGTTAAAATATAGTTGCAGAAAATCAAAAATCAAATGATGCATGTGTGTTCAAACATATGCCAGGCTCTGCTATTTGTTTCTTTTATTCATATCCCAGGCATATGTACCCTTGCACACCAAAGGTTCCATTTAATTAAAGTTAGTTAAAAGCTTAGACCACAGAGATCAGGACAGCTGCTTGAGATATTAACCTAGGTGCTGTTTGGGGACAGCATGAAGCCTTTGCTGTTATACTGTCTCCTATCACATATTTTGGTGGGGTTTTCCCCAATAGCTGTTTTCTCACAAGACTGCTGACTTTTCCTTAAATGGTTGGGAAACTTTAGCTTCCCCAATGATCACAGGAAATTTCAAACTGAAATTTTGCATATTCCTCATTTGTATTTTTTTTCTCATAACTGTAAGGATCTGCATGACTATCTTAGTGATTGATTTTTGACTAGTCTCTTTGTGTTTGTGTTTGATTTGTTGGCTATTCAAAGACACGCTTCCCATAGAGAAATTTCAGAATGCTTTACATTTTTACTTCTTATACATCTTTTCTGATAGCAGATCTAGTTGAGGTTTTAATTCTAACTTAAAGAAAAAGCAACGTAAGTTAGATCTATTAGTAAAACTAGAATAGGTTTTGTGTGTGTGCTGTAGAAATCTGTGTGTACCTTCTTTGGACTATTGAAAAAGCTTAACTTTTAGAACTCCTAAAAATATCCCTAACTTCAATTACAAATATCATTAGTCTCATTCTAAATTTTATGAAAATAAAGTTTAATTCTAAAAACAAATGGAATACAACATATTTGGTGGTTTCAAGGATATGGTACAGATTTTTAATACAAATCAAAACCAAAAAAAAAAAAAAGTCATGGAATATTCTCAGTAAAGGATTGTAAAATGTTTGTAAAATAATCTAAGCTCAAAAGTTTGTAAACATTAAAAAGCCCGGAGCAGTGCATGGGTTTATAGCTCCAGCTGCTCCAGAGGGTTAAGAGGAAGGATTGCTTGAGTCAGAGTTTGAGAATAGCTGGTCAACAAAGCACAACCCGATTTCAATTAAAAAAGAAAAATGAAGGAGTAGTAAACTAACTTAAAGTAAATAAATTCTCATACAGGCCTTCAAGATTTAACTGAACTTCTGGGCCGGGCGTGGTGGCTCATGCCTGTAATGCCCACACTGTGGGTGGCTGAGGCAGACAGATCACTTGAGGTCGGGAGCTCACGACCAGCCTGGCCAACATGGGAAACTCTGTCTCACAAAATACAAAATTAGCCAGGCGTGGTGGCAGCGCCTGTAATCCTAGCTACTCGGGAGGCTGAGAAAGGAGAACTGCTTGAGAGCCTGGGAGGCGGAGGTTGCAGTGAGCCAAGATCACACCACTGCACTGCAGCCTGGGTGACAGATCGAGACTGGGTCTCAAAAAAAAAAAAAACAAAAAAAACTGAACTTCCCATACTATTTATATTTTGTGAAATATAAAATGTTTTGCTGTATAATTCAATGCTTTCTTCATCCAAGTCAAGACATTAAACCCATGGTGAAAACATTTTATATATACCATCACATATTATTTCATAAATGTTTAATTACCTCTCAGAAGTTTATTTTAAATATGGAATATGATTACATACATTTTCAGTTTTATCAACCCACTTTATATTTTGTAAAATATATTTTCCTGCATACTATATAGCTATTGTATAATGTTTACAGTACAAACACAAAATATTTTAGATTTATACTATAAAAATAGAATAATTTTTGGTCAATAATTCTTTTTAGAAATGCATATAATCTAAAATTTAATACATAGATATACACATACACATGCATATATATATGTGTGTGTGTATATATATGTATATATACACACATACACACATTAATAAGTTCTAATCCTGAAACTTTTCTGTGTTCTTTATTTCATTAAGCATAGAATCAAAGAAATGTTTCTGAAGTAAATTCATTTTAAGGCAAATATTTCTGCAATTAAAACGACTTTTACTTTGTAGTTATTAGCATTATCTGATATACATTTTGCAAGTGATATTCTCAAAGCTGAAGCACAAGGGTTTTTGTTTGTGTGTGTGTTGTTCAAGCTTTTACATCAAAAATAACTTTATTTTTATTATGGAAGATTAGAGCAGGTTAGATATTTTGAGACACTCCTGACTTGACAATAATATCCAAAATGTTTAAGTTTTCTAATCATTTAGAATATCCCATTTCTTATTGTTTAGTGTTTCACATGAATGTTTCATCTTAGGAAGAAAAGTATAGGTTTCCTATGTTGATGGAGAAATGTTCTTTGGATGAGAAATGAGAAACACTATGTTTGTTGCTGAGGAATAAATACTCTGTCTCACCTAAAAATATTTTAAAAATCCTTCTACCTTTTTTTATAACATTACCATTTTTATTTCCGTATTTTAAATTAAATTCCTTAAGAATTCATCCTCTTGGATAGAAAGAAAATTATATGTTGAAATTAAAACAGCAAAAGGGACTATTAAGCTAAATAAATCAGAGGACATTTATTTTAATAATACAAAAGTCACCATTTGAAGACAAAAAATTTAGGTACTCTGCTAGCCAGTTGAAATGACATAAGCAATATTATGCTAAGCTAAATTATAAGATTATGCCTCTTGTTTACTGTTTCTGAATATAACTGAAAGAATTTGAGGAAATAAAGTAATAAAAGGTATCCAGTTTTAAATCTCTGAGTAGTAATTAGTCAGCATATGTGTTACTCTTGATTAATAAATAGAAAGTTTCTAGCCTAAGGAAAAGGAAGACAAAAGAAAAAGAATCAACCAGCATCTGTCTTTTAGTGTACATCCCTCTGGGATAAGTACCAGTTAAAACTACTGAAAAAGAATGGCAATAAAATTTCTGCTGGTTGTGAGTTAGTCAAGCTTGTAACCCCTCTTGCCTTGGAAACCTCATGAAAAATGAACATGGTGAACACAAAACCACTTCTAACAAAGTTGTTTGCCAAATTTCTACCAAGGTAGACTATGAAATGCTATAGATAGCACGTTGTGATTAGATTAAATATTACACTTATGGGAACAATTTGATTTCTGCTAATATTTACTCTGTTGATGCTAGAGTGTTTCTAGAAGTAAATCTGAATAAAAGAACCAGATGATAAGTGAGATTTCTTGTTACTTTTCTACTTATGTTATTCAGCCCTCTCTAATTAGTTGAGTCAAACTAGCTGACATTTATAGGAGTTGAATTATAACATCTTAGCATAAAAATGTGTATTTGTGGTTCATCTAAGTCTCTGAATTTATATGTCTAGGAAGGGAGAGGAAAAATGCAGACATGGTAATTCATTTTATATTATTCATAATGTATCAGACATAGAAAGTATTATGTACAGTTCAAAAAGAATAAACCCTGTTTACAGGAATGTGCAAGTCAACGGCTATATAAACATAGCATTTTTTCCTTCTGGTAGAAGCATGAGAAAAGGGCAAAGACATTTGCCTGTTGGTCACTTTCTTTTTTTATATTCAGGAAAAAACTCTAAGTCTCAAATAAATCAAAATAATAATGATAAGATGTAGTTTTTACACATGTAACATATGTCAGACACCATGTTTTAAATTCATTTTATCATTTTGTTCTAATTTTATATATAAGAAAACTGGAGTATAAAGAGGTCAAAGGATTAGGTTTAAGGAAATCCATATGATAGGTGGAGGAGGCAGGATTTGAACTTAGGTCTATTGGATCTCAAAGTTCAAACTCTTAAGTATATTAGGAGCTATGAATTTTTCTAACAGAAAATCAAACAGTCATTTTAATGATGTGGGCAGTTTCCTGTGTTTTAGAGATTTATAAACATTTCTTATTTCTTCTATTCATTCAATTAAGTTAAATAGTGGGAACACCAGTCATTGTAGTTTTGTTTGACTTCTGACCCTGCCACTTATTAGTTGAATTGTATTGAGTAAATAATTAACATTTTCTTTACAAAGAGGTTATGACATTTTATGAAAATTAAAGTGTTTAGTAAAATAAGTAGCAAATATAGTAATGTACCTCATAATAAATTTTTCCATCAACAACAGATCCCATATACAAAGGTGGTCCTAAAAGATTATAATGGTGCTGAAAATGTCCCATTGCCAAATGATACAGTATTATAGCACAATGCATTACTTACATGTTTACGGTGATGTAGATGTAAACATACTGCACTGCCAGTCATATAAAGGTATAGCACATACAATTATGTACAGTACATATTTGATAATGATTACAAATGACTATGTTACTCATTGATGTAATTTAAAAAATATATTTTGGGCACCAGAAATAATATACTGTAGAGAATTTGCTTTCTCTTATTTTTCTTCTTCTTATTTTTTATTGCATTTTAGGTTTTGGGGTACATGTGAAGAACATGCAAGATTGTTGCATAGGTACACACGTGGCAGTGTGATTTGCTGCCTTCCTCCCCATCACCTATATCTGGCATTTCTCCCCATGCTATCTCTCCCCAATTCCCCATCCCTCGCTGTTCCTCCCCTATTTCTCCCCGACAGACCCCAGTGTGTGATGCTTCCCTCCCTGTGTCCATGTGTTCTCATTGTTCGACACCCGCCTATGAGTGAGAACATGTGGTGTTTGATTTTCTGTTCCTGTGTCAGTTTGCTGAGAATGATGGTTTCCAGGTTCTTTCACCTGTTTCTCTATTTCTCACTCCTCTCTCTTCTGCCAACAGATATTGTTGACTTGATTCTCTCAATGTATAACCATGTTCTACTCATCTTGATTATTGAATATATTCTTTTCCCTATAGCATATTACTATTAGCAAATAAATCATATCATGTATAATATTATATAACTCCATTTTTCTATATTCTGTGTGGAAATGACTCATGCAAATGTGTCATGCAATATCCTGTTATACAATAAAAAGTAATAACAAAGTTGCCCTCTGCCATTTATTTTCCATAACAAGTTATTTCATTCTATTCAGAAGCTTACTTGCTACCTTACTTTTTGGTGTTTTCAATTTGGTAGTTATATTTTACTTAGTTTCCAAGATTCAAATTAGACATGACATATATCTGAAAAAAAATGATTAATATAGTTTCTCTATGCACAGTTTTATTTCTATGGTTAGCTTAGATTTTATATACTAAAATTCGAGTTACAATATGTGAATAAATAGGTAGGACTCAATTACAACATTTAACTTATCCGCAAGTGAGCATGATTGCATGATTTATAATGACTAGAAAAAAATCATATTTGTCCAAATCATTTTTTCCTTTAAGAGTTAGATAATCTGGACCTAGGCTACTAGATAGAAAATACTGCTCACTTCATAAGCATAACAATTGTGAAATTGAATTAGATTTATAACCAATAAAAAAAATCTGATCTTGTTCTTCCAAAGAACAAAAGAAGGTGTCCTTAAAATCATAGTTGCTGAGGACAATTTTTTTAAAAATGTACTACATCTAAAAACAATGCAAAATCACTAAAAGCAAAGCATTTTTAAAATTATTTATTTATTTATTGAGACGAGTCTCCCTCTGTCACCCAGGCTGGAGTGCAGTGGTGCAATGTTGCTCACTGTAACCTCTGCCTCTTGGGTTCAAGTGATTGTCCTGCCTCAGCCTCCCGAGTAGCTGGGATTACAGGCATCCACCATGATACCTGGCTAATTTTTGTATTTCAATAGAGATGGGGTTTCGCCATGTTGACCAAGCTGGACTCTAACTCCTGACCTCAGGTGATCCACCCACCTTGGCTTTTTTAAGTGCTGAGATTACAGGCATGAGCCACAGTGCCAGGCTGCAAAGCATTTTTAAAACTGTTAAAGCATACCTCATACTGGGTATCTTTTTAACTTTCTTTCCTTGTTTTTATGAAAAAATTGGGCAAGCCAAGAAAAACTATAAATGCTCAGAAGCTTCACTCTTGTAATGGCTCATGAGCTACAATTTTAAACATATAAGGGAAAATAGTAGTTACATAGTTTGTTGATACTTATATCTTCCAAATTCAAGCTGAGCAAACCACCACCAAGACCCAGGTGAATAAAAGATGAGCAGGTGAAAGAAATAAAATGTTGTTATGGAGAAAATATTATCTTTGTCCATTATGCATTTACCTTAGGACACGTTAGCACATCTGTTATATATTTACTAGAGATACAGGTTTATGTGAGTAAGTTTTATTAAGTTATAATTCCAAATTTCCTTTTCATTTCCCCAGGTCTATGAATATTGCACTGGTGTTACAATGTCTAGGTTATGGCTTAATAAATACATTCCAATTAACTTCATTGAAATTTTACTAGGGATCATATTCAACTATGACATCATTTTAAGATTTTTAATTTGGATATTTAGAACAGCACACAGTGATAACTGTGTGATTTAGATATAATGTTGATGTGTTGCTATTGTAAATTTGGCTTGAGTTTCCCCACTGGTCACCATGACTGACAGCTCTTCTAATTGATTTTTACAAACCAAAAGAAGGGATGTTATAAGGACAAAGTGGACACGGGGAAATTGAGTGCACAGAACATGTTGAAAGCAATTAGCAATGAGGTCTAAATTTTAAAAGGCAAAACATAATTGTACTTACTTTTTAAAACAATTTGAGTCTTTACCCTCACATACCCAACAACATCATTTTGAAAATGTACATTATATACAGTAGAATTGAAAAGGTACTTGACTTAGTAAAGACATGCATCTGTCATCCCTGGGCTGCTTGAGCTTGAAAAAATCATTTAATTTCTCTCTTTTGAATTCTGCATTAGACGATTTCTAAGGACCACTCAAGCTGTCAATTAAATAAAATATATATATACACACAATTTTATATGTATGGTTTACATATGGTTTTAAGTAAAATTATGTTTCTTCTTGCTATATGAAGGTGTTTACTGTAGAAAATTTGGTTAATGTAGACATGAGCAAAATAAGTTTCAAGCATAATTGCATCATTATAAATAATGATTGCATATTTATATCATATTTCCACACCATACATATACATATATCTTGTAAATATATGATTATACTCTACTATTTTGACTTGCTTGTTTCAATTTTTAAATAATTTAAGACTTTCTATACTTTTGAGCATTCTTTCAGAACATTATTTTTATAATGTCAGCTTAGTAACCAATACTGACACCATACTACTTTAACTAATTATTATCTATTGATTATCATGAGATGGAGAGATGGAAATAGGTTGCCCATCATTCTTCTCAGTCTGTAACTTAACTCTTATCCCAAACAACAAGATTCCAGATATTCTTGAGTTTAGCTACACTCTAAGCCCCTTTTATGTAAACAGAATATATCCTCAGCATGCATATATTTTTCATTACCTTTCACTTAATACAAGAAGAGTGTGACTTCTGCTACTTCAAAATAAGTTACTCTGATCATTGCTATATACCCATAGTTCTATTCTCCCGATTATTAAGTGCACATTTGAAAAGAGAAATTTATTTTATAGATTTGGTTTTCCAATAACAATGCAGATTTTAATAATCATCATCATCTCAATAATTCATAAAATCAAAGTCCATGAATGTAACAAATGAGTAAATTGGATCTTTTGGAAAATCTACGTATCCTGAGAGGGAATTCAGGAGCCACCCCCACGTCCATATTATTGGACTTTGTATACCTAGTCATAGTTGAATGAATACATTTGGGAGGACATATGGCTCAAGAAAAATTAATCAAATGTTTTCTCAAGCAACTTGGTATTTATAATACAGTGAAATTGAGTTACATCAAATGCAGTGCTTTGGAGCCTCAGACTTTTAAATTTTTTACTGGGACCACAGAAAGAAATATGTAACAGAACAGACTTAGTATACACAAATACACTAAGAAAATAATAAAAGTTTTATAAGGCAATAATTACCCTGGGAATTATATCTTTGTAGTTTCTAATGCATACTATTATTTTAGGTGCTGATCATGGTCCACTAAAGAGAATGCAGGAGCCACTAATGGGACATGACCAACAATACTACTTTGGAGACTTCATGCATTGTTGCTGCCAGAACCCTGTATATTCCTGGCTTCTTCACTTCCCAAATCTGTTATTCAACTCTTCCTTTAATCTGTAAAATATTCTAGTCCAGTAAGTGTCACCTTTAATTTATGACAGTCACATTCTGCTTTTCCTGCTCACACATCAGGCAATCTTAACTAATCTCAATTATTTTAACATGCTACTTAATTTTCTAAAGTTCTTTCTTTGGAATCTACCAAATGTATCTACATGTCTGGAAATTCAGCTAACGTAAAGAGGGATAATAATATTTCCTCATTCTTAAGACTGACAGTTGCATCACATTAGAAGTTATTAGGGTCATAGGAATGCTTGTGTCCCTGGTTTCCACTTTGTTGCAGAGTTTCAGACTGAAAAAAGACACTGTTAGAAATTTATATATTTCATTAGATTAACAACTAGGTTTAAGATGTTAAGCTGACTCTGTACTCTGAGAAATGGAAGTTTAAGAGTTAAACTTTATAGGGGCACAAAAATCTCTTTGGATCCAAGCACTCTCGTTATGACAATATTATTGTATATATTTGTTCATTTATTTTACATATATGCATTAAGTGTTTATTATTAGAAATCTGAAAATGTTAGAAATATGGCATCAGACAAATTATATAAATGCATATTAAAAATTCCTTCTTCCATTTGTTAAAAGTAAATATGAACTGACTTTGAGGATGTACATACAAAAAGAATATTAGGGATTGAGGGAGGAAGTTAGAGAGAAGGGAATTTAGTTTTACTTTTCTGTTATATAATTGTTTCCTAAAACTGGAAGAAAAATAAAGTTCTTTTAAATTATAATTCTGGGTTATCTAATTGATTTATCTTTTAAAGGTTCAATCTGTCCCTTCAAATTTGGTCTTCAATTTAAGATGAATCTGTGAGAGTTAGTGCTATGTTCCAAGATCATTCACATTAATCAATTTTTCTTTATCAACTGCAAGAAAATCCTTATCAACAATCAATAGAGATTAGGCCAGGCACAGTGGCTCATGCCTGTAAACCCCAGCATTTTGGGAAGCTGAGGCAGGCAGATCACCTCAGGTCAGGAGTCTAAGACCAGACTGGCCAACATGGTGAAACCCTGTCTCTACTAAAAATACAAAAATTAGTCAGACATGGTGGCGGGCACCTGTAATCCCAGCTACTTGGGAGGCTAAGGCAGGGAAAATTGCTTGAATCCAGGAGGTGGAGGTTGCAGTGAGCCAAGATCACACCACTGCACTCCAGACTGAGTGACAGAAGGGTGACAGATAATAATAATAATTAATAGAGATTAGAATGTATCTACATGAAGCAAAACAGATCCTATGAGACCCCAAATCCTTATTGAATTTTCTCAATATTCGATCTTGTGCTCCATATACAAAAGTTGTTCTCAGAGAAATAAAAACTTCTCTTGTTGCTTAATGGAGAGATCCATAATTTTTGAGCCAACAAAATAGTTGATTAAAATAAAAATATTGTTTTTATGCAGGATAGTCAAATGAAGTTGTATTCTACTAGCAATATATATACACAACTGAATAAGAATATTGTCAAATTAAACTCATTTGGGGCCATCTTAAGTACAATTTGTCATTCTGTGAAAAGTCATCTTCTAGGTCGTCAAAAGCAAAACAGACTACAGAGTAGATTGCTACATATATGTCAATCTGAAATGTTGGAAGAGAAGTGAAAAGCAATTCTTGTGCTCTAGTTAGTATTGTGTTTATCTTTCACAGCTATTACGTGTCAAAAATTACCAACCCTTAATGATATCTCTAATTTTGGGGAACCTTAAGCAGTGGTAACAAATTGACCCAATAGATATCATGAATCCTACATCACTGATTATCATTCTTGCTTGTATAACCACATAGACACATGTTCCCAATTTGTAGTGATTCCTTGCTGCTATTTCAGTGCCCATGTTTCTTCCTTTTTGTAGCTCTACTATTGCTTTAATCCCTATAATCTGCACTCATTCAGAGGGGAGGAAAGAAGACACAGAGGGGGCAAGGCCACTTTTTAAAGGCCTCAGCCTAGATATGGACTAAACCCTTTATTTTAAAATTCCTTTATCTAGAAATGGCCACAGCTAACAGCAAAGGAGGAAGGAACATAGAGTCTGGTATGTCCAGGATGAAGAGAACATACATTTAAATGAATGGTTTGCAGTCTCTGCCACATTATTCAGAGATTAAAAATATTTTTCTCAAGTGAAGGTCTTTCTTAGAGATTATCATTGAAAATAAAGATACTACAATATCCTAAGTTTATTTGCTGAAAGGTAATTTTACAATATGGCAACATCTGATCAGGCTTAATAGCAAATAATTAAACATGATTGTGACCACTTTAGGACTTCCAATTTCATTTAGTGGGAATTGATAAGTCTTTACTACTCTTACTTGCTCAAAGAAGAAATTATTATATTATTAATGTTCAATGTAAGACATATCTACTTTTGGCTAAAGTAAAGGAAATACAAGTTATTTTTGCTATTAGGAAGACTAAAATGTATTGACTTATTACTGTTTAATTAAATGGTAAAATATTACCACAATATAGAGAAAAATTTGCCCTATATCTATAATTCTATATCTATAGGGAGATAAACTTCTCACATTGATATATAATAGATATATCTTGATTATATATCTTGAATCTATATTTCTCTCTCTCTCTCTCTCTCTCTCTCTCTACATATGGTCTCTCTCTATATACACATATATATATATATATCTTGATTTTATATGTGTATATATATATATAGAGAGAGAAATATAGATTCAAGATATATAATCAAGATATATATATATATATGTATAGAGAGAGAGACCAAAACAGATGTTCAGAGGTGAAAAGAATTTTGCATTTCGTTTTTAATATTTGAAATATATTTCCACTTCTTTTATAATGTGCTTCATATACCAAAATATATTTTGTAATTTATGAGTAGAACTGCCCTCATCTAAATATCAGTTTAAGAACATTTTTCCTTTAAAAAATATGTGATTGAAAAAAGATAACTACAAAAGATATTGCAAATAAAATGTTTAATTAAAAAAAGCACAACAGATATTATGGGCATTTAAAGTTTGAGGCTTCATGCCATATTCCATTTGGTTCAGAGTATAGTTTTCATGATTTATTGACAGCTGCTTTAGATGGTTCTTTATTTTCAACTCATCCCAACCCTGGTCAAACAATACAGCCCTCCTGCTTTTTTCAATATTTTCCTAATATCTCAGCTCATTTAATTCTATTGATCCACTGAAGAGTATAATGGCACTGAAACTGGGATTAATAGCACCTCCCTTTTCCAGTGCTAAGAGCTTTCCTATTGAGTCTGTGGACCATCACACGAAATCATAAATGCAGACAAAAAAGTAGAGTGACCTTTATCGGCCACTATTGTACTGAAAAATTCAGTAAACCTTAGAACATCATTTTCAATTTTATGGCACTGTTTTCTTAAATAATAAGAGAAGGGGGAAAAAAGGAAAAACTGACCCCTGTTCAGCATTTACTTAAGCAGAATTGGCATTAATAGAGTATTCTGTCAAAAATTCAAGCTCAAGAAAATGTATGGCTTTGTCCACAGCAGCAGCTATCTTAGCAGATTGCACTGTCACTGCTTCACACAAAGCGCATTGCAACACCATTAGTGGACATAAATAATGCACAAGCTCTTATGCAGTACTCAGCTAAGTGCATGGAAACCTTGGGCTCCTGTTGTCAGAAATTCAATGGATTAGTACCTAGATTTATTTTAAGTCTGTAAAGCACTTTGTTCTTGACAGCGTTCAAAGTAGAAAGAGTGCTATCCTGAATGTGCATCTTAATACTGTCATTCCTGTCTTGTAAGAGTAGATGATATATGGGCTGCAATATTTCGTTTTAATATTTAAAGTTTTCACTGTGCAGATGCAAAGAAATATATTAATAGTTATCTGCTGTTACTTTATTGATCTGGAAAAGAACAAAGATAACCTGTAAAGTTTCACAGTGAAGCTAGTAAAATGGAGGCATTATAATTACATTTTAGTAAAACAGATACACAAACTGAAATCTTCATACCTCGTCTTTAGAAAATATGAAAATTTGGACATCGGCTTTCTTTTTAAGTTAACACTGTGCATATGAAATCATATTTGATGGGAATTTTTAGCAATTTTTCTCTAATTAGCAGTATTTACAATTCTATAATTCCTTTAACTACATAAGAGTACCATTTCTTTTTTGAAGGCTATGTGATTTTACACGGTTAACATTTTGCTGAGCAAGAACTATTCTAAAATGTTACTCAAAATTGCTTCCCTATAACTTCATAGATTGGGGGCAGTTTCTGCCTGTAGATATGTTCAGGATTTAAGCCTGATAATCTTCCGTGCATTGAAAGGATAAAAAATACTCTTGTGTAAATTAAAAACAGTTTTCTATTGATATTGGAGATGTAATAGAATAATGGATATATCTCTTGTGAAGGTCAATCTTTCTCAGTTCTATGAAGACAATAAAATCTTATTTTAAAATAACAGTTACCTTTTCACTCAGCCTACATGGTCCATGAATTTCAACACAATTTGGTGAAATGTCACTCAGTGAATTAACTATTCATTATAAAGCTCTAAGATTCTAAAGTAAAATATGTAACTAATGACTATTTATAATTACATATATTAAGCACATTTATTAAGCTACGTGATGATGTCATGTCAAACAGTTCATATTTGACCACATCTGACTCTTAAACTAAAATTCGATTTTTAACACAAGTTTCTCAGGATTGTGAAGACTGATTTTATTCTAATGACAAAGTCCATTGTTGAGTTAAAAATATGTCTGTTCTAAAATTTTAGTAGAAAATTCATCCAACACACTGCTGAGAGAGTTGTGATTTGCTGCTTACAAAGATAACATAGCAAGAAGGCCAGTAAATGCCGTGTTTCAAGACATATTTAATATATACTTAAATGAAAAGATCATATTCTGTAGAATAAATATGACTTAAGCAATTTTATATTAAGGAGCTAAAATTTTCAACTTAGTAAAGGTTTTTACTCCAAAGCAAAGCTCCAAAATTACTTTGCTTTACATAGCTACTTCAAAGACCAATAAATAATTTGCATATTATGATCAATAGGTGGCGCTTTTCCCCTTTCTGACAGTCTTGTTTTCAGAATCCTGCTAGAGTCAAACTTACTAAGTGTTACAAATCTTCAATATTACTGATAGAATACCAAATATTCTAACTACTAAAAGTTGATTTTTCATCTTTGCAAGTTTATAAGGTTTTAAATTATTGCCAGCTTTTAAAAACTATCCTTCAATACATCACCAAATTTTGTTACCAATGATCATACTCAAAGAGAGCTCTCAGTTATTTTTCCTGTAGAAATATTCAGAAATTATCAGCCAGTTTCTTTAATCTTTAAATTACTCCCCACTTTTGCTGGTAGAAAACTTCTGGAAAGTGACATTTTGAAATATCTGATCTAGGACCCCTTCAAATATTGCTATCATGATAAATGTGCTTTAAGATTTACAGAAAAGTTGCCAAAAATGAAACATGCATTTATATTATTGCAAATACATTTAGAATATATACTTTAAAATAGTAAATATAAGTAGAAGATTTCAGCAAAAGACATATAAAACGGAATTTTGTATCTGGATTGCTTTTACGAGGATTTATTTATTTACACTGAGTCCTTTTAATTTAACTAAACCTGAGGGTTATAAGCCATCACAGATCTTTGTAATGGTAGTTGATAATTTTGTAATTGGAAATATAGCTGTATCTATAAAAATATTTTTAGAATGAATTTCTCTAAATTTACACTAAAAAGACATGTCTATAAAATGTTTTCAAAAAAAGTAAGTAGTCACATTAAACATATACTTTTTAAATATCTAGATAATGTACTATAGAAACATATTTTCAGTACTTAACATATTATTTCAGCATGAATAGTGGTTTAAAATATCTTATGTGCAACATGATCACTTTCTAATTAAAATGAGTGTCTATATTCTAAAAATATATCTTTACTAAATACAAACATTTGACAAAAACAAGGGCATTATTTTAATGAATAACAAAATTATGATGGCTAGATCTTCACATTTTATTTCTATTTTTATGTGTCTCATCTTATTCCCCAATTTTCTTTACTACGTTTTCTCTCTCAGTTTGACTGTTTAGGTACATGTACACACACACACACACACACACATACACACACACACAAACGCACATACATACACACATACATATGTGTGCTTTGAAGCGGGGGAGAGAAATATATATTTATATTTTGATATATATGTCAGAAACTCTTATGTTACAAAATATTTTGGCAAGTGTGCAAGTCAGAAACCTGAAAAAGTCACACAGATTATTTATTCTAAATAGAATGACATTTCTTACAACATAAAGCCAAATAAATACATTTTATGAATTATGTGACAAAATGTAAAGGGTTACATTCTTCAGAACATACAACATTATCACATTCCTCTAACTATAGCAAGAGAAAGCAAATTTTACAGCAAAAATTAGACTTATACAAGATTAGCTTAAATTTTCTCCTCAGAGGAAACATTATCATGTGAGTGACTCAACATTGTATTGTACTTTGGTATCTTCTCAGTGGTATTGATTCCCTTCCTAAGCATGACTGTCCCTAGAAACCTATGAGCAACTGTGAGTGAGGATACAACCACTTCCCTATCACTCAAAATAATAATGTTGGGTTACTCTAGAATTCTCTCACCACTCCTATGCTTCACCACCTTCTACTCCAAGGTAGAATTAAATAATATCAACATGTGAAGGAAGTTTATTTTTGCTTTCTTCTAGAAATTAAAGATTTTTCCAGAAGAAATTATACTCCAGAATTATTGTTATTTTATGCTAAGATGCAAGAAGTTGCATTGGTATGAGGTATTACCTTTTCTGTATTTTAATAAAGCTTTCTATGCGTTGAGCTGTTTGGGGAGAGGAACATACTGCATTATTTTGTAATGCAAACCTTTGGGAGATTCATGATACAGACGCTAGACTTTAAAGAGCATTGCTTTTTATGTAATTCCGGGTTGTGCTTATATAGAGCTTGACATTATTAGATAACATTATAAGATACATAAAATACAATTCTATACCCTCCAAATTTAAAAGGATCACTGTAACTCTGATAAATGTCAAGTATCAATAGTACCATGCTTAAACAGTCCTGTGGAGACAAAAACCGATATGAGAGGCAGAGCCCTGCATTATCAAGACAGCCATGATAAAGTACAACACTTAAGAGATTTTACTAACAGTTTAAGAGTTCTGGCACAGTATAGCCTGTGTATAATGAGGCTTCTAAACGTTCAGCTCACAGAACTAGCATTTGCAGAGATAAAATACTTTACAAACTCTGTTTCATTAATCTTTACAATATCTCTGTGAAGAATTATGAACACCAATCAACAGATTACAGAGTGACAGCAGTAAAATATTGGATGAATTGCCAATCCTCTCAAAGAGAGCCCTGAAGAGTCTCCTTACAATGAAGTTATTTGTTTTCCTTTTTAAAATACCAGTCCTCTAAGACCAAGTTAATGTGTTAAACCCCATAAAGAACCAGTATGTTTTGCTTTGTTGGGAAGAAAAAAAAATGTGACTTCTCTATAGAGAAGGCCTGAAATCACAACATTTTGAAAGTAATTTCAATGCAAAATTGCATGAATATACAAAAGCAAATCTTCTGAAAAATATACTGTGCAAAATTGTGACTCTTTTCAAGGCCTACTCTAGTGTCCATATTAATGTCAGATAAGAATTTCAATCTTGCAGTAATTAGTCTAATCATATTATTAAATAACCTATTCAAGTGATTTTAATAGCACAGTTTGCATTGTATTATTAACAGCCCTTCAAAAGGCAGACAACATCATCACCATCAATAAAGAGCTATTGACCACTGTGTATAGCTTGAATTGTTCAAAGATCATATTGTTTCCAATTTGTTAAGCTAATCGTTTATAGAATTTTTTCATGTTAACAAACCAAATTCATATAATATCCATATGGCAAAAATTAGTCCAGGCCTTCCAAAAAATTTAGAAACCATTTTAACAAATGAATTTTATAATATATTCAATGGTTTATGATTACAATGAATATAGAACAGAAATTATAGAAGCAGTCAAGAGTTATGTAATGGCACCACTATCTGCCAAGTTGTAAAAGAAATATAAATTCTCCTATTTCTCTCCACAAATATCCACACATTTAAAAGCATAATTTATTCTACTCTAAACTATGTATTGATTCTGCCAATTCTGTCCCTCCACTACTACCACACCCCTAACCACTGTAAACAGTGTCATTGCATACAATTGTACAGGTTTCAATTGTACAACTCTTTAGGAAACCATACACTTCGCAGTCTATGAGAATGGCACCCCTAGAGGTGTGCAGTACACAACTGCACAATTGTACATACATAGCAATTCTGCATCCAAGTCACTATCATTTCTCATCTGAACTACTCCAATAATTTATTTTATCCACTTCCTTCCATCATTGTCTACTGATCCTTTAAAAGTGTACAACAAACCATGATATTTTTCTACATAAAACCCTTCCATAGCTGTCTATTGCATATCAAATACAATTAAAGTATCTTATCAATAACTGTCTTTCTACTTAAAGTTCACTTTCTATGGTTAACCCTTTCATCTAAAAGAACTCAAATGACACCTCATCAAAGAAGCTTTCTTTGACCACTCATTTTAAATGAGCAACTATATTTCCTCCTATCCCTTTATTCCATGTCTTGACAACTGATTGGTTTTCTTTATGGCATGTCTTATAATTGACAGTAAGTTTCATATTTGTTTACTTTTTGTCATGAGTGAAACAACATTTAAACTAATGAATGTTAATTTTTGTGCTTTACCAAATATATCATAATTTTATTTGTTGATTGATAAACTTTGTTTCAACTGAAGAAGATATTATATAATTCAATTATTATTATTTTAAGAATTGGTTGAATAAGAAAGAAAAAAGAATGATCAGGTGAAAACATGTAGTAATGTAATTGCCCTTTCCATATACTAGGGAGCATTCATTTGTTTTCTCTAGGCTTCAGTTTTCTTATGTGCAAAATGAGGAAGTTAGAGTCCATATTGATTATTTTTTCCACTTCTGAAACTCGATGATTCTACGATCTCAGGTAAGTATTTTCACTTTTTGTAACCCAGTTTCCTCATAGATCTAATATATGTAACTGTTCTGCCACTCACATACCATTGGCAAAAAGAGAAACTGATAAATGTAAAAGGACCGGCACACACTAAATTGTCATAGAAGCATAATGGGCTACTAAGGTTATTCTTCTGGATATGTACAAATCAAGCCGTAGTGAAAGTCATTCCATTAATGTTAGTGAAATGCTCATTTGATTAGTCTATTAAAGTGTAGAGAATGTTTTCCTATTTACTATTTTGTATACATCCCATATACCACACAGTAAGTATTATTATACCCATGTGACAATTATAAAACAGGTTCAGAGATGTTAATTTTCTTCCTGAAGTCACCTACATAGTAAGATTTTGGGTTGCAGCTTTAATTCAAGAAGCTTTTGAGCCCATATCTAGAAATCTTCCTATTATATTAATATTAAACTTTTAGCCAGCAAAACAATTGATTTATTTGCATGGCCATATTAAAATACAGAAAGAGTATGGCCTTGTATGCTCAGCTACAGGGAATGCATCAGTCCTTTATTATAAAGAATGCGATGTTACTATGGCCTTACAAAATATAGGTAACCATGTAATAAATCTTGAATACATGACTGAATTTGGACCATAACTACAGAGATAAATTTTTAAAGTAACTTATTTTTGAAAAACTATCAATTGCTCAAGTAGGCTTCATTTCAATAAAGTTACAGTATTATTCTTAATATAAAAAGTGCACATATAATATTCTGCCAATTACTTAATCTCATTTTAAAAAATAGTTCTGTGTATTTGACACCTGTCAAAAACTTAGTTGACAGACTTCTTTATTCAATATATTACATCTTCTAAGAATCTAATCAATGTGTCCAATTTACTATTCACAATTTGCATTGCATACTTATGGCTTTATTCCATATTTATCTTCCATTTTCTCATCACCAACTTTCAGTGTTCACTAGAAATATAAATGGGAATCATGTTATTACTCCAACTATACATTTGTGTATGTAACAATGAATTTATTAATTCACACAGTTAAAAATAAAAAAACTAAGAAAGTATGTTAATTTTGAAACAAATTGAAAAGAAAGATGTATGTGGTTTTACTATAAACATTGTAGTAATAATTGTGCAAATTTGCCACAAAATGCACCCTAAATAAGAAAAAGAGTCTTGACAACAATAATAGCTGACAATTACGATTTCTCATCAGAGCCAGCTATGTAAATCGTGGGCTCCTATGCAAAATGAATATGTCTAGCTTCTTAGTCAAAAAGCAGGAAAGAAGTAGTATTAAAGGCATGTATAAAACTTGTTTCCTGACTGGGCACAGTGGCTCATGCCTGTAATAATGGCACTTTGGGAGGCCGAGGCAGGCGGATCACCTGAGGTCAGAAAATCGAGATCGGCCTGGCCAACATGGTGAAACCCCGTTTCTACTAAAAATACAAAATATTGGCTAGGTGTGGTGGCAGACTCCTGTAATCCCAGCTATTCGGGAGGCTGAGGCAGGAGAATCACTTGAACCTGGGAGGTGGAGGTTGCAGTGAGCCAAGACAGCACCACTGCACTCCAGCCTGGGCAACAGGAGTGAAACTTGATCTCAAAAAAAAAAAATCAAACTTGTTTCCTTTCTTCCTCTCTCTCTCCCCTTTCCTCCCTCTCTCAAATTGTCATAATGTTTTTTTTAAATTTTTATTTGCTATTTAATATTGTTCTAAGAAAAAAGTAATTAAAAATTTAAATTATTAACATGGAATTTACCTTTCATCTTTATATTGTTCAAAGACAGTTTAAAATGAAAATATCAGAGTATTTATATGCTGAATTACTGAAATGATGCAATTCTTTTTCTTAGTCCATGCCTGGAGAGTGCTGCCTCACACTGAGCAAAAGAGACACACACAAGCCAAATTCAAGAGGGTTAAAAAGAGAAGGATAAAGAACTAGAAAGTCCTCCTGGCATGGATATATTCCCTGGGTGGCTACAGATTTCCACAGTCCCATAGTCACATAGGTCCATGCCACACAACACCTGGCTTTAAAACTCCTCCCACCAGTCGCTGGTCTCATTAGCTGTGCCCAGGTTTGGAAATGAGTCTGAGGATGTAGAACCAGGCCTTTTCCTTTCCCACAGGTCTGCTGTCTCAACCTAGGGCAACAGGAAAGCCTAAAGCATCTTTCAAAATCTGAGCTGTGAGTGATCAATGAAATTGGTTGGGCTAGGAGAGAGGCCAGTCCTTGCCCTGACATGGCTTCCAGGCAGACCACCAGATACACTGTGGTCATGCCAACCTGGAGGGGTGGCCACAGCCATTCCCCAGGTATCCTGATGCAGCATGGCTCATGTGTCTGACTTGGACCCTCACTATACCCACCTTCAGATAACTTGAAAGAAAAGGGGACCCCTAGTAGTTCTGGGGTAGTAGTAGTTCTGGGACCCCTAGTAGTTCTGGACAGAGCGAGGGAGGAGACTGGTCAGGCTCTTCTTTCTAGGGGGAAAGAAGCAAGAGACCAAAGACCCATGTCTGAGCATGGGAAAGAGGCCTACCGTACCTCCGTAGAGGTTCTCATGCCCCTCCCTGTTCCTTTTTCGTCCAGCCTTATTTACAAAGCACAAATTCAAAGAGAAAACTGTTAAGCATTTCAAGACATGACTAGAGAGCATAAAACTCCAAGTGTGAATCTCTTTTTAGTGATTGTACTGTTTAATGCCCATGAAGTAGTCTTGGTTCTTAGTATCTGCACTATTCTAGGTAGGTAGATACTATTATCCCCATAGAACCAAGGAAAACATGACACAGAGAGGCTTAGTAACCGAATCAAGGTCCCACCACTAGTAGCTAGTGTTCTTAGAAGATTATTTTCGTCTCAAATATGAACAATAACTATGCATTTGAATTATTACATTAGATTTAGCCTAAATACATGTAACTAATCTTTTTCAATTTGTAGTATATTACATGTGCACACACATAGAAATATATATAAATGTGTATACACACAGATGAGTTGTTTTCTCTTTGAGTATGTATTTAAACACAAATATGGACATATATCACCTACAAATACAGGAATATGTGTGTGTGTTTATACATACACTTGTTATACACCCAGCCACATGAATTCATGGGTCAATTTTGAAGTCAATTGTAAATTTTATTCTAGTATATTTTATTTTTAATAAGTTAACTGGAAATATTAGGAGTTTCAAAAAAGCATATTTGATTTCAAAGAAGTCATTTTACTTTAATGTTTTATCAATACTCAGACTTTTCTATTGCAACTAAATAATTTAATAATTAAATTCAAAGTTTTACATGTTTAAAAATGTAAGCATCTATTATTTTTCGCCCTGATAATTTAATATTACATAATTTTCACACTGCTCTTTTTTTAGGAGCTAGTAAAATTTGGACATACATATGTTGTTAAAATATATCTAATCTCACCAAAGTTATAGAATGCATATATTCATTTTATAAATTTAAAAATTCTCAACAGATCTGCATGATAAGGAAGTCATACAAAATATTATTT
Organism: Aotus nancymaae; assembly: GCF_030222135.1. Lineage (NCBI taxonomy): Eukaryota > Metazoa > Chordata > Mammalia > Primates > Aotidae > Aotus > Aotus nancymaae. Next base: position 10,531,310 of record NW_026988503.1, read on the forward strand.
TAGGTAGAATTCATACTTGGAACATAATTCAATGATACATATTTTAATTGCTTTTATACTAGGATAAAAATCAAGCCTTCAAAGAAAAAGATCCAATAATTTAAGATTTAAGAACTCCAATTTATAATATTATACCAAAAAGGTACACTTGGAAACCTACAAAACTAGAAAATCCACACTTGGATATAGAATGAATTAAAGTAGTGTCTCTAGTGTGACTGATTTTCATAATAGCTAGAGGCACAAAAACCATATTTAGTATTTCTGGAAAAAGCAACGCTACCGCCGGCATGTAGGTTTTGCTTTTCTGCAACATTGCCATCATCTACTAAACCTGTCCTGCCATAGATTTGTTGTTGCCGTTCCCAGTTTAGAATACGTTTTACTTTTGTAAATGAATTGTTTTGAGGGGATTGCTAATGGAATTCTAACTCGTACTGAATAACATATCTGAGAATCTGTGTTATTTCTACATTACAATACATACTGTCATGTCTAATTGCTTAATTATATTCTGACAGAACAGAACGCAGAGGGACAGGACCTGTTCAGCACAACCCTGCTAATGTCAGGAATCTCGTTTAGAAGCTAACACAATCCTTCAATTCTTCAAGAGTGAAGAGTATTCTGCTGATAAAGACTAAAGCAAATGTAATGCAATTTGCATGTGGATATGTGTGGCCGATATAGGATATTTGCCAAAAAGAAAAATGATTAAAATTTTAAAAGTCCCATTTTTCAAGGAAGAAGAAAACACATGAGTTTCAACCTAAACAAAATAATTCTGTCATTCTACTATGTATAAGTTTCAATTTTAAAAATGCTGACAAATTTTATCATGTTTAAGAACTGAAGTCAAGTGTCTTGAGAAAATGATACAAATAGGATTAAAATGTAATAAAAGATATAATACTAAAACTAATAGCTAATTTGGGAGGAACAAATCAATAAATCACTAGGAAAGTATTGCATTTTAAAATATGTTGAGGTTCTGTTCATTTTTCTCTTCAATGTTAAAATGATGCATACATTGGAAATATCTTTGTGGTTTTTCTCCCCGCCTGCTTAAACTTTGAAAATAGCTATCTGTCAGGAAATTCATCTCTTGCTAGTTGCTACGTTCACCTGTTCTGATGAATAATACCCTATGTCATTTGCTACCCAGCCTTTGCAACTTTAGTCTCTTTCTAATTGTTTCAAGTTTTCTTTAATATTGGTGTCAAGAATATCTTCAATGAAGGAATGCATTTACAATCTTTGGCAAATACTTTGTTGGAAATAATTTGATTTTCTGTGAGACAAAGTGGTAGTGAGGACAAATGCTTAGTCTCCAGATCGAAAAAGTGTCCATGCGCACTAGTGGTGCGTTTGTGTATATGTGGCCACCTTCTTTTATTTTTCTGAAGCTATCCTTATGTACAAAAGAGGAAAAGCTACTTATAGGATTACCAAGAGATGAACTAGCACTTTGCTAATGTTATTTATTCTCCCTACACCACTGTGATGTAGGTATCATTATTATCCCCATCGTACATTTGCAGACACAGCTTTAAACAGCTTAAGCTAATTGTCCAAGGATGCATGGCTACCAAGTGAAGAAGCAAGAGCTAAAATCAAGATGTGTCTGATTTCCAAATGCCTGATTTGAAAATTCGCTTTCAAACCCTTTAGTGCTTTATCATTTCTCTTTATCGTTTACCATTCTACTTCTCTTCTAGACAGATTTATTGCAGTCATTTTAAGTAGATACCATTTTAGGTAGATACTCATTTCTTCTCAGGTGATTTTTCTTCCTTACACTGTTTGTTTTTTTTTCTAACTTGGATTTCTCACCCTCCGTATTCCAAATAATAAATATTTCTTCAACTGCATATACATTTCTCTTCATAAATAAAGGTATTACCTTTATCCTGTTCTCTTCACTGCCATATAGTGTCACATGTAAAGAACACAAATATAAGAACACACACATGATCACACATATAAGAATGCCTATATAAAATAAACATGTACTTATGTTTTATTTATTTACTTTTATATGTATATTTTATACTTATGTATGTAGGTATATGTATGCTCATTTATACAAGCACACACAGTAGAAAGTCCTAAAAACAAATGTTTGTAAATGTTTTTACATTTTGAATCATTGCTGATTACCAATGTGACCTGTATCTCTGAGAGTACTTAGACTTTGGTCTGTGTTTAATCTTTGTATTCTCTGTTTCAGAATAGTAGTGAAAACTATTGAATATTTGCTATTATTTCCACAGCTGTAAATAATTAAATATTAGTGCCCTTTAATAGTAAAGGGAATTTGCCAAAACTCAATTATTTGACAAAAGTTGTCAAGATTCACAGAAATTTTGAAGATTCACAAAAATCCTGTTTAAATAATTTTGAATTTAAATAATTTAAATAATTTGTATTCCAAAGTATATGCTTCTTTTTATTTATAAATAAATACTTATTAAATCAATGGCATGTGTTCAACTTTATTAACTTAGAAGACCCCATTTTATGAGACCCAAAATATGTGGTACAACAATGATGCTTGAAATATAAATATACTTATGAATACTATGTGTTTTCATATTTTTCTATAAATGGAATTATTTGAAAAGTTTTACAAACTAGTTTTGACATTATATATATATATCTTAGTTCTCTTATAATCCATGCTGAAATAAATTGCATATATTATTCAAATGGTTTTTTTTCTCAAAAGTAAAATGATACATATTTTTGAATTATATGTTTCTTAGAAAATATATATGGTTGTTTCATCTCACTTGGTAAGACTGGGGCAAAGCTATCACTACTAATTCTGATGTTTCAGTAATAAGTTTAGCAGCCATATGCACAACCAGCTTTTCTAATTCACCAGTGTTGAACAATTGAAAGAACACACATTCTATACTTTCTAAGCTTTCCAAAAAGATATGTATGGCATTGATAGATTCATGAGTGCTGTTATTTGACATGAAGGTTTAGAGCTACTGTAAGAGCTACTATAAGACTACTGGCTCTAAATCTTAACTGGTATTTTTATATATAAATATTTCCAGTTTGAATAAGCAGAAAAAATAAAAATTTTCCTTCACATTAAGTCACATTTTGTATTATGAGTGCATTCTTCGTAATTTATTCTAAAACATTTAGAATTCTTGATAATAAGTAGATTCCCAAATATTACATGTTATGAACTCAAAAAGAATTGTTAAACTAATTAAATGGCAAGAAGTTTAAAGTCAGTTTCTACATACACATTCATTTTAAATTAGAAATATAATATAACCAAATAGACCTTATTATTTAAGTTCAATTAATAATTTTAAAACTTGCATATAGAAAAAGTAAGAAATGACATTCTCTGTACGGATTACTCAATCTACCTAAGGACACTGATAAAGGAAGGGGTACTAATGTATTGGAGATGCTATTCAAGTGAGATTATGCATTATCAATGCCTGGTAATAGGTATATCTTCCAAGATACATTTTAGAGTCTGTTTTTGAAGTAATAGTTCTATTTTTAAATTGTGGTTCCTGTAGTGACATAAAAATTAGCATGCGGGATTATAATACTCTAATACACTATCATAATGCAATAATACATTTATTCTTTTTTGAAATAAGGTACTAGCTAATTTCATACTTAGCCACAACCATGCAATGTAGTTGTAATATTGTACCTGTTATGCTATTACTGTTATCATTAGGAGATGTCTACAGACTATACAAAAGCAATATAGGAGAAAAAAAGAAAGTACAAAGTTGACAAAATCTAATTTGTGTAAATACAAAATTATGGTGATTTGTTATATGTGTATGTTTGTATGTAGAACAGGAGAGTTTTTGTAGCTCCTTTTCTTTGCCATCTCTTTGGAAAAGAAGGTAATATTGACACCCATTTGTTGAGTTCCAAAGAAGAGAGTTTGAGGACAAGGGTTAGAGTCTTCTAAATCAACTTAGGTCCCCATGTTTCATTGCACCAAAGAACTGGCTGCCTAACCCCAGGAAGATTAAAAACACAAAAGGTCAGTTCATCAACTGACTACCTACTGCTAACTAGGTAGCCAATGCTGAAAACAACTGAGGAATTTAGCTTAGAAATGGTAAGGATATAGTTTGTTTTATTTAATTTTTAAATTTACTTTTGCTTTTATAGAAGCTTATATGCTTATTGTTTTTCAGAGAATTTTCAGCTCCCTTGTAGCATAAAAGAAGCACTGTAAGAGAATCTAAACACTAATATGGGATGTCACACTGAAAACAATTTGAAGCCTGGCTTACCTATACTGAGAAGACCTTTGAAACCTGATAAAAATAGAAAAACAAAAAACAGTATGATTTTGTTCATTTCTATGTTTATCTTAAAAAACTAAAATGTCTCCACAATTTGTATAACCAGAAAGAACAAATATAGCTCAGTAATAGTTTACATAAATTGTTTACAACTTAATAAGCAGGAGGTCTACAAAGATAGGAATGACTCTGGATACTACTTTAAGTGAAAAGTAGAGGAAAGAGCTTGTGATATTTAAGCTATCAAAGTAAAACTGTTCACAGTTTCAAATAAATAAAGAGATAACATACATGATTAATTAAATATAATTTCTGCATCTTCAGAAAACAAATATAAAATGTATGAAGTTCAAAAAACCCATGAAATTTAGAACCATTAAAAACTAGGACGGAAAACTAGTATTTTTCACATTTTTGCATAGTCAAAACTTTCTGAGCAAAGGACTCCATCCAACACCTAGACTAAAGGATAATTTAATGGCAAGCATGTCTTAAATGTTGGAGATTGTGTATTGCTCTAAAGAGATTTAAAGTGTCTTCTCCCCGGAGCCATTTGTTCACATTCCATGGTGGTGAAGGAAAGCTACATATATGGTCTCTTTTTCTCCCCAGAGATGATGCATTTATATTCCAGAGTCATGGTCTCTCTTTCACTCTCCTGAGAAGCAAAGGAACAGATATGCCAGACGCCCTAGTCAGCTCTGATTGCCATAACATTGGAGTCCCTCTCCCATAATTCGACCAAGGTACAAACATGTGCTATCTGTCCTCATCACATTGTCCCATGGGGAATTAGATGTCATCACAAAGAAATCTTATTAGGACTATTTTAGTTCCTCTAAATTCCTCAGCAAAAGGGCCTCATCAGAAGTCAACCAGCTGTGACCACTCAATCTTGAACATCCCCACCACCTGAACTGTGAGCCAAAGAAACCTCTTTTCTGGATACATTACCCAGTCTTAAATATTCTGTTATAGCAAGATAAAACCAAATGTATCAGTTATCTTAATAAATGTAAATTGTCTAAACTTCCCAGTTAAAAGATATTTTCAGTTCTGACAGAAATAAAAAACGAAAGTCCATGTTGTTTATAAAAAGGCACATGAAAAGTATAAGATCACAGAAATGTTATCTGCAACATACAACTACTTAAGAGGATAGATATGTTTTGTTTGTTATTATATTGAAAAGCTTTATCACCTGGGCTATAGAAAACACTTGAGAAATATTTAGAAAGAAAAAAGAAAAGATCGCTTTGTGAGTTTTCTTTTCTTATCCAGAAGTTGGTGTTCCTGCAGGATAATTTGTTAGGGTGCAAGCACAATATATATCAGACTGTTCATTGTCTCAGATGTGAAAGATCTACCTCTTATGGATAATTTAAATAAACATGCTAGTAAGCTAGTAAGGGAAATGTGCTAGGAAAATAATAGTGAATAGGATACAGCTCTGTCCTCAAATTTTCCATAATTTAGCAAGGAAAATAGGTGTTTGGAGAGCTAAGTGTGTCAATATAATGTGTCTCTATTAGCAGAATATACAAAACACCCTGAGAACACAGAATAATCAATAGAAAGAATGCATTTTTTAAAAGTGTTTGGGGAAATTAAAAGAAAATTTGGTGGACAGATAACAAACACTATAGAGAAAAATTATCTTTTGGTTAAGGTAACAGTGAGGTAATATTTTATTTAATGGATGTCTCTTCAATTTTCAACATGCTCTGAGAATCTATAACTAAATGACTTAATGCAAAAACAAAAAGGTATAGCATGTTTGTTAATAGGTCCAATCAGATCTAACTTACCCATAAAATACTCACTGAATAGCTATGTATTTACAAGAACATAGTTAGACATATTTTTCTCCTGCCAACAACATATTGGCTGCTATTCTTACTGACCCTTCAAAGAAGCTTGGATCCTGATAACTCTATTCTAAAAATTATTATACTATAATATAATGGCTTATGTAGTTGTCCACACTAGGCTTTTAAACTTTTTAAGAGCATTAATGATATCTTTTCCATCACAGTTTGTCTGGTGCTATATAAAGTACATAGCAGGCTATGGCCGAACCTCTAACTGTCCCCAGTATTAATTTGCTTTTTACACATTTAGTAATGCATTTACAGATATTTTAACTGGGCACATGGCTTCTCAGCTGGATACTATATTTTCTACCTTCTTTTACAGTTAAGTGAAGCTATGTAATTGAGCTTTTTATCATGGGTTTTGAGTAGATATCATGGGTGAAATTTCTGGATATTATACTTAACATGATTGAGGATGCATTTGTCTCTCTTTCTGTCCCTTTTCTGCCTACTTAATGCAAATGCAGCCAAACACTTCTTAACACTTGTAGGAGCAGGGATAAGAATACAAATGGAGATGCACATAACACATATAAATATTTAAAAGGTATAAATCAAGATAACAAAGTTACATGCTCTATCTTCCTACCTTGACAATCTTACCCTTCTAACAACTTGGAAAGCTGGATTTAATTTAAAATTTTTTAGACTCATATGAGTTCTACATAAGAACCTGGGAATATTAGAAAACTTGGCATCTAGCCCAAGGCCCATAACTGATTATCATTCTATTTCTGCCTCTTTATTTTATTCTACACAGTGAAATCCGTAGCAACCATGCAAGGATGTCCCAGATCACATATCCAAGCCCCATCTACATCCAAAGCAAATGGTTACCCTTTGGTTTCTTTGGTACACACACTGGTGTCTAATCTACCCTCAAAATGACAGCCTTGGGCAGTTTTAGACATTTTTGGCAGGGTGTTCTGAGATCCCAAGAACTCTAACAATAATGTCAAATTAGGAGTAGAGATTTCAGGTGTAGATACTGGTTTTGGATTAGCTTCCATGTGCTGAGGAGCATAGAGTAATGAGGTACAGAGCAAACCCCCTAAAACTCAGAGCCCAACAAAAGATCCCCTCTTGCTTGTTCTAGGGTGTCACTAAATACAGTGATAATGAGCCAGATTCCACAAAGGAGATAAGGACAATACTCTATGACTGCATTTTCCAATATGGCAGACACAGGCTTGAACTCAGTGTTTAGTTCAGACACGCAAAGATTGTAAGTGTAAAATACATACTCAGTTTTGGTGCCATAGTATAAAACAGGTAAAATAATTCAGTTTATACTTGCTATATGTTGAAATTATAGTAGTTTGGATATATGAGGATAAATAAAACACATTATTAAAATGTTATCTCTTTACTTTTTAAAATGTAGTTACTAGAAAAATGTATAATTTCATATTTGGCTTGCATTTATGGGTTGCATTGTATGTTTGATGCTCTAGAGAATAGCTTAGCAACAATATGTGTAGAGTCTGGGTCTCTGGACAATCTCATGCAGCAAAATCTCTTGCTTGCCAAGAATTGCCCATTATCTTTTCTACTATTACTTAACAGTGAAATAAACTTCTGTCTCCTTTGAGCATTTTATTCTTGCAGCTCTTTGTTGTACCCACTTACACTATGCTGTATACTAACTCATATATGGATAATTGATGGGTAATCATGTCAAAAATGAATAGAATAAACAAAATAGCAGTTTAGCCCTTAAGGAATGAGATGAACAGATGCACGAAAAGCATTAAAATACTTATGTGATCCAGGTGAGAAGGGATTTCATTTTGTTTATTGCAGTATTCAGTACTGGAAAGTGGAAGTTCCTGTTATTCCTTTATAACAGGTCTTCAATTAATATTTGTGAAGTGAATAAATATGATGTACATGACCAACAGAGATACATGCAAAGCACTAATGGAATGTATCAGAGTTTCATGACATAGTAGGCCGACCTCTTAGAGGAAAGACAACATTTCACATAGAAGTTCCTATGGGGAAATGATGAAGCAATAGCAGAAAATGTTAAACACTAAGGAAGTACATGAGCAGGCCTGGGCTATACATTAGCAAATTTTTATTTTTTCTCTTATTCAGTTCCAATATACTCATAAGATAACTAACTTAAGAACATGTGATGCACCTTGGATGCACTTGCTTTAGGTGTATCAAAGATTTATGCAAAGCACTAGAAGGAAAATATATCTTTATCATATAATGATATTAGGTACCTTATTTGAATGTTGGTTTTCAAGCAATATCTGTCAATACTTAAAAATAATTACCAACAATGTTCTTCTAAAATATTACTGTTATTCCTAAATTGTCACTGTGTAATTTTAGTAGAAATAATTTATTTTGTCATCTTTATTTTAAATCAAAGGGATTTCATAAATACATGGGGTTAACAAATTGTTTTTGTTGGTTTCTTACTTGCTTTTATAGTAATTTCTTCACACAGGATTTGGGAAAAGTAAAAAAATAAAATAAAATAAAATAAAAATAAAGGTAAGCATTTAACTGTTAAAAAGTAGTTCTGAGATAGCTATCATTCAACAAAAGTGTATTATCTTCCAATATTTGAAAATTGGAAAATTCTGTGTATAGTTATTTATAAGAAAAAATATTCAATTGTATGTTTCAGTACCCTCCAAAATTCTTGTGTTACACAGAGCATTTTAAATATGAAAAAGTTTGAAAGACTTTCAAACTTTTAAATAGTAATGTAAAATACACCTTTATGCTCATATACATGGACTACATAATTTGATTTCTAGAAAGGTTGCTGAATAGAATGATTTTACTACTATTAAATCCTTGTGCTGTTGCAAACATGTAGGACAAGCAGTGTCTAAATTTATACAGAAAACTAGAGGGTTTGTTTTAAATTGTTCAGATTTTGTTGTTTTGGGTAAATGAAATACTGCAAATTGAGAAATTTTTGAAAATGTGAAGCAAATTATTTGGACGTCTTTTTTAAAAAATTGAGGGATTCAATAGATACCTAATCAATACAACAGATGATGTGACGAATCTTAACTATTTACTTGACCTAACGTGATGATGAATGTTTTTAAAAATCCAGTAAAACCTGACCCCCAATAATTGTTTGTTACAGTCTTAGAGAGACTCTTATAAATATATCTCTTGAGAACTGTAAGTGACATTATTAAAGATTATTAACCAATAGATTCTGAATATGTACTTGATAACCACATGAAGTCAACATTGCTATTTCATAAAATACCGGTAATTTAAAGAATACCTGGGAGGTATAGATGTAAAAAACTGACTATATTTAAAATAGTATTTTATTTTTAATGAGTGTATTATTTTTAATAATTTTCTTAAAATGCTTTCTAGAGCATTTTATTTCTACAAAAGAATGCCTTTGCAATTTACTTAAATAATTGACAAATATTTATCTTTATTAGTATGCTTTCAGTAAGTGGAAAAATGTTATTTGGATTAATTTTATTTTTGATTGAAATGTTTGTCTTGTCTTTAATCCTAAAAAAATTCCTATTCATTCTCTTACTTACCTGTTCCTTGTGTCCCGTTGTATGTTAGTCAGAATGTATACAAGTACCAACATGTTGAATAGAAATGACAATGGAAAGTAATAATCCTAGGTTTCTAAAATAGTGTTGTAAATTTTGCTAATTCTAGGTGCACCTTTAATTTCATAAACCCTTGGGAAATTCCTTCTAATTTTATGGGAATGTTATATGAGCTCATTATCCAAATCTGATTCAAAAACTATTTCTAAAATCAAATGTCTAAACAGAAGCCAAAAATTATTCATACATCATGAAGAAAAAAATAAAAATTAAACCTAAGGTGACTTCAATGTGAGCCAAATGGCATAATGAACCTATAAAATGCTTAGTGAAATGCAGTCAGGCTTGTAGATGTGTTTACCAAAAGGGAATGTTCTGCTTTCATATTTATTATGATCTTTCACTGATTTAAAACTCCTATATACTGAAACTCAGTAAACATCTTTAATTTACATAAACCACAGCATTTTTTTTAAACTAATGTAAGAATGGATTCAAAAAGCAGCTTATTTTATTGTGTCAGTCTCAGCAATTAGAAAGGAGAAAGATGTTATTGAGCCTAAGAAATATTTGATGAAGACTATATCAATATATTTCTTTAAGAGTTAATAATACTGCAATGGGATTCAAAAATGCTATTTACCTTCATTTCATTGCTTGAAATCAATGAACTGGATCTTCAGAATAAAATTTCAATAACATACTTAAGCGCCAAATAAGCATCATTTTTTTTACTTCTAATAAGTTGAAAAGGAAAGGGACAGTCTAGTTTACTTATAAGGAGTTTGTTCTAAATGAGTTTTTACTTTTCAGACTGTTGGGCTAATGATTAACGTCATATACCGTACATCTTCGTCTAGAAGCTATGGTGTCTATTAAATGTAATTACCTTTCCCCATGGCTTTAAAATGACGGCAGATTCAAAATGAAGGTGGCTTCTATTAAATTTAATTACTTCCCCCTGAAGCTTACTTGGCAAAACTGTGACTAGTAATGAAAGTGGATTCCATAAAAAAGCTGCATGGTCAAGGTGTGTCTATTAAATTAGCTATGCTATTAATGAAAAAAATATGGAAAACAAGATTTAAAGTGGGACTTTATCAGTCATGTGTATTTTTGTAATACTATAACTGATAAATTAAGTTCTCAACTTTTAATTAATTGTTTTCAGCTTTCAATCGATAGATTATGTGGATATACACATATGTATGTCAATTAATAATAAGAATAATTAAGGAAAGATGCCAATTTTCAAAAAACTTCATCTAGTACTTTCATGTATACAAAATAGTGACCTTTACATCCCTTAATTCAAAGGATGTTTTAAATTGGCATGATGTAATAAAGGAGGAAAATCCAAAAAAATAGAAAAACAAATTCTGTTGTTACTAGACAGATAGTTATTTCTTCCTGAGCTGTTTAATTTGAGACACAGGGCTAACAATATGACTAATCTACTTAATATAAATATTAGGAAAATTAGAAAAAATATGCCATCTATTATTGCTTTATAAGTCTCTGCCTTTTAAAAAAAAACAACACCTATTTTGGATTACCTTATTTTTCTGGACTGATATCAATTTGTCAACTCCTCTTGCGTTAATTCACTCTTCAATGTCCAACTTATTGTGTGCTCACTATGTGCCAGTCATGTGTTGCAGGTAATATATCTACAGGAGAGAGGGAATTAGGAGTTAGTAAAGACAAAAGGCAATAAATATTTGATCACTCAGGGAAATAACTTTTAATGGTTCCAGAGTCCCTTGCTTCATCACTGACAGAAATATACTATAGCCAAACTTAGCATCTACCTGCCCATTCAGCCATCACATAGGCCACACGGGCTGGCTTAGGCATGAGTGAGGCACCAGTTTGCAGAGTACCTCATCTCCAGGGGATGCATGTCAATTTCTCTGAGTGGTCTTCTGGAAGAAAACTTCTCACTATTCTTTTTTTTTTTTTTTGAGACGGAATTTCGCTCTTGATACCCAGGCTGGAGTGCAATGGCGCGATCTCGGCTCACCGCAACATCCGCCTCCTGGGTTCAGGCAATTCTCCTGCCTCAGCCTCCTAAGTAGCTGGGATTCCAGGCATGGGCCACCATGCCCAGCTAATTTTTTGTATTTTTAGTAGAGACGGGGTTTCACCATGTTGACCAGGATGGTCTCGATCTCTTGACCTCGTGATCCACCCGCCTCGGCCTCCCAAAGTGCTGGGATTACAGGCGTGAGCCACCGCGCCCGGCTTCTCACTATTCTTCAGTAGGAGGATCAACTTTTGTCTCTCCCAGTGGGTTTGAGAGATGTTCTCAGCATCAGAGAATGTCAACATTTCTCCCAAGAAAATTATTTTATCTAATTATCCTCCCTTTAGCATACTTTAATACATGTTATACAATGTCATGATTTTCTTTAAATATGGTCTTTATTTTTGACTTAGTCATGAACCAATTCTCTTATATTTCCTTCGTATATTCTGTATACTCTCTTACGTCTTCCACTTATTTTTGTACCTGTTTTCTATTATATATCACATAAAAATATTTTATTTTAATATTATTTTGAAATGTAGTAGTTGTGGGAATTAAAACCTGGAGCATAAACATAACTAGATAACCTAGGCTAATAAGAGGGTCAGAGAAGTCTCTTAGAAGAAGAAGTGAAATATGAGAAGAGAATATCAAACAAACGGAACAGAAAATAAAAGGACTGCAGTGCAGTGGTCTGATCATAGCTCACTGCAGCCTCAAACTCCTTGGCTCAAGGGATTCTCCTGCCTCACTCTCCCAAATAATTAGGACTACAGGTGCACAGTTAATCTCTTTTTTCTTTCTTTCATTTTTTTTTTTTTTTAAGAGTCTGGCTCTCACTCTGTTGCCCAACTGGTCTTGAACCATTCTTCTCAAGCAATCCTCCCTCCTTGGCCTCCTAAAACTCTGAGATTACAGTCAAGAGCCACCATACCAGCCCATAGCATCATTTATTTGGAAAACCTGACTAGAACAGCAAATCAAATGTAGTGTGATGAAAGATATGCAAACAAGCCTACTTTGCAATTGAACTTAAGTGTGAAGAAGAGTTTGCTGCCTAACATTCTCGGATTTGCTCCAATAAACCCTCTTTATATAAACAAAATTTATAAATTAAATGACTTATTTTGAAGATGTTACTGTCATCTTTTTATGTTGAATAGCGTTTTCAATGAACTTCCTTTTATGGTTAATAATAAAGTTTATATGCTGGAAATTCTACATTATTACTTATTCTACGATTAAAGAAAATATGTCTGTGTTATTCACTATTGTACCTTTAATTTACAGCTAAGTGCTTTGAATCTAGTATCATAATAGTTACTCTATAAATATTTATAAATACATTTCTGAATAATGCTGATAAAATATGTAAAATACAGATAGTATAAGTTTTACAAAGAACACCAGAAAATGCCACTGATTACCACACAATTAGTGGCTTAAAATACCAAGGTAAATGTATTAGCTCATATTTCTGGAGGTCAGAAGTCTATCACAGATAACTCTTGCCTAAAATCAAAGTATCCACAGAGCAGCTTTCTCTGGAGGCTGTAGGAAAGATTCTATTTCTTTTCCTTTTTAAGCTTCTAGCAGCCACCTGCAGTCCTTCGATTGTAGCACCATTCCTCAATTTTCAGAGCCAACATTGCATCTCCTTTTCCAATGTGCTATGGTCATCACTTCCTCTGGTTTCTCCTCTTGCCACCCCCTTCCATTTTTAAGGACACTTATGATCACATTAGGCCCAGTTGTATAATCCCAAGAAATCTCTCCATCTTCCATTCAGCTGATTAGCAAAATGATTGCATCAGCTACCTTAATTCCTCTTTGCCATGTAACCTAACACATTTTAACTGCAGTTTTCAGCCTCAAAAATTCCAGGGAACAGAATGTGAGCATTTTTATTAAAGGGTTGGGACTGAAGAAAAAAGGGCATTATTCTACCTACCTCTGTCAATAACACTCGATGCATTGGATTCATATAAAATTGATCTATTGGCCAGGCACAGTGGCTCACTCCTGTAATACCAGCACCTTGGGAGGCCAAGGAGGGCAGATCATAAGGTCAAGAGATCGAGACCATCCTGGCCATCATGGTGAAACCTTGTCTCTACTAAATTAGTAAATACAAAATTTAGCTGGGAGTGGTGACAGGAGACTATAGTCCCAACTACTCAGGAGGCTGACGCAGGAGAATCACTTGGACCCGGGAGGCAGAGGTTGCTGTGAGCCGAGATCATGCCACTGCACTCCAGCCTGGCAACCGAATGATACTCCATATCAAAAAAAAAAAAAAATTGATCTATTAGGCTGCAATGGCTTCCATATCAGCCAAGTTATGCTGCCATACCAAAGAAACCCTAAATTTAAGATTTATTTCATTCAAATGCTACATTACTCTGGAACTCAGTGTGACAGAGCAGCTATTATCTCATTGCTTTTTGCTACGGGACATTAAAAAAGTACTTGCGGAGTTTGGGTTTCTATACCAGGAAAGGGAAACTCTATCCCAGAAGTGACACACATTATTTTAGCTCAAAATTTGTTCGCCAAAACAGCTTAAAAGTCTCTGCCCATGGAAGGAGACAAGAAAATGAAATCTTTACCATGTACTCAGATGCTAAAGAGTTGAAATACCTGGTGTATATTAATGACAAACATTCCTCTTTTGACTCCTATATTCCATGTTCAAGGAAGAAAATTGCCAGTTTCTTGGCAGATGACTTTGGAAGCACAATAAAATTATAATATTAAAAACAAATTCTTCAATTTTTAAAAGTCTTATAATCCATATGCATTGATGAATGAAGATGATTATTTTCATTAATTAGAGAAACACTCTGGTTTATCATATACCACAGAGGATTGATAAAACTGAGACAAAAGAGAAAGAACCTCAAAGCAGATCCTTCTTAAATGCTTCAGCTAGGAAGTAAAAATCAGTTTCAGAAGGTATTTTTATGTAATTAATACATGTTAAATGTAGTTAGCTGTGATTTTAATAGAAATTTACTAGCTTGTTACATTGTACAAATAGAAAACCATTGTGTGTTAAAGAAGTAAGGCGAGTGGGTCAATTTAATTAGGCAAATTTAGTCGAATGTAACAATCTGATATTTTGCCAAATTCGAATTACCACTGAAAACTTGAAAATGATCCTTAAAAAAAATCAGGTGATAAAATTTTAAAATGTGTTGATTGAGTTTAAAAGTACAAGTTTTTTTTCTCTGTGCTGATATAATCTACTGTTTTTGTTCTTGGAATTTTTAGTGGATTCAAATCCCAGCTTCCGGTACAATACCTAGCCGAGAGATTATATATCTCATGCTACCCCCCACATTGAAAACAAATCTTGAAAAACATAGCCAAAAGTATTTACATATAAATAAAATTCACTGGTGGCTTGACCAAAAAAGTATAAGATCCATATAGAGCTCTCTAAAGTGGAACCATGAAAGTCAAATAAGAAGCAAAACTGCTTTTTATCATAATTATGCAACCTATGGGTATCTGATGTATACTGGAGACCATGAGCTTCCATTTTAATGATTACTTTAAAGACTACAGGGAAAAGAACATAAATCCCCAGGCCTAAATACAATGGGATCTCTAACAGGAGACATCTCTATAAAACTAGGACATGAAAGGGTTATTTATATCCTCTGAAAAATGGATTATTGAGAGATAAAAACTATTTTGTGCCATTTCCTGTGGTAGTTCAGTCAGGGTGGTGGCAAAAATGTTAAGGAAAAAATATTAGAGACAGTTATAGGAAATAGTCACAAAATTCCCTTGGAAGACCAGTTGGTTTACATAGCTTCAAATGAGAGAATGGGCCAAAGGCAGCTGGTTCTGTCTTGAGGCTTGAAGCATAGGGTAGTTAACAGTGGAATGCAAAGGAATTTATCTAAATGGCTTATTGTCCTAAGTCCAATCTTTGCCCATCCATGCTTGACTGCTTCTACTTTACCCACAAATGGTGTTTGCTTTAGACCTCAGAACTTGACCTTTAATCTTTACCCTCTAGAGGTGTTGAGTCAAAGCCTTTGTCATTTAATATGAACTGAATAAAGGCCTGGAAGGCCAGCATCTTGGAGTTGGTGGCTGTAAGGCCGGTGCCTCCTTGGGAGCCGAGTGGACACCTCCCCCCGCTCCCCGCGCCTAAAAACTATGTCATCATTCTGAGCACATTGCTCAGCATTTGCCCTCTCCACGCGGACCCCCCCCTTTCCCATTTCCGCATTCCAATCTCAGCCCTGCACCTGCCATAAATTTTGAAAAGGCCTGCCAAGAGCCTGCCCTATGGTAGCTCCCCCGTACATCCTCGGCCAGCCCCTCGTCCGTGCTCACGCCCTTCATACCCAATGGAAATGCCCCCGCTTTGCTCACCTAGCCCGTCTCCAGTTTTTAATAACCAATAGAACTACCTCGTCTTTGTTTCCCCCATAGTCAATCAGCTACCTCTATTCCCTATAAAACCCCACGCCGCAAGAAGAGAAGCGCGACTTCTCTGGCCCCTTCCCGGACCATAGAACCTCGCCCGGGAGCCGAATAAATTGGCTTTTAATTTCCTCACTCCGGTCTCTGTTTCCTCATTGAACTCGGCGAGAAGTCTAACATTTGGTGCCGAAACCCTCTGCGAGACCAGGAGCCTTCCGCCCCGAGGTAAGGCTTCTATTACCCACAACTTTTCCCGCTGGCTGCTCCTCGGACTCCCTGCTCGAAAACGCGGCCGCGTCAGGGACTCCCCCTCCCCTCGTTTACCGCGGGCCCCGTAGCCCCGGTCTCGTTTCGAAGACTTAAGTGTGGCGGAGACGTCCGTACACTTTTGTCTTTCTCCCCGTAAGGGGTCACCCAGGGTCAGGGTTCTTCGGGAGACGTCTCATTGATCCTGCATCCTCTCGTGCTCGTAGGTGTTTGGTGGGACAGCTCGGGACGCTGATCCGCCCTACCGATCATCTCCGCAGCGGCAGCGGTTTGGGTAATTAGGAGCCCTTTAAACCTGTGGGTCTCAAACTTCAACTCGCTCTTTCGCGAGCCGGCTCCCGCTTGGGTACTTTTCTTTTCTCCTGCTCTTGAGTGAGTGTCTGTGTGACTGAGTTTATGTGTAGTCCCACAGCCTAACAGCTACGGGGCTTGTGTGGGCCTCCTCTTTCAAACTGCCACCAACCCCCCTCCCCCTCCTCCTCTTTCAAGCTGCTCCCAACCCCCGTCTCCTCCTCCTCTTTCAACCTGCTCCCAACCCCCCTCCTCCTCCTCTTTCAAGCTGCTCCCAACCCCCTCACCTCCTCCTCCTCCGAGTCCTAACATAGCCTCTCCTGCTAATGCTCACGCTCACCTACACAGCGCTCCCACCAATGAGAACTCCCTCCTTTGTCCCCTCTGCAAACTGGCTACAACGAAAGATGTCATCCAAGTACACGTTCCCTTCTCTCTCTCTAATTTAGCCACCATTAAAAACGCCTGGGGTCATTCTCCACCAATCCTACTGTTTACACTAAAAATTCCCCTATCTCACTCAGGCCTATAACTTAACCCAGCTACCTTCCTTAACCAATTAACCAACGCTATAGTCCTACATACCCAAGTAAACCCAAACTCCCATAGGAGACCTGGTAAACATGGCATTTAAAGTTTTAATAGCCGAGAGGAAAAGGCTGAGGCCATCCGCCAGGCCCATTTACAGCAACAGGTAAGCCTCCAAACCCAAGCCATTGTAGCACCCCTAAGGCCAGCAGCTCACCCAGTGTCTAGTTTAAGGAACTCCTCCAAGTTCCTTCAAAAAGGTCCCCCAAGACCTGTCCAAACTGCTTCAAAGGTCACACCCAGGCCCTGCTTCAAATGCAGCCAGGAGGGGCACTAGGCCTAACTGTGCCCCCATCCAGGTCCAGCCCCTAGACCCTGTCCTATCTGCAAACAGACTAAACACTAGAAGGTAGACTGCCCGTTCCGGACTACAGGCTCACCCCCTGCATCTCCATGTGAGGGGCAGGCCAGTCCAAAGAATGCAGTCCCTTCATTTAAACTCCTCAGCCTCATGGACAATTGATGCAGCCCAGACTCGAGGACCTCCATCACCCTTGCCAAGCCTAGGAAAATGCTGCAAGTAGCGGGTAAGTCCATTTTCTTCTTAATGGACATGGGGGTTGCCTGTTCTGTATTGCCTTCCTACTCAGGGCCTAGTATACCTTCCCAGGTTTCAGTTATGGGAATTAACGGAGAGCCTTCCTACCCTAATCAAACTCATCCTTTAGCCTGTGTCCTCCAAAAACACCCCTTTTCTCAGTCTTTTCTAATCATACCCTCATGCTCAGTTCCCCTATTAGGATGAGATATTTTCCAAACTGTGGGGGCCACTCCCCAACTTACTGGCCCCCATACTCAAACCTATCACCCACTCGCCTCCTACTGCCCCTCCTAACCAACCCTATGCCTGGGCTCAACCCCTTGTCTCAACCCCCTATCCCTCCTAATGTGGTTAATCCCTTAATATGGAATACCTCTAAGCCTGTAATGGCCAGACATCACATGCCAGTTAAAATACTTCTTAAAAATCCTACCCACTTTCCCTCACATCCTCAGTTTCCCATCTCAAAAACCCACCACCAGGGCCTAAAGCCTATTATCACCTAACTCCTAGCACAGAGACTCTTTATTCCTACCAGTTCCCCCTTGCAACACTCCTATCTTGCCAGTCCAAAAGCCGTGCGGCTATCACCTAGTTCAGGACCTACGCCTTATCAATAAGGCAGTAATTCCCCTCCACGCAGTGGTTCCCAACCCTTACACCCTCTTATCCCATGTTCCCTCTAATATCTCTCATTTTACAGTCCTTGACCTCAAGGATGCCTTTTTTACCATCCCCCTACACCCGGATTCATATTTCCTCTTTGCCTTTACTTGGACTGATCCGGACACTAACCTCTCACAGCAATTGACCTGGACAGTCCTGCCCCAGGGCTTTAGAGACAGCCCTCATATATTTGGACAAGCATTAGCGGCTGATCTAACCTCTTGCCCCCTGCAGCCTAGTCTCCTCTTGCAGTACGTGGATGACCTGCTGCTTTGCAGCTCTTCCCTCTCCATGTCACAGCAGCATACTGCCACTCTCCTTAATTTCCTTGGGTCTAGGGGATACCGGGTTTCCCCCTCCAAAGCACAGCTGTCGGTCACCTCGGTAATCTATTTAGGTATTCATCTAACTCCCCAAACTAAAGGCTTAACAACCGACCGTCGGAAGGCACTACTTGCACTGCAGCCCCCGGAAACGACTGACGAAATCCTCTCCTTTCTAGGATTTGTGGGTTTTTTCCATCACTGGATTCCTAACTTCGCCACTTTGGCTAAGCCCTTATATGCGGCAGCCAAAGACACTCCCACGGGACCTCTCTCCCATCCAGGGGCTGTGAAGCAAGCCTTTAAAATTCTGCAGGCTGCCCTGTCCACGGCACCTCCTCTTCAATTGCCAGATCTTACACGTCCTTTCCACTTGTTCACTGATGAAAAACAGGGAACAGCAGTGGGGGTCTTAACCCAACCTCTAGGCCCCATCTATCGTTCTGTAGCCTATTTGTCTAAACAGCTCGATCCCACTGTCAGAGGATGGCAGCCGTGCCTGCGAGCCCTAGGAGTGGCAACAGAGCTGACCAAAGAATCCCTAAAGCTTACTTTAGGCCAGCCCATCTCAGTGTTCTCTCCTCATCGACTTACTGACCTTCTCGCTCATAAATCCCTTATGCATCTAGGACCCTCCCGTTTACAGGAGTTTCATCTACTTTTCATTGAAAATCCTTCAGTAAGCCTCCATCACACCTCCCCCCTTAATCCGGCTACTTTGCTTCCTCTCCCATCTCACTCTCCCTCCCCAGCCCACTCCTGTCCTGAACTCATAAACACATTTGCCAAACCCAGAGAAGGCCTAACCGACCTTCCTCTACCTAACCCAGACCTCACTCTATATGTAGATGGGAGTTCCATAACAACAGCTGAGGGACAGCGAAGAGCAGCTTACGCAGTAGTTACAGATTCAGCTACTCTCGAGGCTGGCCGACTTCCTGATGGAACCACCTCGCAGAAAGCAGAACTCATTGCCTTAACCCGAGCTCTCACGCTTGCACAGAGAAAGCGAGTGAATATTTATACTGATTCAAAGTATGCTTTCCTTATTACCCATTGCCATTCTGCCCTCTGGAAAGAACGGGGATTCCTCACTACAAAGGGATCTCCCATAGTCAATGCTACTCAAATCTCTAATCTCCTGAAGGCCCTACTGCTGCCCAAGGATGTTGCTGTCATTCATTGTCGAGGGCACCAGCCCCAGCAAGATGCTGTTTCCCGGGGCAATGCAAGGGCAGATGCAGCAGCTAAATCCTTAACTAATATCAGACCAGCCCCAACTCCGGTTCTTTTCCTTGCCACAGCTACATTGCCAGTTTACTCACTCTCAGAAAAACAGGCCCTCATATTAAAAGGGGGAAATGAGTCAGACCAGGGCTGGATTTTCCTGGATAACAAAATCGCCCTTCCCCGGGCACAGGCCTCAAAGATAATTGCTGAAATACATCAATCCTTGCATATAGGACCCAAGGCATTATATCGCTTTGTACAGCCCCTATTTTCCCTACCGGGCTTGCAACAGACAATAGAGCAAGTACACAAAGCATGTGCCACTTGCTCTAAAGTCTCCTCTCAGGGTGGCTTAAGGCCACAGTTCCCTACTCACAGATGCAGGGCAAATTACCAGCCCAAAACTAGCAAATTAACTTTACCCATATGCCCTCTCATGGCAAGCCTTTTTTGGTTTCTCACAATCTCCCAGTACAACCACCTTCTCTGGCTTCTTACCTCCCCTACCTCTCTCTTCTCCGCCACTTACTCAGGGAACACGCAGACCGCACTCTTCCTGCAGTTCCAGGACTGGAGGACTCCCATCCTGCAGTACCTCTCCAGCCAGGTGACAGCGTCCTCCTCCGGGAACTCAAACCAGGGTCTCTGCAGCCCAGGTGGTCAGGACCCCACATCGTTGTCCTAACTACCCCAACTGCCGCCAAACTTTTAGGCCACAACCCTTGGTACCATGTGTCCCACCTCAAATTGGCCCCTGAGGATCGTCAGTGGAGGTCCGAAACCTTGGGCCCCACTCGCCTACGCCTCACACGGGGCCCTTGCTCGTTATCCTCTGACCCTCCAAACCTTTCTCATCATAGTCATTCTAGTCCTTCCCCTTAACGCCAGTCCTTACTATGTCTGGCGGTTCTACCTTCAAGAGTCCTGGGCAGATGGCCCCACCACTAAAACTCATTACCTCGCCCAAGCAGACTGCCAACCCGCGGGGTGCCAGTCAGCTATAAAGTTCGAATTCCCGCAATCCAAGTCCAACACTATTAGGAGTTCTAAAGATGCCTTTGCCCTCTGTTTCCTATATCAGCAAACCCAGGACCACTGTCGTTTATGGAATCAAACCTATGGTGGGTGCCCGTACGCTAACTGTGTCATACACAAGCCCTTTCATACTGAAGGTGCCCCACCAAGTGATATGCTCCTTTTAGACAACCAAGGTAAAGTGTCTCTTATTATCCGTGACCCCTGGAACATCCGCTGGGAAAAGGGCACTACAGGCAAAATATACTCCTGGTTTCAAAATAGCCACCCCAGTGGTACGTGGCTAATATATCGAGTCTATACCCGCACTCTGCCCATAGAAATAGACCGACTTAACTCATTGAGCAACACCATCCGGCAAAATGAAGCCATCTTAACTGACCAAATCGAGCCCTCGAGTAACACTCCCCAGCCTTTCTCATGGATAACACTAATACGACAAGGTGCTAACATGTTGAGCTTAACTGAAGCCGATAACTTCACAGATTGTTTTCTATGTGCATCTCTTAACCAACCCCCCTAGCTGCAGTTCCCCTCCGGACCGGATTCAACCTGTCACGAACGCCCACAGGACCTGACACCACCTTAATAGGAATCCCATTATTCAAAATACATTCCCACTCTCTCTCTCTATGTTATGGAATAGCTAATAACCCCAGCCTCAGGTGCAACACCACAGTGAATGTAAAATCTTCCCTTTATGCGCCCCCCAGGAGGATACTTTTGGTATAACGAAACCCTAACCAAAGTTATCAAAACATCCTTCACGTTCCTGTGCGTGCCCGTCACCCTAGTCCCACAGTTAGAAGTGTATGGGCAAGCTGAGTTCCTATCCCTCATCGTACCATCCCCTAATCACCAGAACAAACGAGCAGTCTTCCTCCCAATAGTAATAAGCCTCTCTTTAGCAACCTCTCTGGCAGCAGCTGGGATAGGAAGTGGAGCTATGGGTTACAGTGTGACTTCGGCCGCTCAGCTGGAGGACAAGCTCCGGGTGGCCATTGAAGCATCGGCCGCCTCTCTGGCATCTCTCCAGCGACAGATAATGTCACTGGCTCAGGTAACTCTCCAAAACCGGCGGGCCCTAGACCTGTTAACGGCAGAAAAAGGGGGTACCTGTCTGTTTCTCCAGGAACAGTGTTGCTATTACATCAACGAAACAGGCCTAGTAGAAGAAAATGTCAATACTCTCCACCGCCTCCAGGAAGACCTCCGAAGGAAACAGAATGTACAAGTCTCTTTCTTTAACTGGTGGCAATCTCCCATATTTACCTGGCTGGCTCCCGTTGTAATTCCCTTAATCATAGTTTGTCTTTTACTAATGTTAGCCCCGTTCTTTCTCAGGTTTCTACAAGCACGCATAAGGGAAATTTCCAGGGTAGCCATAAACCAGATGTTACTTCACCCCTATGTCCGAATCCCGACTGAGGCACCAGCCAACTGACCCCCCACTTCGCCCCTGTTCAGCAGGAAGTAGTCAGAAAAGAAGCGACGTCCTATTTCATCAAAAAGGTCGGAATGTAAGGCCGGTGCCTCCTTGGGAGCCGAGTGGACACCTCCCCCCGCTCCCCGCGCCTAAAAACTACGTCATCATTCTGAGCACATTGCTCAGCATTTGCCCTCTCCACGCGGACCCCCCCCTTCCCATTTCCGCATTCCAATCTCAGCCCTGCACCTGCCATAAATTTTGAAAAGGCCTGCCAAGAGCCTGCCCTATGGTAGCTCCCCCGTACATCCTCGGCCAGCCCCTCGTCCGTGCTCACTCCCTTCATACCCAATGGAAATGCCCCCGCTTTGTTCACCTAGCCCGTCTCCAGTTTTTAATAACCAATAGAACTACCTCGTCTTTGTTTCCCCCATAGTCAATCAGCTACCTCTATTCCCTATAAAACCCCACGCCGCAAGAAGAGAAGCGCGACTTCTCTGGCCCCTTCCCAGACCATAGAACCTCGCCCGGGAGCCGAATAAATTGGCTTTTAATTTCCTCACTCCGGTCTCTGTTTCCTCATTGAACTCGGCGAGAAGTCTAACAGTGGCCATTAACTCTTTCAGATAAATTACCCAGACACCCCAACCCACTCTTTTACTTTATTCTGTGTCTGAGTGAGGGAAGGTGTCATCGTTCCAGATCCACAAGGGGGTATAGTTTTAAGGGCAAGAACTTCCTACACCATGCCCTCCTCCCATCTCTTTCCATCTGGGAGATTTCACGATTTATGTTTAAATTTCCAGGTCATGGAAAGAAACTAAAAGTAAATCACTCCAGCGGAAGTTCTAAGGAACTCCTTTCATTGGCCTGAGGTCTTAGAGAAGATGGGGGTTCCTCCCAGGTTAAAAGTCCCCTTCTTCCACACACCTTCAGACTCCATGTTTGGATTCCCTTCCACGAACACTCTCGTGCTCATGGAAGCTGTTTTTCTCTGTCCTGGGTTTCCCCTCTGGAGTCCGCGTCGATGAACACTCCCTTTGTGGAAGCCTGTTTTCCCCTCCTAAACTCCATCTCTCTCTATTCCCTTCCACTCAGTGTGGAAGCTGCTTTCCTCTCCTGGATTCCTTCTTTCTGGATTCTCTCAGTGTGAGAGCTAGCTGTTTCTTTCTCTCTCTCTAAATAAATCACTTTCTACAAACACTTCTAAGTCTGGCATTTACTGTGCATTGCGCCGTGGTCCCCTCTCTCATTCTTGAGAGGTCAGGACACCAAGAACCTAGAGAAATGTCCTCTCAGGGGAGCTGAGGGCACCCTGAACCCCTGAACCCCAATATTACATTTTGGCGAACCAGCCAGGAGAGGGGTACACCAGGAGAGGGATACACCAGAAAGAGGGGTACAGCCAGAAAAGGGGTACAGTTAGAGACTTCAAAATCATGAGTAAAACTGGCCCCATTCTGTCCTGTCTCTTTAAGAACACCTGAAGCAGCCGAAGCCAGGCAGGGCTGTGGGGAACCGGAGCAGCAACGTGACAGCCGGAATTAAAAGCGCAGTTTTTTTTTTTACCTCAAAGCTCGCTCTCTGCTTTCCCTCTCCTTCTCTATCCTTTGGATATTATCTCTGGGACCAAAACCTGCGGGAGCCTGTGGGGTGGAAAGGGTGAGCACCCCCACCTTTCTGCTCCTCGTCAGCCGGAAATAGCCCAGCCCCAGGGGTGGAACTCAGCTCATAGAGGTCGGCCAAAGAAAAACAGTGGGAGGGGCGAGGTACAGCCCGAGCCTGCAGGGGCCTGGGGAGCGCAGCAGCCTGCTGCATGGTTCTGGAAGGCCTCTCTGGCGTTCTCCAATCCTAGGCAGCAGGGTAAAAAGGCTCCCCAGGATGTTCGCCTGCCGGCTGCGGGTCCCTGTGTGGGCAGCGGCTGGAGGAGTGGCCCAACTGCGCCCAACTGGCGGCGTCAACATGGCGACCGAAAGCCGCCAGGGTGGGGGAACTCGCTGAGGCGCGAACGTGGCTTTTAAACTGACGCAGCAAGCGCAGCAAGCGGGCAAGCGGCCTTTTTCCTCTGCCAGTGCAGCTGAGGAAAAGGAAGCGGCTGCGGCCGTCAGCTCCACCCGGCTTTTAGGCAGGCCACATTGCCTCAAGGTACAGCATTCTCATTCAAAATACAGCTTAAGGTAGCTTTCTGCCTTCCCCTAATGTGAGTGGGCCTGTTTGTACAGTTGGTTAGGGTGTTGGACCTGCAACTGCAGGGCTGCTGGTTCAAATTCCTAGTGGAGTCGGTCTTGAATTAGTGAAGCCTTTTGGGGAAATTCAGAAGCTGAAGGCTATGGGACTTTGTATTTGGTGTATACTTTGTCTTGCTTAGGATTGGCTCTCTCTACGGCAGAACTTTTCCCTCTAGAAGATCATAGTTAAACTGGTTCCAGGCCCCAAATAGTTAATGGAAGCCCTCGCATCCCTAAACGCATTTTCTTAAAATGGAAAATGGGTTAGGGGAGAGGAGGCCCCGGTCCTGAGGGTGTTGTTCTGGCCTCAGCCACATAGTCTGCCTTTTTTGAACTGTGTGCTCTAATGGCCCCTCCTTAGAAGTTTACCCTTCTGGGGCAGTTTTAAAATCTGGCTTGTGTAAACTGGACATTTGCTGGGAAATAGTGTTACCCATTTCCTGAGCCTCAGTGGCCTCATCGGGGCTCAATGGTATGTGACTACTCAACCCAATAGTCCCCTCTCATTCCATACCTCTGGAGGTCATGCAGGCAGTGAGTGGTCCCATGACCCTGGTAGGTCGTGATTGGAATCCAGTACAGAAGAGGCCCTCTAATAAGATGAATCACGCATCTTGGGCACACAAAATTTCGGGGTACTGACTGAAAAATGTTTCATTTTAGTACCCATTTTACCCAGGGGATGCCTCAGGTTGAAGTGGCTGTAATTTCTTTAACTGGGGATGCGGGCATCCCTTGTGTTCAATATCAGATGGTGCTTCTATTCCCAAGCTCAAGTTCCCATTAAAGTGTATACTGGAAAATTGGGACCAATGTAGCACACAGTCTTTTTTTTTTTTTTTTTTTTAAGATGGAGTTTCGCTCTTGTTACCCAGGCTGGAGTGCAATGGCGCGATCTTGGCTCACTGCAACCTCCGCCTCCTGGGTTCAGGCAATTCTCCTGCCTCAGCCTCCTGAGTATAGCACACAGTCTTTAAGGACGAAGTGGCTTATTTTTGTCTGCCAAACAGTGTGACCAAATTGCCCTCTGCTGAGTGGAAAATCTATCCCCCCAAAGGGAAGGGAAGAAAACCCAACAGCTTTCCTTGAGCGATTATGGGAGGTTTTAAGAAAGTACGCCCCCCCGTCACCAGACTCCATTAAGAATCAGTTAATACTAAAGGACAAGTCTATTACTCAGTCAGCAGCAGATATCAGGAGGAAGCTTCAGAAGCTGGCTTTGGATCTAGAACAGAGTCTAAAATCGTTACTGAACCAGGCAAACTTGATGTTTCATAATAAGACCAGAAGGAATAGGCTAAAAGGAGCAGGAGAGATCAGAGAAAGGCTGCTGCCTTAGTCATGGCTTTCAGGCTAGCAGACCCCAGAGACTTAAATAAGGGAAAGCCTTGAGTTAGCAGCCAGTCTGGCAGAATTTGTTACCAGTGTGGTCTAAAGGGACACTTTGTAAGAAATTGTCCCCAGAGAATGGACCACCATCTTGTCCATGCCCTGTGTGCCAAGGGAATTGCTGGAAAGCACACTGTCCCAGGAGATGAAGGTTGTCAGGGCCGGAGGTGTCTGACCAGATGACCCAATGGCAGGAATGAGGATGTGTGGAACAAGTGCCAGCATGAACCGTCACCCTTACAAAGCCCTGGGTAAAGCTAACCATAGAGCCAGGAAGTTAATCTTCTCCTGGACACTGCATGGCCTTCTCAGTATTCCTCCCCTGCCCTGGAGACTTGGTGCTTGTTAATTCTCTCCTGTCAGACTCTCCCTCTCTATGCCCATCTTAGGAAGAACCATTTTCAGTCATTCTGTCTACCCCAAGGGCAGTTAAGGTAGTGGAAATAGACTCATGGATTCATCACACTCAGCTGAAGCTTTGGACACCTCCTGAAGGAAGTCATAGACCTCCACTCCACAGCCTGAAATTCCAGGAGACAACCCTTCATCCACCGAGCCTTAGAAAATCTACATCTGTTTTTCCAACAAGATCTTCAGGGAAGCAACCACTCATAAGTCTAATTTATATCCTGGCATTAACAGGACTATAACCCTCAACTTTGATATCTCTCAAATTCCAATTATCCTTTTTATAGTGGGAAGGGAACCTCTTTCTTTCTAGGAAAAATGCTGCTCTTTTGTAAACTAGTTAAGTATTGTGAAGCTTGTTTAACAACTGATTGTCCTGGCTCTGCTCTCCTAGTCTCATTTATAACCAGTCTATATTTGTTGGCCTCTGGGCCTCTCATCTTTAACCACCTTGTCACATTCATTTCTAATAGAACCATAAGGTCACAAATAATCCTGCTGCTGGAACCCCGGATGTCCTTGGCTTGTGAGCTCTATTGTGGACCTCTAGATCAACCTGCACCCATAAAAGGCTCCCCTCTGGAGGAAACCTCAACTGCAGGGCCCCTTCTATGCCCCATTTTAGCAGGAAGTAGTTAAAGAGGATTGATGTCCATAATTCCAACAGAAGTTGGGTTTTCCTATTCAGAGTGGGGGAGTGAGGGAAGGTGTTCTCGTTCCAGGTCCACAAGGGGGCGTAGTTTTAAGGGCAAGAACTTCCAAGCACCATGCCCCACTCCCATCTCTCTCCATCTGGGAGATTTAACAATTTATGTTTAAATTTCACGGACGCAGGACGAAACTAAGAGTCAATCACCGCAGTGGAAGTTCTAAGGAACTCCTTTGATTGGCCTGAGGTCTTAGAAAAGATGGGGGTTCCTCCCAGGTTAAAAGTCCCTTTCTTCCACATACCTTCAGACTCCATGTTTGGATCCCCTTCCATGAACACTCTCCTGCTCATGGAAGCTGTTTTTCTCTATCCTGGATTTCCCCCGTAGAGTCCCCTTCCATGAACTCCCTTCGTGGAAGCCTGTCTTCCCCTTCTAAACTCTATCTGTCTCTATTTGCTTCCACTCAGTGTGGAAGCTGTTTTCCTCTCCTGGATTCCATCTTTCTGGATTCTCTCACTCAGTGTGAGAGTTAGCTGTTTATTTCTCTCTGCTTCTCCTGTTTCTTTCTTTCTCTCTCTAAATAAATCACTTTCTACAAACAATTCTGAGTCCAGCATTTACTGTGCACTGTGCCATGGTCCCCTCTCTTATTCTTGAGAGGTCAGGAGACCAAGAACCTGGAGAAACATCCTCTCAGGGGAGCTGAGGGCACCCTGAACCCCAATATTATATGAGTAAATTTTTTCATCTATTGTGGGGTCAGGGTCTGCCTAGCAGACCCTGAAAATGGTGCTGCATGTGAGGAAACTCATCAGTGGTGCCCCCTCTGAAGCTTTGCTGTAACAGATCATGACAGAACCTCTGAAAACTAAGGAAAACATGAATGTGTACTAGATATGTCATTGGAGCCCACTTGGGATATCCAATTTCTGAAGGATTGTTCAGGCTAGGGTTTCATCATGGGACAGCAGTTATCAGCGCAACAAAGGCAACATATAAAAGTATTGAAACAGCTGCTTAAAGCCAGTGGAACCTCAGTTTCAGGCTCAGTTAAGGGACCTAATGCAAACTTGTTTCCAAAAGCCCACGGTTCCAGGTAGAAAGTACGCTAGATGTAAAGCCCTGGGAACAAGTGGGGAGAAATCTTAAACAGCATCATGCAAAAGGGCAACAGGTCCCAGAAACATCATCACAGAGGAAGAAGAGGTTTGGCCTGAGCACCCTCCTCCAATAAATAGGAAAAAAGGCAAGAGATACTCCAGGAATAGGACTCTGTCTTAGGCAAGTAGCACTGGAAGGGGAGCTCTTAGTCTGCCTGATAATGGAAGATCAACAAGGCAATCAAGTGTATGCTTATAAAAATATAAGAAAAAAGGTATTTGAAGCCAAAACCACGTGGCCAAGCGGGCAGAGGGAAAGGCTCCGCAGCAGGAAAGCTCAGTTGCCCTGGCCAGCAGCATCACCCAGCAGTGGGAGAAGGGAGCTATGCTGACAAAAAGAAGCACAGACAAAAAGCCCTGCCTAGGCAAATTGCAAAGTAGCCGAGAAAAATCCTGCATCGGTCATAGGCTCCAAATCCTTGAAAGAGAATACAGAAAATGCAATTGGTATAAGCAGAAATTAATCTTTATTTTCTTGTATTACTCTTGTTTGATTCAGTTACCAAAAGAAGACTTAGAAATTAATTCTTCTCTTTGTTTTTTTGAGTGTTTGTGTATAATTTGTAATTTGTATGAAAAGTAAAATGACCTAGGTCTTGAATATTTCCTAAGTATAACTACAAATTCATCTATGGTTGTTATAATTTGGTGCTACTATTTAATTACTCTTTTATATATTTAATTGTTATAGGACTTTGAAAAATGTTCAAGGGTAAGATGAACAAATATCTCCAATGATTATTCCTGCAGGTGAATTATTTTTCCTGTTTCATTTATTGAGCTCTTTGGTAAGGAGTCTCCAATCCAGTCTCCCACCTAGCTCAGATAATAGGCTAAAACCAGAAATATTGTTTCCAGTCAATCATTTTCCATTTGGTTTAAGACTTTTTTTAAACTCTTAAATTGATATTCTCAATCTAATCAGTGATTTTGGTGGGTTGACTTTGGATTGCAGTTGTTTATTCCTGTTGCTAGGAATGGCTATTATTTTGTTTCCTTGCCCTGGAAAGGCAATAAGATATTCGGTTTCGTCTTTCAGAAGTTTTCAATTTAGTTCAACTTCAAAATTTGGAAAATACCTTGATTAACAGATGTGCCACATGTTACTGGCCAATTCAGTCACAAATTTTATTGCTGTCACCCCAAGAAAATGCAAAATCTCTGTTGGCTTACCAGGCCCTCTTCTGTTAGAGACCAAGTCTAGATTCTTGATTTCTACCTACACATGGAATCAGGAAGTTATCCCTGGGAAAAAAGGGACTATAGTTCCTCAAAGTCTAGGACTTTAAAGTCTTCTTTGTTTAAGGTCTTCATTCCCCTCACCAATTGCAAAAATGGATCTTTGGTTTTTAAACACCTATCTTTTACACTCTAGGAGATTTTGCTCTGCTTTTCAGAAGATTTATGCCCAGCTTTTCAACTTTTTGCACAGTTCCAGGATAAAGAAAATGTCTTGTGGAGCGAAAGGTCATACATATGTGTCATACATACAGGTTATCGTGTTCTCTAGATTGTTACTGTAGCCCTATGTGACCACAAAAACCTTTCTTGGATTCTCTTTCTCCTATATTGATTCTTCCAGGAATCACATTTGTACTCATTTATAAGGATATGATAAAATATAATTTTGTACTTACTAAGGACAGTTTCCCTGAGATAGGATAAATAAAGAGCATCCTGTGATGACCAATGATCCTTCATGCCACTTTAATGTAGAGTAACTAGTGACATCTTGGAATCATTTAGAAGATTTTCCCTATAACAATGACAACTATAAAGTAAACAAGCAAACAAAAAATGTAACCACTGAATTCATAGAATGGGGTCTCTTCAGAAGGAAAGTGGAGGACCAATGGAAGCGTATATTACTTGCTTTTGGTAATTTAAGAGATTTTTCCTTGTTTCTAAATGGGAATGGAACTGAAGATAAAAAGAACTTTTGTTTCATTATTAAAAAGTGAGGTGAGACAAACTATACAAATAATCTCTGAAAGTACATTTCAGTCTGTGCATAGAAGGGCACCAAACAACTTGCCAAGTATAGTTGGGTTACTCTGATTTGGACCTTTTACATTTTGCACATATGCAAGTGGTCTTTCTTATAGAAGCTATACATTTTAAGGCCAACTTACTTTCACTAGTAATAACATAAATAAATAAAATACACATTCTCTTCTAGTAAAACATGGGTTTACGGAGACCTAATGTTGCTTTCATGTGTGATTAATTGTGAAATCGCTTTCTTTCATTGCATTCATTTAACCTACTCCTCTACAATCCCATGTGACCAACAGAGAAATCCCAGCTGTACTTTGAAGGGGAAAAGTCTTACTGTATCACTCCAAAGATGCCAGCAGCTTACTCTATCAAATTTCTAACTTCATTCACCCTCTGTCTCTGCCTTCCTATAATGAAGTGAATTTATTCTATGAACATGATACACTTCAGGATATTTACTCTTAAATCATTGAAACAATAAAAAAATCTTTTTAAAACAAATGTTACTTTACGTTCTGGGATACATGTGCAGAATGTGGAGTTTTGTTACATAGGTATACATGTGCCATCTTATTAAAAAAAATAATGTTAGGTGTTATTCTCCAAGGGAGAAACAAAGCCTTTTAAGGTTTCAAACTAGTGACCAGTTCTGACTCATGAATCTTCTGGTTGGCAGCTTCCCTCAAAGGTGATTGCAGTGGGAACTGAAAGAACAGAACACAGAGAACTGCAATGCCAAGACGTTTGAACATGTTAACAATGAAGGAGGAAGATCATTCTCCCAGGGGTAAGAATTCATGTACTGTGTATCTGGACAAAGAAATTGAACCTCAGCATTCAAATAACAGCATCTGATTATTTTATTTCAAAGTAGAATTAAAACTTTCAGGGCGGGGTCATGGTACAAAACAAACTACATAGACTTATAAAGAAAGTGTTAAAATGTCTATTTCTATTTCTATTTATTTTAAAAATATAAACCCTTTGAGTTGTTTAAGTCTTTAGTGCACTAATAAACATGTCAATCTTACTTTGGTCTATTTCATATAAGTTGTTGCATTTACGATGGAGGATTTGCCAGAATAGCAGAATCTCCTCGATGCAGAAGAGGCAACAGAATATCTTTACAGGCTTCATGTACTGAGCAATATATCGTGTATAGTTCCATAATTAATAGATTTAACAGTCACTCAACTTTAACTAAACTAACCCACATAAAATGGACAAGTAGGTTAAAAAAGATTTCTACAACATATGGGTCATTAATAATCTCAAAGATTTAAGCATAGGCAAGATTATAGTTAGAGATTTAAGCTACAGCAAGATTATAGAGTTGACAATTTACTGTTGAAAGTTATCTTTATCTGCCTCATTCTGAGGTAAACATTTTGGGCATAAGTGTATCTAACAACTTTTTTCAACAAAAGTTAAAATGACCAGGAATATAATTTGAAAAATAGATTTACACTCATGGACATTAATAGCCTTAACTTAAAATGCATATTTTCCCTTGGGATACTAGTTATCAATAATTTTTGCCATTATTATTATTGTAACTTGTATTATTATTATTATAACTTGGTAAGATAGCTTACCAAGTTATATTTATGTGAATAGCTTATTAGATATGTAATCTATTATATAGAAATTCATGTATACACTCTAAACCACAATAAAAATACACATATTATATTGGAGAGGTGTAATCTAAAAGTGGTAGAGACCAATTTAGAATACTTAAACTTAATTTAGAAATATAAAAAATTTCTCATTTTCATGCAAATATTTTCAGACTGTGAATGGCTATTCAAACTGCTTATTTCCAAAAATGCAGTAAAGGAAATACTGGTTATTTCTAAAGATAAGAAGTAGATGTAAAACTTCCATGTAATTTCTTACAAAGTCATTAAAACTATGCAAACAAGTAACTACATTATCTTGAAAATATAGTTATTTTAAAATTTCCATCTGGACTGTACAGTTTCATATTTACAGTTATACTTTATGGCAGTGAGAAGAAAAGAAGGGTGGACTGATCAAATGCAAGATGACCTATGTGTGAAAACCTAATTCCCCTTTCAAATACATAGCTAGAAAGTTCAGAGATGTTAAAAATCTTTAAATTGCTGCTGCAGACAGTGTAAGGGGATCAAAGTTATAACTTAAAGTATTTCCTTTGATTAGGAAGATACTGCATTCCAAATGCTTTACATATACCCATTTTCAATAATTGATACTATTAACACCATTTCTCTACAACTGCCACCACCAGTATCACACAAGTGTGTGATACTATATATTTCCAAACTAATACAAGTATATGACGTAGATACAATTTGAGTCTCTCTCCAGCTTTAATCCTCATCATTTTCAATGACTTCAATACTGCTCAAACCATTCTGCCAAAACACAAAAGTCTTCAGGAAGTACTTCAGACACTGCAATAATGACACGTGGTAGTAAATTCATTATCATTAACTTGATTTTACTCTCTGGTCATTTTTATTGGTATAATTCTCTTTGATATTAGATTGTAATTTTCCCATTACAAATGTTGAAATCAGGGGTTCTATCTGTTTCCAGTAAAATATGGTAACTCAATGCTCTACAAGTCCTAATTCTCCTGTAGGTGATAGAAATAATCTCATAGAATTTAACTCAATGGATACAAGTGTTCATTAGGCACAGATTTCTCAATATTTTGAAACAAACTGAAGAATTAGAGATGTTGATAAGAACATGGATAATGCATCCATTCCTGAAGAAATTTTCCAGACAAAATAAATACAATCTCAGAGGGAAAAAAAAACCTATTTAAATTGGTAGTTTTTATAGTAAAATAAAACAAACCTTAACAAAATTACATTAATAAGCAAACATATCCTGTACCTCTTTGCAGAGTACTTACGTATTTTGATTAACACTTATAAGTTACAAATTTTTTTAATTTGATTCTGTTTCTACTGACAAAAGTTTTTGGATTAAATTCAATTTGATAATGAAGCTAAAAAATGGAGTGTTTTAAAATATCCTCTAAGTTTAAATATGCAACTTAGAAAAGCATAAAATCTCATTTACATCAAACATTTTCAAGCTGCAAATGGATTTTAAGGCTGTTTATTTCAGGAGTATTCAATAAAGGAATGAAAATCCAGCAGTTTTTAAGGATAAGAAATAAAAATAAATCCTTGGAGCACATTCTTACAAAGTCATTAAAACTAACAAAACAGGTGACTACATCATTCTGAATTCAGTTCATTTGCAATTTTAATAAAATGTTTTTATATAAATCTTTATGTTCTCTTTAAAATTAATATCAAAGCAACTATCTGCTTTTACTGTATTATCTTTTAAAATGGGAGACACAGAAAATCAGTAAATGAGGTTATTTTACTAATTAGCATACTGTCTTCACTACCTATAGTACACTACAAAAAAATGTGGCTTCCATTTTATCACATAGATGAAACAGTTATCTTTCAGGGTTTGAAATTTCTGTGATCTTTATGCTTAATAAGCTCGGTAAAAGGCATTCAAATTACATCACTTTTGTCTTGGAAGTTAAATTGGGAAATATTGCATTCTCTGAGATGATAAACTCTGCTGAAGATAAATTATCATGAGAAATAGTTTTAATTGATTTACCATAATAAAAGTTATGTGACTTTGAAGTGCAAATGACACATTAAAATGAATCTACAGTATGTTGATAATAAAGTGGCTTCTTTGTTAATGGAATTACTGACACTGCAGATGCTTTCAGGAAAGATGTCTTCTACTGTTAATCAAGAGACTTCAATGTAAAATGAATGTGCTGTTTATTTAAATCCCAGCCCAACTTTCTCACTTCTTCCTTCAGAGTAGGTCAATTTTAAGGTCCAAATATCAAAAATTCTAACCATCACAGAATCAGTATTTTAGCTGTTTCATTTCTGCTTTTCCCTGATTATCTTGACTACATGCCCTAATTCTTTATGTGTAGGTAAATCAAAAAGACTCAGAGCAAAGGACAGTAATTAATTTCCACAATTAGGTTCAAGTTTAGGTGCCTACATATATGTAAACAAGTGACATTTTTACATAATATGAATTCAAAAAATTTTTGAACTGTAAGCCTTAAAAAAATGAGTGAATATTTTAGAATTTTGGTGTTTTTAAATAAAAGGACTAAAGTATTTTAAATTTACTTGGTAGTTCAGTATAATAATTTTGTTTAAAGTAACCGCATTTTATAATCTGTGACACTTCCTCAATCACCTTCTATGAAAAATCCATTTTAGCCAAACTGTAGGAATAATTTGAATATGCTATTATTTCATTTAATTGCCAATTGTATTAATTATATAAAATCAGTTATCACTATTTGATTCTATTTAATCAGGAGCAGTGTATGCAAATAGTTTTCAGTATTATCAATCTCTGTTTTGTAAGTGAAAAGTAAAAAATCTCCTGCCATTCTTATTTTTCAAAAAATGTGCATTGATTTCTGTGGGGAGGTGTGGAAGGTGATGAGGCTGAAATGCAGACCTCCGCTGTTGTTTCAGTGCTGTGCTCAGTGAGTGTTACTAGAGCAACTGAGAATGAACAGGATTAAGCACCAGTTTATTTGCTTAAGAATACAATGAAGACTAATCTTACAGTGATATAAAGAGGATTAATATTAACAGGAATTATAAATATAAGTTAATATATAGCTCTGACTTACATTAATTTTATTTTGTGTCAATAATTACACAAATGTCTTATTTACTAAATTCTTTATATTAAATTTACTATGATGTATCTATCCACTCACCTTGTATTACATAAATTAATGGCAAATTATAAGACTCTATGTTTTAAGGTTCTTGCAAACAGGAGGAAAACTACAGATTTATAAATAACACT
Source organism: Aotus nancymaae (assembly GCF_030222135.1). NCBI lineage: Eukaryota > Metazoa > Chordata > Mammalia > Primates > Aotidae > Aotus > Aotus nancymaae. The sequence goes on from NW_026988503.1 coordinate 10,566,613, forward strand.
GCTGTCTGAGATAGTAATTTGGCATACTATGTGAACAGATTCTAAGAAAAATAAGCCTGAATGAAAGTAATAATTTTTATGTGAAAATTGTGAACTAGCCATAAAAACTTTTCTCAAATGTGTGATTTCAAAGTGTTAGATAAAGACTAAGTAACAATAATTTTATTAATAATTTTATTAGCTCCATTTTTAAATCATGCAATATACTTTTAGAAATATATTATTTGACTAAAACTGGAACACACTTCTGTAAAGAAAAGTAAATATTTGATATTTAAACTTAGAAAATATCCAAAAGTATATTAATATTGGATTTGTTTAAAATTCTGTGAGACTTTTTTGATAATTCTATTATCCTGATGGAATTTATTCTTTAAACATTTATTATTTAATCTCAGAAAAATAATGTGCTGTGGTTAAAATCATAGAGACAAACAGAAGTTTTCTTGAGTTCATTAATTTACCAATTTGCACTGCATGTGCATTCTTTATCCTTTCAACCTGGGAAGCTTCTATCTGATTTTTCAGTGGCTGTTTAAACAAAAATAGATGTTTATCTCTTTAAAATTTTGCCAGGAAGCTGTCACTTTCCCATTTACTCAAGCTATGTTGTGACAGAATGTGTCAGCTTCTCACACAAATGAAAAGAGATATAGACCTGTATTTACTTTAGCTGAAAAATAAGTAGTCATCAATTCAGAGAAAAGTGTTTTCCCAGCTGAAAAGATGAAGTAAATAGGAGTGGTTGAGAGAAGCAAGTATTTTCTACTACTTAAAAGGCAGTTGTAAACCAAACATACAGGGATGATTCATTTTTGGTTATCATATTGAAAGCGGATAATCTTGTGGTATGTAAAAGTTGGTACTTTACTCTGTGCCTTTTGTAGTATATGATATTGGCTTAAAAATGGTAAACATTTAGGCAGTTAACCTTCCTTTATTTTTTTTCCTATGCAGGCTGAAAGCCTCAGAAATTTAACTAAAAATAGAAAAAAATTATCTTTAAGAAATAGTTTTTGGAATTATGTTACATTCAAAACAAACTTAATTGGGAGAGATTGGTCCAAAACTTTGTAAAGATGTTTGAATTAAAAGTAATAATTTTACCATATAGTTAACTTTCAATGTACATTTAAGTCTACATTTTTTTTCACTAAAATATCTCTTATTTTTAGGAATTTCTCAGGATAAAACTTCATGGAAAATATTACTGAAATGTACCAGAAATTAACAGTATTGACACTAAACCAATGATAACATGTAGGGATAAGCTTTTGCTCAGAACTAATTAGAGCCGCACAATTATGTTGAAAACAACCTTTATTTTATTTTATTTTTTGAGACAGAGTTTCGCTCTTGTTGCAAAGCTGGAGTAAAATGGCACGATCTCTGCTCACTGCAACCTCCACCTCCCAGGTTCAAGCAATTCTCCTACCTTAGCCTCCCAGAAAACAACAATTTTTAATAGCTTAAAAAGAGCAGCCTTGCCCAAGAAAAGAAAAAAATTTATATTAGGCACTTCTGTATTTAACTATCTGCCTCTGACTAGATGTTTGAAGTCTATAGACTTTTTTGACCACACATACTTACATACTTTGTCTGTGTTTCCTCATCTGTTAATGGAACAAAATGAAACCAATTTAATAGGATTTGTGTGAGCTTAGATATATCTAAGCATTGATCAGTACTTTTAGTGCTCATGTCTTTATGTTCATGATCTCATTAGCACTACATCATAATATTCTTCATTGTATTTATTAATTAGAAAATGTATTTGTTAATTTGAAAAATGACAGGAATATTTTATATATTTCATAACCAGAAACTAATCATTAAACAAAAGCCAAATAATATATTGATTTCTCAAAATAAAGTTCTATAATGGTTAAAATAGAAGTGGTAAAAATCATTCATTTAGAGTTAAGGCATAAAATAGAGTAATACAGTAATGCCATGCTCCAAAGAATATAGACTTTAAAGAGTTACCCCATATCTCTATTTCGAATGGAATTGTAATTTAAACCTCAAACACTTGTTTTTCATTTAATTGTTTTTTCTGATTATTATTATTGTATTTTCTTACTGCATTTAAAATTTTTAACTCATTTTGCTTCGATTTTTCAGGAAATTCATGTATGTAGATAGTGTCATAATACTTATACAAAAAAATCCCTACCACCTCCCATACATTTTATACTTCTTAGGGGCAAATAATTTTACTAGTGTAGCTATTTAATTTTAGTATTTACCTCCATGTCTCTAAAATTATGAGTATACTGACAATTTTTTAATTTCATAATACACTTCTCTACTATCTTCTCTAGGTAAGAGGAGAATTCAGCCCTCTTTTATGCACCTACCATCCCAGGATTTCTCAGCCTTAGAGCTTTGAGATAATTCAAGTCAAAATATAGGACAACCTGTCAAAGTTGAAATTAAGATACAGAAATGAGTATTTTTTAGTATAATTATGTCCTAAATCTTGCATACTTGCACAAGCCAGATAATTTTTTTTACCTGAAATTTGAATTTAACTGGACTTCTTGTATTATTCCTGACAGACTTATCCTTCTTCAAGCTTTTCAATATCACCCTATAAGAGTTGATGCGATGAACATTCCGTATGGATAAAATTAGGATCCTGCAAATAATTGACAGATAAGCCAGATAGTTAAAACCCTTTCTTGAACAACATTATGTTTTCCCTGAAGTTAGAATGACCTTACTTTTGCTTATGATTGTATTTTAAACCTAACATATTCCTAAATTCTTCTTAGTATCTTAAATTTTCTCTTAGATCTCTCAAATACCTCAAGTACTAAATCATTTCCTCTTTATTAAGAATGGATTTCATTTGCTGTTTTTGATGCACAGCATACAATATAGACTTAACCTTTTTTTATCACCCTCAGGGGTAACTTTCTCACTTTGTGAAGATAGACCCCTTTTTCCTGGATGAGCTCTCATGGTTTTCTTGATCTAATCACTCATCTTGGGGAAACACATTTCCCAGTAACTTTCTAAGATAAAGTACAAGGGAAACACATTTTCTGAGACTTCTCATGTCTGAAAATAGTATTTTACTAACCTCATATTTAATAGATAATTCATCTTGTCGTGTAACCAGAGGTTTGAAATATTTCTCACTATGAACTCTGAAGGTTTTCCTCCATAAGTAGAGTCTAGAGAAGGATGTATTCCTGAAAGACAAACATTTGCTGGCTATTTTTTAGTCTGTTGTTTTGTTTTGTTTTGTTTTAACTAAATACATTTCTAATCTATCCACAGCTTAGACAATATGAATCTAAAACCTGACTCTTTGAGATGTAAGACAGAGACAAAGACAATCAGAGAAGTTAGTTGTTTATGAGGCTTTACATAGAAACAAAGAGAGGCTAAGATCCAAAATCTGTGTATAAACTATACCCAAACAGTTGACTGACCATCAAACTAAGCAGCTATAGGGCAAAACTCCAAGGGCCAGAGTAAAAACATATTAGAATAAAATAAGTGGCAAAAAAGAAATTAGCAGATGTATCAACTTCTACACTCTGGGGAAGAAAACAGTTTATAGTTTGAGGAGGCCAAATGTCTAGGAGAATGAAAAACTTTATTCTCTGAAAATAAAAAAATGAAAAATAAAAATATCCTCTGAAAAGAGTAACAGAATCTAGAGTGACTGATACATCTTATCTAGGATGTCTAGTTTCAACTAATATTACATAGACATCCAAAACAACAGAAAAGTACAACCTATTCTTGGGATAAAAGGCAGTCTGCAGAAACTGACTTCAAGCGGATCCAGACATTGTGTGCAGCAAGCCAAGGCTTAAGCAGCTTTTATAAGTATGTTAAAATTATTTTTTTTAAAAGACCATAATTCAAGGACAAATAGAGGACTTCCATAGATAAAATATTGCAAAAAGTAACACTAAGGCTGACTAGTACAAGAACTGAAATAAAATAATTATTAGAAAGTCATGAAAGACATGGAAATGGCCAAATAAAAAATGAGGTATTTGAAGATAAATCAAAACAGAGGAAAAGGACTTAAAACTGAAATGGGTCTGAAAGACATATGATATAATATCAGGTGATTTTTAAGTGAAATTTAAATCATAGAATGATAGAAGACAGAAAGAGACAGCAAAAATATATCTGAAGAAAATGACTGAAAATTCCCTTAAAAAATTTTAAGTACTCCTTAGTATTACGTAAAGCCAATGATAAAAAAAAAAAAATCTTAATAGCTACTAGAGAAAATCTCTTTATATACAAAAGTAAAATACTTTGTTTACAGAAAAAATCAGTATGATTAATGGCTGTTTTAAGTGAAAACAATTGTAACATAACGACATGCGGTGTATTCTGAAAAAAAGCGTAATTTGCTTACTAAACTTTTGAATCCACCAAACTTGTTCTCAAAAAATGAAAATGACAAAAAGACATGGACATATAAACAAAAAATCTGAAAGAATTAAGCATCAGGCTAAAGAAAATGATGCCAGATGGTGAGATGAATATGAATGAAGAGCACAGGAAATGGTAAGGAGTGGGCAAATATAAATAAACAAACACAAACACACATAACACATGTGCACGCACGCGCGCGCGCGCACACACACACACATACACATTCTCTCTCTGTCTTTTCTTTCCTAAAATCATGTAACTGTAAAAATAAAAATTATAGCACTATAGAATTGTGCAGACAGATAAAATGTAAATGAAAAAAATTAGCAATAGAATGAGGGTATAAATGGGAATAGAACATTGTGAGCACATTTTAAATATTTACCAGAAATAATTAAATATAAAATGTAAGGAGAATACATTAAATTAAAGAAACATAACCTAATTCCCAAAACAAACACAAAAATATAATGTAAATACATATCCCTAGGATGTCAGTAAGGAATTTCAGAAGAATATTAAAAAGCTTAATACTGTATTTGTAATTACCTTTTCTATATTTATATACATTTAGATACCATTATGATATAATTGTCTACAGTATTTAGTATAGCAACATTCTGTATAGATTTTTAGCCTGGGAGCAATAGGTTACACCATAGAGCCAGCGTATGTAAGTGTGTGTGTGTATGTGTGTGTGTGTGTGTGTGCCTGTGTATCTAGGTTTGTGTATGTTCAGTCTATGATATTCTCTCAACAAAAATCATCTAATGATGTGTTTCTCAAAACGTATCCCCATTGTTGTGTAGCTTATGACTATTATATTTAAGTATATTGAATGTAACAAGACGGAAAAAGATAACCTGCCACCAGAAAGTACGAACATCTTCAGTGGTTAATATCAGAAAATAAAACTGCAATACAAGGAGTGTTATTAGAGACAATAATCCAGGGATACTAAGTTATAATTAAATGTCGTATCTCAACGTTGGTGTGTGTTTGTGTGCGTGTGTGTGTAAGATGGAGTTTCACTCTTGTTGTCCAAGATGGAGTGCAATGGCACCATCTCGGTTCACTACAACCTCCGCTTCCTAGGTTCAAGCAATTCTCCTGCCTCCGCCTCCTGAGTAGCTGGGATTACAGGCATGCACCATCATACCTGCCTAATTTTGTATTTTTAGTAGAGATGGGGTTTTAACACGTTGGCCAGGCTGATCTCAAACTCCTAGCCTCAGGTTATGCATCTGCTTCAGCTTCCCAAAGTGTTGGGATTACAGGTATGAGCCACCGCACCCAGCTATATTCCAAAGTTTTAAAAATTATATGTGAATATATCTTATAACAGTTTTTAAATGCATGAAATAAAAACTGATAGAACTAAAGGGAAATATACATGACAGTTAGGAACTCTGTCACCTTTGTTTCAGTAATTAATATAAAAACTAAACAAAAATTAGCTAGATTACACAAACCACCTTTACCTGATCACCACGTAAATTGTGTGATATACATTATTTTTTAGTACAAATAAGCATTCACCAAGATAGACCATATGCTGTTTCATAAATAAGTCTTCACACTGAAAGAATAGAAATCATATACAGTGTATGTTCCTTGACAAATTCCAATTGCTAAATAGAATAACCAGTTTAGAGAAGAATATAAATGAACTGATGGAACTGAAAAACACAGTACAACAACTTTGTGAAGCATACACAAGTATCAGTAGCCAAATCGATCAATCTCTGATATCCTTTCTTCCGCTTGAAGATTAACTTAATGAAATAAAGGGAGAGGACAAGATTAGAGAAAAAAGAGTGAAAAGAAATGAACAAAGCCTCCAAGAAATATGGGAAATTAGAATTGTAAAAGCCGTAAATATTTGGAAATTATGCAATACATTTCAAAGGTTGAAGAATAAATCACATGGAAAATTAGTGTCTTGAATGATAATTAAAACCCAGAATATATCAAAATTTGTGACATGCAGTTAAAGCAATTTTTGGAGTATTATTTATAGTTCTAAATGTTTATATTAGTACAAGAAAGTTTAAAACAAAAACGTACGCTCCACCTTAGGAGTCTAGGAAAAGAGGAGTAACTTAAGACCAAAATAAGTAAGTAGTATAAGGATAGAAAAAAATGAAGAGTGGGGATCAATTATATAGAAAATGTATATTATATATACAATTATATAGAACAATAAATCAATTATATAGAACAATAAATAAAATGAATAAAACCTTAAGATGTTTATTTGAAAATATTCATAAAAACTGATACACCTATGACTTTCTTTTTTTTCAAACAATGAGATACAGAGAGACGGGAAAAAATGCTACCAATATCAAGAATGAAGAAGGGGGCAATATTGCAATTTCTAGAAGCACTTGGAAAAGACGGTATGATAGGATAATATATTTGGTTACAGTGGAATGTTCTGTGAGCACAACCAGATAGATACAGAGGAGGATATAAGAAATCATTTCATTTAATTGAAATATAGGAAAATGCAAAATAATCTTTAGTGGCTGAAAGCAGATCAGTTCTCAACTAAAGCTTAGATTGAGGTTGGGGCAGATTAATAAAAAGGAGCATGAAGGAAATTCAGAGGTGATGAGCAGGTCTCTGTCTTGATGGTGTACATGTATGCATGGGTACATTCATTTGTCAAAATGCAACAAATTATACCTTTAGAATGGATGTAATTTATTGCATGTAATTTTTTAATCAATAAAAGGTAGACACAGAAAATGCAGTTTATAATTCATTCTCTGTTAGGGGCTGAATTGTGTCACACAAAAAACTCAAAGTTCTAACTTCCAGTACTTCAGAATGTGATTATGTTTGAAGAGAAGGCCTTTATAAAGGAAATTATGTTAAAATGTGATCATTGGGTTGGGCCCTAATCTGATATGATTAATGTTCTTATAAGAAAAGGAAATTTGGACACATATTCATAAGGAAGAAGACAACATAAAGACATAAGGAGAAAAAAGCCATCTACAAGCCAAGGACAGAGGCTCAGAACAGATCTTTCCTCTGTGAACCTCAGAAAACATCAACACTCCTTGATACATTGATCTTAGACTATCAGTCTCCAGAACTTTAAAAAAAATGAATTTCTGTCATTTAAGCCATCCTACCTATGGTATTTTGTATTGGCAGGCCTAGCAAACCGATATACTACCAATACGTGTGGCATGATAAATAATAATTTAAACAACCATCGTAGAAGCTAATGATTATTTTGTATTATTGCCTATGAAAAATTGTGACGTAGAATGATGCATCTTTACCGGTTTTGGGATTGACCTTAAAGGGTTCCACACAATTTTCATTGTAGCCACAAAAACTCAGCTTAGTTCAGACCACCTGTCTAATGAGGGCAGCTATAAACGTCAGATTTTATAAATATGGTGCATTAGTCTTCTTCAGTATATCCTTATACGCCTGTCTTCCATAAATCTTCTATACTAAGCTGTTTAAATTACCTTCAAAGGGAAAAATATGAGTTGTTCAACTTAAAGCAGTTCATAGATAATGACGACTCTTGTAAAATGAGTGTTTGAGAGTGTCTTGAAACAATATAGAGATATTTGGAGATGAAGCCAAATGTAAAACAACTCAGAGAAGAATACAAAATTTCTTATGACATTCTATTGTTACATTGAAAGTAAATTAGATTTTGGAAACAGTGTTCACTGAACATTTTAATTTTCTCTGCTTCCATGCAGTAAATTTCTTCAGATATTCTGAACTGACACTCAGGAAAACCTTCTCAAGATTGCTGAGGGGGAAGAGTGAGGATAAGGGGAAGACAAGTGGAGGCCCTAATACTTCATAAAAGCTTCAAACATAGGAAATCCATTTTTTTCTATTTACCTACTATATTAGATTCACTATAAAATTACTTGTAAATGTTAAGTTCAGGGTCAAAAGAATTGAAAACCTGCTCTACTCTATTCTCAAACAACTATTTGTTTATGCTAATATTTAAAGAGTCAAATAGCTTACTAGACATTTCTGATGTTCTTTTTAGTTTTCACATCTTTGCAATTTGGCTGGTTGTAAGACAGGACTTCTGACAATGATTTTGTAATCTCCTTTTCTATGGTGTTTTATCATTTAACTTTACACCCTGCTGGCTAGCCTTCTTAATTTAAATACTTCAGTACGTTTTATAAATCTCCATTGATTTGAATTTAATGAATAAATTTAGAACACTTTATAGGACTAAAGAAGTGTCAGTTAATTTCAAACTGGCAGCCAAAAGAGAAATAATCATAAGCAAATATTAAAATAAAAATATGTGAATAAAAAAATTGCAATGTTATGTTAGCATGGCATAGATATAAAAAGGCTAATTTTTGAGTGGTAGAATGTTCACATTCATTATCTTAAAATTCTTAAATTGCTTTTCTTTGCTCTCAAAACATTTGTATTAAGCAATCATGAAGCATATGTCTGAAGTTTCTATAAAAATCAGCAAAATTAAGTTGCCAAGAGCATCAGAAAAACTAAACCACATATGCTTTTAATAAATACTGACTCTACCTCTGAGGTTGATTTTTTAATGTCTTAAAATTTTCCCAAATATATACGTATATACATTCATGAAAAAATAAGTGTACTCAAATTAAATAAAATTATAAAATTATCATTATACTGTTTTCCATCAAAATAAAATTACGTTCATAAAATTACTTAATAATCAATGCGGTTACTACATTTTCAAAAGAAAAAAAAAGAATGAGGCCCAACAGACTATACAAAAAAATAAGTAAGTGTTAAAAAGAAAAAAAAAGAATGTCTTAGTTTTTGGCTTATAATCCAAGACTATGATTATAAAATCAACCTAGTTCAAAGATCCAAATGGCTATGTCACATAAATGAGTTGCATTATGTCAGGCTCACAGGATTTAAGATGCAGTTCATTCTCCTTACCACACACAGACATGCTCTTAGTCTACCAACATATCCATTATACCCTCCTGCCTTTTAAACAATACAACATCAGGAGCATACTTAGTATAAACAGATCTCAGATAGAGAGAACCCATGCCCTGGCCTCACAACTCACAATACTGAAGGATAATTTGTAAATCTGAATGTATTTTAGGTTAGGAGTAATATATTAGAGGTATACAGACAATCTACATGCTTGAGAAAACATATGGTTGTATGGCAACCTCACAGAGGTTCCAATTTGCTCTCTAGGTCACCCAAAAGAAATATTCCCTATGGGATTTTTCCTTTAGAGAGACAAAGTGAATTGGTTCTGTTGAAATATTCATTAAATTAAAAGGCTTCATTTACTATTCTAAAAGCAATTAATCAGTTTTCCCCACTCTTTGTAGTACAGTACTAGCCACCACTTTACAAAAGTGCATTAGTGCTCTAGGGAGAATGCAACACATTTCAAGAAAAATTAATAGGGTCTGTTAAGAAAGTTAGTTATAGACACTAAGAAAGTTAAAAACTTTATTGGAACATAGAAAAGTTTGAAATAACCAATTTAGTAAAATTACTTGCAAATGGCAATGGAAATTAAAATACAGTAAAGAAAACGGTTTTTATGAATATCTTTGAAGGGTTTACCATTGTTAAATATAACATAAATTCAGGTGTAAGGAAAGGGAATTAAAACTGTAAGTAATAGTAAATATTGAGTTTTATTAAGAAAGTCTGCCAAATATTTATAGCAATATTAGCAAGTGCTTTTGATCATGAGAAAAATGCCAATATCTGCAAAATCTCTGGATACTCACATATTCATGATTAATTATTCTTCTAACAATGTGTGGAGCACATCAATTCTAAGGTCGTCGGCTGAACATAGCCCAGGTCAATAGTTACAGGATGTTGTAGACCAAAGATATATTCCTTTGGCAGCATTTCAGTGCAATATGCAAATCATTGTAGGATTTGAACATAGTACATAATGAAAAATTAATGCATTTGCTAGTTTAAGCAGGAACCCTAATTAAACACAAAATTGTGCTTTAAAATTTTTGAATGAAGACAAATCTATATAAATGTATAAATATATATTTATATCAATAAAAGTAGATTAAATGAAAGCAGGGATGATGCAAAAAATAAAAATAAAAAGAGTTGTCCTAAAACATGAGACATCTAAAATAATTAATTCCATTTAGTGTTATAATTTTTAAAGTATTACATTTAAGAAGAATTCTTAGACTGTTACAGACTAGACTAGTACCACATGGAGTAGTTGGACATGTCATTCAACAGTCAATGTGCTGTTCTACATTGTCTATTTTTTCCAAAAACTATTCTTATTCTCCCTTGAATCCTGAAAACATGTTGGAAATCTAATACATTTATTTGAGATAGTGAATAGTTATGCTAAATGAACAACCAGTAAATGTCATATATCTAGACATTTTAAAGTCTTTGATAAGGTTACTTTTAAAAGACTGTTTTTTTGAAATATTAGCATAAAATTAGATGGCAAAAAGTAAGCAAAAGCAGACATTTTCCAGATGAAATTAGTGTCAGTTTATTAAGAGCTTTCTAAGTCAAATAAAGGAGTGTGCGGGGGTGTAAGTCTTGGGAGGCAGGGCAACAGGGTAGAGGAGCAGAGTATCTCCATTCAGAGTCCTTGCAGGGAAATCCAACTTCTATCAACTGCGTGACGCTGGGCAGTTTACTCAACTCTCAGGACTTCAGTTTTCACAGCGGCATAATAAGGATAATAACAGCATTTCTCTTGTAACAATAAATAAGATGTTGGTATGCCAAAAGCACAAACCTATGTTAGCATTTTACCTTTCATATTATTATTCGTTTTTTTTAAAAAAATAAGATATTAAAATAGAAATATTTTATAACACAAAGATTTTTGTACTTGGCTCAATTATAATAATCAAAAGAGTCAAGCCAGCAGTCATTAAATAATTATCATTAATTGAATACTGACCTACCTCTAATGAACTAGGTGGTCTCATATTTATTATTCTACTTGATCTTTATAACAACCTGTGACATGTGCTTTATGGTTCCCACCTTGCAGAGAACTGCAGTTCAAACAGCTTAAGTGACTTGTCAAAAATCTTAAATTTAGAAGTAGCAAATCTAGAAATAAAATAGGAATTTCTTTCCTCTATATCACAATAAATCTAGCTATTCTCTAAGGTAAGTGAATTTTGCCAGTACCTAAGAAATATTTTAAAATATGTGGTGGGGACTCTATGAAAACACTAAAAACTCTGTAGTTTTCTTGCTCCCAATTTTTTATCGTTCATGTTTCACTGCCTGGTATGTTATCTTCCCCCATCAGCACTACAACAAGGGTAAAGACCTTGCCCAAGTACAAAATTTAAAAGAATGAGAGAAAAAAGTATTTGAGATAGTATTATTTTAATAAAATATTTTTAAAATTCAAAATAAATACAAAAAAGTTCACGATGAAAAACATATCAATATTTTAAATTAAGACGGTATCTGCTGGGGTATCTTAGAGCCTGATGCAAAAGGAAACAATAAGCAATACTACGTAAATTCTGCTCTCTCAGCAGGTTTCAGCTTAACTATTTCTTACAGTCAAAAACCTTAGACTGGTTTAATTCTGCATTCCAAGCTCCCATTATATCCTGTGCTTACCTCTCCAGCTAGACTTATCCAAGCAATGGTAATGTGTTAGTTATCTATTGTTGCAATATACAAAACCTCAAATCTTAGTGGCAAGATTTTAGAACAGCAAACATTTATTATCTAACAGTTTTCATGTATCAGGAATTTGGAAATGGTTTAGTTGAGATTTGACTGAGAGACCCTCATCAAGTTTTAGCTGAGAGATCAGCAAGTGTTGTAGTCGTCCGATAGCTTGACTGTGGCTGAGGATCTGCTTCCAAGATGGCTTACTACCATAAGTATTAGCAAATTGGCTTCCATTCCTTGCTACATGGGCTTTGCCCTTGTGAATGGGATTAGTGCCCTTGTAAAAAAAATGACCAAGGGAGCTTTTGTATCTCTTTTATCATGTAAGGATGAAGTGAGAAGATGCCATCTTTGAAGCAGAGAGCAAGTCCTCACCAGATGCTGGATCTACTGACACCTTGTTCTTGGACCTTCTAGCCTCCAGAACTGTAAGCAATAAATTTCTATTGTTTATAAACTACCTAGTCTAAAGTATTTTGTTATAGAAGAATAAACGGGCTTTTACTTTTAAAATGTTTTTTCTTATGTTATTGATAATTGATAATTTTGAATAATCAGAGTTTTCAAACATTGTAGACATTTTTTGGAGCAGCTTTTATGCTTAGCTGTGCTATTTATATTTCATAATGTGTATTTATTCAACATGATGATTTGAAATTTTAGAAATTGTGATGGAAAATACTATCAATTCATACATATTTTATATCTGAAAATATTACTATGAAAATAATTTGAATTTTGGATAACATTGATGGAATAATTCAATCTGTGTTCACAAGTAAGTGATGTTAAGTTAATAGATCAACATTTATCAGTCTGTGGATCCACTAAGCCTACTAGGTCTGCTGGAGGTTGACAAAGGACTTTTCAAAGGTTCCTTGAAGTCAAAAATACCTTTAAAATAATTCTATAATTTGCCTTTTCACTCTGTTGATATTTGCACAGATGGTGCCAAAACAATGATGGGTTAAATTGGTGGTTCCTTAGCATCAATTGAGAAGTGCCTCCAAACTAATAGCTACTGTACAAATGTGCAGGAAAAGAAATCCAATTTCATCCAAGAACATCTTGATGAGGTAGGAAATGTTACCAATCTTATTAAATCTACTTCAATCACATCTCTTTAAATATTTTGAGTGCCAAAATAGACTTAAAGCACTTTTGCTGCATCACAAAGTGAAAAAGCTCCTGAGTAAATTGTTTGAGTTATGAGCTAAATTTTATCATAGAAATTTGTCATGGAATATCATTTTTACTTGAAAGAGCAACTGACAAGAGACCTATGGCTATTTAAGCTTGGGCATTTGTTAGGCAGTGTCTTGACAATGAACAAAGAAAACTTGATATTCAATGGAAAAGTAATAATATTTCTTGCTAATAATAAATTCAAATTTTCAAGTGGAAATAGGAATTTGGAAAACTCGTACTTTATATTTTGAGTTTAGCAAATGCTGAACAGTGATGATATTACTGCTGTTATTGCTGAATGTTATTTTTCTATATTGTATCATGAAACGTTTCAACATTTAGAAGACTTGCATATTTCTATGCACACATATTTTCCAAAACACCAAAGCATAGTTTAAAAATCATGCTTGGGTTAAAAGAAAATTCATTCAAAGTGCAAAATATACCCTAGATTTCAATATAGGTGTGAAAAGTTCATTAGTATGTTTTCAAATTCTACATTGCAACCAACTTTTGGAAATTGCCATTTGTTTAGTTTGAGGTAGTATCATAGAAGATATAGCCACAATTTTCTAAAAAGGCAATTTAAACAAGTCTATCTTGTCCAAATATATATGTGTAAGACTGAATTTTCTTCTTAAACTTCAATTAAAAAATAATAAATTACAGCTGGATGCAATGGCTTATGCGTGTAATCCCAACACTTTGAGAGGTTGAGGTGGGAGGATCACTTGAATCCAGTAGTTTAAGACCAACCTGGGAAACATAGGAAGACCCCATTTCTACAAAAAAAAAAAAAATTACAGTGATGTGGCATGAGCCTGAATTGCCAGCTGCTGGGGTGGCTGAAGTGGGAGAATCGCTTGAGCCCAGGAGCTCGAGGCATATTGAGCTATGATTGTGCCAATGCACTCCATCCTGGGTGGCAGAGAAAGACCCTATCTCTAAATAAATCCCAATAGATTGAATGCAAAAAGGCATACTGTAAGAATACAGTCAATTTCTATTAAGACAGACTTTTAAAATACTTGCTGAAGAATGCTATTTTTCTCACTAATTTTTTTGGTAAAATGTTATTTTTCATTAAAGTATGTTACATATGCTAACATTTCATGGACCTGTTTTTATTTAACATTTTGTGAATTTATTTTTATTTCAAAATAAATATATATTTTAAATTTGTTTCAATTTGCATATGATAATTATTAATAGATATCAAGCATATAAACAAAAGCTATTCAGGGTCTTAAACAAATTTTAAGAGTTTAAAGGGGTCCTAAGACCAAAAGTTTAAGAATTGCAGCCATAGATTATTTAAAACAAGGACCAAATGGTTTACAAAAATAATAAAACTGAAGGAGAAAAACATTCTGCAAAAGAGTTTAATTAATTAACTTTGTAATGATGTTGTTAGCTAGAGCAAACTGGTTTAAGCCACAAATGCAAGCAATCCTAAGAAGCTATGTAGACTCAAGGTCAATGTACATGAAGTAACTCAAGAATAAACACTTGGGGCTTGATGGAATTTATTCACTGACCCTAAAATGTCAACTAAACATAGATACTAATGTTGCATCTCCAGTCTCCCATGCTATGTCAGAATGTATTTGGGTGCTCTAAATGCACATGAGAATATGTATATACTATTTTAGGTAGACCTAGTAAGTTAATATAAAGAAAAAAGCAATTTTGTATTTCGGAATGAAGCTTGTCTTAACGATTCACATTGGTATCAATGATATGGTACTTCCAATTTAATCTTACTATAACAGTTTTGAGCTTGATTCCTCAAAACCTCAAATTGCTTCCTTTATGCCCCGGAGCATTGACCTAATAAAAAGGTGATCACCGTATAGATAGACATGTATTACTTTACCAGTGATTCTTTCTGTGAATACATAGCACATAGCACATAGCACATGAAAAACTAATTTTTATATTACGGAGAGAAATTAATTAACAGAGAAAAAAATGAAATTTACCATTAGAAGTGAAATACTGCAACATTCAGGTTTGCCAATGTATTTGAGAGAATATTTTGATACTTTTACTCAAGCTAAACTCTCAACCTTTAGATAGTTTCAAATTTATGTCAGAGTGAAGTTAAAAGTAAATTTTATAAATTCTATACTTGTAGGAAATATAGGGCAAGATGTATAAATTTGGGAAAAAAATTTACATAATCTATTTTTAATACCTTTCTGTCTTTCCCTCTCCCACTCTTTCTCCATTATACAAAAATTACCTAGCTGAGTGACAGAAAAGTATCTCTCAACTGAAAACTTTACCAATATTATGGAATTTCTGAAAAATATGTTAATAAATAAATTACTCGAGCACTTGTAAAAGTAATATTTTTTCTATTAGGGAAAAAAATAAAAGGGAAATATCTAAACATCATGTGTCTTTAATACATTTATGTTGAGTACTTAACTCAGAAATTAATCTTGATCTGATGTATCCTGATATACATTATAATATCAACTCTTTATTATACTTTGAAAATATAGAGTCTGGTACATTTGACTTTTTAGTTTGCTGTGGATTTTTTAATAACATTAGGCTTATGATTCCATTTTCTTTTTAATTACCTTAAGGATTTATACATGTATTATATAAAATTTGATATAGGTCCATTCCCAGCAACTATTTTTATTTATTTATTTATTTTCTACAAATATCTCACTCTCAACATGTAGGTACTTAATGTATTTTGTACATGGTTATATGTGCCTTGAAAAGAAAAACAACAAATAGTGGTCTGCTACAGAAACATTTCGAAGTTTCATTTTAAAGTATATCACTCAATCAGTTGTTCATCACAAAATGTAAAACAATTTGTTTCTAGAATATTTACACATAGAAATTCTCTGACTGCTGTTTTTATAAAAATATATGATCAGTAATTAAATGAGCAATATAAACTCTATTATAATTTACCATTAGACTTTCTAATAATTCATAAGGAAAATGAGGACTTACATGTTACTTTGCATCTAGTGACTCTGTTCCTCCCTCTCTTTCTGTTGATGCATCAGTCTACTCCAAACTTAGCTGTCTTTCCTCCATCCTTTCATTTACTGTACACATACAATTTTCAGCAAATTTCATTATTTTTCCTTTAACATTAAGATTGTGTTCATATGTTCCTTTTCTAACTCTCTATTGTCAATCCAAGATGATATTATTTTATCCTCAGATCCTTGGTTTACTTCAAGGGTCATATGTGCTTTTTTATTTTAATTTTTTTATGTGCATAAATGTGTGTAAAGGGCACTTTTCTCTTTAGATCTGTTGGAATCTGTTCATGATCTTATAAATAATAAAGTCTGAGCACCTGGATTTGGCATTCGTAGGTCACCCTAATCCAAAACGTTCTGAGGTGTTAGATTTTACGTACTCCAGCACAAACCCATTTAGCCAGGCTTTTTACGCTCACCTCTAAATACCATACTTGTTCTTTCCTCATGTTTTGCTCATATATAATTTTCATCCAATAAGAGTTTTTTCTTCTTCCATTAGTCATCTCAAGCTACAAATTCTTTAGAAAGGTTTTCATCATTATTCCTATGTAAAGTCATCATTTCTTTCTAAATTCTTCATACTGTTTTGTGTTTTAATGATTTATACAGATGTCCTATATACTAAGCATATTTGAATTCCTAAATGTTAGTGCCAAAACTTTATTTTTGAATCCTGCTTTTGTTATATAGGTATTGATAATGTTTCTAATTGTTCCCGCCTACCTCTATTCCAGCCATTGACCAGTGCCTTTCTGGGTCTAGAAGTATGACTGCTTTGACCCATGGAACAGTGGCCAACAGAGTGACTTGAACATATTTGACTCCTGCTACCGCCAAAAGAACATGCCTATCTATCTTGTTGAAACAATGAAAGAGCGAGCCATGTAACTGTCCTCTGCCTGGCCTACTCTCAAATGCATCAGAGTCCAGCTAGTAAGCCAGTGTGTCCTCAGACATGTGAGTAAAAACCCTGCCAAGACCAGAATGATAATCCAGCTTAAATTATGAATCTGCAGTCTTGTGAGCCAAATACATGCTTTTTGTTTTAAAAGACTGATAGTTGGCATAGTTTGTTACAACAAAGTTATTATGCCATTAGAAAACTGATGCGCTATGCCTGGAACCCAAACACAGCAGCCTCACAGTACTTTGTACATGTTTAAAATTTAATGAGGATTGAATGAATGTATTCCAGATTATGTGTGAAGATGACTCCAATACATTCACAAACTAGTTTGAAAGAATAAGCAAAGGGAACTGGCTTCTTTGAGCATTTGTAATATGCCAAGTAAGGCACTATGAAATTTAATGTTTGATCCCATTTACTCCTTGCTACAATAAGTGAGGAAGCCCAGTGTACAGATTAAAAAAAAGTGAGGCTTGCAAAGATAATGTAATTCATCTAGGTGGTACACAGAGCCTAACGAGAGCTTAACTGGTAACATAACAATCTGATAGAAAAATTTATGTTTATTATGTCTGAATTATGACAGAAGCTCTTGCAAGGAATAAGATATTAAATGAGTAAAAACATGATAATTTTTAAAAATAATTTTTAGATGCCTTATACTGGCATTTTCATGACAATTCTCTTTATTTGGAATGAAATTCAAGATTTTCAAGGTAAGTGAGCCTATTTAGAGTAAGGTTTATGCTTTTCTCTTTTTTATTTTGCATCTCACATATTTCTACATTTTTTTTCATTGTTCAACAATTTTTAACCAAATGTTTGCTGTACGTCCAACAATGTACAAGGTATGAGATACATAGTTGTGTACAAAATAAGGGTCCACACAGGCTTCTGTGAACCAACACTGAGCTTGTATGAGCATCTCTTTAGTGATGTTGACAGTTTAAAATCAACCATGTGGAAGTATTTACAGCACAGTAATTGGCAAATACTATAAAGTTTCTTTCTCTCTTTCTTCATTTCTTTTTTTCTCAGAGGTGGTTGTCAAATATTTACCAGAGTACATTTAGTAGCCTTTGTCCCATATATGAAGGGAAATTTATACTCCTACTGCATTCAAAAGTCCCCAACAATAAATTTGAAGAAATAAATTAATCCAGTTAAATGTAAAAGACTTCAAATGAGAAGAAAGCAAGCTAAAATTAATACAATATTTATAAAAAGATACAATACCTAAGAATACACCCATAATACAAGGAAAGAAACACAGATTGAGAGATGTGAAAATATATAGTAGGCAAATCAGATATCCAGGCAGATATCAAACTTCATATACATCAAGGCATAAAGTGATATTAGACATGAAGACAGTTACTTCATATTGATAAAAGAAGTCACTATGTATATAAAATAATTCTGAAATTTTGTGCACTAATAATAAAAAGGCTTATAATATGTAAAGCAAAACCAAAACTCAAGAAAATTATAAAGAAAAAATGTTAAGACCATAATTATGGTATGGAATTTTAATATAGATTTCTCATTTATCTATACATAAATAAGACTAAAAATTATTCAGTGAAAATTTTTAAAATGAACAAATACATTAATGGAATATGAGAACCCAGTTCAAAACAATTAGAGAATGTAACCTTTATTCAAGTTCATATGACATGTTTATTTTAAAAATCATGTACTAAATCAAAAAAAGATTTTACAAATAAATAGCATTAATAGTGAAAATGGCTCACAGAGAAATATATTTTTTAAAAAGAACGCTGTGAAGCACTCTCTATGAGTAAATTGTTAAACTTAAAAAAATGAAAAAATTATAACTTATTAAAAATAACTAATACAATTTGTAAATGTTGAGTCAATTTACTATCTTTACCTATAAATGTAATAGGCACAATGATTACACACTTTCCCAAACTTTCAAGATGTTGACAATACTAAATTTCAATAACTTTTTTTTTTTGAGATGGAGTTTCACTCTTGTTGCGCAGGCTGGAGTGCAATGGTGCAATCTTGGCTCACTGAAACCTCTGTCTCCTGGGTTCCAGTGATTCTACTGTCTCAGCCTCCCAAGTAGCTGAGACTACAGGTGTGCATCACCATGTCTGGCTAACTTTTGTATTTTCAGTAGAGATGGAGTTTCACCATGTTGGCTAGGCTGGTCTCGAACTTCTGACCTCAGGTGATCCACACACCTCGGCCTCCCAAAGTGCTGGGATTACAGGTGTGAGCCACCACACCCGGCTATAATTTTTTTCTTATAACAGACATGTGAATCGCTTTTCAATTTGTTTTAGAAAACTAGTATACTCTTGATACAATATCAGTAAAGGATACCACGTAAAAAATAAATTTAAGTCCCAAATTTATAAACATCAATATAAAAATTCTATGAAAGTATTAGCAAATAGAATCTACTATGTATTTTGAATGAAATAATATGGCATGACCAATTTTGATTTATCCATAAATACAACATAGTATATAATTTAAAAATCTACTAACAAAATGTCTTACATTAACAATTTAAATATATGTAATCATCTCCAGAATACAAAGATATTTGAAATAATTTAAAACATACTTATAACTCATTATAAACTATGAGTAAAAAGAATGTTCTTAACCTGATAGAAGAAATTAACCAACAAGTTCAGACTATATCTAAGAGTAAAAGAAGAAAAATCTATTAAATGATGTAGTGTAAGTCCCAGAAAACTCAGAAAAACAAAGGAAATACATAAAACGTAAAATAATTGAAAAGAATGAAAGAAAATTGTCATAGGTCATAAATAATTGTGGATTTTACCTAAAATATCAAAGAAAATAGAAAATTAGGAAGTTAATGAGAATTCAACACAATTGGTGAATTTAATATGCAAAAATACAATTAACTACTTTGCACCAAAAATCAATCTTAAAATATATTTTTCTAAATAAAATGAATACATTTAGTCATAGCAGCCAATAATACATGGTACTTAGAAAAATAGTCCAAAGACTATACGTATCTTTTATGATGGATATTATTAAAAAATTATCAAAGTCATGAAAGACCTTAATGAACTGAGAAATATTCTACAATGAAATAAAGATATATCATAGACTATATCAATTCATTACAATTGTGCTGAAATTCCTGAAAAGTCAGTTCTATAATATACACAGAAGATCTATGGACTAAAAATAGCCCATATAATTTTGAAGAATAATAAGAAAGTACGTAAAAAGGGAGGGCATAAAGAAATCATGCTACCAGATAAAAAGTCTTTTTATGAAACTATATAGTAGTAGTGTTACAGGAAAGGTGTCCCAATTCAGACCTTAAGACAGGGTTCTTGGATCTCACAGAAGGAAAAATTCAGGACAAGTCCACAGTGCAAAGTGAAAGCAAGTTTATTAAGAAAGTAAAGGAATAAAAGAATTGCTACTCCACAGACAGAGCAGCCCTGAGGGCAGCTGGTTGCCCATTGTAATGGTTATTTCTTGATGCTATGCTAAACAAGGAGTAGATTATTCCTGCTTTCCCTTTTTAGACCATATAGGGTAACTTCCTGGCATTGCCACAGTGTTTGTAAACTGTCATGGGCCCAGTGGGAGTGTAGCACTGAGGACGACCAGAGCTCACTGTAGTCGCCATTTTGGTTTTGGTGGGATTTGGTGGGTTTCTTTACTGCAGCCTGTTTCATTAGCAAGGTCTTTATAACTTGTATGTTGTGCTGACCTCCTATCTCATCCTGTGACTTAGAATGCCTTAACCATCTGGGAATGCAGCCCAATAGGTTTCAGCCTCATTTTACCCAGCTCTTATTTAAGATGGAGTTGCTCTTGTTTGCACGCCTCTGACAGCAGTGTTGATGAAAAAAGTCAAACTCTGTAAAATATTTGAAGAGATTTATTCTGAGCCAAACAGGAGTGACCATCACTAGTGACATAGCCCTCAGGAGGTCCTGAGAACATGTGCCCAAGGTGGTTGGGGTACAGCTTGGTTTTGTATATTTTAGGAAGGCATGAGACATCAATCAAATACATTTAAGAAATACATTGGTTTGGTTCAGAAGGGAAAGACAATTCAAAGCAGAGCTTGCAGGCTGTAGGTAAATTTAAAGATTTTTCTGGTTGACAATTGGTTGAGATTATCTGAAGACCTGGGATCAATGGAAAGCAATGTTCAGGCTGAGGAAAAGGAATGTGGAAACCAAGCTTTATTGTGCAGAGAAATCTCTCAAATAGCAGACTTCAGAGAGGGACTAGGTAGTAAAATGCTTCTTATCAGACCTAAAAGGGTGTCTGGCTCTTAGTTTATTATCTCCAGAATCTGAGAAGGAACAAAAACAAAGGGGAAAGGGGAAAGGGGATTCTCTATAGAATGTGGATTTTTCCCAAGAGAGACTTTGCAGGGCAATTTCAAGGTATGATAGGGAAATATATTTTCGTGTGAAACATTTTGATTTTCTTCCTTGTTATGCCAGAATCAGATAGTAATGTCAGTCATGATATACAGGGTCAAATAAAACCCATCTGATGAGAATTTATGGTTTGTAGGGCATGACTCCCTAGATTCCTTAGATAGGAATTTGAGGGAGATAAAATATCAGAGCTTAGTCTTCAGTAGCAATAGCTTATATTATTAAGGGTTTACTAAATCTAATGTACTGTTTTAATAAATTGCACACATTAACTGACGTGTATTGAAAGTAACCCAAAGACATGAAAAATCAGGGCAAAAGTGGTGCCCAAGGTTATGTATTAAATAGGAGAACCAGAATAAATATAGTCAGTCTAGCTCTCACTCCTAACTACTGTGCTGCACTTTCTTGTGTCCTTATTAATTCAGTGGGATTTTGGTGTAGAAATTGATGAATTGATTGGTAGAATATAATAGGGACCCCAGACCCCAGAACTATACCCTCTTATTTATGATAGGAAGGAAATAGTTAGCAGTAGGGCTGAGTTGCGTTGTTAAACTAATGAGTAATATGGTTCTGTAAAAGAGAGAAGGAAAATGATTTGATCAAATTTTATCAGAAACATTCTAATGCAACATTATTGATATTAGCACATGGAAAAGAAAATGCTACTTTCTGTTCTGGCTTTGTTGCCTTATGAACAGCTAATTTGGAATATGTGACTCTGGGGGCCACAGATCCCTAGGAACTACAACCATGAAAATATTAAATTAAGGTGTTTCATACTTTATACAGCTGTCATCTTTGTCAATGATGTCATTGCAATGACTCTGAGAGATCTTATATAATTATCAAAGCCAGAACACCGCCTGTGTATCAGTAGCTTATGTTACATGGGCTTCCCAGTTGTTGATGCCCTTAAATTATTTGTAAAGCTTGGTGCAGGGTCAGATCTATTTCTGTGTGAGTCTCTGTGAATCTATTTCTATGTGAGTCTGATTTGACTCTTTGATCTGTTTGTCCATGTGGAAACTTGATAAATAAAAGACTTAATATTAGAGATCAGTATAATGAGCTAGTCAATAATAGGTATCTATGTGAACTAAATAAATTTGGAATCTTGTTTCAACCCACAGGCAAAAATAAATTCCATATGGATTAGAAGACTAAGTGTGATGTTAATCTTTTAAACTTTTGTGCAAATAACAAGAGAATATCTTGATGCCCTCAGGATAAGAAGAAATTCTTAAACAAGATATAAGTACAACCCATCAAAAATATGATAAATCTGACTGCTTTGGAAATTAAAAACATCTTAGTAATAAAACCATACAAAAATTGAGTAAAAACATGTAGGGATATATATTTAAAATGCATAAAAATTAGTATATGAAATTATGAAGAACTTATTGGTAATCTAAATAATATAAACATTCTAATGGAAAAAGTAAGTAAAGCACATGAATTAGCAATGAAAAGGAGATGAATTAGCAACGAAAAGGAGATGAAATTCAAAACAGACAAATACATAAAGAAATATTGCAAAATGGTCAGTCTTAAAGCACATAGGAAAATACAAATTAAAAGCACAAAAAGTACTATTTTATTTTATTTTATTTTGTTTTATTTTATTTTACTTGTTTGGGATGGAGTCTCGCTCTGTCACCCAGGCTGGAGTGAGTAGTGCAATCTCTGCTCACTGCAACTTCCACCTACCAGGTTCAAGCAATTCTCCTGCCCCAGCCTCCTGAGTAGCTGGGACTACAGGCATGTGCCACCATGCCCAGCTAATTTATTGTATTTTTTTTAAGTAGAGATGGGGTTTCACTGTGTTAAGCAGGATGGTCTCGATCTCCTGATCACATGATCTATCTGCCTCAAGCCTCCCGAAGTGCTAAGATGACAGGCGTGAGCTACTGCAACTGGCCAAAAGTGCTATTTTAAATTAATCAGATTCATAAAAGTTTAAGTCTAACAATACTATGCTGATCAATATGTAAATTGATAGAAAATTGTATGCATTGTGGGTTGGTGATTTAAGTTGGTTTTAAAAGCAACCTTGGGCAGTAATTTAGAAATAGCTAGTGATATGGTTTGGCTCTGTATCCCCACCCAAACCTCGTCTCAAATTGTAACCTCCACATGTCCAGTGAGAGACCTGGGGGGAGGTTACTGGATCATGAAGGTGGTTTCCCCCATGCCGTTCTCATGATAGTGAGAGAGTTCTCACGAGATCTGAGATTTAAAAGTAGCAGTTTCTCCTGCTCACTCTCTCTCCTGACACCTGGTGAAGAAGGTGCTTGCTTCTCCACCTTGTAGCATGATTGTAAGTTTCCATGAGGATTCCCCAGCCATGCAAAACTGTGAGTCAATTAAACCTCTTTCCTTCATAAATTACCCAGTTTGGGGCAGTATCTTTATAGCAGTGTGAGAATGGACTAACACAGCTAGTAAAGTATAAAATGTATGTAATGTAGGAGTCAGTAATTACTAGTTATAAATGCCATAAAAAAACACTTATACAAGAAGACTTATATAGGATTGTACCCTGGACCATTGCATTAAATATCAAATTGTGGTAACACCTTAAATTTCTATAAACAAGAAAATTGATTGATAAACTGTAGTACACTAATACAATAAAATGTAATATGGCAAATGAAAAGAAGTGACTATATACTGATTTAATGTCATATTTTTTATAAATTAAAGTTTCAGAATGTAATACACTGAATATTACTATTATAGAAACATAATATATTTTGGGACATATAAGTATTTTGTGAAAGCATAAAATCTCCATGGAATTTGTAAGTGATAATTTTGTAATCAAGGTTATATCTGAGTAGTAGAAGGTGAATGGAATTGAGTAGAATTTTACATAAAACTCTCACTTCCCTGATATTTTACATTTAACACACATGTTGTATTTGAGGGATTTATTTTCTTATTTTCTATACTTCTGTATGGCTTAAATTTTTAATAATCAGAATAAAAAGACAGTATTAAACATTTAGTTGACACTGAAGCTGTAGAATAATGGGAAGAGAGGCTCTGTTGAGGTACTCTGAAATATTTGTTTGAATGATCCAGAGGTTGTTGGAGTTGTGACCTGGCACACAAAGATTTGTACCTTCAGTAAAGAATAAAGAATGAATGAGATAAATAATTTTCCCCACATAGTAAGGATATAACCACAGAACTTACGTTTCTCTCTAAGATTTGCATTATTTTTAAAGCTTTTTTGGGAGAACTTGAAAAGTCAGTCCTGTATTTTAGAGGAAACTCATCACTTAGAATTTGAAATTCGGCAGCTTCTTTGCTGAGAAACACTAGTGGCGGCCCTGTGGCTCATTGCATAAATTCCATAGATTATGGAAAACTAATCTGGAAAGACATCCTTCTATGCAGGCAGTACTAAAGTTGAATGCAAAATCCAAACTATGAAATACTTGAGAAAATAAACACCTGTTACTGAGAGTTAACATATATAAAAAAAATTCCTGATTAGGTGTTTCAAAAATTATCTCACAGAAATAATGGAAACAATATCTCAGAAAATTATCTAGAAGTCAGAGAAACCAAGAAAATTAAAATATCTGGAAAACATGGCAAAACACACACACACACACACACACACACACACACATGAGAATGCTACATTTAGCTTTGATCCTTGATGTATTCCAGGATCTAGAACAATGCCTGGCGTAAAGTTGGATTTTAATAAATAGGGAAGATATGAATAGAGGAAAGAATAATTCGGCTCATAAGTATTTACTTCAAAAGAGGTGCCTGTGCTAGAAATAGAAATGTGGAATTCATTGGATCATAATGATATTTAAAATGCTATAACATTTATGGCCTGAGTAAAGAACAAAAAAAAAAATCCCGAAAAGACTGAAATAAGGAGTTGGAAAGAAAACCAAAACTATGCTATTATCATGGATTTCACTTACCAGGCAAGGACAAATTATATGCCACACTATCTCTGTCCAAAAACCACCCATCCCACTCTACTCCCAACTGACCCCATAAATACACACACTTTCATAGCAGGGGGAGGAGGGTCTACTAATTTTTCCGCCATCATCAAAAATGTGGCACAACCTGCTATTGCATGCTACATTATAAGCTGCAAAGTTGAATTCCCTGATCACTCAAGGAGAGGAATTGATGTTCTCCCCAGCTACAAATGCCGAACTGACAAGATAGGACAGAAGACAAAGTTCTTCCATATTACATTTTCTTATTCTGGCCTCTAAACCCACCAGTGGTTCTTTCCTAATCATGCAACTTAAAATCATGAAAGTCAATTGCTGGAGTACCTCTGTGGTCTGATACATGGTTCTGCCAGATTATTGTGAGCCCACACGAGTGTGACAAGCAATGGGAATCTTGTCTTCATGAATTATCCTTAGTGAATCTTGTTCCACAAGGCCAGGTGTGGAACAATCTGAGCATCTGCTCCTGTTGGCATAGTAAGTAAGCCAGACATTCTATCAATCTACTTGAAACTTTGAAGGAAAACTACAAAAAATAGCTTTGAGATTCTGTATTTTTAAATAAATTACCCTCCATGCAAGTCCTGAATAAGTCCCTAATAATCTTTCTTTTAGAAATTCAGAAAGGATGAAGAAGGAAAAGTCAAACCTCATCTTTGTTTCCTCTCTCCCTATCTCCCTCTTTCTTTTCCTCCCTCTCCTCTTCACTTGCCTCTTGCTTCCATTCACACACACACACACACACACACACACACACACACACACAGTCCCAATCATCAAATACTACTGAGTTTGGACTATGTGCAAGGCATTCTACAAAAAAACTCAGACTATTTTGAGGGTGTAGGTGAAAATACAATGATAATTCATATGTACCATCTGCTCTCAGGGAGCTTAAGGTGTACTAAAAATGATTTCAATGCACATCAGTTTTTCTAGTTAGAATATAATTCAATTTAGAATTTCCCATGCGATATTTATGTACTAATAACACTAAATCTTTATTTACCAGACACTGGTTTTAAGTATTTTAATACATAATGTTTCACTTCATTCTTACCTCAACTATGTAAGGTTTCACTTCATTCTTACCTCAACTATGTAAGGTAGATACTGTAATTATTCTTATACCAACTGAAGAAACTGGGACTCAGGTGTTTTAATTGTTTTCCCAAGATTGTATATCTTGCCTAATATATGGTATATTTAGAAGTTCATCCAAGTAGGGTGACCATGGCTTTTGGGTGCATTTTGCTAACCAAGCAAACTTTGAAGATCATGTGGTAGTTTTGTAGGAGGAAATTACATTTGAGTTCAGATTCAAATGATGTTTTTTCATACCACATATGAAATAGTCTGAAATATTAACACCAACATTACTGCTAAAAATGAGACCATTAAATACATTGCAACAGTGTTGGCTCTCCTTTATACTTAGAATACTGTTATATTGAATTTGAATTGCAAATATCAATATGAACTTATTTTTTTTCTTTTAAAATAGATGTGTATCTGTAATTGTGTCTGCTGCTAAAAGTTCTTAAACACAATAAGTATCTAGTCATTACAAACACAATCAACATCCGGATTATTGACCCTAAATATTAAGGAACCAGAGCTCCTTGACGAGTGGTTGATTTCAGGACTGGGGGAGAAAATATATAAGATCTGTAAATCTTTTTGCTCTAAAAAGCATTAAAACACTTCCAAATACCAGTTGATTATGCAAAAGCAAACAAAAGAACAACAACAACAAAATCCACATAATTCAATTTAAAGGGGCCCCTTTAGCCAACGAGAGACAATTTGAGCATCAAAAGCAGTGATGAATACAATTGATTGAAACGCATTCACTAATAAAACCCAGAAGTTTATAATTATTCTTAAAAATAGAGAGAAAGCAAAAAAGACAAAAACAATTCATTGACATCAATGAACATAACTTGGGAACTAACACCTGCATTAAGACATGGCAAATAAGGAAAAGAATTAAATATTAAAGTGCTTTTTCTGAATTAACTGTGTTTCAGAATAACCTAATAGCTCTAAAGAAGATCCCTTCTTTAGAAAACAAGTGCTGAAATTAGCAAGTTATAATTTTGCAACTTTGAATGAATGATTATTTCGGCCAATGAGCGTCAATAGTTATAATCAACAAATGCAAGGTTTATAGATAATTTTACAATAAAAATGCTACAGTTAATTTTATGTGTCCACTTGGCTGGGTCTTTTTCTGAGTGCACTGTTAGGGTGTTTCTAAATGAGATTAACATTTTACTGAATAAAGAAAATTGTCCTCCCTCATATGAGTGGACCTAATCAGTTGAAAGCCTGAATAGAATTAAAAAAATGACCCTCCTGTGAAAAAGAGGAACTCTTCTTTTCTGAGTGCCCTCTAGCTAGAACATGCTTTTTTTCTTCCTTTGGACTTAAACTAAATCATTGATTCCTCCTGGGTTTTTAGCTTGCCAGCGTTTATCCCATCAGCTCTCCTAATTCTTAGGTTTTCAGATTCAGACTGCAAGTACACCATTTGCCTCTTCTGGGACCTCAGCTTGCTGACTATAGATCTTAGGCCTTGCCAGTCTTCATACTCACGTGAACCAATTCTTTACTTTTTTCTTTCTCCCTTTCTTTCTATCTTTATATATTTTGTATGTATCTTTATATATTTTTTCCTCTCTCCATATATAATGTCTGTGTGTGTGTGTGTGTGTGTGTGTTTGTGTAGTTCTCTGAAAAACACTAATACAAAGGCTATCAGTTTCTTGCTACAAGAACCCTCTGATTAATCATCCTTGGAAGTAGTATAATCGGATATTGCGTGTTTTCTGCCACAAACCAACATGAAGCACATAATAACACTTTAGAGTGTTCTTTCTTAGAAAAAAGGAAGCAAGAAAGGAAGGAAGGAAGGAGGGAGGAAGGCAGGGAGGGAGGAAGGGAGGGAGGGAAGAAGGAAGGAAAGAAGGAAGGAAGGAAGGAAAAGAAAGTAAGTCAAATATAAATCAACACCAAACCTCTAGAATAAGGCTTCTCATTTTATGAAATATGGAAGACAGGGAAGGTAAATAAACCATAGAATAGCCTACTTACAAATCCAGAATGTGGGACATTCCACAGGATGACTAACCCAATTTCTGCCCCAAGACAATGACCTGAAAAAGGAGAGAAGAGAGATACTTTCCTAGAGGTCAAAGAAAATGTCCAGTAGAGACCAGACTGGAGTGGGAAGGTCAGTCTGACTGGAGTAGATTCAGCAAAGATAAGAGTTGCATGTAATGGGGCACCCAGAGAATGCCTTCAAATTTATACCAACTTGGTTCCCTCCAGCTTTGAAATCACAAACCCAATGTCACCTAATACCTTGTTTACGGAAAATAGTTGTTAAAACACTTCAGTAAAGTTGTACAATAAATTGAAGTAAGAGCTTGAAAGGCTTTCAGTGCTAGGTCAAGATGTTTAGATTTAAAGGGTTAAATGTATGAGTCATTTTATTTAATTTTTTCACTTGAGAACATCAATTTGTAACTGGGGCTATATTGCCCCTGAGGAGGGGAAAGTGGTTATTGCAGGAGAAAAAAAAAAATCCCAGGTATTGAAGCAGCTTAGTTGTCTGAGATAATACCCAGGGCTCATCATCTTGTGCTGAGAAAATTTAGGACCCGGACACACATGAGGAATTTAGGAGCATAGATTTAATAGGCAACATAAAGAGAAAGGAGAACAGCTCTCTTTCTAGTCAGAGAGAGAGGATTCCAAAAGGAAAGACCAGCTGATGGCAAATGCACTGAATTTTATAGGCAGGTTTGAGGAGGTGGTGTTTGATTCATGTAGTCTCAAAGATTGATTCGATCAGGTGTGATGTTTACCTAGCATGCGCACACAAGGAAGACTGGCCACCCTACCCTGATCTTCCTATGCAACTAGGCTATCCACTTGAGTGGAGCCATCTTGTCTCCTCCCTGCTGTACACATGGCTAGCAAAGAGAGAAGGGAAGGTGGAGCTGCCATTTTGAACATGATTGACAACTGCCGGCATCTGTATCTGATGCTCGATTTTACAGGCTTCTCTTTGTCAGAAAATGATTTTGGGTCTGCTATTCATTAAAAAGAAAAATCTTACTGAGGACTCCCGTACCCTCACTATCTGCCTAGTAATTTCTTCTTAACACCTATATCAATATTATAATGGCTGTGGCCCTTCAAATGGCTTTAGTGCATACAGAGTTATACAGTATTACTGGGGCATTAAAATTCATAAAGGTGAGGATGATTAAGAAAAATGAATCAAGTCTCCATAAGGTACAATGATGAAAAGAAGTTTTAAAAATCTAATCTAGAAAAAGTATAAACTTAACAATTCACATATCTATAACACATTTAATAAAATTTTAAACTAGATATTAATAAAATCAGAAATCTTTATAAAAATGTTAAGTCTCTCTTTCTAAAAACAATTTTCTTTGGACACATCACACCCCATGAATCAAAAGATTAAGACATACTGTAAGTTGTAAATAACAATATTTACCTGACAACCATCAGATTTCACCCACTAATTTATCTCCTCTAATCTATTTATCCTTGTGCCCCTTAACTTCGCACATTCATGCCTTAAGCAAATGACTTTCAACTATCAATTTGTAATGTCAAGTGAGGTAGCCTTCAGTTCTAACTCATATGCTCCTGCTATTGACTAAATGTTTGTTTCCACACCAAATTTATATGTTGAAAACCTAATCTCCAATGTCGTGGCATTTGGAAAGGAAGCCTTTGAGAAGTAAGTAAAGTTGGATTAGATAATGAGAGTGGGACTATTGTGATGAAATGAATGCCCTTGACTGGGCTTATGCCTGTATTCCCAGCACTTTGGGAGGTCAAGGTGGGCAGATCATGAGGTCAGGAGTTCAAGACCAGCCCGGACAACATAGTGAAATCCTGTCTCTACTATAAATTCAAAACATTAGCTGGGCATGGTGGCAAGTGCCTGTAGTCCCAGCTACTCAGGAGGCTGAGGCAGGAGGCTCACTTGAACCCGGGAGGCGGAGCTCGTGGTGAGCCAAGTTTGTGCCACTGCACTCCAGTCTGGGCAACAGAGCGAGACTCCATCTCAAAAAAAAAAAAAAAAAAAGAAAGAAAGAAAGAAAGAAATGTTCTTAATATAAGACAGACACATGAAAGCTTTCTTTCTTCACTATGTGAGGATACAGAAAGAAGTCTGCTGTCTAAAAATTACAAAGAGGGCCCTCACCAGATACTAAATATGCCAGCACCTTGATCTTGGACTCTCCAGCTTCCAGAACTAAGAGAAATAAATCTTTGTTGGTTAAGCTACCCAATCTACGATATTTTGTTATGAAAGCCTAAACCAATACAAGACAGTTCCTAATCCAGCGAAAACTGTCACCGTTAACATTTATTCAGTGGTACATACCTTGAAGTCAAAAATTGAGTTTAGAGTTCAAATCTGTAGAAAAGTAATACTTTTTTTGGCCAAGCATAAAAGGGTGTTACAGACTATGTGATTTTCTTCAAAGCTGTTGAAACAGAGCAGAAATAAAACTGTGAAGAAGACATTCAAAAGGCTTTTATTGGTGTGCTGTCAAAAAGGAGTGCAAAGGAGAAAGAGACATTAAGTGGGTTAATTGGAGGAATGATAAGGAAGTTTAAGCATTTATTTGTTCCAAAGTATTCAACATCTATTCACAATAGCCAAACCGTGATAAAGGACTTTTAGTAGAAAGTTTACATATTTAGTTAATTGTTTAATGTAAATAATGCTTTCAGAAAGGACTACTGGGACATGAAAATATTGAATAAAACTAAGCAAGTCTGAATAGTTATAGTTGAGTAGAAGAATAAGAGAGTTTAAAATGTCCTGTCAATGACAGGACAATAGGAAGAACACAAAAAGTTATAAAAACACAGAATCAAAAAACATTCTTTCTACCTGGGAATAATAGGAAGATATATGAGGTGATGGTTAAAATCCAAGTTCAGCCTCAAAATATGAATGGCATAGTTACTGAAAATAATAAATAATGAGAATAGAAGGCTACAAAGAAGAAACTACAACAATAATGGCACATTTGAAGAAGGTTCTTTTTGCCAAGCAACAGGCTTGCTGCCTGATGTGCGTAGAAGGCCAATATTATGGTACCGGCTTTTTTTTTTTTCTTTTAGCAGATTGCATTATGTTTTATCATTCTTAGTAGATAAAAACTCCAAGTGATCACATACAATAAAGAATTAAGTAACTCAATTTCTACTTGTTAATCTTTGCTATAATTATCTATCTCTAAACTAGTGGGTTTTTAAAAATCGATTTGGGGGTAGAAGTGTAATTTTGTTGTATGAATATAGTGTGTAATGGTGAAGTCTGGTATTTTAGTGTAACCATCCTTTGAATAGTGTACACTGTACACCTTAGGTGATTGATTTCTTTTCCCTCATTCTCCTCCCACCCTTTCACCTTTCCAAATCTTTAATATTTATTATTACACTCTATGTCCATGTGTACATGGAGTTGTGAGAACATGCAGTATTTCACTTTCTGCTTCTGAATTATTTCACTTAGACAATGACCTCCAGTTTCATCCCTGTTGCTGCCATACGTGTGTGTGTGTGTGTGTGTGTGTGTGTGTGCGTGTGTGGAGAGAGAGAGAGAGAGAGAGCATTTTCTTTATCTAAACATCTGTTGATGAACACTTAGGTTGATTACCTGACTTTCTCTATTGTGAGTAGTGCTGTGATAAACACACAAGTGCAGGTATCTTTTTGATATGATGATTTATTTTCCTTTGGGTAGATACTAAACAGTAATATTGCTGGATTGAAGGGTAGTTCTATTTTTGTTTCTCCAAGAAATCTTCATACTACTTATCTACTATAGAGGTTGTACTAATTTACATTCCCACAAACAACGTATAAGGGTTCCCTTTATTCCACATCCTCACCCTGTTGGTTTTAGACTTTTTAATAATAGCCATTCTGACTGGTATAAGAGGGTATCTCATTGTGGTTTTATATGTTTTTTTGACCATTTGTAATTCTTCTTTTGAAAAATGTCTGTTCATGTATATGTCAACTTTTTAATTGGGCTGTTTTTTGATTGTTGAATTGTTTGAGTTCCTTATAGACTATGGATATTAGGCTTTTGTTGGATGCATAGTTTGCAAATATTTTCTCCCATTCTGTAGGTTGTCTTTTCACTCTGTTGGCTATTTCTTTAGCTGTGGCACCAGCTTTTAAAAAAAGAGAAAGTTCGCTTGCAAGGGTGACCAGCAAGAAGATAGGAGGTAACATTCCAATCTCTCTCCTCAAGCTGAGGTTTGGTGCAGGTTTCCAAGGCAGAGAGAAACTATGAGGGACATAGGAAAATGCAACAAGGTGTGATCTGATTGGGTCATGCAAAAAAGCAGTGCTAGGTTCTTGGCTTTTAAGTTCATATTGCAACAAAACAGGACATCCCTTGATTCTTAATTAGTCCCAGATCCACCATCCAAGTACTTAGTTTCCACATGTGATTGACTATTCCAGCTGGCTCCAGGGTCATGAATCAAATATACTTTGGTTCATCTGGGCATGACCAGATTATGTGACTTGCAACCTGGTGGTCCTTTGTAACTGAAAGGCAATTCATCGTTTTGTTACTGATAAAGTTGAATCAGAGTGAACTGGTTCAGTTATAATTTGGCAGTAGCAGAAATTGTAAACTGGAAAAGGAGGCTGAAACACTAAGATAATAGTTACTTTAGATGCTTCAATTATTACATTGAATAATCTGAAATTTATTCTCTTGACAATGGGGAATCACTTTCTTTCTTTCTTTCTTTCTTTTTTTGAGATGGAATTTTGCTCTTGTTGCCCAGACCAGAGTGCATTACTGCCATGTTGACTCACCGCAACCTCTGCCTTCCAGGTTCAAACAGTTCTCCTGCCTCAGCCTCCCAAGTAGCTGGGATTACAGGTATACACCACCATGCCCGGCTAATTTTGTATTTTTAGTAGAGACAGGGTTTCTCCATGTTGGTCAGGCTGGTCTCAAACTCCTGACCTCAGGTGATCCACCCGCCTCAGCCTCCCAAAGTGCTGGGTTTACAGGCATGAGCCACCACCCCTGGTCCACTTTCTTATTTGTGTGGCAGAGACTGATAACTGTCTTTTCTTGTCCATGTCCCTCTTCTTCATTTAGCAATTGAATACACAAATTTGGCTGCCCAGGATAAAAACTACATTTCCTGGTTTCCATTGTAACTGGGTGCCGTCATATGACCATGTTACTCCTGATGAGAGAAAAGCAGAAGTTGTTTGTGCAAATTTCAGGAAGTGTTGTCAAAGAAAGTAGCCATGCCCTTTTTTGCCCTTTCCTCATTCTTGTAATGTGTAATATGGGTCAGAAACCTGGGTCTTGACTATTCATCTTGGACCAGCAGACAAAAGCTACATTGTAGGGATGAGAAACAGCGACCTGGAAGTAGTCTATATCCCAGAGAAACTTATGGAATAGAAATCTGAACTGCTTAAGCCGCTACTGTATTAGGTTTTGTGTCATTTGAAGCTAAAACTAATCCATAGGTTGTCTTCTTGTTTGTTTGTTAAACCAAGGAATAACATAGTCTGGATTTGCGTGTGTGTAGACCAGACTGGATAAAATGAGAAACCTTTGAAAAAACATGTAAACAAATTATAGTTGTCAATGTACAGTAAAAGATATAATGAGGCTCTTAGACTGATGACAATAAAAAATGTGCTTGAAACCTAGGATGAATAGTTATATGATTTTGAGTCTAGGTGATTAGAAAAATACTAAAGTCTCTAAGTTTGGGGAAAAGATAAGTTTGTTTGTATGTGTGTGTATAACCTGATTAGGGTGGCTATACAATGACTACAATTTTATTATTTTAATTAATCTGCTTTCTTGAAGGTAAAAGAAATCAGCTAGATGATAGAAACTAGAAAAATGAGTAGAGGGATTCAGGCCAAGATGGCTGAATAGAAGCCCCTAGTGTGTACCACTGTGACCGGAGAGCATAAACAGTAGCAAGTAAACACTAGCTCTTCAACTACCACATCCAGGTAGATACATTGGAATTCATTAAGGAAGCAACATGACCCATAGATAATGGAGAAGAGGGAGAGAGGACAACCACACACTGATGAGTGGTGTGGAACCAGAGGAGGCCCTGCACCATGGGGAAGCAGTGAATGTGTGTCCCCAGTACCCACACTTCTGCCACAAACCTGAGCTGGGGGGCTCAGGAGATTATGCATAACTTCCCACCAACCAGGGCCTCCAGACTGACACAGAGCTACATAGAGTCTGGGCATAGCCACCACTGAGGAACACACAAACTCTTAGGAGCCTTGGTCCCCATCCCCAGGCAATGGGGCACCAGTGGCTTCAACTCCCTGACAACAGGAGAGGTCAGGCTTCCTCTCATACCCCAGGATAGGGACCAAATCCACAGGGAGGAGCAGCAGATGAACTGCAGGCCTGCCTTCACTGCACCTAGCCAGACAAGGGCCGTTGGCCTGAGAACCAAGCATGGACACCCCAGCCCCACCTGAACTCTCAGGCTTGAGAGGAACTCTGCCCTTCCCTGGGATGGAGCTCCCCAGAGGTAGCAGGCAGGCCGCCATTTTTTCTCCTCTACAGTGCTTGCTCCTATTGCCCTCAGGCTTGTGAGAAAGCACAGTGATTGGGCACTAATGTGGACCCCAGTACAGTGCAGCTGCCTTACGGAAAAGTGGCCAGACTATTTTTTGTGCAGGTTCCCATCCCTGCTCCTTCTCACTGGGTGGGGCCTCCTAACATGGGACCCCGACCACCCCATACCTGGGCTCTCTGGCTGGTAGTACTTCTGCATTTGCCTGAACTGGAGCTCCCAGAAGTAGCAAGCAGGCCTGCCAACTTTGCAGCTGCACAGTCCCCACTCCTGCTGCCCTCAGGCTTGGGAGGGAGTGCAGTCATCAGGGCTAATGTGGGCCCCAGCACAGCACAGCTGCTATACACAAAAGCAGCCATGAAAGTCCCTGCTAGGGAAAGAACAAGAGGTCTAGTTGCTACACTGGCACCTGTGGCACACTGTAGCAGTATGTGGAGAGGAAACCCAGTCTTCCTTCCCTGTGAGCACCCACCTCTTTCTCTTCACCAGGCAGGGCCCCTGTTGAGAATCACAGAGCAGCCGCCCAACCCCAGCTGAGCAGTCCCCTTGGAGTGGCTCTGTGTTTTCCTGTAGTGGAGCTCCTAGAGGCAACCAACAGCTCTTCTGCCACCACCACTGCAGCTGATCTGCCCATGCTGCCCTTGGACTGGGGAAAATACAAAGAGTCTGAGGGCTTTACTCTTGCTTCCAGCACACAACAGTGTCATGCAGAGAGGAGCCCAGTCTCTCATCCCTGTGATCCCTTGCCCTCTCATTCTTCACCAAGCAGAGCCCCTGGCACAATCCAGCAGTGCAACCACCCCACCCCTTGACTGGACATTGCTATTAGCTGTGGCCATTGACTGTTTCTCTGAGGTGGAGTCCCAGAGACAACGAAAAGCCCCTCTGCCGTTCACTGCAGTGCTACTTCCCTTGCTGCTCTGGTACAGGGAAAGGAACAAAGACCTTGAGTGCTTTACTCACACCTCCAGTGAGCCACAGCCATCCCAGTAAGAGGCTAGTTTGTCTCCCCCAGGAGCTCCATTGCTTGCCACCAGACAGAGGCCTCTGGCTTGCGCCCACAACGCAAATGCCCCACTCTGGGCCAATTGCAAATATTGG
Organism: Aotus nancymaae; assembly: GCF_030222135.1. Lineage (NCBI taxonomy): Eukaryota > Metazoa > Chordata > Mammalia > Primates > Aotidae > Aotus > Aotus nancymaae. The sequence goes on from NW_026988503.1 coordinate 10,603,033, forward strand.
TAATGGTCCTGCTTTTCTCCAAGGTGAAGCCCCAAGAGACAAGTGAAAGGCCCTCTGCCACAGCACTGCCAAGGTCCCTTCTCCTTCTGCCTCTAAACTGGGGAGGGAACATAAAGCCTGAGTTAACCCCAGGGATGTAGTGGGCATCCCAGGAGTGTCAAGCCAAATCTGCAGCCAGGACTGGAGTAGGAGAGGAGCCTGCACTTTCAGAGTGCTCACAGGGAGCATGACTGCAATTCCGAAAAAATACAGAGGAATCATGTAGCTGGGCAAGAGCCTACATACAGGCCATTGTGTTTAAGCACCATCTACTGGATTATAGCTCAAACTTTAACACCAAAAATACTTTGCCAATACTGTGAAACCAAAGAAATAATTTAGCTACAAATTAAGACCATGCATAAACTGTTAAACTTGGGTGAAGAACATAAGCAGACACTTTTCAAAAGAAGACATACATACAACCAACAAGCATATGAAAAAGTACTCCATATCACTAATCATTAGAGAAATGCAAATTAAAACCACGATGAGATGCCACCTTACCCCGATTAGAATGGTTACATTAAAAAGTCCAAAAATAACAGATGCTGGTGCAGTCGTGGAAAAATAGGAATGCTTATACACTACTGGTAGGAATGTAAATTAGTCCAGCCATTATGGAAAGCAGTGTAGCAATTCTTAAAGAACTTAAAACAGAGTTACCATTAGCCTCAGCAATCCTACTATTGGATACATATTCAAAGGAATATAAAACATTCTACTATAAAGACACATGTAGGCATAGATTCATTGTAGCAACATTCACAATAGGAAAAACATGGAATTAACCTAAATGCCCAGCAATGGTAGACTGAATAAAGAAAAGATGGTACATATATACTATAGAATACTATGGAGCCATAAAAAAGAATGAGCTCATGTCCTATGCAGTGGCATGGATGGAGTTGGAGGTCATTATCCTAAACAGTCTACCACAGGAACAGAAAACCAAATACCACATGTTCTCACTTATAAGTGGAAGCTTAACACTGAGAATGCATGGACACAAAGAAGGACCTACAAGGTAGAGAGTGAGAGGAGGTAGAGGATCCAAAAACTACCTATTAGATACTATGTTTATTACCTGGGTAAGGAAATAATCTGTACTCAAAATCCCTATAATGTTCAATGTACCTATATAACAAACTTGCACATGTGCATCTGAACTTATAATAAAAGTTAAAAAAATGAATTAAAAATGCCTTGAATACAGTAGAACCAGCCATGTACCTTGGAAAAGTTTACCCAAGTCTACACATTGGGTAGGTAGAATAGCAGAGATATTTGTGCTCTCATACTCTATGGTTCACTAAGTAATTTGTAGTGTAAGAGATAATTTTCTCTTTTTTAATGATAAAATTATCACAGTACCAGAGTAGCTTAGCTTCAGTCTTCTTCTAAATTAGGCTAATTCAACCTCAGTAACTGGGCCAAACAAATTTTTGTTGAGGAGAATTTTCTTTGTGTTTTAGGATATTTAGAAACTTCTGGCCTCAGGCCAATAGCTGCCTAACACTTCTCCTCTCCTTCTTTCCTATAGTTACAACAATAAAAAATATTTCTGATGTTGTCAAATCTTCCTTGAGGGGCAAAAGTGTCACCTCTTCAGAACTACCAATTCGTAGATATGGTAAAAGAGCCATGTGGCTTTTTAATTTTATTGCATATTGACAAATTATAATTGTATATATTTATGGGATACAAAGTGCAGTAGGCTGAATGAAGTAGGAGGATCACCTGAGTCTGGGAGTTCCAGGCTGCAGTGTGCCATGATCGCACAGTGCACTCTGGCTTGCGTGACAGAGTGAGACTCTTGTCTCAAAAAAAAGGAAAAGAAAAAAGAATAATAGCAATAGTCTGATGCAAGTATGCAATGTAGAATGATTAAATCAAGCCAATTAACATATCCATCATCCATCATCTCAAATACTTATTTGTGTGTTTGTGTGTGTGATGAGAACATTTGACATTTACGAGCATGTTTCTGCTTTGTTTGGTTTGTTTGTTTTTGTTACGCTAGTCTTTTGTTCTTGATTCTATAATGTAATACAGACATTCCCCAATTTGTGATGCTTTTACTTACGACTTTTCAAGTTTCCATTGGGATTATCAGGAGGTAACTCCATTGAAAGTTGAGAAGTAATTTTACTTATGATAGTTTAACTTCGGATTTTTTGACTTACAACATTTTTGACTTATGAGGGGCTTATCAGGATACAACCCCATCATAAGTTGAGGAGCATCTATGTATTATCCAAACTCAAACCTGATACTCCTTTGTAAAATAGGAATAGCAATTTGACAGTTCATCTCTATCTGCATTATGTCTAACAATGATAGTCAAACAGATTCCTGATTCCACTTGCAGGAAGTGCAGCAGGGGTGTGGCTATCCAGCAGGGGTGTGGCTGGCCTGTTTAGTCACTCTGCTGCTCAAACACCTTGAGAGAGGGGAAGCATGCAGACAGGCAGGTGCAGAGTCTAGGGGAGTAATTTGGGCTCCAGCTCCATTGAAGTGTTTAGGGGTGGGTTCCTGCAACCCCAGTGTTACAAAGCTCCTTCAGCTCTGCCATCCACAGATGGTTTGAATGTTAATCAACTCAATGGACTTTCTGCCTGTTTTCCAAGGGCAGAGGGCCAGTGTGACAGCTTTCTGTATCCTGCGATCTTGTCCAGCATCCCCAAAAAAATGGGTCACACATTGACTCCAAGGATGAATGTGAGATTTTATTGAGTGGTGGAGGTGGCTTTCAGTGGGATGGACAGGGAACTGGAGGTAGGGGATGGATTGAGTAGGTGATCCTCCCTACTCACTTGGGCTGTCCCACAAAGGGACCCCTCTCTGACCACCCCCAGCCATACTCCTCTGGGTGTTCACATGTTCCTCTTCTTTTCCCTTTCTCTGCCACATCATTCCACCCTGTGTCTGATGGTCTTCTGGCTTGCTGGTCTGCTCTGGAGCTTGGGGTTCAGAGTTTATATGGGTGCAGGATAGGGGTGTGGTGTGCTAAAAGGCAACTTTTGGGCATGAAAACAGGAATGCCTGTTCTTACTTAGGGCCGAGAATATCCAGGCTCGAGGGCGGGGCCTTTGCCGGAGAACAGCCCTCTTCTACCCAGTATTTCCCTGGCTCCTGTCCATATCAATAGGGACAGCAGAAACGATGTATACAAAGCCCACAGTGTGCCCTTAATAAAGATGAGCTATAATCATTATTTTTCCTAAACAAAGAAAAAGTAAACAAAAGTATTATTTATCCTCTTCTTCATTTGCACTGAAATTTTTTAGATATTTAGTTATTTATTTCTAAGACCTTCTTTTGACTGCTGAATTCCCCACAGTCTGGTTATAGATTGCAACCTCCTATGGAAAAGAACTAAGATTATTTAAAATCTTTTCCACACAGATCTATATAGCATCATACACACACAGGCTTCTTCATCACATCAGCTACATTGATAGCAAGGGATGTCAGTTTGCTTTTCATCTCTTTTCAATAACATCCACCACAATGTGCATGATACATTGTTCCTTTTTATAACTATTTTTTATACTAAAATGGAATTCTGTAGATTCAAAGCAATATAGAAATCCCAAGTCTCACACAAAAAGTGTGATTAGGGGCCCAACTGTGCTTCTCCTTAGGTCTCACTTTGAGTTAGGACTGGGAATTATTGTTATATGTTTATGAAGTACTCAGCATCCTTTGCTCAAAGTAATTATTAGTTTCTTCACTTATAACTAAAGTTGATATAGGGAATACACTCCACAAAAAAATCACTCACAAGAGTCAGGATTTCTCTAGGGAATTTTGAAAGTATCTTCACTGCCAAGTTCCAAAGAGTCTATCATGATTATCTTATACTGACAATACCAAAGACACTGGCAATAGGAAAGACAATGCCTGCTGTCTTGCAGTTACTATAGATAGGTCTCTAGCCATGTTTCATAAGGGTTATAGTCATTCATTGAAATACATTTTCTCCCACATAGGTATGCATAGAATTCTATCCCTCCAAGAATTTGTTTAAAGAATTTTGCTCAGGAGGAATGAAATATCTTTTTCTGTCAAGGTAGGAAATATTTGTGCACTGGTTTTATTCATGGCTAACAGAGTACCTAATGCAAGAGAGTGGCCTTGCTAGGCAACTTCCTCTGAGAGAGAGAGAGAGAGAGAGAGAAAGAGAGAGAAGGAGACTTGTTTCTGCACAGATAATCTCTATCAGCCAGCGCTGCAGCATGGAGAATCGCAATGTGCTGACATCTGGACAGGCACTTTCATGACCTTTCCTGTGCAACACAGCTTCCTTATATAGTGACAATTGCATTCTGGCAGCAGTTAAATCTAGATTCGGTGATGCAACAAGACATAGTTCAGCAGTCATTTATGAATTTTACATACAAACTCATGCACGAGAATAGTTCCAAGTGAGGAGAAAAAGAAAGTGGATATTTTTATTTAGAGCATTTCTCTGTCTGTCTAAAAGAATCTATTAAAAGAAAATAAAATCATGTTTGCCTTGCTATTGCCCATTCTCCTCCTTTTATAACAAATATATTTAATGCTTAAACTCTTTCTAGCAAGTATCCACCTTAGCATACTTCTGAGGGATTTAAAAGAGAATCTTAAGCAAGCTGTAACATTTCTTTGTATAGAACAATTTTAAAACCTTCATTGAATCAATAATTTAGATAAAGACAAGCTATGGTTATATAAACAGCTTTAGTGAAGCACAGATAAAATGAATCCCTCAAAAAAAAGGTTGCCACATAAATGCAGACCTAGTTACATTTGAATTTCAGATAACAAAAGATTTCAATTTTTAGTATAGAGATGCCCCAAATATTGAGTGGAAAAGATTAAAAATCTTTTTAATTTTGAATTCAAATTTAACTACATATCTTGTAATTTTTCTTTGCTAAATTTGTCACTTACGTTCAATGGAATGCAAGAAACATAAATATCTCAAAATATTGCTAGCATAATGTCAGCATTGCTATATTCAAACATCTGAAATTATTTTCCTAATTTTTTCCAGCTTCATAATATAAAACATTTAGAACAAATAAAAAGAGATGCTTCACTCAGCAGGCAGTCACCTTGTGAAATTCACTGTCACCATAGGTCACTGGGCTGAATAATTTTATGACCAATAATAACATTTGTCTGAATGCATGCTGAGAAAAGGTAATCAAATCTCACACTTTAGGGAGTAAGTTGCTCATTGCAGAAATTGGGAGAGAATGACTTCCTGCACAATTGGTTAGGGGTATTATAAGAGTTACGGTTGTCAGAGAGGCTGTTTGCCTCCATGGATTAGTACAGAGGCTGACAAATCAATCCATGTGGTCCTAAAAGTGGATGCAAAATTCACTAATAGTAAGGAGGATGATCATGATGATAAAAATATCATGTACAGTCTTAATTCAAAGAGGTAACTCACGTATCTATGGGAAGAAATGGTTAATTTGAGATTATTTTATATGATACAATCTAAATAAATATATTAATTTATAAAGCCTGCTTTTCCCTTCTGGGCCAGGATTACAGGGGTAGAAAGGATGGAAACAGTTCAATAGCCCTACTTTTCTGCACAGGACTGCTGCCTTTATAGTCACATTGTATATACAAGTTATCTCAGTTTTACAGAGTCAAATGGAAAAATGTTATAATCTAATTTTAAGTCATATAAAGGAAGTGATTTCACAAAATTATCAGAAAGGAAAGCTTGCCTATTCTTTCAGCTATCAAACACCTTCTTTTCCTCTCTTTCTTATGAATCTAGATTTGCCATGCTTTCTCTTTCTCTCTCTCATTGTTTTGCAGTAAATAAATGCTATGATAATGAATTCACTGCAAAGTGAAATCAGCTCTATTGAATAAACTTTCATAAGGAAAGTCCTGGGCAAAGGGGAAAACAGGGAAGAGGCAACCATTTAGCCAAAGCAATGAATGCCTAATGGTAGAATTTCCAAAGCGGTAGGGGAAATTCCTTAGTGTCTTTCAAATCATTTCATATATGACTGTCTCGTTCACTTACTAGGAGAACTTACTAGGAGATGTCCTACCCACCTCTGTAATTCTGAGAGGTCATAACTAAGCCAAATTAGGAAAAAACAAATTGCTGACTTTTGATTTTTACTACTGTTACCAATTAACATTTATCATTGAATTGTAACTCAATATCAGTACATCATTTGAATTGCAGGATGGTTCTCAGAGTCAATTTAAGGAGAAATGATATTTAAGGAAAATAGTAATTAGTAGGATTTAATATACTTTCTTTAAACTCCCAGAGATGAACATAATCCATAACAAAAACTTGAAGAAAAAAGAAAACATGCATTTAAATAAATAGAATGATCACCTCTTAAGTAATTATTGATTCCATCAAAATAATACTATACTTTTTACTCTGAGATACATCTGGTTATTTATATATTAACTACTTTAGTTACCAGAAACACACTCAGATAAAAATGTAGTGTGTAACTAAAATCTGAAATAAAATAGATAATCAAGGAAGGAGTTCATTATAAAGAAGTAAATAATTTACTATTTCTGAGATGAAGCTTGACCTTTAAAACTAGGGACATAATTGATATAATCAAAGAAATTGAAACCATAGTTAAATATCTCAATGAGTTGTTTTGCATTATTTGTTGTTGAGACAAAGATAAATATTTGGAATAACAATGAAGAGTTTACTATTAAATTTTATAAGTACGGTACCAAACTATAGAATGTTTAAATGCAAGTTGATAATAGTAATATTTTTAGCAAAGATGACTGATCTGATTTTTTGTTCATGTTTCAGTATTACACTTACAATGCCCTAATCCAGTATGTGCACTCAGTCTCTCAATGTAGTTTCTCTCTCAGCCATTGAATCAATTACCCCTATATATCTCATTTGCCAATACCTTAAGTCTGGAGTACAAATTTTCTACTGACGGATTTCCGTGAAAGCAACCATCTCTTTTATATAGTAGAGTTGTTTCTTATCTTTCTACTTTAAAACAAATCATTTTGAAACAAACCAGACGTTTGGAATCACATACCCAAATACTTAATTAGTTTTCTGTTTTAGGAACAAAAGTAGATTCTTCCTGGAACTGTCTCCTCATGATAACAATCAATATTGAATTGGAAAATAATGAGTAAATAAGTCTGTATTTAAAAACCATACACACACACACAACATTGTTATCAGGTTAATGACAGTGGATTCCTTGCTAAGTATAAATTTCTGTCTAAAAGTTGCTATGCTTACTTTAAGTAAATGCACAGACACTACAATATATTTTAAGCATATATCAGATTACCTCAAATAGCTTTAATTCAAAAACCTTTTTATTTCTTTAGTTTTCATTTCCCTTTAGGTTGTAGTTGGCAAAATTATTTCATCTTGGTGAAAAATTGGACGCAACTTGGATTTTGCTTTCAAAGCCTGCATAATTTTTTACTGAAGTAAACAAGCCTAATTTTGGAAGCATATATTATGATCACTAAAGTACTCCATTTGTAGCTATAATATAAAATATCTACAGAGAGTAGATTTTGTTTAGTGACTACAAGTACTTCATTTTATAGATATTTCCCAACCAACACACACAAACATACTTCAACCTTATGGCTGGCAACAGTATATTGCCATCTGTGTGTTTGTATTTTAAGCAGAACATACTATGAAAATGTAGTAAAAATATACAACAGAAAAGAAAACTGAAGCCAGTTTTAAGTAGACTACTTCTTGGCTTGAAATAGCATGCCAAACATTATCATCTGTGCTCTTCTAAAATAATATTGTTAACTAAATATAAATGAATATTCACTTTTTAGAAAGAGCAAATAGACATAAATCAAATAACTGGAATGATTTGTTTCCTTAGCAAAAGGTCATCTTTAACAAATATACTAATATATTGTCCCTAATATTTTCTTCTTTCCTTTAAGTTATTTTAATTATAGCTACTATCTGTGTATGATTTAAAAAATCTTTATTGGATGGATGTAAGGATTATTCTGCACTTTGCAATTATGTTCACTATTTATAGATTCTCTACCATTATTTCTAAGGTTAAGGTCCAGAAACTACTATTTTTTTCCTGCCTCAAACCAAGAATGAGAATGTTTAATATTAGTAATTCAATTGGTAACAAATATTTTCTATATTTTTTTGAAGATTATTTTGTCAATAGCCACTACCAAATTTCTGGATAGAAATGGAAATATTTAGTAAATTATGTACACATTTTTGTATATTTTATATATCCAGGTCATTAGAGTAATCACAAAATTTGAGGTTTTCATTTTTTTCTAGATATCTAATGTATTAAAATTCTCAGTTCAGATTTTTATGACACATTTGAGAAAAATGATTTTTTGAAATTTTAGCTGTATTTATTCTTTGTGTAGTATAATGTCTCTAATAATATGTATATCTTACTTTATATATTTTCATTAATTCAGAAAATCAGCCAACAAAAGATAGCCATAAGTAGCACCCCCACTTCAAAAAACAAAAATCAATCTAATGTCTACAGTGCTTTTAAAAGATGATAAAATTTGGAACATATACCAAAGAACAACCAATGACTCACGGGTGAAATACAATAAACTGCTGTTGTGCTGGTTTCAAATGCAACAAACAGTCAACCAAAATGCACATTCAAAATCAGGTTTAGAAGATGGAGTAGCAGCAACTGGAATTTACCTTCCACTTGAACAACCAAAAAAAAAAAAAAAAGCAAAAAATATGAAACAGTTTTGAACAATAACTCCTGAGAAGGAGAAAACAAACTAATTGAGTCCTATGATTGCCCCAGCTTAGCATCTTAAAAGAATTTCCATGCTAAGCAGCAGGGAAGGAGAACCCAGGTGGAAACAGTACACTGAATGAATTAAGAAAGCAGAGTTGAAATTTGGAGAAAACAAGGTAACTTGAGTTTGTAGAGAACCAGAGAGAAGAGCACTGCACAAATATGTAAATGTGGTTACAGAGGGTTCCCCTTGAGTTTTCAAGTGAGTACTATTCAGTGCATATTGTATAACTAAACTGCCAGAGCCCATGAAACAATCTAAAAGGATTAGAGGACACAGTTCCCAGCAATTACATAAAATCAGGAATAGTGTCTTTTCCTACTAGCTGATTGGAAAACATGATTCACAAGGCGTTGAAGACAGAGCTTAAAACATTTTGTCTCAGTAGCAGAGAATAATTAGCCTTAGACTAAGCACTGCTCTAGTCTTAGCAAACAAAGTTTAAAAGCAAGACTCAAAATGAGCAACATGATTTTAAGTAACTTAACTACGACCCAGAACAATGCTAAAGAATATTAACAGGAACACAGAAATATTCAAGCATACAAAAATATCCATCACCTAAGAAGGTAAAGTTTGCAACAAATTTACAAATATAACTTACAGTCAAATATTGCCAAACATGTAAAGAAGTAGGAAAATACAAACCATAATTAGGAAACAAATCAGTCATAATCAACTTAGAACTGACACAGATGGTAGAATTAATAGGCAAGGGTATTAAAACAGTCATTATGAACTCCATATGTTCAGATAATTAAGAATGGAAGATTTAAAAAGATAGAAGTCAAACTTCTAGAGAGAAAAACTGCAGTGTCTGAATTGAAAATACACTGGACAAGACTGATGCCAGATTAGACATGGAGAAATAAAGGGATATGAAATTGAATACTTAACAATAGAAATTATCAGCATAGTGGCTCACACATGTAATCCTAGCACTTTGAAAGGCTGAGGTTGGGTAGATCACCTGAGGTCTGGAGTTCAAGACCAGCCTGGCCAACATGGTGAAACCCCTACAAAAAATTAGCAGGATGTGGGGGCGGGCACCAGCAATCCCTGCTAGGTGGGAGGCTGAAGCAAGAGAATCGCTTGAACCCTGGGGGCAGAGGTTGCAGTAAACTGAGATAGCACCATTGCACTCTGGCCTGGGCAACAAAGAGTGTAACTCCATCTCAAAAAAAAGAAAGAAAGAAAGAAATTATCCAAACTACAACACAGAAAAAAATAGTGAAAAAATGCATCAGTGAGGTGTAAGACGTTAGGCAGCAACTGGGATACTAGGCAGGGAGGGGTTATGAAAAAATACTTTTGAAAAATTATTTTTCAATTGCAGAAAAAATAAACACAGAGATCCCAGAATCTCAACAAACCCCCATCACAAGAAGCATGAAAAAATAATCAAAAGAGGAAATGCAAAAAGTAGGTAGAGAACAAAAATACATGTTATCTAAAGAGGAAAAAGATAAGGATGACAGTAGGTATCTCAAGGGAAACAATGTGAATGAAAACAGTAAGTGGTAACACAATGGAAAAAGAAATCTGAAAAGTACTAATTATGTGAAAATGACAAAAGATAAAACCTCTTTAAAATAACAAATTGGTAAAATATTAAATTTTTAAAAATTAGAGAGTATTTTTAACTGAATGGTAATGAAAAATTCACCAAAATTGTGGCATGTTACTAAAGTAGCCTGTAGGTAGACATTTATACCTTCAAAGCTTACATTAGAAAATTTAAAAACTCAATTCAGTGAATCAGTTTTCCTCATTAAGAGACAGACAAAAAAGAAGGAAAATACATTTGTAATAAAAAAGGGAAAATAAAGCTCAGAACACAAATCAGTGAAATAGAAAGCAGAAAAATGGGGAAAAAATCAAAGAAATCAAAGCTGTTTGGTGGGGAAATCAATTAAATTGATAAACTTCTAGTCAGGTTAACCTTCAAAAAAAAGAAAAATACACAAATTATCAACAAAAGAACTAAGACATTTTTATATAGAGAGAGGTGATGCAGCCATTAAAAGGAAGAAAACAAAATATTGACAATTCTATAAACTCTCATTAATAGGACAAATCTTTGAAAGACACAAACTACTAAAACTCATTCAAGAAGAAATGCTTGCCTGAGTAGTTCTTTAACTATTAAAGAATTTAAATGTATAGTTAAAATACCTTTCTACAAAGAAAACGTCATGTTCAGAAGGCATCACCTGAAATTCTACCAAATGTTTTAAGAAGAAATATCAATTCTACCCAAATTACCCTCATACTCTGCTAGTGGGAATGTAAAATGTTATAACCACTGTGGAAAACAGTCTGAGTCATTTTTCAAGAATTACTATGTGATCCAACCATTCTACTCACAGCCATTTCAAAATATTTCTCTTTATTCAAGAGAAATTAAAGCAAATATTCACACCAAAACTTGTACACAAATGTTCACACTGGCTTTATTTGCAACAGCCCCAAAATGAAACAACCTGAGTCTCCAACAGTATGTGAATGGGATAAACAAGTTGTATTTATCTGTCAGTGGAATACTATTTAACAATAAAGTGAACTGTTGAAATATCAGCATACATGGATAATCTCAAAACAATTGTACGAAATCAATTAGACAGAAAGTGGTATATAGTGTTTGATTTTGTTTGTATAAAGATCTGGAAAATGCAAACTAAGTTATTATGACAGAGAGCCCACCAGTGAATGCCTGGGGAATGGGCATAGGGTAGAATTGGATATGGGTAGGAGGGAGGAATTGCAAGGGGGCAATAGAAAATTTGGGGGGATTATGGATGTGTTTATCCATCTTGATGGATGCGAGGTATTCACAGTTGTATGCTTATATTAAAATAAGTTGTACACTCTAGTGCACTTTAAGCACTTTTTTTCAGCATCAATTATACCTGTTAAATATATAGAGATGTTAAAAAAAGATCAGATTTACATGAAAAGAGCTTATGAATATCCTAATCCTTCTATCCTTAACCCAGATCCTCAGACTCATATTCAGCATAGTATTAATTTATTCAAAATATTCTTTACCTAAATATGATTGCCTGTTTCTAAGTTTTATAAAGATTAAATGCAACAGATTAAAGGTCCTTTGGTTTTTTCATAATTAGGTAGGGTAGTAGAAGATCTAAAAAAAGAGTAGTTAATATTGACAGATGAAGACTTGCAACATGGGTAAATGTACCTATACTATGTACTGAAGTAAAGCATAGCTGCATGCATCCATACAAACTGCATTGAATCGTGCAGTCTCTATTCTTGTAAAGCATTAGCTTTGCTCCCATTTACTGAAGACTGACCTAATTACTTTCTATGCATTCTCTCATGTAATGCTCATAGGAAACCTATGAATTAGCATGTTTACTGAGACTGAGCAACATGTTGAAGATCACATAGCACTAAGTAGCCGAGAGAAGATTTGAACCCAGTTTATTATGAAGCCGTAGTCATCTCCTAACTACTACATTCTCCTGCCTTTCTGAATAAATGCAGTGCTACTGTCTTGTATTCACCTTCTATATATACGCAAAACAGAATATTTAGAGAATCAATTACTTTTCTTTTAAGAAACATAAAAATAATGACTCAAAACTATAGCTATGTGTCAGTGTTTCTGAAAATAAAATGAGATCATTATTATCATATAAAGATGGAATAAAGGCAGATGAAAAACAACAGTTTAGCCATAATAATTTCATTAGGACAAATCTGTGGAGAGATGAAAGGAGCAGATCACTAACAGATTGCTAGCGAAATGGAGAGTGTATTGAAGTTGAATGTTCTAACACTTACAGAAATGAAAGTTGAAGTGCTTTAGAGAAACAAACAAACAAAAAGAAAGCAATATTTTCTATCTGTCTTAGACAGCATGTCAGGAAAAGGGAAAATGTATATTTTGTCAATTCCCTTGAGTCATTGATCTCTTTTGTATGCTGAGTCTAATGAGGCAGGTAGGGAAAATGCATAATGGTTCTTACACATGTGCTTTGCTAGGTTCAGATTATTGTGCAGAACTAAATTGTGTTTCACAAAAGAAGGCATATTTAAATTGGTACATCCTTTATTACAATCTAAATAAAAAATTTAACTTATCAGAATTATGAAAAAGGAGTTGTTACAATAGCTAACTCTGAGCTGCTTCTGAAGCCTTACTGCAAGTTATTACAGCTAAACCAGTAACAAAAGAAAACAAACAAAAAATCCCCCAAACATCTATTTCACCAGTGATGTTTCTGTAACACTGAACTTCTCTACATTTTGAGGATTGTTCCCAGTTCTTTCATCCAATAAAACTTCTGACAATGGGAGGTCATTCCTTATGTTCGACATCAATCCTTTTAAAAAGCATTAGACTATAGCAGAATTAATTGAATTCAAATCAATTAATGCAAAAACAGAATAGCAAAACACATATACACCTTTGAAATACAAACCAGCTTTTTAGTTACATCTAAGGAGAATTTTAATATAATATTTAATAAAGGTATATTTTACCAACTATAATTAGCAGCTTTTTACCATTTTAAGTGAAGTTCCCAACACATTGCTAAGCATTTTATAAGTGCTCGATTAAAAAAATGGATTTGTAAAATATAAGGCATCTGCAAAGCATGGAAAATTAATAAGAAAGTTACCCATTACACATAATACTATCATTCAACCAGAATTGGTGTATATCTTTATAATCCTTCATGTTGTATATGTAAATATTTTTAATATTACAAATAGTTTATATTTTTGCCTCTATTAACCAGGCAGAATTGGAATAACTTCCACTATCCTTAAATATTGTCTGGATACAATTTGGTAGTAAACATATGCTATAGCCAAATTTTCCTGTTACACATATAACATTAGTTCATGTAGGTGTTCATTTTCCCTATGTAATTCTATTTCCTAATATAGCTATTGTTAATAGTTTGAATAGCTTTAAAATTCTTGATAGATACATTTTAATTTTAAACAATTAATTTACTTTCCCAGGAAATGTCCTTGCTATATACAATTTTTCTCTCTCTCTTACACACACACACACACATACTCCCAAATCTCTACGAGTATTAAATTTTTCTAAAGTAATTTTTTAATTAAAATTACAACAACAACAGATTTTCCTCTACATATTGTCAATTATTTCCAATTTTTTATTGTGATAAAATACACATAACATAAAATTTACTATCTTAATCATTTTTAAAGTATACACTTTAGTGGTATTAAATGCATTCATAGCATTTTTCAGCCATCACTAACATCCATCTCCCTAACTCTTCTCATCTTATAAAACTGAAATTCTATACCCATTAAACAAAAGTCCCCATTTCTCCCTAGCTCCAGGCCCTGACAACAACTATTTAACTGTCTGTCTCTATGCTTTTGATTACTCTAAGTATTTCACACACAGTATTTTTTTTTTTTTTTTGATACAGGGTCTTGCTCTGTTGCCCAGACTGAAGTGCAGCGATGCAGTCATGGCTCACTGCAGCCTTGAACTCCTGGGCTGAAGTGATCCTCCCATCTCAGCCTCCCAGGTAGCTGGGACTACAGGCATGCACTACCACACTTGGCTAATTTTTTACTTTTTGTAGAGAAAGAGTCTGGCTATGTTGCCCAGGCTGGTCTCAAACTCCTGGGCTCAAGCAGTCCTCCCACCTTGGCCTCCCAAAGTGCTGGGATTACATGCAAGAGCCACTGTGCCCCGCAAAGTATTTATCTTTCTGTGACTGTCTTATTTCACTCAGCATAATGTCTTCAATGTTCATCCACGTTGTAGCATATGCCAGAATCCTCTTTCTTTTTAAGACTGAATAATATTCCATTGTATGGATATAGCATATTTTGCTTATCCATTCATCTGTTGATGGACAACTGAGTTGCTTTGTTTTAGCTATTGTGGATAATGCTGTTATAAACATGAGTGTACATTAATGTCTTTTTGAGGTGCTGATTTCACTTCTTTTAGGTATACACTAAGAAGTGAAATTGTTGGATTATATGGCAATTACATGTTTAATTTCTTTAATTTTTCTATTTAATATATAATGTCATGTATTTAGGGGGTACATTTGAGTGTTTGTTACATGCAAATAGTGTGCAATGATCAATTCAAAGTAATAGAGGTGTACATCACCAAAAGTGTTTATCAGTTTCATATTGGTATCATCTTCTAGTTACTCTAAGTTAATTAATATTGCTGACAAATATAGTCACTGTAGTTTGCTCTAAAACATTAAAATTCGTTTCTTCTATGTAGTGTGTGTTTGCACCCATAACCAACTTCTCTTCATCTCCCTGCTCTGCTCCCACTCACCATTCCCAGATTCTGGTATCTATCAGTCCATGATATCAAGATTTTTAGCTCTCATGGTATTCATCTTTATGTGCCTGGCTTTTTTCACTTAATATAATAACCTCCATTTCCATCCATGTTGCTGCAAATAACATGATTTCATTATTTTTATGGCCAAATTTCATATGAACAATATTTCAATGTGTATATATACCATGTTTTCTTTATTGATTCATCCATCGATGGGCACTTAGGTGGATTCTGTATCTTTACTATTGTGAATAGTGTTGCTATGAACATAAGAATGCAGGTATTTTTTTGATATACTGATTTACTTTGGACAGATACCCAGTAGTAGGATTACTGGGTCATATAGTAGTTTTTAGTTTATTGAGAAATCTCCATTCTGTTTTTGATAGCAGCTGTACTTATTCATATCCCCGCCAAGAATGTATAGGGATTACTTTTCTCTGCATCCTTGCCAGCATCAGTTATTTTATTTTCTTTTTACAATAGCCATTCTAACTGAGGTGAGATAATATCTCATTGGTTTTGATCTACATCCCACTAATGATTAGTGATGTTGAGCATTTTTGTTTATATTTTCAAAGAATAAAGTTTATTTTATTGATTCTTTATATTGTTATTTTTATTTCTATTTCATTTAGTTCTGCTCTGATGTTTATTATTTTTTTTCTGCTAATTTTGTTTTAATTTGTTCTTGCTTTTTTAGTTCTCTGAAGTACATCATTCGATTATGTGAAATGTTTTCATTTATTAACAAAATATAGTTTTATTACTGTCAACTTTCCTCTTAGCACTGCGTTTTCTGTGGACCATGAGTTTTGGTATGTTGTATTCTCATTTTCATTTATTTCAGGTCATTTTTAGAGCTCCATCTTAAGTTTTCATCAAACCAATTGTTGTTCATGAGCATGTTGTTTAATTTATATTTGTTTAAATATTTTCCTAAGTTCCTCTTGGTATTGATTTCCAGTTTTATTTGATTGTGATCAGAAAAGATACTTCATGATTTTGACTTTTTAAAAATATTCTGAGATATGTTTTGTAACCTAACATTTTGTCAATACTGGAGAAAGTTTTATTTGCTGATGAGAGGAATGTGTATTCTGTATCTGTCAGATTAAATGTTCTGTAAATGTCTTTTACTCACTTTAAGTCTAATGTTTCTTTGTTTTCTGTCTAGGCAGATTTTTACTAGATCTAGTATGAACCTGGGTGTTAATGTGTTGGGTACATATATAATTGTTGTATTTTACTGGATTGATTTCATTATCATATGCAATGAACTTCTCTGTCCTTTTTTCACTGTTTTTGACTTAACGTTATTTTTATCTGATATAAGTGTCACTACTCCTGTTCACTTTTGGTTTCCATTTGCATGAAATAGTGTTTTTCATACCTTTACTTTCAATCTACATGTGTCTTTACAGATAAAATGCATTTCTTCTAGGCAGCATATAGTTGAATCATGTTTTGTGTTTAAAAAAAAAATCCATTTAGCCAGGCTATATCTTTAATTGAAAATTTTAATCAATTTACAATCTGAGTCTTTATTGATATATGAGGTTTTGTTCTGTCATATTGTTTATTGTTTTCTGGTTTTTTTGAATAGTCTTTATTCCTTTTTCCCTTATTGATTGTCTTTGTGGTATACTGATTTTCCATGGTCATACAATTTGAGTCTTTTCTCTTCCTCATTTGTGTGTTTGCTTACCTGTAAGTTTTATGTTTTCATGATGATAACTGTTCTCTCATTTACAAGTTTAGAACTCCATTGAGGATTTCTTGTAAGGCAGGTCTAGTGATAATAAATTCCCTCAACGTTTGCTTGTCTTTTAAAGACTATTTCTCCCTCAGTTATAAAGGATAATTTTGCTGGATATAGCACCCTTGTCTGGCAGTTGTTTATTTTCACTCTGCATATGTCCATCTATTCTCTCCTGGCCAGTAAGAGTTCTGTTAAGAAGTCTGCTATTGGTCTGATGGGGGCTTTTTAATAGGTGACTAGATACTTTTCTTTTTATTTTAGATACTTCTTTTTATTTATTTTATTTTTGTTCTGATGGGGTTATCTGAAAATATCTGTCTTCAAGCTCCAAGATTCTCTCTTCTGCTTAGTCTATTGTTGAAGCTTCCAAGTTTATTTTATATTTCATTCAAGGAATTCTTTAGTTCCAGTTTTTCTATGTTTTCTCTTTTTCTTCTGATATGTATCTCCTTGATAAATTTGTCATTCATATCTTTAAATGTTTTTCTGATTTTTTTGTGTGTTTTTTTTGTTTAGAATTTGTGATATTTCACTGTGCTTTATAATATTATAGTTTGTATTATTTTCTGGAATTTTGTGAATTTCTTTTTTTTTTTTTTTTCCTTGAGATGGAGTCTCAATCTGTTGCCTAGGCTGGAGTGCAGTGACACAATATCAGCTCACTGCAACCTCCACCTCCCAGGTTCAAGCAATTCTCCTGCCTCAGCCTCCTGAGTAGCTGGGAGTACAGACACATGCTGCCATGCCCAGCTAATTTTTTGTATTTTGGTAGAGATGGGGTTTCACCATGTTGCCAAGGCTGGTCTCGAACTCCTGAGCTCAGGCAATTCCCCTGTCTCAGTCTCCCAAAGTGCTTAGATTCCAAGTGTGAGCCACTGCACTGGCCCATGAATTTCTCTTTAATTAGAATCTGTTGCTGAGGAATTAATGTGTTCCCTTGGAAGTGTCATATTTCATTGCTTTTTACCTTATGTTGATATCTGTACACCTGGTCTAATAGTTACTTCTTCCAGTTTTTAAACTTGCTTTCATAGGAGAGGATTTTTTCCTAAAGATTTGTCAATGGCGTTGTTTAGATAGGGCCTTTTAGCTTTGATTATTGGTGCATGTGGTAGTGTATGATATTTTGGCTACAAAAATCACAGCATCAGTGGCATCTGTAATTTCTTCAGTGGCTTACTAAATGGTTACTAGTGGAGGCTCTGGTGAACTAGTGGAGGTTTTGCTGGGGACAGGGATGCCAGGTAGGCCAGTCTTTGGGCCCCAGTGGTGGCATCACTGGACTGAGCAAGCCTGATGCCTGATCTTGAGCCCTAAGTCATGATATGTTGACATCAATGTTAGCAGAACCAGAAGGCCGAATTAATGGACCATACTTGCTAAGATGCCAGTAGTGGTAGCAATGGTTCAGGTGGGTGAGAATATTCTTGGAGCCCTGAGAAGCTGAAATGATGTGGGCAATGGTAGTAGCAGTGGTGGGAAAACTTTCTGGGTCCCATGTGTTATGCACCGGTAGTGGCAGTGGCTGTAGTGTGGCATCACCACTGACAGCACCAGGCATGCAACTCTCTGGCTCTGTGGCAGGAGCACCATGGCACTGCAGAGAGGGAGAGAGAGATCTTGTCCTTCATGTGTGAGCTCAGGCACAGAGGCTACACCATCATTGGGTGTAGAGTTGCTACTCACATATCTACACAGTCTCCAGCTCTCCTTTCCCTTCCTCTGGCAGCAGCAGCAGTGGCAGTTGTGTCTGCATTGGGGGTATGGAGGGGCAGGAGAGGTCCACTCTATATGAGTGAGCCTGAGCATAGAAACTACAGCACCAGTGGAAAGATATCATATTCTCCACTTATAAGGCCAAGCACAGAATTTGTGCCACTCCTGGAGGTAAGGCCACTTCTCACAGCCCCAGACAGGTAACTTTCAGGGTCTGGAAATCACATGCTTTGGATCTCTTTTTGCCAGGGGCTTCCTTTTTGATATGCTGTGCTGTCATTTCCCTGGGGAGTAGTATTTCCTCTGGGCTAGAATACTGGGGACCCCACAGCACCTTTAGGCCCAGCCAGTGCTGTGAAGATATAGAAGCTGTGCTGTCCGGGGCAGGATGCAGTCCCCTGATAGCTGTGCTCTCACAATGGCACCTGGCTACAGCCAAGGTCTCAATTCAGGGGAGGTCAGGGGAGTAAGCAACACAGCATGAGTTACCTGTCTGTTGTAGTTCTCTCACAGTGGCTCCAAATCACTGCTCAGGTGTGTCAAGGATTTTGCAAGTAGAAGAGTTCTATGGTTTGGTAGGGATGTAGACTGCTGAAGTTCTCTCACTTACCCCTTACCTAAAATACTGAGCCCTTTCAGACTCTTGGTTGATCTCAGCAAAGCTGGCTGCTTGTTTCTTTCTTCTGTGCCTTAGATGTTCCCTGTGACTTTCCTGTTAGACTCCAGTATTCTTCCTAGATGTTCTATTTGAGATGAAATTACCAATTCATAACATTTTTTATTTCTGGAGAGGGTATGTATCTGATGTCACTAGTCAGCCATCTTGAAACTGAATCTTGTTTTAAGTTTTTTGAAAAACTGCCATACTGTTTTTCACAGTGGCTGTATCATTTTACAATCCCATCTAAAGTGTGAAGTGCTCCAATTGCATCATATTCTTGCCAATACTTGCTATTTTCTGTGGTTTTTTACAGTAGCAATTCCAAAGGTCCATATCTGATGTCACTAATCAGCCATCTTGAACCTGAATCATGCCTAAGTTTTTAAAAAACTGCCATACTGTTTTCCACAGTGGCTATATCATTTTGCATTCCTATCTAATGTGCAAAGTGCTCCAGCTGCATCATATTCTTGCCAATAGTTGCTATTTTATGTGGTTTTTACAGTAGCAATTCCAAAGGGTGTGAAGTGGAATCTCTTTGGGGTTTTGATTTGCATTTTCATATTGATTAGTGATGATGAGTCTCCTTTTATGTGCTTATTGTTCATTTGTATATCTTCTTTGAAGAAATGTATATTCAAGCATTTTGCCCATTTTGAATCAGTTTATTTTGTTGTTTCTAAATTTTGAGATGTCTCCATATATTTTAGATAATAACCACTCATTAGATACATAATTTGCAAATACTATATCCCGTTCTTCGATATCTTTTTACTCTGTTGATAGTGTCTTTTGATGCACTTTTTAAAACAATTTTATTTCTATTTTAATTCATTTTATGTGATTTTGTTGCTTGTGTTTTTGCTGGCATATCCAATATAATTGGGCTAAATTCAATGCCATGAAGATTTTAATCTTGTATTTTTTTCTAAGATAGTTTTAGGTATTACATTTAAGTCTATTTTTATTTTAAGTTTATATTTGTGTATGATGTTAGATGAGGGTCTAACTTTCTTCTTTTCATTGTGGATATTCATTTTTTCTAGTATCATTTGTTAAAAAGACTATTATTTCCCCTTTAAATTGTCTTAGAATATTTGCACAAAATACTTTGACCACATATTCCAGGGCTTATTTAGGGATTCTTTTTGGTCTATATGTGTGGTTGTTAAACAAGTGCCATATTATTTTTATGCCATAGCTTTGTAGTAAGTTTTGAAATAAAAATGTATTTAAGTCCTACAACAGTATTATTCTGTTTCAAGATAATTTTGGCTATTGAGAACCACTTGAGAGTCCATATGAATTTTAGGATAGATTTTTTACACAAAAAGTGTAAAAAATTTTGGCTATTGAGAACCACTTGAGAGTCCATATGAATTTTAGGATAGAATTTCTACACAAAAAGTCATTAGGATTTTGGATGCTTTCAATCTGTAGATCTCTTTGGGTAGTATTGACATTTTACAATACTAGTTTTCTAATTCATGAACACAGGATGTATTTATTTATGTTTTCCCTTTTTTTTTTTCAGCAATGTTTTGAAGTATCATCATATACTTATGTCTTTCATCTTGATGGCTAAATCCTAAGTATTTTATACATTGGATGCTATTGTAAACTAAATTGTTTAGGTAGTTTTCTTTTCAGATTTTTCATTGTTAGTTCATAGAAATGCAACTGATTTTTAGGTATTGACTTTGTATTCTGATTATCTTTTTAAATCTATTTATTAGTTCCAACAGATTTTTGTAAAATCTTTAGGACTTTTTTCACACACAATTATATCATCTGTAAACAGAGATCATTTTACTCCTTCTTTTTAATTGAGAGGTCTGTTATTTTTGTGGTTGCCTAACTGCTCTGGCTAGAACATCCAGTACTATGTTGAACTGAAGGGATAAAAGCAAGTATCCTTGCCTTCCTCCTAATCTTAGAGGAAAATATTCCAATATTTCAATGTTGAATATGATGTTCAATGCAAATTCTGCATATAAGAATGTTATTATGTCGAAGTATTTCTAGTTGTTGAATGTTTTTATGCTGAAAGGAATTTTGCCAAATGATTTTCCTGTATTGAGATGATCATATAGTTTGTTTTCTTAATTCTGTTAATATAGTATATTGCATTAATTGATTCTTATATGTTGAATCATTCTTGCATTTCAGGAAAAATCATAGTCATGAAGTATAATCCATTTAATATGCTGCGAATTTAGTTTGCTAGTAATTGGTTTAGAAGTTCTGCATCAGTAATATAAAGGAGATTGTTCTATAGATTTCTTATTTTGTAAGATTTATCTTTGTATGACTTAGGTGTCAGGATTATTTTTGCCTCATGGAATGAGTTATGAACTGTTCCCTCCTCTTCAATGTTTTGGAAATGAGGATTGATATGCTCAAATTACTTCTACCTTAAATGTTAAGGCTATCAGGTCCAAGCCTTTTTCCTTGTTGAAAGTTTTGTTTTGTTGTTTGTTGTCTTTTTTAACTGATTCAATCTCCATACTAATTACAGGTCTGTTCAGATTTTCTATTTCTTCATAATTTACTTTTGGTAGCTTTAGTATTTCTAAGAATTCATCAGTTTCATCTAGATTATTCAACTCCTTAGTGTATAATTATTCATAATACCCTCATAATACAGTTTATTTCTGTATAGTGCATAGTAATGTTCCACTTTCATTTCTTATTTGAGTAATTTTGGTCTGTTCCCTCTTTTAGTACATCTAGCTAAAAATTTGACAATTTTGTAAATTGTTTCAAGGAACCAACTTAGGGTTACATTTATATTTTTCTGTTTTTCTATTCTCTAATTTATTTCTCTATGTTCAAATATTTATTATTTCTTTATTTTTGCTAGTTGTGGGTTTAGTTTGTTATTCCTTTTTAGTATTTTAAGTTGCAATTTTAGGTTGTTACTTTCACATTTTTCTTATTTGGTTAATTAAAGGATGTATGATTATAAATTTCCTCCATAGAACTGCTTCTATTGCACCCTATAGGTTTTGGTAATGTTGTATTTTATTTTTCTTTCATCTCTAAGTATTTTCTAATTTTCCTTATAATTTCTTATTTGATCTATTCTTCAATCCATTTGGTTATTTGATACTATGCCATTTAATTTTCACAAATTTGTGACTTTATCAGTTTAGCTTCTGTTACCAATTTCTAACTTTATCTTGTGGTCAGAAAAGATACTTTGTATGCAATCTCTCATTTTACATCTATTAAGACTTAATTTGTGGTCTCACACATGGTATAGCTTGGAAAATGTGTCATGTGCCCTGCTGTTGCTAAATAGAGTGTTCAGTATATTTATATTTGATTTAGTTGATTTCTTGTATAATGTGTTTTAATCCTCTATGTGCTCATCTCATGTCTGGCTATGCTGTACATTATAGAAAGTAATGCACTGAAGTTTCTATTATTGCATATCTATTTTGCCCTTTAATTCTGTTCATTTTACTTTATATATTTTGATAACTTGTTATTAGGTGACTAAATATTTATAATTGTTACATATTCTTGCTACATTTGAAACTATTATTAATAGATAATGTTCTTCATTGTTTCTCATAAATTTTTCCTATATAAAATTTATTTTGTTTGAGAGCATAGCCAGTTCTGCTCTCTTTCTTCTACTATTTTCATGGAATATCTTTCCATCATTTCATTTTCAATCTACTTGTGTGTTTGGATTTAAAATGAGTCTCTTGTAGACAGCTTATAGTTGGCTTCTGTGTTTTCTTTGTTTTAAAGTTTTTTTCTTTTAATGTTTAAGTTATTTATTTTTCCTTTGTTACTTGTGCTTTTGGTGTCATATGTTTCTTTTTTTTTCCTTTTTTTTTTTTTGTTTTGTTTTGTTTTGTTTTTTGAGATGGCGTTCTGCTCTGTCACCTAGGCTGGAGTGCAGTGACATGATCTCAGCTCACTGCAATCCCTGCCTCCTGGGTTCAAATGATTCTGCAACCTCAGACTCCTGAGTAGCTGTGATTACAGGTGTGCACCACAGTGCCCAACTAACTTTTTAAAATCTATTCTTCTAATCTCTGTTTTTTGATTGAAGAGTTAAATACATTTACATTTAAAGTAATTACTGATAAGTATGGCCTTACATCTGCCATTTGCTATGTTCTTCCTATGTTTGTTATAACGATTTTTACCTTTACAGTCTGCATTGCTGTTTACTTTTATATTGAGTTTTTGTGGTATAACATTTAAATTTCTTTCTCACTTCCTTTTGTGTATATTCTGTAGCTCTTATCTTAGTAATTCTTTTTTTTTTTTTTTTTTTTTTTTTTTTTTTTTTTTTTTTGAGACGGAGTTTTGCTTTCGTTACCCAGGCTGGAGTGCAATGGCGCGATCTCGGCTCACCGCAACCTCCGCCTCCCGGGTTCAGGCAATTCTCCTGCCTCAGCTTCCTGAGTAGCTGGGATTACAGGCACGCGCCACCATGCCCAGCTAATTTTTTTGTATTAGTAGAGACGGGGTTTCACCATGTTGACCAGGATGGTCTCGATCTCTTGACCTAGTGATCCACCCGCCTCGGCCTCCCAAAGTGCTGGGATTACAGGCTTGAGCCACCGCGCCCGGCCTCTTATCTTAGTAATTCTTAAGGTGTATTAGTTCGTTTTCAAACTGCTAATAAACATATACTTGAGACTGGGTAATTTATAAAGGAAAGGGTTTTAATTGACTCACAGTTCAGCACTGCTAGGGAGGCCTCAGAAAAGTTACAATCATGGTTGAAGCAGAAACAAACATGTCCTTCTTCACATGGTGGCAGGAAAGAGAAGAATGAGAGCTGAGAGAAGGGGGAAGGCCCTTATAAAATCATCAGGACTCATGAGAACTTAATCACTATCATTAGGCTAGTATAAAGGAGCTGCCCCCATGATTCAATTACCTCCCACCAGGTTCCTCCCATGAAATGTGGGGATTATGGGAACTACAATTCAAAATGAGATTTGGGTGAGGACACAGACAAACCATATCATTCTGCCTCTGGCCCCACCCAAATTTCATGTTCTCACATTTCAAAATAAAATCATGTCTTCCCAACAGTCTCCCAAAGTCTTAACTCATTCCAGCCTTAACTCAAAAGTCCAAGTCTAAAGTCTCATCTGAGACAAGGCAAGCCCCTTCCACCTATGAACCCATAAAATCAAAAGCCAGTTAGTTACTTCCTAGATACAATGGAGGTACAGAAATTGGGTAAATATACCCATTCCAAATGGGAGAAACTGGCCAGAAAGGAGCAGCAGGCTCTATGTGAGTCCAAAATCCAGTAAGTCATTCATTAAACCTTAAAGTTCCCAAATGATCTACTTTGACACACTGATGCAAGAGGCAGGGTCCTATGGGCTTGGGCAGCTCTGCCCCTGTAGCTCTGCTAGGTACAGTTCCCATCCAAGCTGCTTTCATAAGTTGGTGTTGAGTGCCTACAGATTTTCCAGGTGCATGATGCAAGCTGTCACTGGATCTACCATTCCGGGGTCATTAGTATGGTGGCCCTCTTCTTACAGCTCCACTTGAAAATGTCCCAGTGGGGACTCTTTGTGGAGCCTCTGACCCCACATTTTCCTTCTGCACTGCCCTAGCACAGTATCCATGAGGTCCTCACCCCCGAAGCAAACTTATGCCTGGACATCTAAGCATTTCCATACATTCTCTGACATCTAGATAGAAGTTTCCAAATCTCAGTTCTTGACTTCTGTGCACCTGCAGGCTCAGTACCATGTGCAAGCTGTCTAGGCTTGGGGCTTTCAGCCTCTGAAGCCATGATCTGAACTGTACCTTAGCCCCCTTTAGCCATAGCTGGAGTGGCTAGGATGCAGGGCACAAAGTCCCTAGGCTGCACACAGCACTGGGGCCCTGGGTCTGGCCCAGAAAACTATTTTTTCCTCTTAAGTCTCCAGGCCTTTGATGGGTCAGTCTGCCAAAAAGGTCTCTGACATCCCCTGGAGACATTTTTTCCATTGTCTTGGAGATTCGCATTTGGCTCTTTGTTACTTAAGAAAACTTCTACAGTAGGTTCAAATTTCTCCTTAGAAAATGACTTTTGCTTTTCTTCTGCAATGTCAGGCTGCAAATTTTTCAAACTTTTATTCTCTGCTTCCTCTTGAACACTTTGCTGCTTACAAATTTCTTCTACTGGATACCTTAAATCGTCTCTCTCAAGGTCAAAGTTCCACAGATCTCTAGGGCAGGGGCAAAATGCTGTCAGTCTCTTTGCATAACAAGAGTGAACTTTGGCCAGGCTCGCATTGGCTCACGTCTGTAATCCTAGTACTTTGGGAGGCTGAGGTGGGTGGATCACCAGAGGTCTGGAGTTCGAGATCAGCCTGGTCAACATGGTGAAACCCCATCTCTACTAAAAATACAAAAAATTAGCTGAATGTGGTGGCAGGCACCTGTAATCCCAGCTACTTAGAAGGCTGAGGCAGGAGAATTGCTTGACCCAGAGGGCAGAGGTTGCAGTGAGCTGAGATTGCACCATTGTAGTCCAGCCTGGGCAACAAGAGTAAAACTCCATCCCCAAAAAAACAAAAACAAAAGCAAAAGAGTGACCTTCACCCCAGTTGCCAATAAATTTCTCATTTCTATCTGAGACCACCTCAGCCTGGACTTTATTGACCATATCACTATCAGCATTTTGGTCAAAGCCATTCCACAATTCTCTAGGAAGTTACAAACTTTCCCACATCTTGTTGTCTTAGCCTTCCAAGACTGTAGGAAGTTACAAACTTTCTCACATTTTCCTGTCTTTTTCTGAGTTCTCCAAACTGTTCCAACCTCTGCCTGTTACCAAATTCCAAAGTTGCTTCCACATTTTCATATCTGTACAACAGCAACCCACTATCTGGTACCAATTTACTGTATTAGTTTGTTCTCACACTGCTAATAAAAACATACCTGAGACTGGGTAATTTATAAAGGAAAAAGATTTAAATCACTCACAATTTAGCATTGCCTGGGAGTCCACAGAAATCTTACAATCATGGTGGAAGGTGAAGGGGAAGCAAGACATGTCTTCACATGGCCAGAACAGGAGGAAGACAACTTTCCTATATACCAGTAACAGCCAAGCTGAGAGCCAAATCAGAAAAACAACTGTGTTCACAACTGCCACAATAAGAATAAAATACCTAGAAATACAGCTAACTAGGGAGTTGAAAGTTCTATACAATGAGAATTACAAAACACTGCTTACAGAAACCTTTGAAGACACAAACAAATGGAAAAAAATATACCATCTTCATGAATGGCATATTAGTCCATTTTCAAACCACTATAAAAATACTACTTGAGACTTGGCAATTTATAAATAAAAGGAGTTTAATTGACTCACAGTTCTGCATATAACTGAATGCTTTCAGGATCAACTAGGTCAAATCTTGAATGCCTTGCTGCTTAGAAATTTCTTCCACCAGATACCCTAAATCATCTCTCAAGTTCAAAATTCCACAGATTTCTAGGGCAGAGGCAAAATGCCACCAGTCTCTTCGTTAAGTCATAGGATGAGTGACCGTTACTCCAATTTCCAACAAGTTCCTCTTCTCCATCTGAGGCCACCTCAGCCTGAGCTTCATTGTCCATATCAGTATCAGCATTTTGGTCAAAATCATTCAACAAGTCTCTAGGAAGTTTCAAACTTTTCCATATCTTTCTGTCTTCTTAGCCCTTCAAATTGTTCCAACTTCTGCCTGTTACCCAGTTCCAAAGTTGCTTCCACATTTTCAGTTTATCTTTGTAGCAGTACCCAACTTTGAGTTGATTTTTGTATATGGTGAAAGGAAGGGATCCAGTTTCAATTTTATGCATATAGCTTTCCAGTTCTCTCAGCACCATTTATTAAGTAGGAAATCCTCTCCTCATTGCTTGTTTTTTTCAGGTTTGTCAAATATCAAATGGCTGTAGGTGTGCATTCTTCTTTCTGGGTTCTCTATTCTGTTTCATTGGTCTATGTGTCTATTCTTGTACCAGTACCATGCCGTTTTGATTACTGTAGCATTGTGGTATAGACTGAAGTCAAGTAGTGTGATACCTCCAGCTTTGTTCTTTTTGCTTAGGATTGTCTTGGCTATTCAGGATTTTTTTTGAGGGGGAGGTTCCATGCAGAGAACAAAATGTAGAATTACAAGCCAAAGTTACAATAATACTATATTTAGACTAATAAGTAATTGCTTTTCTTTAATGTACAAGTATTTTAAATTATTTAGAAAACAAAGTAGAATTACAAACCAGTATTACAATAATACTAGATTTTATAACTACTCATGCATTTGCATTTGTTGAGATCTTTATTTCTTCATAGGGCTTCAATTTACTGTCTTGTATCTTTTCATTTCACCTTGAAGGACTTCCTTGAGCATTTTTTTTTTTTGAGATGGAGTTTCACTTTTGTTACCCAGGCTGGAGTGCAATGGCACGATCTTGGCTCACCGCAACCTCCGCCTCCTGGGTTCAGGCAATTCTCCTGCCTCAGCCTCCTGAGTAGCTGGGATTACAGGTGCGTGCCACCACACCCAGCTAATTTTTGTATTTTTAGTAGAGACGGGGTTTCACCATGTTGACCAGGATGGTCTCGATCTCATGACCTCGTGATCCACCTGCCTCGGCCTCCCAACGTGCTGGGATTCCTTGAGCATTTTTTACAGAGCAGATCTAGTGGTAGTGACTCACTCAGATTTTGTTTATCTGAAATTTCTTCCTTACTTTTTAAGAACACTTTGCCAGACATCGGAATTTTAGTTGACAATTTTCTTCTTTTAGCTTTTAAATATATTGGCCCACTGTTTTATTACCTCCAGTGTTCTAATGAAAAACTCTATTTGAAATCTTACTGAGAAGCCCTCATATGTGGCTAGTCATTTATCTCTTGCTACTTTCAAATTTCTCTCTGTCTTTCAAATTTTTGATCATAATATGGCTTGGTGTGGGTCTCTTTGAGTTCATCTTGGAATCCATTGAGCTTTTTATATATCTTCTACATTTGATTCTTCCTTTATTTTCTTTTTCTTTCTTTCTTTTTCTTTCCTTTCTTTCTCTCTCTCTTTTTCTTTCTTTTTTGGAGATGAAGTCTCACTCTGTCACCCAGGCTGGAGTACAGTGGCGTGATCTCAGCTCACTGCAACCTCTACCTCCCAGGTTCAAGTGGTTTTCCTGTCTCAGCCTCTTGAGTACCTGGGATTACAGGCATGCATCACCATGCCCAGATGATACCTGTATTTTCAGTAAAGACGAGGTTTCACCATGTTGGCCAGGCTGGTCTCAAACTGCTGACCTCAAGTGATCCACCTGGCTTCGCCTCCCAAAGTGCTGGGATTACAGGTGTGAGACACTGTGCCCAGCTTAATACTTATTTCTTAAAGGCAAGTTAAAACAATTGTATATATGGGTTTCTAGTTGTTTAATTTGATGTTCCTGAGGGAAGATAACCACTGGAGGATTCTATTCTACAGTCTTGTTCTGCCTCATCTCAACAAACATTTGAATCTTTATTACATTATTATTACTAAATCCTTAATTACTATTGAATTATTTGAATCTTTCTCGAAGGTTAAATTACTTGAATCTTTATTAGATCTAACGTGGTAACCCTGGAAGTCAGATTTCCTTCATTTCTCCAGAATTTATTAGTGTTTTTTTTTTGTTTTGTTTTTATTTACTGTTTTTGTGGGGTTTGATTGCTGTAGGCTGTCTCTGTGTCAAGGATCAGCCTAAGGTGAAAACCTAATGTTTTCTCAGGTCTTTTCTGATTCTAAACCTTTTCCTGGGCATGCACAGTCATTTTCTAATTTTCCTCATATATACAGTTGCTTTTGAATGTCTTAGTCTTTATCTTCCCAAAAGAGAAAAGGTAAAAATGAAGGGGAGAAAGAATGCAGGTCTTTTAAATCACCTGGAATTCACTTTAGTTGGAAGAGAATAGGTTTTCAATAATGGGTATAACTTCAAGAACAGTGTTCACCCACATCTTTTGTTTGGCATGCCTGTGGCCAACAGCTGAAATTAGTGATCAGAGCACAGTTCCCATATAGTAAAGAGCAGGGTGCTTTTTGCACACCCTGGCTCCTACAAATTGTGTACAGGCTGCTTCAGAAACATGTGCACAGCTAGCTTTACGGGACTAGGGGTGGGGGATGGATAGATGATACTGTGCTAAACTTTGTAATTAACCAAAATTAATTATAAATTACAATCGAAGTCTTCCCCTGGATGTTGCAAGCCTTCAATCGACTCTAGAACTCAAAAATAGTTATATTAGACAGATTTTGACACTGCTATGTTTTGTTTAGGTAAGGAGAAAGATTCCTGGTGCTTCCTACTCCATCATCTTCCCAGAGATCCCTCTATGTCAATAACATTTTGAAAATGTTTAAGTTTCTGTTAAGTTCTTTTGAATTTTAAGCTTTTTGAGAAATTTGGTTTATTTCAGGAATTTGTCTATAGGAGTTCTTTATCTCTTTTAAGTGTGACAAAAGACTGGGATCAAACAGGATGATTTCTATCACTTAGTGACATGAACAAGCTTGACTTCTACATTTTTTCCTGAGAGCATTGAATAAAGTCTGATATTTTGTATGACCGTGACCTAAACCAAGTTCCCATGAGCAATAATGTGATAAAGAAGAACTCAATAAATTTCTCTTCATTTTTAATGCTGTATTATTTTATAAATTCTCCTTAAAAATAAATTATTTCAGCATCCAAAGCACTGGAGTACATGAAAGGCTAATTTTTCCCTCTACGTATACTTTTTCCATGTGCAGAAATCTATTGAGAAAAAAAAATTGTATAATGCTTCATATTCTTTACTCATTGCATACACACAAAAACCAAAATGATGGTTAGTCAAGAAATTAATTTATCTAGGCAGGACACATTTAAGCTGATGTAAATCAACATTTTGTGAAGTATATTATAATTACCATTCTCAACAGTTGTAAAGTCCTTTAGAGCTTACAGACTATTTGCGTATACCATTCTGGAAGCATCCAGAGTCCCAGGTTACAGAGAAATTTCAAGGAAAGCCTGTATGGTTAAATAAGGCTATTGTTTAATCCCCCATAGACTATTGATAAAAAAGGGTTGAAGAGGTTAAGTGCTCTTATTAGAATCATGAATCTAATTACAGAAACACAGCTCTAGAACCTAGAGGTTTCTTGCCTTTATTTTGTACCTCTTTGAATAGCAAAAATAATTTTAAAAAAATATAATTAGAAATACCTTCATTATGAAGAGTAAGTATATTAAATATACATGGCAAATATGTATGGAAAGAGTGTGTGTGTGTGTGTGTGTGTGTGTGTGTGTGTGTAGACACAGATATAGATGGAGATATAGATATAGATGGTTTTTTATAACTTTAGGTTGCAGGAAACCAATGATACCCACATCTGCCCCTGTGTATAGCGTAAACCTATTTCTTTTTTTAAATCCACATTTCCAGATTTACCATGCTAAATCATCATCTCTTTGAAGCTCATCCAAAATCAAACCACTATCAGCATTTGCACTCAGTCTTCTGGTATTTTTTTTTATATTCTTATCCATTCCTTTGCTTTATCTTTCTTGTTAATTTATTTCTCCCTCTTTTTCCAATTTCAAACCCAAACTTACTTGTGACCTCTTTGTATCAGTAATGCTAAGGGCAAAGCCCGTAATTTTATTATAGAAAATTCAGCACACTCCTACTTGATTATATAATATTCTCTAGTTCATATCATCACTAATAATTTGAGTGTAAAATAAGGAGAAGGGTTTGGAATGTGAGCCCAAAGTAAGGATCCTGGTCCATCTTTAGTAGGGCACAATGTTTTTAAGATAATGCTTCCCAAGCCAGGGTCATGGCTTGCACCTGTAATCCCACCTACTCTAGAGGCTAAGGCAGGAGGATTATTTGAGGCCAGGAGTTCAAGACCAGACAGAGCATCATAGTAAAACCTCATTTCTAAAATTATTTTTTTTAAGTTATTCAGGCATGGTGGCATGCTCCAGTAGTCCCAGCCACTCCAAAGATGTGGAAGGAGGATCCCTTGAACTCAGGAGTTTGAGGCTGCAGTAAAATATGATCACTGTACTTTAGCCTGGGAAACAGAGCTAGATGCTCTTTCTAAAAAATAACTTTTAAAAAAGATAATGCTTTCAGATTCATTGTCCCTTGTTAGCACTGTGTAACTTTCAACTTCTTGTTATCCTTGCCAATGTAAAGAATTAAGTCTCCTGTAAAACGTAGAGGATTATTTACATACATGTACGTTTAAAGAATAAGTAGTAGAAGATTCTATGCATACCTTTATTTTTTACAAACATTATCCTTAGTATTATAATTATCTAAAATGCCAGATATAGGTGATGGGGAGGAAGGCAGCAAACCACATTGCCATGTGTGTACCTATGCAACAATCCTGCATGTTCGTCACATGTACCCCAAAACCTAAAACACAATAAAATATAAAATATAAATAAAATAAACTAAAAAAGTACAAACTTAAAAATTTAGAGTAAAAATCACATATAATGCTGTGTTATATGTATTTTTTTATTAACTAATGGCAGTGTGATTCTTCAACCTCCCATATCTCCACTGTTAGGCTGCTTATGTCATTCCTGTATCCCATACCAAAGTGACTTTGCAATGCATCTTTAGAAAGTGACTTTTTAAGAGGAGTTTTCTTAAATAAAAAGCTTAACCTAGCCCTTCTATGCTGTCTACACAGAGAAACTTTCTCCTTGCCATGAATAAGAGTTTTTAACCATTTTGTAAAACGTGTTACATCCAATTTAGTAAAGCAGAAATAGTGTGCTGTGTTTAGCTATTAAGCTGATTTGAGATTCCCAAAGGCAGATTTGGCATTTTATTTATGCTTCTATTCTCAGCTCCTAATACAGTTTTGGCTCCTAATATGAAAACTTTCTCTTTTTGAGTGAATAATCTTTAAGTTTGTCATTAATGCCTTGATTCTCTAATTAATTAAAACTTGTCTATATAGATTATAAAACATAAAATAATCTGACATTATTTCTAAAGGTATAATGAACAGTTGAAAAAAATGAGGGTTTATGCATATTGATAGCATATTTTCAAAAACCAAAACATACAAAGTTGAACTATTACATTTTTCATAAACAACAAAAGATTACTCACTAACTTCATAGGCAAATATAAATTAGAATGAAAGTAGCTAGCAGTTTTAAAGTATAAAAGCATCCCCATATATCACAAAAATATAAAAATCATACAATAAAAGAAACTAGCATATTTTTTCTGCATAAGAAAAGAAAAATTAGAAAATCAAAGCCTCAATTAATAAATTGTCATAATATAAAGAAAATTTAGGCTCATAGTATTTTTAGAGTTACTCTTCCCCATTTTATCTGAGTTTGTATCATTTAAACTTTTACTACCTCCCTACCGAAATGTATAGAAGTATTCAAACCAAGTCACTTTCAAGAATATGGTGTCATGAATTAACTGTTTTAGAATTTACTACAAATATATTGCTAGTCTAACTTCTGGCACAGAATGTAAAAGTAATATAGCTGATGCAAACTCACTTGGGCCTCAGGTTGTCATTCCCATCAAGAGCTTCAGTAAACCTAGACTATGCAAGGTACATTGAATTTTCTCATCACAAGTTCCATTATCAGAGGATACTACACACTGATATCTGCCACTTGGAGAACATGTATCACCTTTTCTTACCCAAACTTTATCTTGCCTTAGTGCCAAATTATGTATTTCTTTAAAGTTTTCTTCTCAGGACCCACCTGGTTATGATGCCAGGAAGACTCTAGATGCTCTTGCTAAAGTTTTCTTGCAGGTGGAACACAAGTGACATAAATATTCATGACAATAAATGCTCCTTTTATGCTGTTTAGGCTCTGCCAGTAATTTGTTCTCTCTTGGTACTTCAGTAGAATGTTGTTCTGTTCTCTGTTAATTCTATTTCTCTTGTTGCAGACAACTAATTCCCTTAAAATCTTTTTGTTTGTTTCTTTGCTTTTCACTTTTGTTTGCCATTTAAGAAAACTAGAGCACTTGATTTTACCATATTTATGCAGACTTGATTTTCTGAACATGTCATCTTATTAGAAGATGGCACATAAAACAGTAATGAACCTATTGTAGCTGATTTCTTTTTTTACTTGTATAAATATTGCCTATCAGTTCCTAGTCTGTCTCTGCCTTTATCTCTTTTTCTCCCTCTCTCTTTCTGATTCTTGCCCACTTTATCATTATGTTACTTATTATATGACAGGACATGTAGACAGCATAAATTTAGAAGCATGCAAAATTTATTGACTGCTATATTTTATTATTAAAAGACAAAAACATGATAATAATGGTTTTCAAAGTATTGTGCTTATTATGATTTTCCACAAAAAGGAAATATATATGAAATGGAATATTATAAATCATAATACATAGTTAATTTTTCAAAATTTTTATGTACTATCATTCTCCTAAAAATAGATTGAGTAAATTAGTAACAGGGACATTTTATGCTTACATCTTTAAATAGGCTTGCATCTAATTGCATTACTGATTATTTTCTATATTCTTTTACATAAATTTTTTTATCTATAGTTTTTGAAAGCAAATCAAAACTGTAACATTGCCATGTTATTAACAAGGTCAAATACATAATTAACATTTGTGTAGTATATATCGCTATGTAATGAAGTTGTGTTAACACCATTTAAGAAGGATATAGATTGGACGACTTGAAGCTGATAGATGGGAACACAGAATTTAAAAGCATACAATCTGCAAATGAAAGGTTTGCAAAATGCCAATTTAATATTCAGTTCAATAATACGGTCACAAATATTAAAATTAAGTGCATATACAGGAAATCAATTATTCTAATTTTCAACTTTCAAACATTAATGTAAAAATGGCATGTTGCAGATGAAAAGGTGTTTTAATTACCTGTTATTTTGATGTTAATTTACAATCTTAAACTTCCTGATCCTTCCACCCCAGCATAGGTATTTTCTATAAATTAATAGAAATATTAATTGGTTAAATTGCAGATTGATTTTTGTAAGAATAACAACAGAGAAAATAATAATTTTTAGCCTTGACTTATCTGTGGATCACTGAGCAGACTACAATTATGAGCAAAAGAAAACTTACATTAAATTTAGGTGAGAAAGTAGAAACAGGAAATTAATATGTTGTCAAATAACAACATAACAGAATTTTTCTGCCTAAAATCTGTGTTGGAAATGTGTGCAAAAGGTATTTATCTCTTGTTCTATACCACTTACCCCAGTAAATGACATATTCACCTTATCTTTGATTACTGTTTGTACTTCTGCACCCAACAAATAATCTCTATTATCCAATTATCTAGTTCTTATAGGTCTTTCTCTCATTTTATTTCATCTGTTGCAATGACCCTCATACAGTTTTTCACTGTTTCAAATATGCATTAATAAGAAAGCTTAAAATTGTTTTTCTGATCACAAAGTTTTCTATAACCTTATCTTTTGACCTGCTAAATAGTATCCGGAGATATTGTCTATTTGTCAAATCACTTAACACTTTTCACAGATATGTTGGTTGCCCTTAGGAGAAACCTAAACCCATTCTATCTGGCCACCAGTTCCCTTCAAGTCTTCTCAGGGCTCTACGAATCAGGCCCCGTCTCTGACAGATGCCATTTTTCATACCTGTTTCAGAGCTGTATTTAAAATGAGGACTTCTTTCTTTTCCAGATCCTCATGACCTAAGGATAATTGATTCGGGGGACTAGAAAGAAATCAATCAACCTTCCAAAAATATCTATCCCCCACCTACTATGTACATAACACTAAATAAACAAATACAGAAGACAAAAATCCTCCTACCATCTAATAAGTGCTTACTTTTTGCTGGGCTTATGTTTATAGCATTCTACATTCAGTGTTGTACTATGTCCTAACAATTTCGAAACAATTTTCATTAGCCTTCTTTTACAAATAAACTATTAGAGACTTTAAATAATTTTTTTTTTTTTTGAGTCAGAGTCTTGCTCTGTTGCCAGGCACCAGTCTAGAGTGCATTGGCACGATCTCAGCTCACTGCAACCTCTGCCTCCCGGGTTCAAGCAATTCTCCTGCCTCAGCCTCCCAAGTAGCTGGGACTACACCACCACGCCTAGGTAATTTTTGTATCTTTTAGTAGAGAGGGGGTTTCACCATGTTGGCCAGGATGGTTTCGATCTCTTGACCTCGTGATCCGCCCGCCTCGGCCTCCCAAAGTGCTGGGATTACAGACGTGAGTCACCGCGCCCAGCCTGACTTTAAATAATTTTATGTTATTCAACTAAAACAGGGCAAAGCCATTTGAAAGTGTAAGCTCAGAAGCACTACTATTTGTGAATGCAAAGACTCTAGATATTTTAGTTTGTTGCCTGGCTCATGGTCTCTGCTCAACAGTGTATGACTGAGAGAATGCAGATCACTATGCTGTCTCTCCTTAGCGCCAGGTTTCAAGGAGTTTACAGTCTGTGAATGTGACAGGGCTAACATAGAAGGTTAGTTAGCACTTCCTTCAGTTTATATTTACTGAATGCCCACTGTGTTGTACACAATATTAAGCACACTGAATATGCAGCAGTAAAAATAGATCTGTTAGATATATAGAAGATAGATGGATGGATGGATGAATGGATGGATGGAAGACAGAAAGATAGAGGCAGATAGAAAAGTGATTGCCTTCATGGAGCTCACAATCTGGTAAAAATAGAGAAAATAAGTATCTCAAATACTAGAAAGTGATATTTCTAATATAGATAAAAATGTAGCATAATAGGAGGTAGTGTAATAAAATCTACCAGCAGCAAATGCTATAGGAATTCATACTGCATCATTTAAAATGTTTTAAAGAAAATAATAAAAAGGAAACTTCATTTTTCTGGTTTAAAATCTTTTAGAAATTCATAAATATAAATTTCCTTTCTAAGTATGTCAGTTAAAATATACTACTTACTTTTAAGATGTAATGTTATTTGTGTATGTTTATTGGGGTCATTTTTATTATTTTATTTTAGTCCTAAATACATGCAATCTACTTCATAGGTAATTGATATTTGACATTGAGCATACATTCAGTTTTTGAATCAGAGTGATTTTACAAGTTACTTAGATTTAGCTCAGAATTCCTTCCAGAAAACACTATGGATGCAAGAAATATTTAGAATTTGGTTCTCTACAAATTTGAGTAATGAAAAACATATGTATTTGTATAGATCCAGTTCCAGATATTTTATCTCTCGCACAGTTTGGCATCTTATTTATTTAGAGGCTAGGAGGAAGAAAATGTGACCTTAAAGTATACCTAACATTTAGAACTTGTGATTTCAGGGGATGAATAAGTCCAAAATTGTATCTCCTTGAAATTTGTTTCCAGAATGTTAGCTGCAAAGCAAGTTATATATAGCAGTAAATGCATGCTTAATTTGTGCAGAAATCATGGTGTGATGAATACAATTAAGAGCCTCGGAGGGAATAATTATATTACTGCATAAAGCTGGTTGTTCTCAAATTGCTTGGTGCCTGGACTTTAAATTGGCCTGATTTCCTGTTGTGAAAGTCATCCATAGCAGCAACACAACTGCAGCAGGAATGGCGTAGTTTCAAAGTCACACAGAAAACATATTCTTTCTGATCAATTGCCATATATTCTTGTTTAAAGGCAAAAAAATTGGCAACGGGCATATCAAAGTTGATTAAACTGATAAATTAAAATTCATTAGATCATGTACATTGTTATGTCTATTATTCAGAAGAGGTTTTTTTTTTTTTAACAAGATTGACTAAGCTGCTTATAACTGTAAGTTTTTAAGTACCTACACATAAAAAATTTAACTGGATTGTTTAAAGTAAATAACATATTTATTTCATGATCCCTAGATTACTAGTGCCTTGAAATAAATAGATGGAATTTTAGGGTACACCTTTCAGAACATAATCATTTATAGTAAAATCTGAATGTAACTGTTTAGTCTTGTATAAAAACTCCATATTATTTTGGAATTATACATTGCTAAATGTTATCATACATCATATCATATATCATATGTTTAGCTTTGACTGAGGAAGCATTATTGGATCTTAAATAATTGTTCATTTCTTAATAAATATGCAATCAATCATTTTTACTACTAAAAATTTATAATTAACTTACATGAAGCTTTTCATATCTAGGCCTTAAAATAACAATTTCTGATCTATAATAATCAAGCAACAAGGAAAAGATGACAGGACATGGAGCACAGTCTTTTACTGATGAGGTTAGAGCTACCGTCTTGAAAAAGCTTAAGTGAAACTAGAAAGTAATGGTTTTTGGCAATAGGTTAAAGAGGTAAGGGAAGCATTTTCAGCCAAGATAAACAGGTTATTTAAGAATCCAGAAAAACCCTTTAGAAAACTTCTAGCTCAGGGATGCAATATTCCTACAGGCCCATGGCAGCCAACACTCACCATCCACCATACTCCTGATTGCAGATTTCATACAGAAGTGAACTTGGAATCACACATAGCACCAGGAAGCAATTACTAATTGATTGTGGCTTGCAATCACTATGTTTCTAGTTGCAGTTCATGACCTATCAGAACAGATGAGGAGATGGAGGCCTGAAGAAGCTGCAAGATTTATCAAATACTTGACTGCTCAAAATGGGAGAACTGTGGCTAGAGAGTCATCTCTCAGAGATAGCATAATGCTAGTTCTCTTGCTAATGCTCTGATATTCTTGCCAATAAGTGAGGTTGTTTGTCCAGATATATTGTTCTGCCATTTTCTCACTGGCCTCTTGATCTCTGTAGATGATCCGGAGAAGCTGAAATTCCTTATATTCCATTTCTTTGTTTTTTATTTATTCTTTTATTCCTTCATTTAACAATTTTGTGTGTGTGTGAATGGTAATGTACACAATGCTAGATGCTGGGGTAATTACATGAGCAATTTGTGGATACTACTTGGAACATAGCTAAGACAAAACATGGCTAGAGGTCCCATTCTTATTATACACCTAATAGATTTTGATTTATATTCAAAATGTAAAGATTATGCAACTGGAAAGCCTGGAAAATTTGGGCCAATTCCCATCCAATGAAAAGCAGGAAATTGAGTATGAATAGCCACAAGACAGTTGATTCAAGTAATCTAACTTGGGCTTCTCTTCATTATCTTTGAAAACCCTGAAGAGTTTGCTAATGGAACTGTTAACAAAAAATAAACATGAAATAAGATTTTTTCTTTCTTCTTTTCAAATGCATTTTAAGTTCTACCTCACTTTCATCTACCATGAAGGCACACATGAACATAAACACAATCAAGAATCTTTATTCTTTTCTTTTTTTTTTGAGACAGGGTCTCTGACACCTGTGCTGAAGTGGTACAAATCAGTGGAGTGATCATAGCTCATGGCAGCCTGGACTTCCTGAGCTCAAACAATCCTCAGCTTTAGAGTAGCTGTGACTACAAGCACACATCACTATGCCTGGCAAACACAATCTATAATCTTAAAATAAAGATGCTACTGACCTATCTGGGGGGAAAAGTGATGGGCGAGAAGAACTGATTTTAATTTGTAACAGCTCTGAATTCAAACTGAATTGCCAAGTATACTGATGTACCACATTTCTGATACAACTTTCTAAATTTAGCAATGTATTCCTTGGCCAAGAATATGCTATATAGTTTAAATGGAGATTTAGACCTTGGACTTGGTCACATTCACATTCTTTCTCTAACTAGATGAGCATACTTGTTTACAATTTAAGAGATAATTGTAGTTCTATTGATTCTTAGTGATTTGAATTAAAAACCACATAAATTAATAGGAGGACCACTAATGCTCAGCATACACTTGAATTTACAAGTACAACAGTAATCATGTTATTCACCATAAAAAACTTTATCTGTTTTACTTATTTTATCATTGCAAAATGGTATTGTTACTATCCTTAATTATCTGGACTGGCACAGTTTTAAGAGAAAGAAAATTGATCTGGTAGACATAAATAAATAAACAAAAACAAAAATAAATGCATTCTATTACTGAGCAGAGAACCTAAAAGTGATGGGAATCAGACTGATGTCTAAAATGGAAGAAAACAGAAGTACATTTGTTTTTAAAACATCATTCTTTTCCTTTTATCAGCTAGTATCTGGTTGTTGCCCTTAATAAAACCGATAGAAAAATATAAATGCCACAGAAGTGTAATTATGTTAAAAATAGTAAACACTTGGACAGCAAAAATGTCCATGTTTAATCCTTGAATTAGTTTCAGCAGTTTCTTAATGCCTTAAACATAATAGGTCATTAAGTAGGATCTTTTGGGATAAATTTTTAATACACAACTTCCTGAAGTTCAGATTATCTAATAGCATATACATATTATAAAATTGAATCTTATGCTTTCATTACCAAATATTTATTTATACTTTAAAAATAAGTTGAAGATTTTTCACCAAAGGAAACTATTACAGACAATCTCAGATATTTAGATGTACAGATAAAATATTCCTATAAAATATTATGACTTAAATTCTTCACAGTAAAACACAATTATTTAATATATACAGGTATGTTTTGCAAATATGGATATATACATATATATATATATATATCTTTTCATATATACTTTTCCTTGTCCAAACAGAAATACTCTTTTAAAAAATAAGGAATATAAAATCATTTCAGATAAACAGGCACATTATTCTGTTGGGTGTCAATATTAATTCATGCCTTGTCCATATAACCTCTAATTTATTCAGTGTTTTCCAATGGATGTGTTCTTCCCTATGACTATATCCATGATGGGCAAATAGGATTCCAAAGCCTATAAGTCTTACATCTTTCTATAAATATTGGAGTGCAAAGAGCCAAAGCTTCCACTTAAGATGTCTTTACCCATGGGAAGTTATACTGGACCCTGGTCTTATAGAATCTTGCTGTCCCACAAGACACAAACACAAAATATGCCACTATAACCTTTATAATGGGGAAATATCTTAATGGATGTGATCACTGGCCTGTAAGAATATTGAGTATAAGGTCAAATATGGTTTTGAGTTTTAAAATTAATAAACATTTATTATAAATATTATATAGTAATATATACAGCATTTAGGTAAGGGCAGTGTGTTCCCCTCTGCAAACTTGGCTTGCCTTCATTTTTCTGGATTGCATTACAAGACCCAGATGCTGAGCTGAGAAAATTTTCTTTCCAGCAATAGCATCTGGCTCCTTGGCAGCCTGTGTTTGCCCTTGTGTTGGCTGCATAACAGTTGTCTTCAGGCTGTAAAATGGTTAGGATGCTGATGTGATATCTTATTCACTTGGATACTATTCTTTTTAGCTTTCTTAGGTTATCCCCACGTGAAACATTTTTCACACTTACAATCTTTTATGAACAAAATTTGTTGGGAAGCATGATTGATATATAACATTCAATATCAAAGTTTTGAAATTATTTTTGTCTACATAACATGTGCCAGCCAGATAAGACAAATCTCATATTTTTCCTCTTGTAGTTTAAGAAAATAAAATGTTTTTGCCTTGCTCCTTATTCCTCTCTCTATACAAACATGTATAATTTTGATCCTTTATAATTTTTCTTTGTTAAATTATAACAATACTAATTATAATGATGTTGTTAATAATTAATAATTAACATACTACTTACAGAATGTTTCTATACTATACTAAATTTTTTAATTTAATGTCATTTAGTCTTCACAAAATTTTACTATGTCTAACACATTCTTCACTTACAAATGAAACAAATTTGTAAGATTGGTAGTATCTAATCAAGAGGCTGTTCAGAAAGAAAGGTAGTCATTATCAAAGGAAGCATAGTAGAAACTGGTTCTAGAGATGGGACTTAAATTTTTTTCAATCCTTACACTGGTCAGAGTTTAATACCAGCCTCCCTTCCTCACCTTATTTCCATCCCTCCCATGTGTCTTCGGATCTATTCTCATGAGGGCAATCATGCCTGATTTGTTCAGCTGCCATTCCAATAAGTGATGCATCCCTCCTCACTCTCACTCCGTTTGCATTCTTCTATTAAATAAAAGTCAACTCCCACCTGAACTTCTAATAAAGCAGAGGGATTTCTGGATATGGAGAGGTATGAAAAATGTCTCCGCTACGGGTCTAAAATACGACATTAACAGTAGTACATACAACCAGATATTGATGGAGCATTTATTGTATGCCAAGCATTCTTTGGAAAACTTTGCATGTATTAATTTATTCCATCCTCACAAAACTTTATGGCATAGACATTATTAGGAGGCCCATTGTATCAGTGCTAAGACACAGCATGGCTCTGTTCCTTCCAAAGAAATGCAATAGTGAACAGTAGAGACAGATATTAACTAAGTCATCCTCAGCCCACCCTGTTCACATCTGCACCATGTGAATCCTCATTCATTCCCTGGTTCCCCAGCAGTGCTTAAAATCTTGACCATAGAGGATGGTAAAAATTTCTTTTAACTACTCTGATTATCTGCAGTTCAGAGAAAATTTGTGGAGCTTATTCTAGATACCCTAAATTTTTAAACATCAATTTCCCTAATAGTGTCTTTTGAATATTTTTAGATTATAGAGGATATACTAAATAGAATTGGAATTATTTTTTTCCTTCTCTCTGAATCTATTTTATACACAAACAGTACACATATATACATATATGTCTATAAACATACATGTGTCCATATACACACATATATAGAGGAGAGAATTCTGCTTCTTATTTGGCACATGTTCTGAATGACTTTGTTTGTCAACATAATACCATTATTCTTTCCTAAATATTTAATTCTCAAGATACAACTTTTTTACATTAAATAAAGTTAGTTTTCAATGGCCTTGTGGAATAGAGGAGATACAACATGTGTCCTTTTTACCAGAAATGACTATTTTCAAGAGGTGACCAAACACTAAGAGAAAATTTCCCTGTGACACCTAAAAAATATCTAAATTATATATTAAATATTATTTATATCATTGTACTTCAGATAGAAAATTACTTTAGCATGCCACTTATTTTATTTTCCTAAAAAATATGCCAAATTAACATTGCCTTTTGAAATATTAAAGTAACTGGGTATTTTTTCTAGGCTAGACTGTGCTGAATAATTGCCTCAGATATCCACTTAATTTCGAATAGCTTTCACGGCCTTACTTTCATGAGTTGCCTTAAATCTCAAAGAAGCAAATACCAATGACAACTGGCAAAACATATTTACAGCACTTGACACAAAGTTAATACCTTCAATTTACAAAGAGCCCATACAAATTTAAAATGAAAGAATGATTGAATCAATAAAAAATCATCCAAGGATAGGAACTTGCAGTTCACAAAAAAGGATAAACAACCCATAAATTTATGAAAAACTACTTATATGTGTATGTAAAATTTATAAATATTTGTATTCTATTCATTACACCATTATTAGGATTGGCAAAGCAAAACAATGGAAATACCTGAAGAGTCTATGGAGAGATACTTAGATGCTTACCTAAATAACTTATGGCACTCATAATGGAATAATCTGTAAACATTAGAAACACTGAGGACCAATATATGAAAAACCCTTTAAAAGTGTTAAGTAAAAATGCAAAGACCTATGCAGTATCTATACTGTGCTCATTTTTGTGTTCATAAAGAGCTTAGATGGCAACATATACATATACATGCATACACATAGTAGAGTGTGTAACTATTTTTTTCTATAAGGAATCACAATACTGCAGTTTGTGATATAAATTTTACACAAGTTAAGAATCTGTAACTTAAAGGGTATACTTTATGAAAAGAAGCTGTTGCTTATAAAAGAGGCTTTAGAGAGGGGCAAATTAGAACATTGAAATGAAGGTAGATTAAGGAGCCTCTGTACACCTGCTTGATCTTTGAAATACATTATAGAACATTCCAGATACAGAAACCTTATGAAAAGTGTCTGTGTCCTTTCCCCACTTTTTAATGGGGTTATTTTTTTCCTTGTAAATTTGTTTAAGTTCCTTGTAGATGCTGGATATTAGACCTTTGTCAGATGTATATTTCGATTTTGCAACATTAGGTTGTCTTTTCACTCTCTTGATAGTTTCTTTTGCTATGCAGAGGTCTTTAGTTTAATTAGAAACCGTTTGTCAATTTTTGCTTTTGTTGCAGTGGATTTTGCTGTCTTTGTCATAAAATCTTTGCCCATTCCTATGTCCAAATGGTCTTGCCTGGGTTATCTTCCAAGGTTTTTTATAGTTTTTAGCTTTACATTGAAATCTCTAGTCAATCTTGAGTTAATTTTTGTATATAGTGTAAGGCAGGGGTTCCATCTGAATCTTCTGCATATGGCTAGCCAGTTACCACAGCAGCATTTATTGAATAAGGAATCCTTTCCCCATTGCTTGTTTTTGTCAGGTTTGTTGAAGACA
The DNA here is from genome assembly GCF_030222135.1 of Aotus nancymaae. Classification (NCBI taxonomy): domain Eukaryota; kingdom Metazoa; phylum Chordata; class Mammalia; order Primates; family Aotidae; genus Aotus; species Aotus nancymaae. The sequence continues at coordinate 10,646,825 of NW_026988503.1, forward strand.
ATTTTCAAAAGAAGACATACATGTGGCCAACAAGTATATGAAAAAATCTTAATATCACTGATCATTAGAGAAATGCAAATCAAAATCACAAAGAGATACCATTTCACACCAGTCAGAATGGCTATTAGTAAGAAGTCTATAAACAACAGATGCTGGTGAGGCTATGGAGAAAAAGAAATGCTTGTACACTGTTGGAGGGAGTGTAAATTAGTTCAACCACTGTGGAAGACAGTGTGATGATTCCTCAAAGACCTAAAATCAGAAATACCATTCAACCCAGCAATCTCATTACTGGGTATACACCTAAAGGAATATAAATTGTTCTACCCTAAAAACACATGCACACTTATGTTAACTGCAGCACTAGTCACAACAGCAAAGACATGGAATCAACCTAAATGTCCATCAATGGTAGATTAGATGAATAAAATGTGGTATATATACATCATGGTATACTCTGCAGCCATTGAAAGGAATGAGATCATGTCCTTTGCAGAAACATGGTTGGAGTGGGAAGCCATTATCCTTGGCAAACTAACACAGGAACAGAAGACCAAGTAGCAAATGTTCTCACTTATACGTGGGAGCTAAATGATGAGAACACATGGACAAACAGAAGGGAACAACACACACTGGGGCCTGTTGGAGGACAGAGGGTAGGACGAGGGAGAGAATCTGGAAAATTAACTAATGGCTACTAGGCTTAATACCTGGATAATGAAATAGTCTGTACAACAAACCCCCAAGAACAAGTTTACCTATGTAACAAAGCTGCACATCTACCCCTGATCTTAAAATAAAAGCTAAAAAAAAGATATAACAATCAACCCAGTTTCAATAAATAAAAAAAAGAAACCTTAGAGATTACTGGATCCAATTTTTCATTAAGGAACAACAGATAAAGAAAGCTTAAATATACATATTTATTACACTATGAATAATTTGTATCTAAGAATGTCCTCAGCACCCTATCTCTAACTCATCTTTAGGTATAATGCTTGTACAAAGAGGCCACTGATTGAGTGGTTGTTGAATTAAATACTTCATGGAACAACTATTTATTGAGTGTCTACTGTGTGCCTAGTACTATTATCAGATCTGGAGATCATCCAATAAGCAAAGCAGACAAATTACCTGCCTCATGGAATTTATATTTTAATAAGGAAGATAAGAACATAAATGACTATAAATTCATGCAAGATATCTGGGAAGGGCTTGGAGAAAATTGAAGCAGGATAAGGGAAAGAGAGCTCATTCTTGTGGGTGGACATTATTTTACATTGAGTGGTCAAAAAAGCCTGACTTATTTCATTAGATTAATGAAATGAATGAAGTGATGGAGGCAACAGAGAAAACATCTGGAGTGAGAATGACCCAGTCAGAGGAAACTGCAAAAGCTGAGGCTGGGTATGCTTGGTATATTCAAGGGCCAGCAAGAAAGCTACTGTGAATGGAGCCATGTGAATGGGAAGCACAAGGGTTGAAGATGAGTTCACAGATTTATTTAGGCCAGGATCACGTAGACCTGGTAGGCTGCTGGAAAAACTTTGGGTTTTGAATTAATTCTCCAAGGTCATAGAAGTAACTAATGGAATAACTCCAAACCAGGACTTCTTGATTTTCTCTGAATAATTATTAAATTAACTGGCATTCTTTATCCAAGAAGATACAAATTATGTCACCTACTATGTTATTCATTTTGCCCTAGATATTTGAAACCTGGGAATAAAATTAATGTTTAATAACAATAATTATTTAATTAATGTTTAATAACAATAATTTCTCTTGGTTAACATACGTATTGCTGATTGTTTTCCATGGGTTTGATTTTTCTATGCTTTTCTTAGATGGATACTTTTTATTGTTTGAGTCACTTGATTCATTTTGGAAAAGGTGTGATGTAAAAAAGTCAATCCTTCAAGAGCAATAACACTAACAAACAAAGGAAACAAATGTCAGGAATTGTCTTTAAAGTAACTTTTCACTGGTGTGATGTTAAAAGTTCCCTATCAATGTGTCTATTTTAGTGGATGTCACATCACAGTTATATGGAGTTTTTTTTTTTTTACAACATTGTGATATACAGAGCACCTACTGATGCTAGAGGAATTCAGGCATGATCAGTAGCTGTGCTAGGTTGATGGCAGGACAACCTGACCAACATCATAACCTCTTCCTTACATAGCCCAGATATAGGAAGAAGATGAGTAGCAAAAATACTTTATTTTATTAAAATTGAAGTCAGATTTTAGAAAAATACGCTTAGGTCAAATAATCTTTCTTTTTCTTTTTCCTACCAAAGCCTAAAGAATTTGCCATAGTTGTAAACTTGATGCCAAAAACAAGACTTGCCTTTGCAGTTATCACTGGTATTGCCTTGTATTTTGTAAGAGTTTCTGCTGGAATATTAATATACCCTTCTTCCTTTTCGGTGACCAAATAAATAAAAGCTGTTTGATAAGAAAAAAAAATCAAAGAAAGAAAGAATAATGTGATGGAAATAACATTTTACAAATGCTAGTTTCTTGAATAATTTTGGAAATGTTGCTTATAATGACTGAGCTCAGGTTTTAGCTTCTCTCTCTTCTCAGAAACAAAGCATTTTTACTACCCATTTCTTTCCTGGGCCCCTACCAATCCTTTCCTAGGAGAGATCACAGGTTTAGGCTTATCCCACACATGACTTGATTTCTTATCTCCCATTTTCCTAAACCAAGAATTGCTTCAAAGAAGCATAAGCGAATCTCTTGGATATAACATTAACATTTTTGGCTCTATTAAAATGTTTTAAAAATTAATACAACATAAAAAATCATAATGCAAATTTTGATCTTCTGGGAAGAAAGACAAAGAGCAATGCAAAAATGATGTCTGTATTTTAAGACAACAGGGTATACATGTTTTCCTAGAGGCTCTATAGTTTTCATGGCCAGTTTAGTAATCATGTAAAGTACTTAGTTGGAAGGAATGATTATTATATCATCATAAGCATGTTAATAATACAAACAGCAAATTACAGCAATCTCTGTAATTATATGTACAGTCCCTATTAAAAATTTACACGCCTTGGTCTGATTATGCTCAGGATAGAAACTACTTTCATACTACCAAAGGAAAAATGCATTTCAAGCTAAAATTAGTCTAACCAAATTAAATAGAAATACTTAGACTATCCCATGACCTACAAGCTATATTTCATATTAAACATGCTTCACCATTTAGGTACACAATAAGAGAAACGATTCAGCTGCTAGGAGAGAAACAGATGGTGAAAGTTACCTGCTGACCAAACAGGAGCAGCAGGGTGGAATCAGGGTGGGTCAGCTCATCTGGAATGGATGCTTGCAATTGTCATTACACACATCAATTGTTTTTGATACTACTGTATGTCATGCAGTGCCCAGGGGCCGTATGGCTTTCCTTGAAACATTTAACATAAAACTGCTGAAATATAATTTTGGCCTCACATTCTGAAGCTAGTTGCTAAGTCCCCACAATAAGAAATTAATGTTGCCAGCATTATATTATTTTAATTAAGTATCCTTCTCCTCTGTTAAGATACAGGAGCATTGTTTGATATATTTCCAATTTGTCTGCTAATTTACAAAACCAAAATGATACTGTATTATTGTTATAAAGTTAATCAAGACTTTAATGGGACAGTTATGTTACTATCAAGGATTTTTTATTATTTTTTTCTTACTATAATGTATGTGTTCAATGAGCTGATTATGCAGTGTAACAATGATTTCACTAATTACAAAGTTATTACTGTATCTCTAATGGGAAGAAATTCCAGCTTCCTAAGTTGCAGATTTAAATATGGAAATCTAATTCCCAGGGAAAATTAGCAAACAAAAATATATTCAAAAAACCCATTAAATATTAGTTTCAATTATATATTTATATCAATACACCATTTTGCTTCTATTTGCTTCTAGTCTTTTTGTCACATAATGCAAATTTTGTTTTGCAAATATAATTATTTCAAGTGATTTATACAATTATAGCTATAAAAAGGAGACACCTATAAAATGTAATAATTGGCATTGAAATGCTATAGCTAAAATATATGAAACATCTAAGAGATAACATGGAAATATGTTTTGTCTTTATTTCAGCAAAAATAGATATTTTATGTTTCTGGTAAAACAGAAGTTGAGAACCTTCATATTTTAGGTTTTGAATTTTACTTTCCACATATTTTAGATTTTAAAAGTTGGCAAAATCTATTAATGGAGATTTTAATAAATAAAACGTAAGTAAAATAGAAAGGGAATGGGAAATAATCCATGTTCATTTACAGAAAAATCCCTACCAATTTAGTTTTTGTTTCATGTTTAACATTTGTTATTTTTCATTCTTTCCTTCTCACTAAGCTTAGAATGTAATTCCCAAAAGTGTAGGTGTTTTCTTGGTTTTATTTATAGGCTGGTATTTGGAAGACACACAATAAATATTTTTTGAATATTAGGTTTTTTTTTTTTTTTCTTAATGTGGGGTCAGGCTGGAGGACAGTACAACTTCAAACTCCTAGTCTCAAAGAATCCTCCTTCCTCAGTCTCCTGAGTAACTGGGACTACATAATCTAATATTGTTGTCAACATTTCTGTATTTTCATATACATGCCCCTGTTTTAAAACAAATTGTTTTTACTTGTCATCTATTATTTTAAAACACCAATTTATTAGTAAACAAAAAAGGAATGCTAAAAATTAAAAATATATTTAATTTACCAATTTTTTTTGCAAACATATTACCAAATCTACAATAATGAAAAGTGTTGGATGGTGAACTATACAAGAGATAAAACTGTATTATGTTTGTTTGTAGTGTTAGTCTGGACCTATTGCTTTGGAAAGCAATTAATTCTATAGCACACAACCAATTTCTAGGTCTGTACTGTACAAACATTTTTCTGGCTAGTTTCCCAGTTTTCCCGGAAATGGTCTCTATTTGATTTATTGCAGAGCCTACCTTTAAGCAATGCATCAGCCCATCATTTTATCTTTGCTTAACAAAGACACAATATTTATAAAAATTAGGCATCAATTATTATACCCCTGCATGGTACTACTCCTGTGGTGTTATAGATAAATCTCAAATTATTAGTACAAATAACTCAGAAATAATTCTATAGAAAGTGATTGTTTTGGCGAATTATCCTTACTAGCTTTATGGCTATGTCATACCTTCCTCACAATTATTTATTGTTGATCTACTTTTGTCTCATAGGCTTACATGGTGAGGTAAGACGTCTATTAAAAATATCCTATTTGTGTCCATCTATTTTTGCATTGTTATATTGATATTTGTGTATTGTTATGCTATGTTATATGCACAAATCTAATCAAGCCAATTTTAATCACCATTAAGGATTATATACTTGGGCTTTTATTCCTGTTATTTTTTTTCCAATTCGCTTTTAGTTTTAGTTTCTTTATATATTTAATAATATTAATGTAAGAGTACAAAGCACTCATTGGCCATTCACAAAAATCGATTAGGTAATAATTTATCAATGCACAAACCTAGAAATCATAATAAATATTAGAAGTAAATAAAACCCCTGCTACTTGGAAACTAAACAAAAAAGTAACAGTCTTCTTAGATGAAAAAAAAATGATGTCAGTGCCTAAATAAATGAGTATTTAGAAAATAACACTAATAAAATTATTGTATCTGAATACATTAAATATAAACAGAACAATGCTCAAAGGAAAAAATCACTATAATTTATTAGAAGCTATAAAAAATCATTTAACACAATTGATTAGATTCACAAAGGCTTGGATCTTTAACACCTAACCTCCAATTCAAATTATAGATAATGCAATACTTGAGGGTAAAAAGTTAAGACTGTTGGGTATTGTGACATTCTGGTAATAATTTTTGATAATATTTTAAATGCATTTCATTGTCATGCATCTATCAAATGAATATCAGATAACAACATATAATATATATAAATGTTCTGTGTCACATGAATACTTGCACACTGCTGAGAGTTTAATACTGAGTCATATGTACAAGTATTATCTCAGTTTTTAGAAAATAATTCAAAATGCTCATAACTTTTAATCTAGTATCCCTACTTATTAAAATTGCATATATAGGCAATTTATTAGCAATTTTTCTTAAATATGAAAAAAATTAAATTTACATATTTCAAAATCTATAATAAAGTCTAGTAGTTATATAAACACTAACTGTAACAAAAGTATTCAATGTGATTATTATTTATGAAATAATGTTGAATGCAGAACTTAGAAAATATTTATGACATTTTAATGTAAACTGTCAATACCTATGATAATTTTATAAAATATATTAATTTAGACCAAGAGAAAAGTGCTATAGGAAAATGATCATGAAAATAAAAGGGTGGTACGGTTTTAATTTTTTATGTTTTCTATGTTATTATAGTACTATTTTATATGAATATGAATACATTGCTTTTAAAAAAAATTCTGTATTAGGATTTTCCAAAGAAACAGAATCAGAAGCAGAATAGGATGTGTATATACACAAATAGAGATTTATAATAAGAAATTGGCTCGCATGATTATGGAGTCTAGCAACTCCAAAATCTGCAGGGTGGGCCAGCAAGCTGGAGACCCCGTAGAACCAATATTCTGGGTAAGTCCAAAGGCAGTCCAGCAAAACCCTATATTGCAGATGAAGTCCAAATGCTATCTGCTGAAAAATTTCCTTTTGCTGTGGGAAGCCTGTCATTTTTGTTCTATTTAGGCCTTCCACTGCAGGACAAGGCCCCACAACACAATGGAGAGAAGTCTGCCTTACTCAAAGTCTGCTGATTTAAAGTGTCATCTTATTCAAAATGAAGCAGCTAGGTTGTCTGGGGTAAATACCCAGGATTCATTGTCTGGCGCCAAGAAAACTGGGGACATGGATACACACGAGTTGAGAAACAAAGGTTTAATAGGCAGAAGGAGGAAGGAGAACAGCTCTGTCTCTAGTGAGAAAGAGGGGCTTCTGGAAAGGAAAGACCAACCTGCTGCGGAGTTTCCCAGATTTCATAGGCAGGCTTGAGGACGCAGTGTCTGATTTAGGTAGGGCTCACAGACTGGTTTGATCAGGCACCCCACCTTAATCTTATCATGCAAATAGACTTTCCACTTAACTGGCGCCATCTTGTCTGCTCCTCACTGTACACATGGCTGGCAAAAAGAAGATAAGATGGAGCCGCCATTTTGAACATGCCTAATTACCCTAGTATTCGTTTGCCAGCATCTATATCTGCAGCTCGATTTTACAGGCTGCTCCTTGTTAGAAAGGAAAATTATTTGGGGCTGCTTTTCATTAAAAGGAAAACCTTACCAAGGACTTCCATACCCTCACTTTCTGCCTAAGTCATTTATTTTTAACTCCTATATCAAAAACACCCTCATAGAAATACCCAGAATAATTTTTGACCATATATATGGGAAACCCATGGCCTAGGCAAGTTGACACATAAAATGAATCATCACAGGTACTATCTTACCCGGAAGAGAAAACATTTTTCTATCACTTGAATAATGAGACTTAGCTAGAGTGCAGTACACTCTGTGGAAGGTCAGGGCTGAGAAGGGAAACAGATCTATGACAGTGTGTCAAGCAGAGATCACAGGAGGGGAAGGAATGATGTGGAAAACAGGGATTTTCAAATGTAGTTTGAAAAAATATGATGTTAGTATAAACATTTGTCAAAATCCTAGAAATTGTTGAAATACAAGGTAGGTTTTTATAGAGGAAGAGGATAGATGGTCAGAAGCACATATCAGGGTTATCACAGTGTGTGGCACACTGCTTTGAAGAGTAAAAATTCAAGAAGAATATAGTCACCAGGGAACCAGAGACAACAATGGCGCTGAGGAAATTTAGGGCAGATCCAAGAGCAAATTGTCACTACTGATGTCAGGAGCTACTCACGTGAATCTTGCTTTTTTAAGAAAGATTTGGCTGAAGAGTTTGAGATATGACTTTATCAACGTGGTGATTATGTAATCAATTTTGAAAAGTCAGAAGATGTTGAATTGAATGACTACCAAATAATAAGTGAGAGTTCTCATGACCCACTGATGTACAGTAGTTTCTGTATTATTACTTCGAAAAGTGAAGGAAGTAACTGAGTCATAAATCAATGAGATGGTGATCCATCCGATTTTTTCTTTGCACTGTGATTAAATTCAATGAAGTTGTATTAGTCCGTTCTCATGCTGCTATGAAGAAAAACCTGAGACCGGGTAATTTAAAACTTATTTTGACCTCTGCAATAATTTTCTTCCTTTTACCCACTACTTATGACTATTTTTTTTCCTTTGGAAATTTGATTCCCCACAGTTACTCAGCTAGAGACTGTCACAAGTGGCATTTTCTTTCTGTTTTTGTCATTCTCATAGACAACATTGACACTGTGCTATTTTCCCAAAGATGTTATTTTAATGGACATTACACTGGTGAATTTGGCAACCACAACACAAACAGCAGAGTTGGGAGAAATGTGGCTGTTTGTACTGAATCTTTTGGCAGAGATACAGGCCTTAGATTTACTATCCCCAGTGGCCTCATCTGACTTGTTTTTATTGTTTTTACAACACAGGAAGATGCTTTTTGGTGTCCATAGGCCAGACTTTAACTTGCCATAACCTCTATCCCAAAGGCCTCTATGCTTGAGTTTATCCTGATCCTTGATGCTACTGCAAATACTTTAATGAAATCATAATTAAAAAGATCTTAAAATACAAGTCACACACTGCAAATGTTTCCCTTTTCTTGTTCCTGCTTCAATCTGTGCTTCAGGAATGTTTTCAGTGCCAAATCCGGTGCCTTTGGAGTGGGTCCCCAAAGATTTCTGAACTTTCTATTCTAGCACTTTGAATAAATGAGACCGTTAGAATTGGCAGGACTTAGTCCTCATCTTCGAAGCCTCAGGGAACGAGAGTACTATTCTATTCTTTCCTGTACTCTCCTTAGCTTTGAAGTGCTTGTTTGTTTTTTGTTTAAATAGTGAAGGTTTGGAATCGGAAGATGTATGTTTGATGCGTAATACTATAATTTTATTATTATATAATTTTTTAAAATCATCCTGATTTTTAAAATAACTTTCCTCACATATAAGGAGAAAATATTTCTTGTTTGTTGTGATGACTACATAACATATTAGATGTTGAAATGTTTTGAAAACTACAAAGAAGACCAGTTTAAGATCATGTGAAGTGCTACCAATATTGATTCCATTATGATTTATACATAATTAAAACATATAAACATAAGCTTAGTTTTCTTGAACAAAGAGTAATATTTAAATAATAGCCTTATAATTAATTAGTCATCTAGTTTCTCTTTGTTTGTTATGATTTCTTAAAAATCCAAAGGAAATATAGTCATTAAAAAAAATCTGTTTCATTTCTATTATTTCAAAAGATTTCATGGGAAATACTGTATATATTTTAGAAGGATGAACCATAGTCACACAAGGGTTATTGTACCTCCTAACACAGAAGATCTGCTCAATAAGCTAGATTTATGTCTATAGCATAATTCCAGAAAGGAAGGGGAAAAGAACTTTGTATGATTTATTCGTATGTTATTTTTGTGTATATTGAAAGAAAAAAACATGGCAAATCATAAAACACTTATTGATGAGCAGTTTCTCATTCTGAGGGAGAATCAGAAATATATGGCCAGTAATTTTGATATTCGATATTCACTTATTTATCCACTTAGCAGATATTCCATGTTAATTTCAAAATGGAATTGACATGACTTACCAACTTCCAAAAATCTTTCATATTGCTGGAATACATGCATAACATTTTAATATATTATCTCATCGCAATTTAGTCATTGTGCATTCAATTTTCAAGATAATAAAATAAAGATTCAGTGACTTGCTTCCTCAGACACTATAGAATTGGTTAATAACAAAATAGGAAAGGAAAGTCAGGTCTCTTGATGCAAAGTGTGTCACCCATCAGGTAACATCGGACACAGACACTTCAGAGACAAGAATTACCATGTTGTCCTTTTAGTACTTGTATTGTTGGTTTAGTCAACAGTAAATTTGAAATGAAAGCTGCCTAGCTCAATCTCTGAGAAGGATGGTTTTAAAGAAAAAAACTCTTTGTTATGAAGCATCTTAATAATTAGTGAAGATCAAAATTAACTTTTTGGAAATAGAAAATTAAAAGCATGAGCCACAGTCATCTCTGAAAATATCAAAGACTATGGCAACTCTTCCTCTCAAAACCTCTAATCCAATATGGTCTGCACCAAAGCATCATGAAAGCAGGAAATAGTATGTTTTATTCTATCTCATCTCTCTAAGAATTTAACATATTTCTTTATATCCAGTTGAAGACAGATGCATTAGTCAGAGTTCTTCAGAGAAAAAAGCACCAATAAGAGATAGACAGATGAGAGATATATTACAGGAATTGGCTCACCCCATTAGGGAGGCTAGGATGTCTCACTGTCTACCATCCACCAGCTGGAAACACAGGCAAGCTGGTTGCATGATTCAGTCTGAATCTGAAGGCCCCAAAACCAGGAATGCTAATATTGGAAGCAGTAGAAGATGGATGTCCCAGCTGAAATAGACAGCAAATTCACCCTTATCCTGCCTTTTTGCTCTATTCGGCCCCATAATGGATTGGAAGATACCCACCAACATTAGTCAGGGCAGATCTTCTTTATTCAGTCTACTGCATCAAATACTAATCTCTTCCAGAAACATTCTCACAGACGCAGCCAAAAATAATGTTTTGTCAGATATCTAGGCATCCCTTTGCCTAGCCTAGGTGACACATAAAACTGACCATCACACAGATCAATGCATTTCTGAAACTAATTTCAAACACAGTAAAATATCAGTAACCCAGTCCTATTCTTGATACAAATTAACTTTTCTGAAGCATTCAGAAATATAAAAATGCTTCAAAAATCATGTCAAAATACTACATATGCAAAGATCTACCATGATACATACAGCCTTAAAGTTTGAAATTTATCATAACATTAAAGCAAATTCTAAGATAACAGAGACATCTTTTTATTCTGAAAAACAAACAAACAAAAGACATTGAACTCCAAGACAAATTATTATGGAGTTAAATAAAATGCAAATGGTTATTTACATTTATAAATATAAGTACTCTGAATCTCAGCCATTATAATTCACAAGTCTTAAAAATATTAGACCTTTAGTGTAACATAAGTAAGTGATGCTATAATGTATCTCAGAAAATTTTAAGAATGCAGTATATTGCAATAAATAACTCTTTGGCTTCTTTCACTGCAGCATTAAGCTAGATGTTAAGGAAAATGTGTAATTTTAGAATCTGTATAAGTTCAATAAGAAGAAATTATAAAAATATAGAGAATGCATCATTTTTACCAAAAAAACAAAACTAACTTCAAAAGATTATACGAAGAAGAGTTACTTGTCTTTGGCAGATGTGGATTTTGGAAAAGCTTTTCTGGAAGAGAGGACATTGAGGTAGATTCTGCTGGACAAATATAGCAGTGCCTAACAGTCATGAAGGAGGAAATTTCCGAAGAGGAACATTATATGATAAGATAAAGAGTTTGAAAATGTAGATATATATTTAAGCTGCTCTATACTGCTGGGTCTATATTTTGTATGAGACATAGAAGAGTTCAAAACAAAACAATGTTTCTGTGATACATTAAGGGTCTTGGATTTTATTCTCAAGGTAGTAAGGAATTTGTAGTAAGATTTCAACAAGAAAAAATGTATTATTAGATTTGCATTTGAGAAAGAAAACTGGCAGAAACCGACTGTTTGCCAAACATGGTCAAGCTGTCAGAGTCTCTGACAATATGAGTCAGTTTAACTGAATAGAGTTTTGCCCACTTCATACATTGGACTTTATGTAATCAGGAATCAAACATATTATATTAAACCACTGAAATTTGGGAATTTATCTCCTACAATAGCTATCACTTTTTCCCTATGTAAAGACATTGGTACCCTGAAGTTGGGTGGTACTGCAACAGAGATCTGAATACACAACATTGGTTTGATTGGTACAAGGTTTTTAGTAATAAAAGAAAAACTTGTATAAGAATTGTTTAGCTTGTGAACAATGTAAAGAAATGATAGAGTTCAGATTTGTGCAGCTTTACTGGGTTAGAAAACAAAAAGCCTTCTTTTAGAACTCAAATGTTAATAAATAAAATCGAGTTAAGATTTTTTAAGAGAAAAAGACCCTGGCAGAAAAGTTCTGATTAAGGATTTAGCCTTTCCAATCATGTTTATTTTTCACATAGCCTGAGGCTACCACTATTAAGTTGAGAGAGAGGCATGGGAGTAAAGAAACAAATACTCAGGTTGGAGAATTATGTCTAGGAAATAATTTTGGATGTGTTTTTCTAGGATCTGAAACTTGCTGGAAGGATAGATTAGAACCTAGTAAGTGCTTGAGAAAAATATATTATCAATGAAACTATAAACTCACACTAACACATTTTGACTCTTCTCCTTGATAAACTCCTAGCATATCAGTTTATCCATTTCTTGCCCCAACCAGTTTTGCAACTTTGGGCAGCGGTAAAATTGGCCTTACCTATTTGGTTGCATCAAGAACAGTATTATTTTCAATAGTAATCTTGGTCATGGAGTTTCGGATGCTTTACTTCTAATGAATTTAGCTCTGTCCAGCAACAAATTTAGACTGCTAGTTTTCCTGGCTTGCCCTGCCCCAATAGACCTACTTCTGAGGGAGACGGGGGGAAAGTGGGTAGGATGTGATCAATCTCAGGCTAAAATCCCATGGATTCTCACTGTTCTTACACAAATTTCTGATGTTTTTTTGAATAAATGCTTTGTAATTTAAAAAAAATAATTTTAGAGAATTGAAATATTTTTCTTTCATTCTTTAAATAATTTTTTTCAGTTTACTGTGAGTTTTTTTTAAATGAGTGATATTTTGCACATCCCTTCATTCCACCATTCTGCAAGTGTCATTTCTCATTGACATGGGATACCACCTGATGTCACCTTAGACAGAGGGACCCATTTTACAGTAAAGTTGTATGGAAGTGCACTCACAACCGTGGAATCCACTGATCTTACCACTACTGTATCATCCAGAAGATGCTTGCCTGAAAGAGCAGTAGAGAAGCCTCATATTAATAAAAAGAAAAAGAAATAATGCATTGCCCAGAAAAAGCACTACTCTAATATACTCCTTAAAACATTAACCGTTATCTCACTGTGTCCCCTGAAGACAGAATATGTGAGTCTAGAAAATAAGGGGGTAAAAGAAAAAGTATTCCCCATGCATTGATTTGGTGTTGCTGCTATAACAATATACCACAGTCTGAGTGATTTAAATGAGAAAAAATTTATTTCTCATCATTCCATATGCTAGAATCACAATGTTGGCAGGTTTGGTTTCTTTTGAGGCACATCTCTCACTTGCAAAAATGATTGCTTCTGGGACCATCCTCACATGGCATCTCCTCTGTGTGCAAGCATCCCTGGTGTCTCTTGGTGTGTTCAAATTTTCTCTTCTTTTAAGAACATTAGTCAGATTGGATTAAGACCCACAGTAACAAATTCATTTTAATGTAATCAGCTTTTCAAAGAGCCTATTCTAAATATAGTCACATTGGTAAAGGTACTTTGTTAAAGGCTTCAACATATCCAATTTTGGGGAGACCCAATTTAGCCTGTAACTTTCTGCTTATGACCTCTTGAAGAATTTATAAGTCTCTTTCCTCATTCTCAGAAGGGTGATCCTTCTAACAGGAGACACAATAAGAGCACAAATAGATTTAAATCTAGGGTAGCTGCAGTATCACTTTGGACTCGTTATGCCATTATACAGGCTGGTAGGGATAATTGATCCTGATTATTATCATAAGGTAAGACTGCTGCTTTATAATTAGGAAAGGAAGAAATATATCTGATATTCAGATGACACATTTGGGCAACTGGTGGTATTCACCTGGACAATTTTAACTGTAAATGAGCAAGCACAACATCTGTATCTGATAAGGGCAGGGTAAACTGAGACACAGACATTAAGATCTTCCAAAATTGGGGTGTGAGTCATCTTATGTTGCAAGCCACTCATCCAGCAAAAGTGTTATCCAAGAGAGAGAGAGCTCTAGAAGGGATTGTGAAAAAGGGAAATTACAAACCTAGCTACAGCCTTAGCACTAACTACAGCATTGGTGTTGGTGAACTGTAGTTTTCCCAGAAACTGTCCTCTTGTAAATGTCTCAGGAATATTGATGACAGAATTCCGAAAAAGGCATAGCTTTGTTGTACTTGTCATGGTCTATTTTCTGAGCTGCTGTATCTGTTGTCTGCTATCACAGATATCACAAGTAGATATCACTCATTTTATGGAAAATTTGTCCCTGGAAGTTATACACCTTTGCATCAGCTGAGGGAAGATCACAACCAATAGGGGGTTTTAAATTCTGAAACTCTAGGCTCAAATATAGACAATGCAGCAGAGCCCTTTATTCTCCGAATCTTTCTCCTTTCACCATGTAGGTCAAAGACTTGGTTTGACCTGAATCCACATTCTTGCTTGGCACTTTCCCTTTCCCTTTCCTTATCCTTGTCCACTTCCTCCCCTGAGGTTTTCTTGAAAATTCTTTCTTTGATAAATTATGGCCCCCAATTACATATTTCAGGCTCTGTTTCTTGTCTCATGTTTTCCACCTAAGACATATATATCTGGAATTGGGGAGCAGATCAGGGAAAATAAAGAATTTTGTTTCTGATATGGGAAAGACTTCAAGTAGTTTATTGATTTAGGAGAAGTTAACATGCAAAAATTCACCCCCAGGCAGTAGGTGAGATACCTTCCACTCTTATTTAGATAAGACATTTCCCTAAAATTTAAGGACAAAAACTGTTGGAAGGGTTCATCTCTGTCTTCGTGATAAAATAGATAAAGCAAGGTTATCCCCTTAATTGAAAAGAAAGCAGAAACTGAGAGAAAGCTTAAGGCAATGAATATGTGAATGAAAGTAACAATGAAAACCCATGAGAGCAATGATATTATGAATTCATAAGTACAATAAACTTTTGATTAATCACACTTTTCTTGGCACACACAAGTGACCCAATGCAGGAACCACAGTAAAAACAGATGAAAATAGATTTAGTATTGTTGATGTATTTGGTAGGTGTGCCGCAAAAATACTGACACCAAATAAACTTAGGAAGCCAGTGAAAATACAGTGATTCAAAAAGCAGAACACAGAATTTAGGCAGAACAAGATATAAAGAGAATCCAAAAAGAACTGATAACTATGTGGCAGAAAGACTTACCAAAATGGAGATGCAGTTTTGGTTATACAAAGGAGAAGAAGGAAAATGAAAGAGAAAAATTATATATACATTAGAAATTATGTCATTATAATTCAAAAGTGGAAAACTGTTAGATATTAAGAAGATCAAAAATGTGTATGTTACAATGGTTATATCATATATAATTTGCATAAAATACATTGGACTTGAAAAATCAATGTTATATTTAGGATGTTGATAGGTTATCCAAAATATTAGAATTTGCTGAAGTGAGGGCAAACATTTTAGTGAAGATGAATATGAGTCAAGCACCCAAGTTTTCAGTTATCAGGAAGAGTGGCTCTTAAGATTGACAAATTTAATGGCAAAGATATATACATACTAGTGTAGGTAGATTTTCTGTGCTTCAAAAGATGGAGTTGTTTTTGATCAAAGATGGAAGAATGATGATTTGAGAATATCATGAATGGTGTTCTTAGAGTTATTGACCTCTTGACCTTCTAGGTTGGATAATAAACTTTATTTTATCGTTTGAACTAGGATATTATTTAACATGATTTTGCTTGTCATTTTGAGTGCTACCCAAAGGTAAAATAATTATAGGGAATAAATTTAATTCATTTGGCTCCAGGTTCACAAATTTGGAAAAGCCCTGATTCTTTCTAAAATATATGCACTTATGTGTAGCGATTATAAGGTAACTCACTTTAAAGAGTTCAAGAAGGGTTTATTAATGATGACATAATGGAACATTTAGGCAGACAACTATAATAAGTCATATATAAAGAAAAATTTTATACTTTTAATTACCTATGTGAGAAAACAAGAAGATTTACTTGTTTTAAAAATATTACCATATGATTAATCTACTATATTTAAAACATGTAGATGTCATTTTTGTTGTTACCACAGTTATAAATGGTAAACTATTACATAAATGGAAGTCATTGATCAGACCTGAGGTGAATAATCTGTCCCTATAAATATTTTAAATGTATTTATTGTTCATATATCAAATTGGACTAGAATTGGTCCAGGATTTGGGATTCATCAGTCACCTTTAAAGAAGCACCATAAAACGAAAGGCATTCACAAATATTGCTTGGGCCTTTCTAGTTCTTATTTGTAGAATTAGGATATTTTTCATTTGTATTCAATTATGCATGAGTAGGTAAAGTAACTCCTGGAAAAAATTATGATTTTGAATTTAAAAATTGTGAAGTGAGCTGCAAATTAAAAACCAGTCATTGTAGTCAGGATATTGATAGAAGATTTTTGACTGGTTATGAAAAAAAGAAGCAATACATTTCAATATACCTTATGATTCAAGGCAATATAAAAACAAATTTGAGTGACATGAATATCTTATATTTCAGTTTGTTTTAGTTTTATCAATAATCGTTAGTCAAAATACATTAGCTTGTTTTTGTAGCTTCTAGTAAGTCATGTTTTGCATAGAGAGGTATTTTTTGAGGTTGGAGTTGAAGATCTGCAGTTGCTTCTAAGGATTAATATGTTTTTCATGGTTTGGAGTAGAGAAAACAAGAGCATTATGTGTTTGTATGGCTCTTTTTAAAAAATTGTTTTAATTTACCTAATGCAATTCTGTATTATTAATAATTACATAGAAATATAGAAGCATACAAAGATGACACAAAGTTTTCAATATTTTGTGGAAATAAATATACTATATATACACACACATAGTTTATATGTGTATATAAATATATTGTGTGTACATGTGTATATATATGCATCCATATATATATGTATATATGGATGGATGACACCAAGGGCCCAATTAAAATGCAATTGGCTGGTAGATTAATTTTTAAAAAGGAAATTTAGAAGTCCTAGTTGCAATTTGCTTTTTGATTCATTTTTGTTTTCTATTTCAATCGAGATGATTAGAAAACACTCATCATTTTAAATTAATATACTTATAAAGTATTTTAAATAAAAAATATTAATTGAGTGGCAATTTGCAATCTGTGTAGCCAATAGCTAGGCATTAGAGAGCCTGTTAACTTTGAAATACATACAAGTATGTAGACTTCCTGTTCCTAAACATCACAATTATATACATCTCTCACATTTTCCTTTCACTATGAAATTTTAAGAAATTTTCCCCAAATTTTTAAATTTCTTCTTCTCCATTAGACCCCTATCAAACAACACTGTATCCTGTCTTAATGAATACTTCCTATTTATTATGTCAGTTTTAGTGCTGATCAGAAAGTATTAGATAGAGCCACTGTTGGGCAGAAGATGCAACTGATATTAAGGCAAAATTCTTATTATCTCCTGCTAGCTCTCAGAACTGTGTATCTTGGTTAGGCGCCATGGCTCATGCTTGTAATCCCAGGACTTTGGGAGGCCGAGGCAAGGGAATCACCTGAGGTCAGAAATTTGAGACCAGCGTGACCAACATGAAGAAATTCTATCTCTACTAAAAAAAAATACAAAATTAGCCAGACATGGTGGCGCATGCCTGTAATCCCAGCTACTCAGGAGGCTGAGGCAGGAGAATCGCTTGAACCCAGAAGGCAGAGGTTGTGGTGATTAGAGTTCGTGCCATTGCACTCCCGGTAAGCCTGGGCAATAAGAGTGAAACTATATCTCAAAAAAAAAAAAAAAAAAGAAAAAGAAGAACTATATATCTTATCACATCATTTATATGGACATTGACAAAAAACTGCCTAACAAATGCAATAAAACAGCTAAAAGTAGGTGATTGATAGGTCTTTATTAGGCAGTGTAAAAAGATCAGTGTGGCAGAATGCAGCGCAACAGAATGTTGAGTGGCTAAAGTCCATGAACAATCAGGAAATTAGTAGATGAGGCCAATGTTGACACTTCAGTCCTTAATTATCCTAATTAGAGACCATCAGAACAGCAAAATAATGTTTATTGAGTCTGGCAAAATGAAACATTTTTATTGTGCTTATTGCTTATTTTGGCAGCCATGGTGCATTGTTGACTCACATGCTCTGTACTTAACAGAATCTCATAAGCCATTTTATATGATCTGTGGTTAACGTAGGCCCAATTCTTCCTGCCCTTGTAAAATTGCTATTTTGAACCCAAATATAAGAATTTGCATTTTTAAAATCTATTTTTGTCTTACTGATATTGGCTTATTTTTATAGCACATGATACAATGTATCTCTTAGAGAATGGTAGGTAGCACAGTGAACATAATTGTCAATGGTATTTCTTCATTAAATACACATAGGTCTGTTTCTTTCTTTATTTCTTTTTTTAATTTAACAGTTTACTTGAGCAAAGAAGATTCGTGAATGGTGTAGCCTCCCAAATCAGACTAGGCTCAGAGAGACTGAAGTGTAGCCACACAGTAGAAGATTTACAGACAAAAAAGGGAACGTGATATACAAAAAACAGAAGGCAGGTAAAGAAAGGGCCAGATTGTTTGCCTTATTTGAACATAGTTTGAACAGTGGCTGTCCTTGGCTAAAATTGGCTAACATTCGGTGATCGACACAACAGTAGGTTACAGTCTGTTTATATATTCAGGTAGGTTATAATTCACGATGTACAGAGAAACCTTTAAAATATGTGAAGAGGCAGGTTTAGGCTAAACTTAATGTAACCCCCTTTTGGTCATCCTCTCAATTTTGAGAGAGAAATTGAAGCTGTAGGTATTGATGTCACTCTGGAATACATTTCTTGTCTCAAGGTTTCTGTAGCCTACAATGAGAAGGTACCATTTAAACAGATTATTTTAAAATCATGTGCTACAAAGGTTATAATGTAGTATGAACTTTTTTTTTCTGTATTGGTAAAGTTTTAATTGGCAAATAAAAATGGTTATATGTATGATGTTCAATATAATGCTTTTAAATATTTATACATTGTGCAATGTATAAACAATTAGCTAAATCAAGCTAATTAACATATATATTACCTCACATATTTATCTATTTGTAGAAAAAACACTTAAAATCTACTCTCACAGCAATTTTCAAATATATCATACATAGCTATTAACTATATTTACTGTATTGTACAATAGAGCTGTTGAACTTATTCTCTTGTTTAATTGAAATTTTGTACCCTTTGACCAACACCTCAATCAACTCTCCCATTTCCACAGGCCCTGGTAATCATCATTCTACTCTCTTCTTCTACGAATTTGACTTTTTACATTTCATTTATAAGTGAGATCGTGCAGTATTTATCTTTCTCTGCCTGGCTTATTTCACTTAACATAATGTGAAGGTGATATTTGAATTGAGTCTCATAGGATAAGGAAAAACATATATATATACACACACATATTTGATGTATAAATATAGATCAGAAAGTGAAGGAAAGAAAAATCATTTGAGAATGAAAGATTAAGGGAACAGACTATTTTAAGTAAGCAAGAGCCGAAAGAAGCATTCTGAAATCTTGATTGTTTGGGTTATTTTCCCTTTTTAATAGCCAATTCAGCTAATTATTTGACTAGACATCCTATACTGGAATTATGGATTATTCAGTTTCTTCTACAGTCAATATTAGAAAAAAACAGTAAAAAATAACTTACATCATTACAATGTTAGAAGGGTATATTTAAAAGTACAAATTATTCCTTCTTCCCATGAAATATTTGATTGAATAATCTTTAGAGAAAGGCAAATGGGGAGCATACTATATTCTATGAAGACTATATTTTATGATGGAAACACTCAAAATTCAGGAGCTAAATGATTGAAAATTGTATTTTTCTCTCCTTGGATTTCAGAACTATACATGAACAT
Organism: Aotus nancymaae; assembly: GCF_030222135.1. Classification (NCBI taxonomy): domain Eukaryota; kingdom Metazoa; phylum Chordata; class Mammalia; order Primates; family Aotidae; genus Aotus; species Aotus nancymaae. The sequence goes on from NW_026988503.1 coordinate 10,666,889, forward strand.
GTATCTATATGTATATTTTCATCCCTGATATTGCCTGGCTCTAGATCTCACATTGCAATTTTTTTTTAAATTATCACAAGAATTTGGATCAAAAAAATAGTAAGCTGTATATATATATAAAAAATATAAAGAATTACTTATTCTGAATCTTTGACTAGATTTTTTTTTTTTTTTTTGGAACTACACATACCCCTTAAAGAGCAGTTTTTTTCCTTTCTTACTTACCTTAGTCTACGTTTTTCGTTGTTCTTAGAATTATTATATTTGGCTTTAATATATAAATAAAAGTTATGGCCTCATCTTTCAACTATAGATGAAATTATTACTTATATGCTAAACAGTTACAGTAATGACAAAAGACTGTAAAAGCTTTTTGTAAAAAGCCTACTGTAAAAAGCTTTCTGTAAAAAAACTAAGAAACAAATTTTCTTGGAATGTTTTTAAAAATCTGAAATTCAGAACTTCAACTCAAATTATGCAATCATAATAGTCCAACAGAATAATGTACAGAATAATCTGCTGTTTTTGAGATAACAAATTGTGCATTGCACTTCTTAAGTACAATAACTTTTTAAATCAATAGATTTTATGTTTAGAGTAATTTTAAATTCACAACAATAACTTTTAAATTGCAACTGAAAGGAGCCAATAACTGTTGCTTGCTTGGTTGATTACATGATAAATATTTTGTTCTCTACCATGTAACACTTACCAATAAATGCCAATAATAATTGCAACAAAATCTTTTGCTTTTAAAGCTGTGTAAAAGGCAGAAATAATCATGTAATCGTCTTGTAATTATATGGTACTTACTATGCAATTACATAGTAAATACATTGTAAATTCAAAATAATTACATGGTTATTTGCATTATGCATAGTATCTAATATAATTTTGACACATAAAACAGTGGTAACATCCAAAGGGTTGCCCAAATTTCTCCCACCTACACCACAAGATTAGTAATAATGGAAGTAATTAAAGGAAGTCCTTGAACAAATGCCTGATATTGTATGATTGTAAACTTTCCATTCATATTTATGACATAGGTAGAGTTATAAATTAGTACAGAATGAGATTAGCAATTAGACTATAAATTATCAATTAAATTACACTAACGATTTTGGTGTAGGAGAAATCAAATGGTATTTTATCAAGAACAATTAAGTGAATATTTAGACAATAAAAACTAAAATGCACTATATGTGTTCCTTATGGTTGGTAAAGAGCTGTCATTTTGCCTTTTAATAATCAATATATTAATCCTAACAGAAACATTCGAATCTATTTAGTAATATTTACAAATATCTGTAACATATTTGAGTTTCTAAAGTGTCTATGCCCCCAAATGAATATTTTTACTTTTTCAAATATAAACAAAATGTTCATGTTCAAAAGTAAGCTTCTTGAGAAACTGACTTCTAGAATGTCAGAATAAGGAATATAGAAGATTCTCTCCTAAAAATATACATAAAATTATGAAGAACAATTCCTCTATGCCTCTAGAAATTGTTCTAGGGGCATACAGCAAATGGGAAAACATTCATTCAATAGAATCTACTTAATTTTAGTAACTATAATGAAAGTCAACAGCATTTCAGTCACAACCAATTTCTTCCCCATACTCAAAAAGATATGCTTTATGAGGGCTCCCTCTCCTTCTAGTTCCCAGTCTCAGCAACTGTTTTATCACCAGATGGGGAGACTACTGGTATTTCCAATTTTCCTCAGATTTATGTTGCTAACACTATTATGGGTGGGTATGGCCAAAAGTCTCCCTTCTATCATACAATCCCCACTCATAGGGCAAAAAGTCTATTACAGAAACCACAGGATAAGAATACTGGGGCCTGATCACTCCATTCCATCTTACTTTTAGGGTAGAGGTTACAGAGGAGGGGCCTGCCAGGACAGCTGGAGAACATACCCCACATCCTCTACAGCATGTTTTCGTAGAGCAGAGTCATGTAACTCCAGGAGAAATGGGCCATTGTCTCTGCTTCCAGCTCTTGTGCAGCTCTATAGAGGTTATATCCACCAGGACAGGCATACCATAAGAAAAAAATGCTTCACAGATCTTCATGAGGGGAATGACTTTATTTTTAACAGTGTGAAGAATTCCATACCCATGGGAGAAAGGGGAGATGTCTTTGGTAAAGAGCAACTAAGAGGGCACACATAGCTGTATTATACTAGCAGCAAAAAGTGAAATGGTACAGCAATCCTAAGTGCAACAGAAAGAATCAGGGAAGGAAATATCCAAGAAAAACTTCTACTGGGAAGAAGAAGGTGAGGCCATAATTTTATTTATATATTTTTACTGTGAGATACAGGAAAAGTATGAATAAGCACTAGGCTGATCCAACTGAGGCCCATTAAGAGCAGGGGAGCAGACAAAATTGAAAACATTCCTTAAGTTACACACAGATAACAAAGGGCAAAAGCTCCACTGGACCTAGGAGATTAAAAATAACCTCTGTCCAAACACTTGCTGAACGTAGGTTACTCTGACCCAGAAGCAATTACTAAGAAGTCATAGACAGGTGGATCACCTGAGGTCAGGAGTTTGCAACCAGCCTGGCCAACATGGTGAAACCTGTCTCTAATAAAAATACAAGAAGAAAAAAAATAGCCAGGCTTTGTGGCAGGCGCCTGTAATCCCAGCTACTCGGGAGGCTGAGGCAAGAGAATCTCTTGAACCCAGGAGGCGGAGGTTGCAGTGAGATCATGCCATTGCACTCCAGCCTGGGAAATCAGATCGACACTCCATTTCAAAATACATAAATAAATAAAATTGCACACAATATTGGCAGTCTGGAAGAATGTGTGCATACCCAAGGCTGCCTCTAAGAAGTGAAAAATTTATGCTACTACCTCTGGACTAAATGGGGGTGGAGGAGATGTAAACTTCTGAAACTCAGAGAGCTTCCAACCATAAATATATTAAGTTGTAAAGAGTAAATATCTGGAGTGCCAGTGGTAATTAAGTGCAAATTTTGACCAAGAAGTGGTTTATGCTGACCCTGGGCAATCCCTATGTAGTCAGACAAAAAAATGAAACAAATCCTAAGGATGATCAGGAGAGATTTCACACTGAAAGAAGAAACTGAAAATGGAAAAAGATTATATAAAGTAATCTTGGCCAGATCACTAAACAAATAAGTTAGTGAAATGAAAAAAACACAACAGTAACCTCAAAGGGACGGGGAGAGTTATGGTCCTGGGTTGTTATAATATATTACCCAAAACATCCAGATTTCAAGAAAGAATATCTACTTGACAGTTGGCATTAGCAGATAGACTTCAAAGCAGCCATTATAAATATGTTCAAAGAACTGAATATAATCATGTCTGAGGAATTAAATGATGTTACAATGTCAATGTCTTGTTCAATAGAGAATATCACACAGAAAGTATTCATAAAGTTGTATAAATTATAAAGAGGAAACAAATGAAAATTTTGTAGTTGAAAATCATATAAAATAAAAACCACAGTAAAAGTCTTAATAGCAGCTTTGAACTGGTAGAAGAAAATCTCAGCACAATATGAATACACTTAACACTTAACACAATATGAATGCATTAAACTGTACATTTAAAAATGGTTAAGATGGGAAATTTTATATTATATATGCTTTACCACAATTAAAAAACATGTCTCCTTAAGAATTGCTCTAAGGATGATAGTAAAAATAACTATTACGTAGTTAAGAAAATCAAACAACAAAAACTAATTCTTACACTTGTGGAAGCTAGAAGTCTGAAATGAATGTGGCCACAGAACCATGCTTCCTCTGAAACATGTAGGGGAGAATCCTTCCTTGCATCTTTGTGGCCTCTGATGGTGGTCATGAATCCTTAGTGTTCCTGGGCTTGTGACTGTATCACTCCAATGTCTGCGTCTGTCATCACTTGGCATTGTCCCTGAGAATCTATGTCATCACACCTTCTTCCTGTAAGGACATCAGTCAAATTGGATTAAACTCAAACTTTACTGCAGTATGACCTTATCTTAGCTTCACTAATTACATCTGCAATGACTATATTTCCAATTAAGATCACATTCTGTGGTACTGAGGGTTTAGACATCAATATATCTTTTTGGAGGAAAACACTTATAACAATATTTTTAACAAAAATAGCACAAAAAACAGGAAGTCAGGGCACTATATAAGAGTGAAGCTTATATGTGTTATTAGTATTAAATGTGTAAATCTGAAGTTGATTTTCAAAAGTTTAGATATTTATTGTATGTCCTAGTCAAACTTTAAGATAATATTTTCAAATTAGAATTACAAAATTACTAATGGAATTGTGACAGTTGACAATAGCCATTTAATATGAGAAAAGACAGTAAAGTTAGAACATAGGAACAAAAAAGACATAAGACATATAAAACAAAAATAAAAATGGCAGATATAAATTCAAGTATAGCAATAATAACAAGAATGTTAATGAATTAATCAGTCAAAATGCAGAGGTTAATAGACTGTATTTCTTTAAAAGATAAGAACCAGCTTTTTGCTCTCTATAGGATATATACTTTATATCTAAAGATCTAAATAGATTGAAAGTAAAAGGATTAAAAAAATACTACAAATATAACAACCAAAAAAGATGTGGAGTGACTATACTACTCTCTGACAAAAGTTTTTCATTTTGAAACAAAAGTTTTTACTAAAGATAAGGAGGATAACCTTGAGAAAGAAGAATATATTTGGAAAAATCACATTTCTCTATATTAAAACTTACTATACAGCCAGAGTAATCAAGACTGTGTAGTATAAGTATAAGAATATAGATGACTATATATAGATAGGTATAATAAATGGAGTAGAACTGACAGCCTGTTGGTACTCCTTTTGTGTTTAGATCAGTCAATTTTTGGCAAGGACACCAAGACGGTTAAATGGGGAAACAATAGCCTTTTCAACCAATAATTGAAATCTACCACTGAGACACTATTCCCATGCAAAAGAATGAATTCAAACTCCTACCTCACAATGTATACAAAAATTCACTCAAAATAGATCATAGATCTAAACATAAATGCTAACACTATGAAACACTTAGAGGCAGTCTTAGGAATACTTCCTTATGACCTAGGATTAGATTATTATTTCTTAGGTTTGATATCATAAACATAAGTGATGAAAGAAAAATAGACAAATCTAGCTAAATCAAAATTAAAATATTTGTATTGCAAATGATGTCACCAAGAAAATGAAAAGACAGCCCATTGAATGGGAGAATGGGGGAAGTATTGGGTATCGGTCTTCACAGAGAGCTGAAAATAAGAAGTGTAATCCTATATTCTAATCTATTCTAAGCAATAGTAACAAATCCATTTTAAATATATTAACAGTAAGCTGAAATTTTATGTTTTGGTTTAATAGATCTTAATTTTTTTCTCACAGATGTTAAGTACATTTTCAAGTAACATGAGAACCACTGCCTCAAAATCGAAAATACTTTGTTATACTTAATTCTAATGAGCAGTGTGATCCAATATCAACTTTTAGTTGGATTTTTGCTACTATCTTAAAAATGCATCTTGCATAATGTATAACAATATGGATTGAATCAAAAGGCAAAATATTAACATCCAACTCTGTTGTTTATTCAAGTCAATCTACTTATATATACAAATCTGATATTTACTTCTTAAAATATTTAACAGGTATAAGTGCCCATAAATCAGTTATGACAATAATTATTAAAACAATCAATAGTAAGGAATATGCATTAATTCAAATAATATTGATAGGCTCATGAACCTGCATCAGTCTTCTGTGAAGTAAGAAAAATGAGACATCTTCACAAAATCAATATTTTTCTTTTTATGTCATTCACTTCAAGATTATCAATAATACATTACTTTTTTACCTTATGTGTCAATGATCTAATTTTTAAATACAGGTATCTTTACATTTTAATGTAAAATGATAATCTGCAAGGAACTTAGAGGCTAAAAGTCATTTGATGAAAATATTGTTTGAAGTTTATTGCTTAAAATAAATACATATGCATCTCTCTATATATGTTTTTAACAAACCCATAAACCTATATATATTCACGTTCTATTGTATATTTGTGTGCAGCAGTGTAAGAAAGCTTTCTTTTAAAGTGTTCCTTCACCTCCATAGAAAATGCTCGTTCATTTTATTGTGAAGGTAAATTGCATGAAGAACATAGCAGAAATCTCAGTACCCATCTTTTTTAGCACTTGTGAACTGGGACGTTATACAGGTATGTACTTAGGTAAAAATACAAAATGTGATATTACAACACCCATTCATCAAAAAGGAAACATTTTAATTGGTTATAGGTGGAAAATATCTACTTGACAGTCAGTTTCTCACTTTCACGTAAGTGCTTTGCTGCTTGGATGCCTAATCTTGTTTAGTGTAGGGAAAGTAATTTGACATGAAAGTACCTAGATGGCTGCCGAAAATTAATTGCCAATTAAAAAAGAAAAATGTTTGTGCTACTCTATAAACAAGCCAACGTATAAACCTTTCAGTCTTGTTGCTTTATTTATGTCTTTCTAGATCTGGTTTCAAGCTATTTGCATACAATTTACAAATTCATATTATAATTCTCCAGTATATTTATGATTTTATAGTTGTATATATTTTAACTCCATGAGATATATTTATTTCTGTATGCTTCTGTTGCTTATTATTTAACAAAAACATCACACTGCATTTGATAGTTTATGTGTCTTTTTTACAATAAGACATTTTTATTTGAAAAGGGAGAAAGAGGTACTTTGCCACCACCAATAGACACAGATGGAAGACATGATTGTGTGTACGCCAAACACACACACACACACGTGCACACATACCCCATCACCACCACCACCACAATTATAGAAACAATTAGAAAACAATTTAAAGAACATTCCAGACGCCTTTATCTCCATGTTCGTCTACAAAATATTGAAGCTACTAATTTTTTCAGAGGTAGTAGGAGGCTATTCCATATGGAGGAAACAATTTTTGAGAAATTAAAGGTTTCTGATAAGTTTAATACTTGTAAACTCTTAGCCATTTGAAAATCTAAATTGGCAAAAAGAGAAGCCATTCCAATTTTTAGCTGTCTCTCCTAAAAGGGTAAACTTGGATAGAAGATAAAATCTCTAAATTATAATAATTAGGGAAAATCAAATGAAGAGGGAAAAGTGCCAATATTCTAAAAACATTAGAGAAATCGTTAATAATACATATAGGTAAAGTAGAGAAATATTGAAGAAATAAATGGTTTTTGACCCTAGATATGATATAAAGGATAATGCCATATCCAGATGTGCCTGGCAAAATAAACTGTAAATAATATTAAAATAATAGACAAAATACAATCCAGCGTTCTATGACATTGGGCTAGGTGATGCATAGGAGTCATAGTTGCACATGACTGCTGCACTAACTTTGAAAGTCCCCCTCAATATTCCCACCAAGTAAATCATTACAATGTTGTTTTTGGAAATAACTAACAAAGACTTTTTCATTTCATATTTGAATCGCATATTTGTAGGACTATGTTTGTAATTAATCCTTATAATACTTAATATTTGCCACATCATCATACTTCCCATTTTGAAATGCTGGCGGCTTTCTCTGGTTATGTAAAATTGCCTGTGAAATAAAAGATAGTCATTTATTACAATCAGGCATTCATCACAGCTATCATACTGCACCTTGGGGGGAAATGATGAAAATATTTTTCCAAATACTTTTCAAAAATAATAGCAGGAACTTCAGCATTTTACTTTGTCATTTAAAAAACAAGACAAGTTTCTCATTTAGAGTTAACTAAAATGACATGTATTTTTTCACCTATACCAGCAAACTAGACCCAGCTCACTGGCATCCTTAATTCTATTCAATTAGTTATCTTTTGTACAGTCACTCTGATTCCTAACAATGGGTTTATCTTTTTCTTGTTCCTATATTGAATTAGGGCACAGATATTAAGGAAGAAGAGATAGGATAGATCCCAGAGATGTTATGTCCCCAATATCTCTCTCTTTACTGAGTGCATCATCACTTCCAAACTGAAGTATTGCAAAAAGCAGCCAAGAATATATTTTAATATGTATTGATTTTTTTACTATATGTCCTAGGTTTTGAGAACTGCCTTTACATACATGATTTCATTGGTTTTCTGCAAGATAGTATTAATTGTTCTAATACCATGAAAAAAGAATGCAATATATCCTTCTGAGTACATTATTCCATCTTTGCATTTGTAGGTCTTTAGAACATTTTCTTATTCTATGTCTCTCAGTCTTAATTCGTATACTTCAAAATATATATTTTAAAGCAATATTGCAAAGGAAATAATTGCTTCCCACTCCCCAAATATGTCTCAGTGGAGCATCTACTTCCAGAATCACTTTTACTCAAAACTTTAGAGGATAAATCTGTCTCTTTATATTGTAATAATATATAAATATACTATTATATGGTATAATATGTATTTACATATCTTTTAATAATACAAACTTACATATATTTTTGAGCCAAAAGATTGCATCAAATGAATGTCCAAGTTGAGTTGGCACTTTCCAGGTAAGTGAAAAAGGGCTGTGTTATAGTGAACTGTTCATGAGCCTCTGCTTTCAGACAGATCTGGTTGTGTGTTCCAGTTGCAGAATGTATAAAGGTACAAACTCTATTACTTCATATCTGTGAGTAATGCATTTATATTTAGACAGTTGAATCTGTAGCACTTGGAGTAATTTTCCATTGCTTAATGCCACATAATATTAGCTGAATTAAAGAATAAATAAAAAACATGATTATTTGGTTAATATCAGTCTCCCTTGTGAGACTGAGCTTGAGGGTAGGAGTAGCACTTGCTACTACTAATAAAACTCACTGCTAATAAAATTCACTCTTTTGTTGCATTTCCAGGGTCTAGCTTGAAGCTTGGCATAGAAAACACCCTATAGGTTGAAGTGAGAAATGTTCACACATACACACACTCACAGAGAAGCACCTATATCTTTACATTTAGTTTTATTTATCTGTAAAAAATGTTGCAAGTTATCTCACCCCAAGTAAAGGATTTATCACACCATTAACACAGCTATCATTCAAGTAGGAAGCCCATTGTACACACATTTTGTTTCCATACACCTTGCAGTTATTTTATGATGTTAATTAATATTAGAGCAAAATAAGTTCATGGCCAGTTTGAAGTCATCTAAAAAAATTTTCTCATATTTGATATTTAACAAAATTATGATATATCTTATGTCTTGATGAAACATATGATTTGAACCTCCTTACAGAGCAGATGCAATAGAAATAAGTCTGTGATTAGAATCATAAAACTTTATTCTAGGTAGTGAATATGCTACCATACGCTGTGTGTTCATATGTGAATTGCTTAAACTCATTCAGCTTTTAGCTTTGAACTTGAAAAATACAATATTCAACGTGTCAGTCTCTCTGGGTGGTTGTGAGAAACAAAGGGGCTAATGTGTGGCAAAATGCCTTGTAAACTATAAAACACTACATAAATACGTTGCTATATTAACTGGTTGTTCCTGGCCAAGCACTCTGTGGACATTTTGACCAGTTACTCTGACAGATTTGACAAGCTGAGCTTCACATGAAGGGAAAGACTAACATGGACCCCCTCAGACATCTTTGCGTTTCATCTTTCTAACTACTACCATATTGGTTGGTGTAGCACTGGAAGCAAAGTCTCTCTTTGCCATCAATTCCTAGTTTTTTTGTTCCAAATAGAAAAGAGCAACATCCTTCGAAAGTGCTCAGATACCACTACCCTCTACCATGCTATTTAGAATAGATTCGTGCTAATGGTGAATCAATCGTATGTTCCTCTAATTGTTTCCTTTTGCATATTATCAACCTAAATTTTGTTGTTATTCTCCACATTCAACATTTTTATTATAAATGAAGATGTGGTAACAAAATCATTTTGAACATTTTGAAGATAGCAAGTTTAAAAACAAAAACAACCTTATTATTTTTAAAAAACAAAAACAACTTTGCCATCAAAACATGGTGATGGCAACTATTTTGGGTGTTTGTTACTTAGTTTGTATGAGTGATACATATATTTTAAGGAATCTTAACTGTCTTTGAAAATTAAGAATTTCTAAAAATTATGTATATAGGCTCCATTTCCAAAATAGCTTTTCAGGTTGTACTAGTTTTCTGTATTCTTTTTTGCTCTTTCATAATTGCTTCTGATGGCTTGGTGTCAAATATGGAATGTGTGTGTGTGAAAGCTGGAGTGTATGTGTTGTATCTGTGAGTGAGAACCACGATCATATGTAGACCACATTACTTCAAAGTTATTATTTACAAATTTACTTTTGTAAAATATTATTTTTCCTATTAGATATATGAATTTGGAAAATGCAACATTATACCAAAAGGAATAAAATGTTTAAATCTACAGGGTGCTAGTGAAGTACAGATGGTTGTTAACTTTTAATAATAAGATATTTTTTAAAAGTTGGCTGGGCTCAGTGGCTCATGCCTATAATCCCAGCACTTTGGGAGGCTGAGGCTGGCAGATTACTTGAGGCCAGGAATTCCAGACCAGCCTGGCCAACATGGTAAAGCCCCATCACTACTAAAATATAAAAATTAGACTGGCTTGGTGGTGCACACCTGTAGTCCCAGCTACTTGGGAGGCTGAGGCAGAATTACTTGAACCCAGGAGGCGGAGGTTGCAGTAAGCCAAGATCTTGCCACTGCTCTCCAGCCTGTGTGAACAGAGTGTGACTCCATTTCAAATAATAGTAATAGTAATAAGGTGTTTTAAAATTGTATTTCATAAAATATAGTAAGTTTATTTATCTGTGAATAACTAGGTTAAGTTACCACATGCCTTTTGACAAGCCACTTGGACTGAGGTAGCAGCAGACAAACTATTTCAAGCCATGTTGTATTTTTCAACTATCAACCATTAATGGGTGGCTGAATATTTTACATATGCCATTTTAACTATCTTAAAGTAGACAGTAAAATTCAATTTAAACATTAAAACAATCTTTCTCTACTAAATAAACCATAGGTGTCCCTTACACTTCTGACACTAATGTAATTATTATTAGCTTACAATTCTTATCTGAGACAGTTATATAGATAAAGTAAGCCCTAAGTAACATTAAATCGGCCAACTTGACATTCTTCTCAGTAATGACCCTGACATGGCTGTTTTGCTGCAGAATATGGGTATGATTAAGTAATAGCAGGTGGGTCTTTACTGACATTAGTTATTTACAAGTTGCTTTTTCTTACTTTATCTTAACTCTTTAGGACATAGATAATGGATATATGTTAAATATTTTTGAAAATTCTAGAGCATTTCATAAAGATATAGATGTAAATATGCAGATACATAGACTTCAGCCTATTTACAAAAGATGTTTTATAGTATTTCATAAAATTGAAGTCCTGTATAACCACAAATACCCAAATCAGTTTCATTCAGACATTTCTTTAATCTTCATTTGCAAGTTAGAGTTTTATCTATTGATAGCATGTTTTTTAAATTATTCTCTCATTTGCCAAAGAATATTTCCCATACTCACACTGGTATAATGTAGTTTTTCATTATTCTTTATATGTAAAATGAAAATATTTATTAATAAAATAGTATTAATTACATTAATCATCTATATATAAAATAAAAGTAATAATTATTACTGTATAATGTTGCTATGATTAACATTTTTTAAAAAGAAAGACCCATACGAAATTACTTTGAAACAAATAATTTCTACTATAAATTGGAGGATTAGAAGATTTCCACTATAGAGCTTGAAGCAATTACACAGGAACTGGATTAGCAGTAAGAAAGCCTCACTTTAATGGATACTGTTAGTGAATTCCCCAATTAAGTAGGAGGTCTTGAGGTTGGAATTTAATTGCTCTGTTTAGTGAGCCACACCTCAGATACAGAGTCTTCAATTTTCATGTAATATGTGTGTGAGGGTTGAGGTGAAGAAAATTGTCACACAACATACCCAATGAAGTAATTAGATTTGAGCACTAAAAACCACACCCAGTTTTAGACAAAAGTTTCTGAAAGATTCTTTATTTGGAACAATGGTTCCATGAAAACCTAGACATCTAGGTTAATTCCCATGAAAACCTAGACATCTGAACTTAAGTAAATGTTCTGGGTGTCCAGTGGTCTGGGAAATAACAAAACATTCCCTCCAAATTAGTCAATTCTGCATAGTAGTTTCCAAAATCTCAGTGTCTTACAACACAAGCATTTATTTTTGTACATAGATCTGTGGAGTGGCTACAGCACCTGTGTTTCAGCCTGCAGAATGGGCTCAGGTCAGTTCTACTTACGTTTCATTTCAGGACTGCTGTGGTTTGGATGTTTGTGCTCTCTGAACCTCATGTGGAAAATTGATCTCCAATGTGTTAATGTTGGGAGGTCGGGGCTTGGTGAGAGCTGTTTGGGTCATGTGGGCAGATCACTCATCAATATGTCCTCCCTGGGGTGAGGGAACTTTCATACTATTCTTTTCTGGTGGAGCTGGTTATTAGAAAGTGCTTGACACTTCCCCACCTTCTCTTCTGTCCATGTGATCTCTTTGCAGAGGCAAAGAGATCCTTTTCTGCTTTCTGCCATGAACTGGAACAACCAGAGAACCTCACCAGGTGCAGTTGTCTGGTCTTGAACTTTCCAGCCACCAGAATTATAAGCCAAGTAAACTTTTAAAATATATTATCCAGTTTTAGGTAGTCTGTTATGACCACACTTCATGGACTAAAACAAGGTCAAGGTCTAAGCTGAAGAGGAAACCACTGTCTAGGCTATTTTTATTTTTCACAGCACAGAGCAAGGCACCTAGAGTGTAAACCAGGCAAAGTCACAGGAGCACCTGTAACGCTAACTCATCTTCCATTGGCCAAAGAAAGTTATATGTTCAAGTCCAATGTCAATAAGGCAGGGAATTATACTACTCCCACTATAAACCATAGCAAGAGCAAAGGTAAAAGGAGAATGCTAAACCAATGATACTATCTACTAAACCCTCAAAGGTGAAAGAGCAGTTAGTATACCTGTGTACTACTTACCACAACAAAAAACTACATGTGGCAAGTGTTTTAAGATTGCAAAGGTAACGTAAGACACATTTGATGATATATCTTTAAGATATTTAGTGAGTAATCTCAAAACTTTCAGTCACTCCGTTATTGGGAGATAATTCTCCATGGATCTTTATGTCATGCAAGCAAGGCAGTGACTACCCTTTGTCCAGGATTATCTTTTAAAGGATTTTTGCATAGTAAACCGCCTTGGAAGATAGATGTAATGTCTCCCTCTGTAGTAAAAGGCAAGCATGCTTAAAGCTTAATATCCATATGTGCTTGAACAAAAAATTATTCATATTATTTCTCACTTTTCAGAAAAATGTATATTTATTACTATTTATATTATAGTTTTTACTTTTCAGAATATATGTATTTATATATGTAAATCAAGCTTGTTAATTCTGTTATACAAATTGTCTATACTCTTATAGATTTTTTTGTCTGCTTGATTTATCAATTACTGTGACAGATTTATTAAATCATGCATTCTGATGGTACATTTGTCTATTTCTCTATGTGTTTATATCTTTTTTGTGCTACATATTTTAATCATATGTTGCTAAGTGCACAAAAGTTTAGAATTAGAATATCTTTCTGTATAAATGATTTTGCAATAATTTAATGTCTCTTTTTATCTATAATGATGTTCTTTATATTAGTATCTTTTTTCCTGAATTTCTATAGCATCTGCTCACAAATTCACTTCTCTGGTTCTAAGTTTCCTGTTCTTGGAAACTAGTATGAACAAATACTGCAGATGGTTCACAAAACACTAGGCAGATATTTATGTTGTAACTAAGATCACAACAGTGACAATGTAATCTAGAAAACTGAAATTGTGATGATAGCTCCTTGATTCCTACATTTTCAGAAGTGGTTGAGTTTATCGCTCCCATGGGTAGGCAGTTCTGAGGCATTGCTCTGGCAGTCATTCCTGGGGATTATACTATATCACCCAACACTTTCAAACTTAATTTCTTCTCTTAAATTTCTTTCTTGTTAAACTATCTAGAGTAGATTCTGTCATCGAAACTCACATAATATAGTAAGTAACTTACAGCAGCACTCTGGTGACAGGAATCTGAAATTGATTCCTGGTTGGTCTCCATGGCAGTGATTGAATTATTTTCAAATAGAGTACCAGTAACCTCTACATGCAGATTGCAAATGATTTGCTTAAATTATCATTCACAGTCCCTCTTTGGCAGGCCGAATGGATGCTGCCATACCATCACACTGTGGAAATGAGAAGTATAAGACCATATGGATGAATGGTTGTTTTATGCACTGGCGAGTTTAAAGTGGCAATAACACGATAGGCTTTAAGTCCTAAAAAAAAAAAAAAAAGCCATGGTAGAAAGAAAAACATTTCCATGACCACCCTAGAAAAATTTAGAGCCAGATGCTGTGGGTTGAGAAATTGTAGCATACATTAAATTCACAAAATCTTCTAGCATCTTATATACTAATTAGGGTATTCATTGGGAAAGTCTTGGAGACTGATACTGAGAATGATGATATTTAAGATGATTTATTTGATTTAAATGACTCTCAAGCTCCCACTCCCAGGAAGCCTAACTTGCTCGCAAAATCATGCCTTCCTTCTAGACTCTGAAGGGGCATTACCTCATGTCCACCTCCACTGCCTGTCAGTGCTAACGGGGCCACCCAAGACTAAGGTCAGCTTCAGTATGCTGAGTCCCAAAGGACCAGAACATTTACACACCATAAAAAACACAAGATTGTAATATTAATACAGATATGGAAAATAAATCAAAAATTGTGGGTAAAAGTAATTTCAGAGAACACTAAACCAAAATAGAGAAAACATGGTTTCAAATTGATTGGATTTATTGATACTAATGTATATATACCAGCCATGTGGTATATATAGTGCTGTCTGGTAAAAATATAATAAGAAACATACATGTAATTTTAATTTTCCAGTAGCCACATAAAAAGCACAAAGAAGCAGGTGAATATAATTTTAGTAGTATGTTTCTGTTTTCAATATATTTAAAATATTATCATTTCAAAATAAAATCAATATAAAACTATTAATGATATATTTTTCTTTTACTGTTCTTCCAAGTCCACCATGATTTTACATTTAAAGCCTATCTCAATTTCAGATGCTAAATTTTTATCAGAAATACTTGATTTATTTACATATAATAAAACAAATTGAGAAAGTAGATTCAAATCCCCAAGATTTTCCAAACATAATTAAACATTTTCCAGTAACAGAATAAAGTACCAAAATAACGTTTGACATTAATATTTGCATCCATATTGTAAAAACTTCTGTTGACATCATCAAGAAAATTTAATAGATAATTACTTCAAGAAAACCAAAATAGTCTACTATGTATTTGTAAGGAAAGAAAAAAGGAAGAATAGAAAGAGGAGAGGAAGGAAATGGTAGAAGAAGAGAGGACAGGAGAAAGGGAGGGAAGAAGTGAGGAGGAGATGGAAGAATGAAGGATTAAGGAAAGAAAATAAGAGTAATGAAGGGTTTCTGGAAATTAACAATATTATCAATAGATAGCTAGAACAACAGCAGAGATGAGTTTCAAGGGCTAGCTACTGATGTGAACAATAAGCTGAAAACATATCCTAGTATAAATAACCAAAGAAAAAAAAGCAGACATAAGAAAAGAGTTAATGAGATTTACTCCCAGTTGTTTAACAATTGCCTATGAGAGCTTCAGAGTCAAGAATGAGGCACTACAAACAAGACAGAAAACACAAAATCCCTGGAAAATATTCCTGAACATAGTCTTCAAAGATTTTACTGTTCACAAATTACTGAAACAAGATAAAAGAAATAATTTATATGCAAAATATCCTACCCACAAGGGTTAAAAATCAAACTGACCTAAGACAGTGCTGATAACACAAGATTCTGCAAACCTGTGTAGCAATGTCTTGAAAGTTTTGAAAACTATGCAAGCAAACAATTTTGAACTTAAAATTCTAAGTTAATATATTGCAGTGTAAAGCAAAATAAAGACATTTGCAGGCATAATGTAATGAAATTGCTCATTACCATTATCTTATATAAAACTAAATATTCTGGCCAGTTACAGTGGCTCGTGCCTGTAATCCAGCACTTTGGGAGGGTGAGGCAGGTGGATCATGAGGTCAAGAGATCGAGACCATCCTGCCCAACATGGTGAAACCCCATCTTTACTAAAAATACAAAAATTAGCCAGGTGTGGTGGCACGTGCCTGTAGTCTCAGCTACTTGGGAGGCTGAGGCAGGAGAATCACTTGAACCTGGGAGGTGGAGGTTGCAGTGACCTGAGATCTCACCACTGCACTCCAGCCTGGCTACTGAGCGAGACTGCATCTCAAAAAAGAAAACAACAACAAAAAATAAATATTCTGAAAGATTCTCTTGGTAAAGGAAAAGGAAAAATGGAAGTAGAAATATGAGAAAAATGATATAAGTTAGAAAAATTCATGGCAGAATGGTTTCAGGATGAAGAAAAATAGGTGAAAATATATTTTTGAAAAGTGATTGTCCTGGATGTTTAGAAAAATGTACTTTGGCAAAGGTTTAGGGACACAGGGATTATTTTCTCTCCTCACGTTAGTCTAACTGCAATATCTGGAGTGACTGATATTCAACGTCATCATATATTCAATGTCAACCAAAAATTTAAAAAGGATAATATTCTTACTATTTCAAAGCGTAGAGCAAAAGTTAAAAATTGTAAAATGAAAATATACATAACAAAACCAAAAAAATTTAGACATGAGGAAAGGTAGGAGGTTATATAATGAGGAGAAATTCTTTATCTCATAGTGAGCATTAAAAAAAATGTCAAAGTTGATTTTTTTAATTCTAAGAACATTATGTAATATATTTAATTATATGTTTATAAGAAATTTGTTTTATTCTTAGGTTCTGGTCTAGAGATCATTTTGAATTAAAAGAAGATCATGTCTCTATTCTAGTTTTTGCATTTAATATATACAGCATATTTATTAATAGGCTTTAAAAATTCTGTTTCTAGAGAAAATAGAAGTAAAAATGAACATTTGAAATGACTGGCAAAATATCTTTATATGTTCTCACAAAGCAAACGCACTTTTGAAAGCTCCCATGAGGAAAACTTCTTTTCAAATGAAGACAGAAAAAAAATTAGGGTAGGAAATAACCAAATAACCAAAATAAAAAAGGTTTCTGAGTAGAAAACTAATACTACAGCAGAACTCCTCTATGTGTTCAAAATCCTAACGTTTTTCTTAAGGAGTTGGGATGGAGTCAACCAGTCCTAAATCAGTCTTTCTATATTAAAAAGAGACAAAAGGGCCAGTCTAATGAGCTTAAACTCAGAGCCACAGAGATAATGAGAGCCAGAGACCTTGGTCTGTGAACAGCAACTCCCTTTGTTTCACATTGAATACCCTCATCTAGTTATTAGTTCTTCCTCTAGTAATCTGCCAAACAATGAGGGGCTAGAATTTTAAAAGGTGCATTGCCACAGAAAGCAAGCCAGTGCTGAGCTAGTGAAAAGGTGAGATAATGAGATTGACATTGCTGACACTGGAAATCTGGTGATATAAAGATTAGTTTACAATCAAATTACTCTCATATTCACTTATAGCCAAATAAGTAAAGAGGCCACCTGTAAAGTATTTTCCCCATGAGCAATGGTATGGAGACTATTATAATAAACACATGTTTTAGGCAGCAAGGAATTCAGTGGAAGTTGCTAGACACACAGGTTGTTTAAAACTAAATAAGATTCTCCTAAATGAATGATTCATCCATAGTAACAACACTAATTCATTATTCACTTTCAGTTTATATCTATTTTCATTTTTTCCAATCTGTTGCAGTGCAATAGATGCAATAGAAGTGGTGGTTTGTTGCGTTGTTGTTTTAAAACGTTGTTTTAAGTACATAATTTCACTCCATTTGTGCCAGGAAAATGCCCAAACACCTTCATTAGAAATAAAGCAAATCTGTTCAACAGTACTTCGAACAGCAGGCACTATATGCTTTATTGAACAGAAAAGCTTTAACAAACCTTATCGTGTACACATGTTCATTGTGCCTGTGTCTGTTTATGTTCTCAAACTTCCTGAAAATGTGAGCACAACAGCAAAGTAGTGTTTAGCTACCCTACTAACTTGGCCAGGTGGTTGATTATATGGTTTGGCATATTTTTTGCAGGTGGTATACAAAATCATATGTATGAGCTGTTCACCCCACTGAACAGTTTTTTGTAACATTTTTTGCTAAATGACACAGCCCCAGCCACCCATAACAACATATAATGATGCCAGAGTGATATCTTCCCTGGATTCATTTAGCTTTGCAAAGAATTCTCTAAGAAAGACATTTTCCTGCCTTCATTTCTGTTTCATGCTGGGTAATGTTGGCAAGAATTATTCATGGCACATGTGAGCAATTCAAAGAAATATTGTTAAAAAAACAAGGCAGCTTTGCAGAGGTACGCTATCTGCTTGATGACTTGGCATGCTGCCCCTGGTACTTGGCATAGCACCCTAGCTGCTGGCACAGGGGATATTATATATACTTGCCATTGGGCCTCTACTATGCTACTTGCTGTGCACGATCAATATCGACCAACTGCATAAACAACTGGATGAACCTTGTATCTGAGGGATAGCAAATAGCATTTGAATTATTTTACATAAATCTGAAAATGTAATAGCGGTTGACATTCCTATTAGTATTATATCTGTGCACGATGATCATAATTGAGTAACATTAAATTTAGTTTATTGAACAGCAGTCCACTGCCCGCTTTACTGTGACTATGATCTGTGTAATGAAACCAGCAGTACGAAAAATTCTCTCAGTTGGTACACTTCCTGGAGAGCAGCCAAAGTATTTATTGCTATTTGTGCAATTAATGGCCATATCGATTTCTTTTTTTTTTTCTAGTAAATAGTAGATAAGTTGTGCTAAGTTTTCTTATCTCTTCAAGGTTTGTTTCAGCTGTAATTAATGTGACTATAAGAATAATACTCAGTTGTTCTTAGGAACTGGTTTTCATGTCTGCAGCATTTGCAACTTACATATTACTCTGGTTTGAAATGATTAAATTGATAAGTGACTCTATTGCCAAAACAATCCCATATGCTGAAGTATGATTTATTAATGTTCAAAAATAAGAAGGTAAAACTTCACTAGCCAAAATGCTGTGGTGGTTAATCATCTGTTCTTCCAGCTAATTCCATAATCCTCAATGTGACAATCAATTCATCATGCTGAAATGGCAAATTCATATAAATCATATTTCCAAGTTCTACATGCAGTCAACAAAATATATTGCACATTTCCCATAAATTATGTGATATAATGTTAATTTATTTTTCACATTAAAAACTCTAACTACCCTATGTGTTTATATATTGTGCTGGGAAAATGATGAGCCTCATTTTGGCACATCTAGACAATTATACCATGCACAGGAAAGAAGATATGAAGCCCTCTGATTTAGGAAGAATTCACAGAAATACTGGGCAGTCCGTCTCCTCTAATATGATCAAGTGTTCTTATGTCTTCTCCTGCTTTGTTCTGATGTCTTACTAATCAGGATTAGTAGGATTCAAAGATCTTTAGTGCATTTCTCACTTGCAGGACATGGGTAAAAGAAAAAAGGTCAGTCTTGGCATCATTTCGTGCATTCTTGCTATTGAAGGAATTAGAGTAATCTACATTCCAGTTCATACGCTCCTCTTTCTTTTATTTCAATTCCACACACCACCTAATTTCATGGAGTTAGAGTGAACACTCTGCAACTCCTTTCTTTCTTTCTTTTTAATCTTATTCTCTAAAATCTATTTAGTACACACAATAAGAACTAAAATATAGTAACGTAGCCTTTCCAGACATCCCAATGGGTCATGTGATTCATAATTCTCTGAGGAAAAGAATTGTAGAGGGAGGGGCTTTCTGTCTTTAGTAGACACAATCTCTGATGTTGTCCTATTAAAAATAGGACTCTGCAATTTCTAAATATGATGTGGGCATGGCACAATAACTGTCTAACTTTACTCCATTTTATAAGTCACATTAAATGTACTAAATTATGCAACAGTTCAGAATCCCAAATACTCCCTAAAGGAAAATCTGTCTATACATATTTAGATAGTCCACAGAAATAACACATTTAAGGAAAACAGTCTGGATCCTGAGTTTGTTTTCCTCATGACTTCTGTTTGTTATTTCCCATAAATCCTGTATATCAATACTACTTTTTATCTGGATTTTAGGTCTGTTGTGGTGCATCTAAAAACAGCTCATCACTTGATCTATCTGACTGTTATTCATCCTTTACCTCAATGTCCTGGTTGTCCTTAGGTCTGACATGCAATTTTTCTTCATATGAGGAGATTCTTGACTCAGTTCCTGCAAGTTAGTTTATGAAAAGAACAATGAAGAACTTGTCATATACAATCTGATTTTGTTGAAAATTTTCTTTTTTTTTAAATAAAAAGGCAGGGCATGGTGGCTCACACCTGTAATCCTACCACTTTGGGAGGCCGAGGCAGGTGGATCAACTGAGGTCAGGAGTTCCAGACCAGCCTGGCCAACATGGCAAAACCCCGTCTGTACTAAAAATACAAAAAATAGTCGGGTGTCGTGGCAGGCACCTGTAATCCCAGCTACTTGGGAGGCTGAGGCAGGAGAATCGCTTGAACCTGGGAGGTGGATGTTGCAGTGAGACCGAGCCACTTCACTCCAGACTGGGCAAAAGAGTAAAATTTAGTCTCAAAAAAAAAAAAAAAAAAAAAAAACCCAAAATATTATTTTGGAATTATATGTCTACCACTTAGAATGAAATTAACATTTTTTGGTAGTGACTCATTGATAATGGATTGCCGTTCAACAAATTGTTATTTCCTTGAAATGTAATTACTAATATTTACATATAAGAAATGATGTTTCTACTGAAAAAGAAAATTTATCTTAAAGATGATTTACTAGTAAGGCTAAAAACCACTATATTCAGGGTAACAAATTAATTCAGTATACAAAAGCTGGCAAAAGAAGAGGGTTCAGGGGCAAGAGCCAAGATCTGGCTGACAGAACAGAGCAGTTAGCACTTGCTGCTTGGGTACCTGGGGATGTGGGCACTAACCTCTGTGATGATTGTATTTTAGCCTAAGATGCAGCATAAGCTGATAGATGTTATCACAGACTGAGCCATAAAAATCTATGGAACACAGCTCCTTGTTACAAGAAGGGCTTGCTCTACAATGTTGTATGTCTTAACAATATAAGAGCTGGAATGGAACCATACTTTTTCATTCAGAAATTCTTGCTCTTTCAGCAGCATGAATTTCACCCATTAGGTAACAGGAAGAGTGTGTGTGTGTGTGTGTGTGTGTGTGTGTGTAAGGAGATTTTCATGAATATGATCCCCTATGAACATGGGTGTGCAGATCTGAACTTAGCTCTCCCTTGCTCAAAACACTTTAGTGGCTTCTAACTATATTTATTCTAAACTATTAATACTTGGGATTTCAATCACAGCACAAAGGAGGAGGAAATAAATCGAGCCACTTGGGGCCAAGTTTAGGTATTTTACCAGAATTAAATTAAAATTCTATTGCAATCTGTAGAGCAACCACTAAGAAAATAGGACAATACCATACAGTTTAAAAAATAGTCTGGGTGCAGTGGCTCACGCCTGTAATCCCAGCACTTTGGGAGGCCAAGGAGGGCAGATCACAAGGTCAAGAGATTGAGACAATCCTGGCCAACATGGTGAAACCCATCTCTACTAAAAATACAAAAATTAGCAGGATGTGGTGGCTCATGCCTGTAGTCCCATCTACTTGGGAGGCTAAGGCAGGAGAATCATTTGAACCTGGGAGGTG
Source organism: Aotus nancymaae (assembly GCF_030222135.1). Classification (NCBI taxonomy): domain Eukaryota; kingdom Metazoa; phylum Chordata; class Mammalia; order Primates; family Aotidae; genus Aotus; species Aotus nancymaae. The sequence continues at coordinate 10,688,869 of NW_026988503.1, forward strand.
GAGGTTGCAGTGAGCCAAGATGATGCCACTGCACACCAGCCTGGATGACAGAGCAAGACTTCGTCTCAAAAAAAAAAATTAACAGAGAAATAAAAATATTTTTTAACTCAATATAAGGCAATAAAGTAATCACAGGAGAACAAGAAAGACATAAGACAAATTGAAAGCAAATGTGAAAATGATAGATGCAAATTCCACAATATAAGTTAACTAAAAAGGCAATGATTATCAAATTGGATTTAAAAATCAAGATTCAACTATATGATGTTTTTGAGAGACATACTGCTGTGTATAACTTTATGTTTAGTTACATGACTCCTTGCAGTGAATGAGTGAGTTTTGCAGTCATTGGTCTTCCCAAATAGCACATTTCATAATAATTTTGTAAATTGGTTTATGATAATCAATGATATAATTTCAAATTGATACATCTCATAGAATTGTTTATAGTTTTTCCTTCTTTTAATACAATTAAAACACTCATATGAGGTATTTAGTTTAGTCAAATTCATAGAGACAGAAAGTAGAATAATGATTGCCAGGGACTGGGGAAGGATGGAATGAGAAGCTGTGTAATGGGTACATAGTTTCATTTCTGAAAGACGAAAAATATTCTGTGGATGGATGGTGGTGTTGGTAGCACAACTATGTGACTATACCTAATGCCACTGAACTAAACACTTAAAAATGGTTAAAATGTCAAATTTCACATATTTTTACCATAACATTTAATTTATTAAAACATTAAATAATAATGTTTACTAGCATAATGTTTAAAGTCAGTTTCAGTCACTCAATAAATGTCTTTATATCCTTGTATTTTATTACATTATCGAAGATAGACTAGCTAAGGTCCCAATTATCAACTAATATATCTGAAATTAAAACTTCCCAGGAAGCAGCAAGTCATCCTTTCCCATTCCTACTCTTTCTCTCTATTTAAGGCCCCATCTTCTTGAGAATAATCTAGCTGCTCAGTATTTCCCATTTCCCTATGAGGTCTCAGGGACTTGGTTAAAGTCTGTGTCCCTTTTTGTTTAAATGTTTCCTTTGACTCTCCAGAGCTAACAAAATATAGTCCAGTTCCCATAATCTAGTCTTGAAGACACTTTATTTTTTCACTGAAGTCACTACTTCTCTTACTCTGCAAAATATTGTATTTTGGGTCCTGAACTTTCTCTCCTATCCAAACATACCATTCTCTTTTATACTTCTAGATCACTAAATTTCTGTAGAGAATTACTCCCCCACTCATTAATAATGTAAGAAGGTAATATTGACAGGGTGTATCTATTGCCTTTAATCGTCACCTCCTCCATGATGTCCTTTTCACCTCAGATTCTTCCAGAATTAACACTGATTTGCCCAGTGTCTTCCAAAAGTGCTTAGTCCACTTGTATTTTATAGTACTATGAGAGCAGATTAGTTATTTCCAATTTTTTCTTGTCCCTTGTGGAGGGAAAGTTATACTTTCCTGCTACATTAATGTCAGTCTTGGCCATGTTATTTGATCTGACCAGTGAAATGTAAGTGAAATTGGCATGTGTCCCTTCCAGATAAAAATAAAATTAAGAGTCAGAAATAATTCTCAGAGAATATTTCTTTTATCTTGAACTCCATAATGAAGATAATATAGAGGAGAATAATAGTCCAATGATGAGGACAACATTCGTTTTTAAAAACCACTGCAATTTGGGGGTTGTTATGACTGAGATTATCTTACTAATACGAGTTCTAACAATGTTCTGTCTTACTAATTTGTCTATAGAGCTAGCTCTTCTCACTAAACTACAAGATTCATTGCATCAAAAATTGCTATTTATCTTTGTTATTTTAATGCCTAGGACTTTACTCAGTTCAGAGATGTTTAATATATTTTTTGTATGAATGGACACATAAATAAAAAAAAAGGATAAAATTTTAAAGCTATTCCAGCCATTATTGTTATGTTCAACTATGTGGAGTTATTTCTCACTGTATCAGAAATGTTGCTTACTCAGTATTCATATATGTGAGTATTTTCATCAACTGGTTTGTTGGGTTAATGATTTGGTCATTCCTTGAAGAGACAGTGATTTAACTTAATAGAGATCAAAGCTACTGATGTTGCCTGAATTTAGATTAGGTAAGTATTGCACCTTTCTAGTGTGTGTTTCACCATTTTGTTTATGGAGTGTGAAATATATAGCCTTGTGCTGTTTCTGCACCCTTCATCCATGCATAGCCAACAATATACTGTACGCACCATTTCTGCTAACCTTGGCAAATTAGCAGAGGTATTTGTGTAATCAGGCAGTTGAGTGTTTGTGTAGTTTATCACTTTTTATGAAAAGGGAAATGTGTTAAGGAGGATTAAGCAGAAAAATAACTATCAGTGGCTTATATTTAGAATATTGCTGTAGTAAAATAAGAAAAAATAAAAATGATACCAAGGGTTTCATTAAAAATTATTGAGTTTCGTTAATAAGGTGATATGACAAAACCAAAACTATACAGCTTATTATTTTTTTGTCAGTGAGAAAGTAGAGAAACATTTGTCTTCCTTTTCTTTTTTTGAGAACACTAGTCCACCTTTAATTCCGTGTGACTAGCTTTTTTTTTTTTTTTCAGCTAAGATTGTAGTCCTTTGAGAGCAATGTTGACAGCTTTGAGCTGACAAAGAATCATTATAATCAGTGCTGAAGATATGAAATCACAATGAGAGAATTCATGTTTATAGTAACAGGGACCACACACTGTGATAGTTTGCATTAGGAACTCAGCAGGTGCAATATGCAAAACTGAATCACAGTAGTGGATTTGAGGAACTTAGGATATGAAAAGGTCATTTTTGTTCAAGTACCTGTCTACTGTGTTAAAATAAAAAAACAGAATATTTCCATAAAAATTTGCAGAAGATAACATATTGTGCATACATGAACTTAAAGATTTCCATAGTGTTTGTCTAAATTATGTTGTTTACCTTAATGTCAACAGCATTTGAGTGCTGGATACAGAAGCTGATTAAAAGCATTATAGATGTCGTTTTATATAAGCAAGAAAAAAAAAACCTCAAGAAATTACAAATGGCAGATCTTATAAATATTCAAGTAAACAAAATCACCGGAATGTTTTTCAATTGTTAAGGAGTGGGCTGAGCTGTAGAGATGAGGTGTGAAAAACTATTATGAGAGTGAAACCCTATGTTTAAGTGCTGTCAATTCTCTGTAACCACTAGGGTGCACTGAATGTAATGGCATCATATTTATTCTACTCTTTTTACATGGGATGAGGAAGGTAGTTTTGCAAGGAAAGTTAGATTAGTTTTCCCTGAGAAAATTGTCAAGTAAATGAATTGTTATTCTTAGAACTGTCTCTTTCGTCTATGTTCTGAACCTATTTGATATCTTAGTAATATTTCTCTTCCATATATTTCACTAGTTCATTTTTCAACAATGCTTTACAAAACACCTATGCTGTCTAGGCACAAGAGGATCATGGAGGTATAGAACATGGGCTCTCTTTTTGAAGCATCTACAGACTAATGGAAGAGGTGAACACATAAGCATAATTACAGCAATGTCATTAAAGACATGGGAGCCACAAAGAAGAAAGCGCTATACTCTGCCTGAGTTAGTAAGCATTCACAAAGGTGCAGGGCTATGAGTTGAGGTTTTTTCCTATGGGTATGCTCTCACTGAGTAAAAAATGGGTTAGTTGAGGCAGAGAGAACCTCACATAAAATGCACACAGAAAGCAGTCAGCAGCTTGCTGAGATCAACTTCCAAAGGGTTTGTGAGAAGCAGCTAAACAGAAATAGGAAAGTGGGCAGAATCATGCGACTATATGCTGAGGAATTTGGGTTTTATCTTGTTTAATTAAGGTCGTAGAAGAATATATTAACCAGGAAGGCAATATTAATAGGTTTGCCTTTTAAAGAATTTGGAAGATTTTTCAGGGGAAACTTAAAACTGCAGGTGAAAATAAGATCACTGAAAATCTAAACCCCATTTTCTCTCCCCACTATTAACACCTGTAGTCTTGAAAGTTAATTTAAAGATACTCATTTTAAATGTCAATTGCCTAACAACAGCTTACAAGTATTTGTATGCTTTCAATGATACATTCTGCACAATAATAATCCAAATCACAATAAAGCTAAGTGAAATTTCTTGTACTAGGCTTTTGGGAAGCTTGATCATTTTTAGGTACTTACTGAAAACCACCAGCAGCAGGGAGCATGGATTGTAAGAAACTTCACTTTCCAGTCTTAGTGGAAAGATGCAGAGGTAGAGGGGTGTGATGGCCTTGGATTTGTCCTGGACCATCCTGACTCTTCAAACTACTGTCCCTAAAATGCTACACGCAATTCTTTACTCTTAAGCATGAAGGGATTTTTTTGCCGTCTTCCCTCTTGCTCTTATTGCTTCTCTTCAGTCTTTTAATTAAATTCCAAATTGTGTTAACTGTTATTATTTTTAGGTAGACTCAAAAGTCCTTGTAGACTACAAATGAAATGTCTATGTATAGTAGTCGGAATTTGTCTCATTACTAAAATGGACTTCCTTGAGCACTTGATAGAAGTACCTAAGTGTCAGTGACCCTTGCTTAAAAATGCAAAACTGAATTCTGTTTATCTCATGTCAAGTGAATTACTTCTAGATATAAATGCATCTCTCTGAAAAACAAGATTTACTTCGTAAATGATTGTGTTACATTAAAATGCGTTTGACAATGTTTACCGCTAGTTTGGAATATCAGAGAAGAAAGAATAGTGTAAATGAATTTTTAAAAATAATTTTGTATAATAGCATGGATGAGAAAGAAGCAGTTTATAATATAATGTCAAAATATTTTTCTGATCAAAGTAAAAATAATACCGATACCTTGTCATAAGGTAACATTAAAATATAAATAAAAATTATGTTAAAATATAGACTGGGTTTAAAAACTAGATTCCAGGTACTCAGTATTAACTTCAAGATGCTATTCAGAAATTACTGGTATTTAGGTTAGTCCACATAAAAGTGCTGTGCTGGCTAAATGATTCTTAGAAATGTTTGGAAGATCGTTCTAATGTTGTACTTTGGGTATGATGTATGACATAATGGTTTGTCTCTCTCACACTCTAGTGATACTAAGTTCTCATTCTGGCTCCATTCCTGGAATTTACAACATTCACTCAGATACCCAACACTCACTCTCTTCAACCATATTGGATAACAAGTTATTTAGTCTTCTGGGCAATGCTAAATGCCCTGGTCAAAAATTTGACATGTGCTACTTTTTCCCAATAAAATAAATAAAGTAAAATCTGAATGTTTTTACAGCTTTATAGGGAAATATTTAAAAGCAAGAGAAAATATAAACATTTCTAACAATAATACTAGTAATAAAATTATTGATTTAAAGTTTTAATAATAATTGAGAAATGTAATGATTAGTGGAAATAACCAACTTGTTTTTTAAGCTACTCCTTTCTTATAGTTTTGAATTGGACACAATTCCTCATTCTGTCTCCAGACATTTACTTTGGGTCTTAAAGTGTAAGCCAGGCACAGTGGTACATGCCTGTAGTCTCAGCTACTCAGGAGGCTGAGATGGGAGGATTGTGTGAGCCCATGAGTTTGATCCCAGCCTAGTCAACATGGTGGTACAATTGAGATATTATCCCTAAAAATTTTTTTAACTTAAAATAATGTACAAAGCAACAATAATTTTAGTTATTTGTTTTTATTTCTGGTAATGGAAATGAATTCAGATTTATTTAATGGAAAACTAATATCTTACATATCCAAAGTTAGTTTGAAGTTCTCATAAGATACCATGCATTTTCTCATATTCAAACATATTTTTTAAAACACAGATGTTCTATGGTTTTATTAAAATGTTCTATATTAGGTATATCTGAACTAGAAAGATGGTTCTGAATGCGAACCAATATTGCCAATATGTGAACTTCACACATTTTTTTTTCACTTCTTTATTTTACATCCATTTGACACTTACTTATAAGTTCAACCTCATAACAGACACTGCCTTTGGAGAGTTTACTCTCAAGTGAAAGAAGACACAGATGAACACAAATAACCACAATAAAATATTATAGGCAAATATTAGGACATTGAGCACAAACATGGTTCTTTTCTTCCATTAAATTTCGGTAGGGAATATAGCCTTAGAAATGCTAGAAAATAAATTATTACACTTGCATAATGCCTAAAAGGCAAAATTCAAAGTGTTAGGAAAAAATATTTTTTAATAAAATAAATCGCATGTTTGTAACACCTTGAAATTTACAAAATATTTTTGATATCTCTCTTTTTTTGTCTAATTGTTGATACTACTGTCACACACCATAGGCACCTAACAGCTTCTGGTTTACGTATTTACGCACATTGCCCCATTTCATTCCTACTTCAGATTGATTGCTAAGTTAGCAATTACTATCGTCATGTTACTGATGATGAAATAGAAGATGAGGTAAATTAAATAATTTGTCAAAAGTCCACATAGCTATTGATGTGAAAACAGAGACCCAAACCCAAACTTATCTGACCTGAAAGCTCATGTGCTTTCCACTGTGAACAAGACAAAGATTATTCTACTATTTACAAATGAGAAAAAAAGAGTAATTAATTTGCTCATGGTAAATTAGAGGGCATATATTTGAATGCAGGGTTTCTGACTAATCAATAAAATACTTTTCATTTTAACTTGCTGACTCTGATGACTCTTTTGTGTTGTATGCTAGCATTTTAAGTAAATTAAGAGGTGAATAAACATTCATACTATACTTTCTTAATAAAGTTTACTGAATGCAATTATGAAATTTTCTAGAATTTAATGTTTGTATCACATTAAAGCATTTGAAATTTTTTACTGTAACTCTGTAGAATATATAAGCAAAACTAAGAACAATTCCCCTTAATCACTGACAAATTAATCTAGTTTTTATTCACAGTATTTTGCAATTGATCCCATGGTATCCTGAAACCATGTACCAGTTAGTAACTAATGTATTTTCAACACTAAGTTATTGGGTTCCATAAAGAACAATTGAAATTATAACTTAGGTTTAAAAATTGCGAAAATTAAGAGTCACAGCCCAGTAGAGTGAAGAGGCTATCTATGTGGGGCTGGGATAGGGGGTGGCTGCTGAGAAACATCAGAGCCCAAGAAGCAGTGAAAGTGATGTCTATAGGAAGACACGATCTAGGGTAACCTGGTGTGGAGTCATGGAACCCAACGGTGTGAACAGAATATCCTCATAGCCAGGTATCCCAAGGGAGAATCCAAAAACAGTGATGAGAATATATCCACTGGAGAGACATAGAGACATCTAAATAATAACAATGATTGTAACCCTTGAATTAAAGAGGAAAACAAGAGCCCATACTTTAATAAAGTAATAAACACTCAAATGACAAATGTGATAACTACATAGTTCAACGTGCTCCCTCTAAAACTTTTAAAAGTTACCAAAGGAAAAATAGTAACTTTACAGTTGGAAAATCCTGGCAGATAACTTACTTAAGTGGTCAGAGTAAATACCATCAGTAATAGACAGAATCAAAATCATTCTCTGACAAAATACAATGAGAAGACTCATAGTACTCTTTCTGTGGTATTCTGCCAAATGCTTATAGCCTAACTCTAATGGTATGGACACTGAAACCCATATTGAAGGACATTCTAATCTGTCTGCAATCTTCAAAAGTGTTAAGGTCATGAAAGTCAAGGGAAGACTGAAAAGCTGCCAAATGAAGTAGACTAAAGAGACATGCCAACTGAACCAGACATGTGATTTGGAATTGTATCAGGTTTCTTTTGCTGTCCTAATATATGACTGCAAACCCAGGGGCTTAAAATAACTAACTCAAATGTATTATTTTCTGTAGGTCGGAATTTCAGTACAGATCTCACTCCAGCTAAAGTCAAAGTTTTGGCGTGGTTGCATTCCTTTCTGAAGACTAGGGGTAAGAGTTGGGGATCCATTTCCTCCCTCATTTGGGTTATTGGCACAATTCACTTCCTTGCACACAGCACCATACATATTAGAAGCAGCAACTGGATGTACTCCAAGTCCAATCCTTCTTATGCTGCCATCTCTCTGCACATAGCTGGGACCAGTTCTCTGCTTTTAAGGAATCATGTGATTAGATTTGGTCTTACTAGCTATCAGGTTAATTTTCTCACCTCAAGGTCTCTAAACCTAATTATATTTTGCCATGTAAGAAATCATATTCACAGGTTCTAGCTAATAGGAATATCTTTGTTTTAGGGGTTGGGAGAAAGTACTTCTAAAATTACTGATACTGGGTGACTTCAGTCTAATGTACAGTCTCCTGAGGGATACACCAAGATAACCCAATCTTTGAAAAGAACATGAGAACATCAGATGTCAGTTTTGCTTTATGCCTACAGTTTTGTAGCATGGCCATAGGCAGTGTGGGCTACCTAAGCTGTTTGTTAGCATTAGTTGCTTACTTTTTTGTTTTTGTTTTTGTTTAAGACCAGGTTTCACTCTTGTCACCTAGGCCTGGAGTGCAATAGCACAATCTCAGCTCACTGCAACCTCCAACTCCCGGGTTCAATCGATTCTCCTGCCTCCGCCTCCTGAGTAGTTGGGATTACAGGTGCCCACCACCAGGCCCAGCTAATTTTTGAGTTTTTAATAGAGATGCAGTTTCACCATGTTGGCCAGGCTGATCTTGAACTCTTGACCTCAGGTGATCCACCCACCTTGGCCTCCCAAAATGCTGGGATTACAGGCGTGAGTCACCGAGCCAGGCTAGTTGCTTACATTTTTTAAGGATTTTTTGGATTCATCTTATTCAACTGTTAGGCAATATTTATTTTTGTTCTTAAGGTAAGGTGGCCATAACTATGATCACAAATTCTTCTACATTTAGATTTCAGTTAAATATCTATATCTTAATAAGCACAATTTACATTGAAAACGGTAAAAATTTCCACAATAAAATATATTAAATCTGTTAAGAAGTTTTGGTGGGTTTCTTTTCTTTTCTTTAATGTTGTGTCTATATTAGAGAATGATAATCTCTGAAAGTAGTTTTGCTTTTGATTTACTGTTGATTGAGCTATTTCTACCAGAAAATCATTTACAGGCAAGAACAGTTTCACTAATCCAAATTTGCACTGTTTATGACTTCTGAAGTAGAAATCAGGTCAAAAACCCCAGAAGAATAAAATAATTAACCTGAATATCACATTGAATCAGTTTTGCTAATACGGTGCCCTGTAAACATTGGATGACTTATTTAAAGAGACCAAACCAATAGTGAATAAAGTAGAATATCATCCATTCATAGGCACATCAATTGGTAGCTTTGTCTGGGTTTGCAGGTGTGTGTGTCTCTCTGTGTGTATGGTTGTACATCAAAAGCCTTAGAAAGACAACTGTGTCCTGATAAATACTGTAAATGTTTAATTCCTGGACCTGGAGAGGCTTCCTCTTCACTTCTTCTAATCATTAACAAAGAGATATTGAATAAAAAATCTAATTTCATAAAAATATTTTGCCAGTTATCAGGAAAATAGATGATTGAAATCATTTGTTTTCCATCTTCTAATTTGAACCGAAAATTCTGCTTATGTATAATAATATATAAATCATTCCTTAAAAAAATTGTTGATTGTCTACTTTGTCTATTTTAGCTTTTAAATATTTTACAATAGATTTTATTCTGAAAATAAAAATTTCAAAAGGCACATTAGAATTACAGAAAATAGCTGAGTAAAATAAATTTCAAAAAGATTATTTACTTGATGCTATAAGATCAATAAACATTTGAACCGATATGAGAATTGAAATTTTCAGAATTTCAATCCAATCCTTTTCTCATGAAATTATAAAATTATTAGGTAGACATAAAAGCATAAAGGCTATAACCAAATTTTTTGCATAAGTAGTAATTAAGCTAATTATATATGTATTTTTTCCTAAACATTTAAAGTCTTTCTTTGGTAATTTTTTTCTAGCATAGTTCTATTGAAATTTTGACTGTAGCGTGTTTTCATTTTTTTTTTTTTTTTTTTTTGAAACGCAGTTTCGCTCTTGTTACCCAGGCTGGAGTGCAATGGCGCGATCTCGGCTCACCACAACCTCCGCCTCCTGGGTTCAGGCAATTCTCCTGCCTCAGCCTCCCGAGTAGCTGGGATTACAGGCACGCGCCACCATGCCCAGCTAATTTTTTGTATTTTTAGTAAAGACAGGGTTTCACCATGTTGACCAGGATGGTCTCGATCTCTTGACCTCGTGATCCACCCTCCTCTGCCTCCCAAAGTGCTGGGATTACAGGCGTGAGTCACCGTGCCCGGCTCTCGTGTTTTCATTTTTTAAATTACTTTTGCTGTTGTTTACTTTCTCTGATGAGAATTGTGAATAATGAAAAATCACATATTTTTTAAGAGAAAAGAGTGAAAAATGTAGTTATATTTTGCTCATATTTCATGATCTCATCGTTAGTTGGTGGCACTAAGTTAATTATGTTAAGAACAAAAACTTCTAGACTGGTTTTTGTTTCCAGGTAATGGATTCATATGTATTTATTTGTGTTTTATTTCATGAATTTGCAATTTTATATTATTTGAATGATCCTTATCATATAAGGCATTCTCTACTATCAAACAGCAGTGCTACTTTAATTTAATCTATTGGGATCCAAGAGCCTTAAAGACTACTACCCTAGCTCATTGATGGATAAGGCAATAATAAGTTTGGCAACTATCTGTAAGATACACTGAAGTTTCATTACCAAGAAAATAATTTTAGACTGCCCTTTTCTTTTCCATTTTCCGCCAGATACTTCATGATTCTGAAGAAGAATTAGAGGTGAGGCTTGAGAAAATGGAGAAAAAGGTAAGAATATAAAGTGGCTAAATTGATACAGATACACACACACACACACGTACACACACAGAAACACACACACACACCTCGAAATAAAACCTGAGAGTGATAAAAGGGAGATGGAAAAGAAAATATGACTCAATATGGAAGGAAAAATGAGCCAAATGTACAACACAATTGAGAAGTATCAGAAGAGATTATGAGAAACATTCCTGAAGATTATGAATTTATTCTTTTTGATTTTTTAAATGTTGCAGATATGCTTTGGATTTTCTTGAAGATGAGAAGCTTTCTTAAACATCCACTAATTTCTTGATAGGTTATATTCTCTGCCTTCTGTGAAACAAACTGATGGATACTAATGGCTCAATTACACTTACAGCTAGTCACTTCTGTAGTTTACACACATAGTTCTGCTACCAATGTTTAGTAATGAGTTAAACATTTTGCTATATTTGTCCCTGAAGCTATAATTTAATTAATCATTATATGTAGCAATAATAATAAGTAAAACAAAAAGAAGGAGAATTTTTTTGTTTTATGGTAATTATGTTGGGTGCTTTGGATCCTCCCAATAAAGTTGACTTCCCTAAAATAATTATGCTTGAATTAGGTATAGAAACGCTAATTGTAAAAAATTGAAAGTTACTGTAAATCTTCTAATCGTAGTTCTTTGCAAGTGTACTTAAGTTATTGCTCCACTTGAAATAAATGAAAACTGGAAATCTGAGCTGATGAATTATGGGTCCCTTTTAAGTAAGAAAGATGACAAGGAAATCTAATCAGCTGACTTATACAAAAATAAAGTACCTTGGCCAGAGATCAAAGATAGGTGAAAAAATTAACATTTATGTTTTTTAAGTAAGATAAAATGTACAAGTTTTTATGTACATATTTTATGACTTCCTGATATAACACAAAGTATTGATAAAAGCACCCAATACTTGTTCTAATGGCATCCAATTAGTATTAAAGTGTTTCTATTATTATTGTTGTTGTTGTTGTCATTTTTATTTGGTGACTGGGTGAATATTAACCACCCAGTTGCCAAACGGGTGGTTGACATTCCACCACCATTGGCAATGACGCAGCCAAGTAGACACCAACATTCAGGTGTGTATGTATATTTTTACCTTTTTTTAATGACACCCTCCACTATTCTTTGCAGCAAAAGACATCATAGAGAGTAATCTGTATTATTACTTATCATTGTGCAACCCATAGATTAGCAGCATCAGCATCACCTGAAAGTTTATTAGAAACTCATCAAGTCAGGTTTAAGCCAAAACTTACTGATCAGAATCTGCATTTTAAAAGACCCCAGGTGATTTGTTTTCAATTAAAGTTTGAAAAGCACTAGTCTAGAGTTTTCTTAGTGAGCATATTAATAAATAACAGCATTCTAGGTATAGAGTGACACTTCTGAAAAGATTTGAAGGCATGATTGGGATAATGAATCTATGAGAACATAATTAATGCATACTGTATAAATTGTATGAGATGATGGTGGAGGTGCTTCTTAGGATAAACATTGATTCCAAAGTAAAAGATGATTTACTGAGCTTTTCTTTGGATTTCATAGATATCATACCTTGAAGATCCTAATTGAGAGGAAGTATTGGTAAGTATATTAAATTATTGGTAATTTTCCTGCTTTGGAGACTTGAATATACAACATGGTTGCAGCATAATATGCATATTTATTTGTTAAGATAATAGAAGTATGATTACAATATTTACTTGTGAGAACAGAAACATTAATATTTAAAGCCATTGTTTGCCTCTGTCTCCTGCTGGTAACTGTTTTCCTTAAAAGCACTACAAAAGGCATTTTGAACAGATGGTGGCTGGTTTTCTCTATCCTGCCTCCCCTCACAACTGCCACGGAGCCTCACCATTCATTAATCTTCCATAGACTTCCAGTAGCACAGCAACTAAATTACACACATACACACACTGAGGCCAGCATTTCTGTCAGGCTGAAAATTAAACTGAAAAGCACTGTGCCAAGTCTTTTAACCAAACTTCACTATAAAACAGTTAGAAAAATAAACATTTAGCTTGAAGGCTGACCCATGAATATCCAATCTTAAATAAAAATGTTGGCTGGTTATTATGTCTTAGACATTCTCTACAGAGTGTATCAGAAATCTTCAAGTGAAATGAAACTCTCTAAACATCTGGTTTGAATTCACCTTGACTCATAACTGTTTTAAAAGAGAGCTATTTCCTTGATCTTTGAAATAGGAAAAGAACAAAAATATTACAAACAACCATGCTTTTACTAAAATTGTTATCACCTGCTGTTTAGAAGCAAATAGAATAATACACATTCTTTATTGGAATATATCTTCCAGACTACATATTTTCTAAAAAGTAAAAGGGGTTTATTTAATATTTAAAACTTTACATATTAAATATATATATTACACTTTCCTTATAAGGTTAAATAATGTACACTTCCAAGACTCCCTGTTTTTTTTAACTTTTTATTTTGATAACATTTCAAATTTAGGAAAAAGTTATAAAAACAGTACCAGGAGCTTCTGCCCTCTTTAGCCAGCTGCACCTAATTGTTTAGATTTTACCACAATTGCTTTGTTATTATCACTACTAGTACTATTTCTCTCTATAATTTAACATTATTTAAATAAATTGGAACCATGATGTCTTCCAGCCAGAAAGTCTTTTGTATATTTCCTATGACCAAGAACATCTCTTATGTGACCAGAGTACAATTTTCAAAATTAGGAAATATAACATGAATGTCATACTATAATCTGCACTCTATATTCAAATTTAATTCATCAGTTGTCCAAATAAAGTCCTTTAGAGCTATTCTTTTCTCCCAATTTAGCCACTGATCTAATATCTTGCATTGCATTTAGCTGTCTGGTCTCTGGTTTCATTCAGTCTGGAACAGTTCCTCAGTTGTACTTTCACTTTCATGACCCTGACACTTTCAAAGACTGCAGGCAGTTATTTTGTAGAATTTCCCACAATTTGGATTATGTAATATTTCCTTATAACTGGATTCAGGTTAAGTATATCAGGGTAGGAATATCACATAAATAACAAAATGTCTTTCTCAGTGTATCACATCCAGAGGCACATGACATTGATTTATCCTTTTGTTGGTGATGATAACTTCGATCACTTTGTTTACATGGTGTCCATCAGTTTTTTTCACCATAAAGTTACTATTTTTCTCTGTGATTAAACATGGGCATCCTTTGAAACACATTTAAAATGTCATTTAAAATGGTGGAAAAATTGCTATCATATTTACAAAACACCTGATTTATTTATTTATAATGCCTGGGGTCTAGGAGTTTCATTTTCACAAAAAGTATGCTTAATTCCATTAGAATAATAAAAAAAAATTACTATCTATGTCAACATATTTTTAATTGTGGACTTTTTTAAAAAAAAGTCAGATGGCTTAAGCTAAAAAAAGGCTTGAAATTAAATAAAAATTTCTCTCATATCTTCTAATATATTTTGACCACTCCTAAAAAAAACAACGTACTTTGGAAATAAGGTAAGAAGACCAAGGCCAATCTTAAACAAATATATTTGTATTATTTTCCTATTTTTAAAAGAATAAAGTTTAACATTTGATTACAGAAACCGTATTGACAATTTAATTATTAGCTTTAGATGCAAATTTGAAATTGTAATTTAGAGCCAAGGTATTTTTTTAATTTAGTAGAGATTAACATAAAGGATAATCTTTTTATTCTTCATAATTAGGGAGAGTTCTGCAATGGGACTTCAAAAGCTGAAGCTATTATATACAGAAATTCTTCCCTTGCTTTTTACATACTTTGTTCAAATTAACTACAGATCTGTTAGAAAATCATATTAAATAGTTGTCTCACTGGGTTTATGACTTTAAAAATTCAAAATACTATATTAATATGAATATAAGCATAGTTTACTCCATGACAGTATTTCATGGTCCTTCATAGAAAACAGTGGTAAAATTAATACTTTTCAAGGTCTACTTTGTATCAGGCTTTGTGTTAAAGGCTTTTTATGACAGTATGAATATTTTAAAGGTTACTAATGGTAAATAAAGAATCCATTTGAAGCTAAAGCAATGGGAGTATTAGCTTGCACCTAACCTATGATTATAATTTGATTTTACCCTGTAGGGCTATATTTTAGAGAACTACGGAGGTAAGCTCAAAAGAGGGCTACTAAAATGTGGAACTGGAGAGGGTGTTTTTGAGAAAAAATTAATCTTGAATTAGAGTGAAAGTGGTTGTGAGTACAGTAGAATACCAGCCCAGATATTGGATGGATTGATGGCTATGTCTTAGGTGAGAATGCTCAGAAAAAGATAGGTGAAAACTGAAAGAGCCATTACACATCGAAACCTTTGAGACATTGAGAACATAAATACCTCAACAGCAGTTAAATCAGCAAAAAGTGGAAATTAAAGCCTTTGCACAGGTTTGAGCACTTCTGAAATGGGTGGTGGAAGGCCAAGAAATAAACACAGTCATCAGGTATTTTGGTGGAGCCTGAACAAAAGCTGCCTGAACAAAATACCTAAAAAGAATACTTAGTACACTCAGCAGTACTTGTCTTCACTCATTTAGTTGAGGTATTACCATATGTGAAGCACTATTCTAGGCACTGAAGTGAAGCATTGAATAAAACCTCAAAGAAGAGATAGCAGGTTTTGATTGTCTGTTGAAAGGTTCTGAATGAACAACGCTAAAAGTTGATTGGATATTTATTGTGGGTCAGCATGGTTTAATGACTGACGTTTTGGGCTGTAAGTGGATACAGTAGGGAGCTGACCCTAACAAATGTGAATTACAAAACTCTTTAATATAAGGTTTTTCCAGATTTCCTGAAAGCACATATATTCATATACAGTAGAAACATGAAAATTGGTCGTTTCATTACTACTCACATGACAAAAAGGTCATTTCTGAGGTTTGAAAACACTACATAAAAAAAATCAAAAGAATAAATTTATATTTCCATAAGATTTCCAGCATTGCACTAAATTTCTCTGTCTTATTTGTTTGTTTATATTTATTTATTTATTTACTGAGACAGAGTCTCACTCTGTTGCCCAGGCTGGAGTGCAGCGGCATGATCTCAACTCACTGAAGCCTCTGCTTTCCAGGTTAAAGCAATTCTAGTGCCTCAGCCTCCCAAGTAGCTGGGATTACAGATGCGTTGCACAACCCCTGGCTTTTTTTTTTTTTTCAGTAGAGATGGGGTTTTGCCATATTAGCAAGGCTTGTCTCCAACTCCTGGGCTCAAGTGATCCACCTACCTCAGCCTCCCAAAATGCTGGGATTACTGGCATAAGCCACCGTGCCCAGCCTAATTTCTCTGTGTTCCAGTGAATACGGGTTCAGCAGCTATATAATGCAATACTTCAGAGCACTACTTACTGACTTAGCTTGCTATTGCTGCAGTAGCAAATTACCACAAACATAGTGACTCGAACCAATGAAAACATATTGTCTTATAGGTCTTGAGGCTCTAAGTATGAAAAGGGTCTTATGGGGTTAAAATCAATGTGTTGGCAGGGTTGTGGTCCTTTATAGACATGCTAAGAATAGTCTGTTTTGCTGTCTTTTCCAGCTTCTAGAAGCCCTTGCATTCCTTGGCTAGTGGTGTCCTTCCATCTTCACATTTAGTAATAACCTTTCTCACACTGCATCACTCTGACAGTCTTCTGCTCTCTTTTTCACTTTTTGGGACCCTTGTGTTTACATTGGATCCCCTTAGATAATCTCAATTAATCTTCCTATATTAAGACTTACTGATCAACAACCTGAATTCTGTCTGCTATCTTAATTTTCTTGGCCTTGAAACCTGACCTATTAAAGGACACTTGAGACATTGCTCTGACTACCACACATATGTTTCTTAGTTGGCATAAAGAGAGTTGTGATTTACTAAGAGTTGTATACAGAAAGTTTCATTCTGCCATTTAAAATACCAAATTACCTCTACTCTTATTACCTTTTAACTATTTCCCTAAATTATACTATAAAATTGTATGTTGTCTGTAGAGTTCCTTTCGGATATTTCTACAAAATATTTCTCTTGGGATAGCAAAGCCTACTTATTTACAGAAGCAGAAAATATCAGCTTAATCTTCAAAGTAATACATTAATGAATTCCAATTAAGATGCAGATTAATTGATGAAGTGCAAACCATATCAATTTTTTTAACTGATAAGTTCTAAAGTATTTATAATTCAGACATCAGTTTCAATATTTTATCCCTGAATGCCTACACAAAATTAAATAAAATATTGACTCCAAATATTGTGCTAAGTCCACAGCTATCCTGATATTCATTCAAATTTTTAGAAGTTGGGAGGTGGAGGACAAGAGGTTGCCTATGATGTTTTGGTCACTGTGGCTCTTGCCTCAACCTTTTGAGGGATTGAAATTTGAAAATTATTTCCTCATTTTGCTATTTTTTATTATTTGTGTATATGCTCACATGCACACACATAAACACAAAAATATACATATACACACATATATGTATATGTGTATATAGGCATAAAAACACAAAAACACAATAATATATACATACGCACATATATGTGTATATATATATAGACATATACATACATACACACATATATGTGTATATATATAGAGAGAGATATATACACACACACATACACACACATACACTTTACTGAAAACTGGAAATTGGGAAGGGAAGAATAACTAATGCATACACGATAATCTCTCAGAACTCTTGGCTTATAGCTTATGATCAATAACTACTTTTATAATGTATTACAAGTTTAAAAGACCATTAACTTGATTAATAAATTGATTTTTACTTTGGTCAAAAGGTAGTGTATTAAAATACATGCCTTTGAAGCCAAGCTTCACCTTTTTAAGGCCTCATCATGGCTCTGATTCTGCCCACTCCACTGTGTCCAGCTGCCCATCAGAAACCTCAGGCTAGGCTCAAATGACATTTATCAGTGTGTGGACACAGGGCGTCGTATGGGAGGATCAATAAGCCACTCGGAGGCCGGGCGCAGAGGTTCACACCTGTAATCTCAGCACTTTGGCCGAGGCATGCAGATTACCAGAGGTCAGGAATTTGAGGCCAGCCTGCCAACATGGCGAAACCCCATCTCTACTAAAAATACAAATAAATTAGCCGTGCGTGTTGGCACGCACCTGTAGTCCCAGCTACTCTGAAGACTGAGGCAGGAGAATCGCTTGAACCCAGTAGGTGGAGGTTGCAGTGAGCTGAGATCATACCACTGCACTCCAGCCTGAGTGACAGAGTGAGATTCCATCTCAAAAAAAAAAAAAAAAAACAGTAATAATAGTAATAAAAGCCACTGAGACTCCATCCCTGCAGGGTCTGACTGATTATGCCAGTAACCTGGCATAATCTTTCCTCATCTGCAAAATGGGAATACCTAATTAATAGGGGTTTCCTGAGGAATAAGTTAAACAGCACATGGAAAGTGACTAACAAATATGGACTTTGTGCTCTAAAGTCCCGTTGTTCTTTGTCAAAATTTGTTTTTACTGTGTTTTGTTGTTTATCCCAAATGACACCATAACAATGTTCTTATAGTTGCCAGCCATTCAAATCTGACCTCAGTGTTTTATATCTCACCCTTAAGAAAAATTCCAGAAGTTGTCACATCATTTTAATACAAGTGTACTATATAATGAGAATAGTTGTAGATAGTATGAATCATGTCTAAAACCAAACAAACTATTAGATCTGAAAGCTAAAGAGACTGTAAATTGGTAACACTATTGTTATTGCTTGGATGTTTCTTGATAGACATCTGGTATAGAACTCTTGATTTTGCCTATCTTGCTAACCTAACAGTTTGTGCCTACCTGCTTAATAAAATTTCAGGGTTTTAGCCTCACAAACAGGCTGGGTACAGATGGCTCAAAAGGATACCTATGACAAATAGGCCTTTGAGATCCACAAACAAGACAATACACTTCTTAAAATTATAAGATTCCTTGGGGCAGTTGTTGACATCTACAATGCGTATATGCATGGACTAATTCCCATTAAATGACCCCTTTTAGGTGGTGCAGCCAGGAATGATCACATCCCACTGAGCTATTTTGGTATCTTAGTAAGAAAAAAGTTTCTACCTAAATTTATTAAAGGTATTCACATAGGCCTAATAATACAACAGAACTTTCAACAAAATATTTACCAAAACAGAGCTGGACTTTACTGTGAAAAATATAAACTTGTAAAAAATAGTAGCAATCTTTTATTTTAAACGGTCTCTCTTTTTATCATCACAAGCCTGTTTAGATCAATGTCCTAGTTAGCATAAATGATCACATACGTGTGTGTGTGTGTGTGTGCGCGTGTGTAATACAGAAACACTGAATTGGTTCCTACAGGTTTTGAACAACTAAAGAAGGAGGATCATTTTTAAAAACAAGTCAATTTGAATATGATTTTTGGAATGTCATTTCTAGTTTGTAAAATTAACTAAAAAAATGTAGCACTTTAACGTGTAGCCCATTCAAAATCAGAGAAAAGCAATGAAAGTCATACTTAATCAGTTCTATAATTTGAAGAGTTATTGGCTTATTGTAGATCCAGCTTTACGTAAAGGAATACCTCAATGCTGCAGGAGAAATCTTGGAACAATGTGTTGTAGACAGAATAATTAAGAAAGATGAGCTTGAAGATGCTATGGAAAGAATTAGTAAAGAGGGCAGCATAATTGGATCTGTTTTGTGCGTTTTACATGCATTCCTGCTTTAGAAAGGGCTTAATAGTTCTCTCACCCAGAAACTTATAGATACTGTTTAAAAGAATCATAAACTGGGACCAGAAGACAAAGAATATAAATAAAATGTTATCTTACATAAAGCATAGCAACATTACCATTTAAGGCAAAAGTATTACATATGAGACAGCAAGAACATTTGCATGAATAAAATTCATGAAATTTATCATTTTAAAGTCAATTAGTTTCAGTATTCATTTGGCAGTTAGAAAAAAATCATAGGTTAGAAGTTTGAAGAAAATGAAAATCACATATTACAAAATTATACTGAAAGGTAATGACACTACCCAGTTGACAAAAAAAAATTAAAAGCAAGAGACCAGTTGGAAACAAGACTAAAATCTGTTTAATTTTGGAAAGTGAAGAAAATTTAGAAGGCAAGTCAGGGATGCTCACCACACCGATCACACTCCAGGAGCCCAGTGATTATCACCATCAAGGCATTTTCAAACATTGCACAGTAATGGAAAACATTGCAGGCAAGTCACAAACTGAGATCAAGCCTGTAAACAAATAGAAATACAACTTGAGGAAAATGTGTTAGAAAAAGATTTTAATTATTCAGAAATCTTTAGAGGGATCTAATCAAACTTGGAAAATATTACAATGTAAACACATTTGCCAAACAAAAATGGAATAACTGGGAACTTCTTGCAGAACTTCTTGACTAGAACATCAATGTTAACAAAAATAATTATACTTTAAGCAAATTTGTGTTGCAAGGCATCTACTTATTAATAATTGTTAACATAGGACACTAGTTTCATATTTAGAATTCTATATCTCCATTTTAATATATTTTTGCTTTTTGGTATAATTAAAATTGAATGGTATTAAACATTAAATATGATCACACAAAGTATGAAAAAAGGACCAAAGGAATGTAAGGAATGGGTTACAGGCATAGAATCACACAATCTGGTCCTGGAGGAAGAAAGGTATGAACACTAGGAGAGAAAGCGTAAGACACAGTTCAAAATGTGTTTTGAAATAGAATACATTTCTCAGGGGAAACTACTATGAGAAAATATGACTTCCCTTAAAACAGATTGCAAATTTAAGTGAAATCTTCAAGATTAGGACAGGAAAGGAGTATTGTCTCTGTTTAAAATGCAAAGATGGGTCTATGTTAATGTATAATTTGGAGTGCAAGTAAAAAGAATTTTGACTTTAAGTATAAAAAGGAGTTTTAAGCTCAGAATGGAAATTACAAATCTCATCTGTATCAGAGAGGAAAGAAATCATTGCCCTTCTATCTCTTTTCTTCTTTCATTCCTCTAGATATTTTTAAATAAACTTGCACTCTACTTGGAACATGAATGAACCAAATACCCTGTAAAGGAGGGGCATATTCTGCACCCTAAATGGCTATGCCCCTTTGTTTCTTTCTCCTTATTTGTTTGCTTGCTGTCTCCTTGGCATACCACTCTCCACTGAATAGAAAAACTGATCAGACTTAGTCCTCATGTTGTAAAACGTTAAAACTTGAGGGAACTGGAAGGCAATAAAAGAAGAAATCTATCTAAATTTTAAAGCATTAGTTTTTGTGCATGATAGGGAACATGAAAGTAGTGTCAAAAGATCATCCATTCATTCAGGCAATTTAATTCAAGCAATATTTCTGGAATTTCTATTAAGTGCTAGGCACTGTTGTAGACATAAGTAACAGAACAGGATAAACAGCTGGTCTGCTCTTATGAAGATTTCATTCCATAGAGACAAACAGATACAAAGGAAATGAATAAGTAGGTAAAATATTTAGAATGGAAATATTTACTATGAGTAAAAGTGAAATAGGTTAAGTCATAAACAAAGTAGGGTAATGTAAAAAACTCTGACATACTAAAAATTGTTCACTCCAGCCGATATGTGACCTTGGCTCTCATAACTGTCTCTCCAATCCTTCTTGATAACTACCCAATGAATGGCTTCTAATCCACAGAATAATCCCTCTGTCTTAAAAATCTATCTTAAGACAATTATTTCCCTAATTAGTGGGACTTCAGCAGACCACTCATAGTAAAGCTCTGTAAGAATCATTCCATAATTTGTCAAGCTGAAAGATTTCTTTGAAGTTGTTCTCATGCTACAATATTCTAAATAAAGAATTGTGCTTTACAGACAGTATCACATGACATTCAATAAATTAATATAATTCTAAAACTATTTCAATAATTCAGTTGAAGTTAGAAAATGGGAAACAGAAGAAAAATCAGATGAGAAGACAGTAGTAAAGTGATAGCTCTAAATCCAACTCTATAAGGATCTACATTTAATAGTATCAAATAAATCCTCTAATTAAAGTCACAGATTACCAGATTACCAAAAAGACAAAAGAGGCGAGACCAAAGCAAATGGTCATAAGGGCTACTTTAAATATAAAGTTAGAAATAGATGAAAAAAATAAATATATACTTTGCAAATAGAACTTAGAAAGGTTATAGTGGCTACATAAATATTAGCAATAATATAGTTCAAGATAAATACTATTGCTAGAGATAAAAAGCAACATTATATAATTTAAGGCTTAATTAATAAGGGAGAGCTAATAATTATAAATGTGTAAGTAGAGCCTAAAAATACATGAGACAAAAACTCATATAATAAACAATTTCATAATTATAATAGGGTATTTTAACAATGATTTCTGGGCAACCAATGGAAGAACTAGATAAAGAATCAGTAAATACACAAATCATCTAAGCCATACTATTAAGCATCTTATAGAGCACTACTCAACAAGTGCAGAATAATTATTTTCAAGTAAATATGCATACATGTTTCATTCACCAAAGAAACCATATAATGTATCTTAAAGCAAGTAATAATAAACTTAAAATTATTGATATCATACAGAATATAGTCTCTGACTGCAATGGAACTAAATTAGAAACCAATACAAATAAGGTATTAAAGAAGCTCCCACCTAAAAAAGTATGAAAATTTCACAACACGCTTCTAAATAATTCATGAGTTAAGAAAAATAAATAACAAAAAAAGAAGAAAATAATTAAAACTAAATTATAACAAAATAAAAATATAAAGATTTGATAGCTGCATCTAAATTTGTGCTCAGAGAAAAATCTTAGCTTGAAATGATGATATTCAAAAGGAACAAAGAGCTGAACTTAGTAATCCAAGACATACTACCTTACATATGTTTTTTAAAAAATCCCAGAATCAAAATAAAGTCAAAGTAGTCAGAACTAAAATGTTTAAAAGAAAAATTTAGTGGAATGTAAAAAATATGAAAATCTAGAAAATGAATAAGACCAAGAATCTGCATTAAAAAAAAAAACAAAATTAATAAATCTTTATCTAGAATTATCAAGGGAAAACATAACAAAATATTACTAAATTGAATACAAAATACATATAAAAGATAATGTATCGTGATTAAAGAGGATTTGTTCCAGGAATATAACATGGATGCACTAGTCACAAATCAAATAACATAACGTAACTGTATTTACAGAATAAAATGAAGAAACAGACGTTAATTTTAAAGAGCATTAAAGAAGTTGACAAAGTTCAGCAACCATTTTGATAGAGACTTTTAGACAACAAGATTTTTTTCTTTCTGATTCAGAGCATTTATGAAAAACTTGCAGTTACTCTACTTCGTGGTAAAATATCCTATGTTTTCCTCATAAAATGGAAAACAAGGCAAGAATGGCCCTTTTTAGTCAGCATTCCACTAGTCATCTTAGCTATTGTAAAATAGGTATATAAAAGAAATAAATGACATAAGTAGCAGAAAAGAAGAAGTAAAATACTTTCTTATTGACATAATAGCTTACCTATAAAATCTTAAAAGAATCTACAATACAGCTATTAGAAGAGATAAATTTGGCAAGTTTTCAGAGTATATGTTTATTATAAAACATAATTTGCATTTTATACGCTAGCAGGAAAAGATGAAAAATGAATTTTAAATTTCTGGCAAATCTTGCCAAAAACATTAAAATATTTCCAAATAAACTTTTACAAAGAAATGTGAGATGTCTATTATAAAACCTACAGAACCTTACAGAAATAATTTTAAAAATACCTAAATAATAAAGAGAAAGATAGACTATGCTTCTGGTTTGCTTAGGTGTCAATTCTTCCTAATTTGATCTACATTTAGCACAATCCTAATTAAAAGCCCAGAAGGCTTTTCTTGTGTAATTCACAAATTGTATCTAATTTTGTAATTGTCAAATTATAATTTTGTATTGCCGACTCGCAAGAGTGGAATAAAGTAAATCTTTCCTGCTCTCATAATTCAATTTTGCAAATGACCTAAAATAGATGAAATATTTGGAAAATTAACAAAGTTACAAAACTTAAAGCATTTTATTTCAAGACAATAAAATGCTACAGCAATGAAAACAATGTGATTTTAGTAAGATACATACATATTTTTACATAGATCTCTATGTAATTCAAAGGCAAAAAAAAAAAAATCCTTCACAAAAAATGCTATTAGAAGTACTGGATATTCATATGAAATATAATAAATCCTTACCTCACATAGTGAGTGAAACAGGATAGTTCCCTTGACCCTTTTGTGGGATGGCAAAGCAGTTGGTTTACTCAGTTAACTGCTCTCTACCCCTTCCAGGAGGGGGAACGTGCAGGTGAATGGGTGCAGAGGCTGGGACAAGCATTATCTGGGCAGCTGGCAGGCACAGAACTTTGTGTGGGCCCACAGCAATATCTAGAAGTTGCCCACAATCCCCAAAGCCCCAGACAGCATGTGTTAGAGTGTGCTCTTTTAGCTTTGCCATCTGTGGACAGCTTAAGTGTTAAACAGCTTAGTGGAGGGTCAGTGTGAAAGCCTCTGGGTCCTTGTCTGGCATCCAGGAAGAATCAGGTTGCTCAAATGAATTGAAGGTGGCGAATGTGGAAAATTTTACTGAGTGGTGGAAGTGGCAGTCAGTTGGATGGGAAGCTGGAAAAGGGATGGAGTAGGAAGGTGGTCTTCCTCTGGAGTTTGGCTATTTCTGGCCATACTTTTCTCTGAGGTCCCATTGTCAAGCCATCCCTCTAAAAGTCAAGCTCCTTCTCTCCAACATCCAGCTGCTTCTTCTCTTTCCTTCTCTGTGACTCTGCTGCTCTACAGGTGGGGCCTGGGGATTTTACAGGTACAAGGTGAGAGGCAGGTTGGGCCACGTTGATTTTGGAAAAGGCAACATTTGGGCAGGAAAACAGGAATGCATGTTCTCATTTTGGGCCATGGGTCCAGGCTTAAGGGTGTAGCCCTCACTAGGGGCTGCCCTCTTCTACCCAGTATTTCCCTGCCTCCTGTCCATATCAATAGCACACATAATTTAACAAGAAATGTAATAACTAGAAACTTTTCTAGTTGTAAAATTACTCTTCTCTTCAAAAAAAGTCATTAAAGAAATAAAGGCCAGGTTCTATGGCTCATGTCTGTAACTCCAGCGTTTTGGAAGGTCAAGGTGGGTGGATCACCTGAGGTCAGGAGTTCAAGATGAGCCTGGCCAACATGTTGAAATCCTGTCTCTACTGAAAATACAAAAATTAGCCAGGCGTGATGGTGCCTGCCTACAGTCCCGGCTACTAGAGAGGCTGAGGCAGGAGAATTGCTTGAACCTGGGAGGTGGAGGTTGCAGTGAGCTGAGATTGCACCACTGCACTCCAGCCTGGGTGACAGAGTGAGACTTTGTCTCAGAAAAAAAAGAAAGAAATAAAGTGGTCAGCAAAAAATGGTGGGAAATATTTACAATACATCTATCTGACAAAAGTCTTGTATCTAAAATATATAAAATCATCAAAACACCACATTGCATTTGAAAAAATCAGCCAAAGGAAAAGGCAAATATATTTACAGTGATATATTAGGACACACTTACTACAATAGCTAAAACAAACAGATTGATAATCAATCTTAAGTGTCAGTGAGAATATGAGGCAACTGAAACTTACAGTGACTTTGAAACACTGAGAGCTTACTCAGTTACCTGGCAATTCTACTAGATATTTGCCCAGGAGGAATGATGAAATTTATATGCCCATGCACAGATTTCTTCATGAATGTTCATATCAGCTTAATTTTCAAAACTGAAAAACCAAATTTTATGCACAGGTAAATCCATACAGTAGAATACTACACCACACACACAAAAAAAAAAAAAACAGAATGTTGTGTGTCAGTGTACACAACAATATTTGTAAATATCAAAAGAGAATATGACATACTATATGAGTGAATTAATATAATATTCTACAAAGCTCAAGTGTGGTGACTCATGCCTATAGTCCCAGAACTTTGGGAGGTCGAGGCAGATGTATCACTTGAGGTCAGCAGTTCGAGTCCAGACTTGCCAACATGGTGAAACTCAATCTTTACTAAAAATATAAAAATTACCTGAGTATGATAATGCATGTCTATAATCCCAGCTACTCAAAAGGCTGAGACAGGAGAATTACTTGAACCCAGGAGGTGGATGTTGCAGTGAGCCAGGATGGTGCCACTGCACTCCATCCAGCCTGGGAGATAGAGAGAAACTCTGGCTCCAAAAAATAAATACATAAATTTCTACAAAAAAAGCAAAATAATCTCTAGTGACGAAGAGCTGACTAGTAGTTTGTTCTTGCTGGAAGAGCAGAGACACATGAACTGCAGACAAGCACAGGGAGACATTTGAGGGTAACAAATGTTTTCTTGTTTTGACTCTGGCTGTGGTTTCTTAGTTGTATGAATCTATATTCATAAAATTGTATACTTTAAATGGAGTCAGTTTTTGTATACAAATTTTACTAAAATAAAATTAATAAAAAATACAGATTAGATGAAGAGAGGTGATGTATCACTTGCATTAGGGAAAAGGAAGTATGAAAGTAATGCAAAAACTGAGATTACTTTTGTACTGATCTAAGATAATACTTTTAGAAATTTACAGGTATAAGAGAGAGTCAGCTGTGATAACTATTGTATTGTATGGAGAACTGGTGCCAGCTCACAATAGTAGAAGTGAAATAAATCCTTTTCAACCTCATCACCTTTTTATTTTTCTACTTTTTACCTCATGAGTCAGAAGATCATCTATTCAAAAAATGTTTGGTGAAAATGGGGAAGGCCTGGCAGGTATTATAGAGAAGAAGCTGGTAGTGCCAGCTTTTCCCTATGCCTGCTTTTTAAAAGAATTGTGAGAAAGGTTTAACTTTAAATGGAATTTGAATGTATTTTCTTACTAGATTGAGTTGAAAATGTTGATTTTTGATCTACAATTATTTCTACATCTAAAATTGAAGAAAGATTTTTGAAATATCCTGTAATATCCAGAAATGTCACAGGGACTGTCTGGTTCATTTTGGGCTGGGGAGGAATTTGTAGAGATATGGATGGGCCATAAAGAAAACAAATGTATTTGCTATTGATTCTCTTGAAATAGTTCTGTTTGTTTACTCTTACTGTGACTAAACAGTTGTAAAAAACCAACAAAATGAAAATAGGCTACCAGCTTTCAAAACGCCTTTTGCAGATTATATAAATAACATCATCTACCCAATTTGCTAAAAACCAAAGCAGGAAATGCATAAAAAAGCAAAATTATGATAACGTTCACACTGTATACGCTAAGCAATGACTTACTGATGCAATTTCAGTATGTTTACAGCTGAAACAAAATTTTTAATAAAGGGAAATAGCTATAAAGCAGAGGATGAAGAAATTACAGTTGAGAAAAGACGTGAAAAATTAAAGGGAGTAACATGTAGAGAGCAAGAGGCGTAGACTGTATTTGATTAATATAGATGAATTTATCCTATTTGTCCCCTCAACCTCCAATTTGCATATTTCTCTTTTTCTATGATATCCCAGGTCTATGAGCAAAATGCAGCACTTACATACATGAGAAAGTAAAATATCCTCGTTCCATTCTAGCCTGGGTCACTAACTAATTGAGGGATCTTAAAGAAATGGTTGAAGTTCAGTTTCTTTGGACCATCTTTTGGACCAGTAAACCAATTCCACATTGACAGCCATATACACTAAGAACCGTAGTCTAAATTTTAAGGAATCTGTATGATGGAAGAGAGATCATATGGCAAAGCTCTCTAGATAGGAACCCAGAAAAGTGGTAAGAATAGGAAGTAGATATGTATTATTCAAATCCTACCATCAAGAATTCAAATCTGAGAACTTTTTGAACTAAGCTCCAAAGTAATGCTAATTAAGGGTCTCCAAGGCCATGTTTTGTTGTCTCAGACAGCTTTTAGCAATTTGAATTGGAATGTCTATAGTTAGGGCATGGGCTGTCTAGTTAACCAGTTTCTACAACTTCTTTTTATCTTATTCCAAGCTGCTTCAGGTATTTACGTATATGTCTACTCTCTGGAAGTCTGAAGCTTGAGACACTCATCAATATAAACTGTATGGACAGAGACTGGCACTCTCTTGCTTGCCACTATATCTTAAGCACAATTCTAAGAATACAGAAAGTAGTCAACTCCTTGTTGGAAAGTTGAAATTTTAAAAAAAATGGACTAGCTGCAGTTTAAAAAACACCCTAGAAGCTATGGCTTCCATTAACATTTGAGAGCGTCTCTAAATTTTAAACCTGATAGATTGGGCCTACAATCTAACTTCTTCCAATTTCGTATGGCTTATTTAGTTTAAAGAATTATTTCTGGCCTACTGCAGTAGCTCACACCTGTGATCCCAGCATTTTGGGAGCCCAGGCCAGGTTGATCACTTGAGGTCAGGAGTTTAAGACCAGCTTGGCCGACATGGTGAAACTTCATCTCTACTAAAAATACAAAAATTAGCTGGGCATGGTGGTATGCAACTGTAGTCCCAGCTACTGAGGAGGCTAAGGCAGGAGATTTGCTTAAACCCAAATGTTTCAGTGGGCCGAGATTGCGCCACTGCACTCCAGCCTGGGCGATGGAGCAAGACTCTGTCTCAAAAAACCAACCAACCAACCAACCAGCCAAACAAACAAGAATTATTTCTATAAATACTGTCAGCTTAATGGATGGGCTTGTGATCTTGGGAACAGTAAAGCTAAGTAGATACCACATCTTTTTTCCCCATCACTGCAGTGGTTATGAGACTGCGTTATATTTGTGATAAAGAATGAGAGTTATTTTTATATATGACTGCTGACAGTTTTCAGGCCCCAATACTTCTTCATCCACTTCTATCCCACATCTGGGCAAGCTGTGAAAGCCCAGTGCTCCATCCTTTGGCACTAGTAAGAAGTTTGGGCCATACAAGCCATAGCCCTAAGGAAACCATCACCTCAGTCCCAACCCCAATCACAATAAAACCCTAAGCCAGTTGCCAGTTACCCTTTTTCTGTTCCCTCAAGCTTTTTTTTTTTTTTTTTTTTTGCCTGCTTGAAGTCTAACCTTCTTTCACCAGAAACCCCCTCTTGGCCTGTGTGGATGTGTGTGTGGCATCGTTGGTTTTACATCTAAACCAATGTTAGGGTGGAGAGTCTGTCACCCTTATTCAGGGTGACTACAACAATTGGCACAGTGAGCAAGGTGTCTTGGAGAGACCCACTATCAGTGGAGTCCTTCTTCTCCTGCTTTGGCCTGTTCACTGACTCTGTTGCTGCTGACCCGTATGCACCTTAAGCGGCTGCCAGTCTGGCTTGAGGATTGAACCTCATTATAAAATATGTATTTAAAGAAAGGGTGATTATTCCCATTGTTTCTCTATTTAACATTTCAAATGGGCCTGTTTATAAAACTGGAGAGAACAAATAGTGACTCACCCTAGATTATTGCAACTTTAATGCCATAGCGCGGCCAATTAAGATCCCATATCCAATATAATTAAAATCACTGACTCTATCCGATAAGCAACTGAAAAATATTTTACTAGTATAGATTTGACTAGTAGGTCCTGTTCAAGGCCAATTTGAACAGCCTCTCAGTCACAGTCTGATTTCACCGTTGAAGAAACATGATACACCTTTTCCCAGCTGTCCTTTTGGATTCTTCAGAAGATCAGCCATTGCACATAACCTTTGTAGACAAGATCTTAGCCACATCAAACTTTTTTCAGGGGTGCAATTCTGCGATCACACTGTCGATGAGACGGGAAAGTTCCCTGACCACATTGTGAGACTTACGACCGGAGTGTGACTCATTTGCTCAGCTGCTGTGTGCTCAAACCCCTTATGGGACCGGGAGCATGTAGATAGGCAGGTGCAGAAGCTGGGGCAGGTGCTTTTGGTCTCTAGCCTCATGGTAGCATGTAGGGGTCTGTTATAATTAATGCTCTTAGCAGCTGCCATCCATGGACAGCTAAGTGTTAAACCAGCTAGTGAATCAAGGTGACAGTCTTTTATATCCTGCCCTCTTGGTACCTGAGTCCTTGTCAAGTGTCCTGGTAGAATCCGGTCAAAGACTTGAAAACTGGTAAATTTAGCAATTTTATTAAGTGATGGAGGTGGTTCTCAGTGGGATGAATAGGGGACTGGAAAGGAGATGAAGTAGGAAGATGATCTTCCCCAAGAGTTTGGCTGTCCCACATCTAATTTCCTCTCTAACCATCTTCAGCCAAACTCCTCTCAATGTTCAGATGCCGCTTCTCTTGTCCCCTTCTCTGCTGTGCCACTCTTCTGCTCATGGAGTCTGGGGCTTCAGGTGTATGTAGGTACAGTATGGGGGTGTGGTGTGCCAGAGTGGTCTTGGAAAAGGCAACATTTGGGCATGAAAACAGGAATACCTGTTCCCATTTAGGGCCATGGGTTTCCAGGTCTGAGGGTGGTGCTTTTGCCAGAGAAATACCCTCTTCTACCCAGTATTTCCCTGCCTCCTGTCAATATCAATAACATTCTCATCCAAGGATATTCACTTTAAACTTACAAAGTAGCTCAAAAAAATGGGATGGGTTATTACCTTCCACATATTACAAGACCCTTTTACCTTAATTAAATTTGTGAAAGTTACTTGGTAAACTAAGAGCTTGCACTATTGATTCTTTCCTCCTCTGCACTGTTATTACTAGAGTAGCAAACCTTTTCACACTCTCTTGGTGACTGTTTGATATCACCAATCCTAACAGCACAGCCAAATTTTGAGCTTGGGATGAGAGGATGACCACAACAAGGATACTACTCCTGGCGACCCTATCATGATTTGCAAGATAACCTTAAAGAATTCTTTCAGTTATAATAGTCAATACTTCTAAATATTATGATTTCCAATAGAAGTGCCCTGTACACCTATGAAATCTTCCCTCCTGTTTTATTTTTTCCTCTCTCCTTCCTTTGGTGTTTTCATATCCTTGATTATTTTATTCACCCTGAATAGATAAGAAAGCAACATGTGCAACAATCTCCCTATAAGTATTTGATTGTAATCTTTAAATAAGTTGAAATGTTCTATAAATGCCATGCATATACTTTCACTTTAGATAAAGTTTTTAATTTTATTATCATACTTGATTGGATGTATTAATTCCTGATCTGAAATTGTTTTTATAACTAAAACAAGAGAATCTATGTTATCTGAGTAATCAAAAGTGTCATATTTCTATTTCTATCATAAAGATTGAATTTTGATCTCTCGTTCTTTTCAGTGCGGGGAAATGCATAGTAATTTAACAGACGAGTCTACTGTTTTGTGCATGGTAGCTGTGATTTTAAGAATAAGAGAACTTGTCAAAATTATCAAAGTAGTAATGCCAGAAGAGAAGAGTTCTGTTCTTCCTGTCTTTGTAGGCATAAACAAGTTAATTATATAGCCACCAGTTCATGGCTCACTTATTCCTTGCTTTATGTGAAATATTTAAGATAAATAACTTCAGAGTTAATGCATAATACAAAAACACTATTTATATCTAAGCCTGGATTCAGCACAAAATTCTTAAGCTAAACAATCAATATTTTAAAAGTAATTTCAAATGTAAAAATTTTCTAAACTATGTTTATCCCTACTCAAAGATATAAATGTTCAAAATTTTCAGTGTTCCAAATCAATAGGCGATTCAGTGTCACTACCTGTCTTTTCCTAGTGTCTCTAAATCTGGGTCTTGTTACAACGGTTACTATAGCCACTAAACCTATTACACTGGGTTTTGGGTTTTTCATCATTGAAAGAGGTTAGCTTAAACTGGAATTTCTGGCTATATCTTCTGTTAAGTTATAGAAGTGACAAAGCAATTCTTTTAAACCAAAACATTTTATTTAGGTGTGATTAATGTATACTACTTGATGAATTTAAAAATAAGTATGGAGGTGGAAAAAAAGGCTTATTTAGAGGTTATAAAATAATTTTTGAAATAGGCATTATTGTTCTGGAAGCTAGCCTTGCAAGATGACCCTGCAGTCCTATTACAATGAGCAGCACCGCATAATATGCATACTCTGGAATCTGGGTTGGCCTTGTTACTCCCTTCTGATAGAGTACAGAAGTGATACAGCATGACACATGACTTCCAATTTTCGGTCATAAGATGACTTGCAGCTTCTGACAAAATCTCTTGAAATGATTACTCCAGGAAAAGTTAGCTACCATGCTGTGAGAAAACTCAAGATAGCCGTGTCAGTGGGCCATGTGAAGAGAGAGAAGAACGAGAGACCTATAGAGGGAAAGAGAGAGAGAGAAAGAAAGAGAGAATCAGCCTGTGCGAATTATAAGCATCTAAGCTCTTTGTCATTGCATGAGTAAAGTGTGAAGAATTTAAGCCACAAGCCCAGTTGAATATCCAGATGACTCCAACTCCTACCACCTCTAATCGAACTGTATAAAAAGCTCCCAATTGGGCAACTGTGCTGTTCAAATTATAGAACTGTGAAAGCTAATCGTAAATTGTTTTAGCATTGTGTTTTGTTTTGAGGAGTAGGGGTGTTTATGCAGCAATTGATAACTGAAATAGGATTTCTTACCAGGAATATGGAATATGTCCATTACAAAAACCAGTGTCAAATATGTGACACTGTCTTTGGATGAAGTTGTGATCTTCAAACCATATGATACAACAAGAGACTAGTTAAAGACTAAAGGTCAGACAGAAAATTGTTACTGGAGGCTGGATAAAAAGAGACATATGTTATATGGTGGCAAAAAGTTTGGCACAACTCTGGAAAATAGAAATAAGCCTAATGTACTAGTGAAATTGGCTGAAGAGATTGCTACTCAGGGTGTTTAATGTGCCAATGTATTTATTTTAGCTGTATTTAATAAGGGACATGTCCAGGGAGACATGAACTAAAGGAGCTGTTCAGTTTCAAGCCAGGTACAGAGAAAACATTTATGAAAAAGAACCTACTGGATTCAAAATGAACTGCCTTATAACTGCATGTTTCTCACCTTTAGAAACTCTCAAATAAGAAATAACCTCAGCCTGCAAGACTCTTTGTTAATACATCAAAATATTTATGGCAGTGAATAGCCAATCTGTTCGGTAAGACTAAAATATTTCTAAGAATTGTAAGGGCATTGCCCAATAGCACCTTGACTCTCAGCCCAAGGCAGAGAGAGACCTGCCTCAAAAAAGACTTCTAAGTGTGGCTTCTGTCTAAGCATGTGATTTAACATGTAACACAAAAGAGAAGCAAGAAATGTTAAGGAAATTATACAAGCTTTGTCTGTAAGTGACAAAGATAGCTCAAAATGAAAGGAGGGCATTTAGGTTCCAGAACTTCTACAACAATAAAACAGAGCGAGAAAGCTACTTAGCATCAAACATAGCACTTTTTTTACCAAAAAGAAATAATGAGTCAGAAGATGGAGACAGGAAGAGCAGAGAGCCAAAAATCCAGCAGTAGGAACTTGATAGGATTTGAGAACTGCTACTAGTAACAGCAATGTGTTCTGTGTCATCCCCTTTTTGAATAAAAGCATAAATAAAAGAATTAAAGTTGAAGTGTTCCCATCCATGCCTTATAAAATGCATGTTGTATTTGTAGAAGCCAGATAATCTCCTTTCACAATTATCAGGTCATGAGGAGTCATACCTAAGGAATTACACATGAGAAACCATGCCAGAAGAGGCTGATCCACTCTTGGAACTGTTTAGATGGTAAATTCCCAGACTAATATATGATGTCTTATGAGATGAGACTTTTGGCATCTTGGGATAGTCTGAGTGCATTTTGAAAGTAGCAAGAATGTAAAATAACTTGTGGCCAATGGTGGCTGCAAATTCTTTGCCACATCTTTCTCAGAGGCAGAATATGGGCTGGCTTTATGCTTTAACCAATAAAACATAGTGGAAGTGATGATACGTCCTTTACTAGCTGATGTCTGTAAGAATATTTGAGAACTTCTGCTCCTTCCTCTTAAAACAGCTGCCATGTCCAACTACATACACCTCCATACTTAGAAGACAAGCCTAGCCACACAGAAAGTGAGAGACTATGTGGAAAGAACTGAGTTATGAAACATATGAGTGAAAGTTTCTTGTGCCTTCCAGCCAACCAAGGTAAGAGTAAGAACTGAGGTCCTAGGGGTATATATCCCCAATGGATCTATACTGGCTCCCCAGCTTAGTCTCCAGGCATCATGGAATTGAAACTATCCATCCCTGTACATCCCTCTGAATTCTTGGACAAAATTAAGTGGTAGGTGACAGAGTCTATTTCCCCAGTTGTCTAGGAGGTAAGAGAAAGCTTTACCTGAAACATGATCTGACAGTGGGCAAACTGATCTCATGGAAATGGGAAATAATGGCATAAACTAATTGGAGCTTGGTGGAAAATGGAGACACATACTATAAAATGTTTCAAGACCAGGTACTGGTAAGAAGGTGTCAAGAAGAGTATGTAGCCCTGGTTAGACAGGCCACAGGCATGGGAGATTCTGCGAAGGCATGTGCCTGAAAGGAAATTAGAGATATCCCTAAATAGACTTTTTGCCAACATCAGAATTCATTCAAAAGCTTATCCTGCTATCAGGTTCATATGTTAAGTAAACAGTCTTTTAGTTTGAAGATAATAACCAAAAACTACACATTAAACTATTTCTTGAAGAGAAGGGAATGCAACCATATTCCTTCTACCAATTACATTTTATTTCAGATTTTCTACATTTTTATTTAATGCAACAAAATGGTCTCAATTAAAAATAATTCTTCCTAACCACTTTTAAAAAATATGTTTAACAAGGTCTGTTCAAGATTTGTTACCATATCTAGCCCCTACAGTTCACTTAATCATTATAAACAGATTGCAGTTTTTTTCTATTATAATTGCTTCTAGATATTGGTCATTTCTCAAGCAATGTTGGATGGAAAAGCATCACAATCATTTCTAGCATGTTTCATGTTTCTTAAGTTTGTGTGGAATTCTTGGCACTGTACAAGTTGTTTTAATTAGGCATGTTTTCTCAAGGGATGACATAATAAATGCAAAATACTTATGGAGTATATGAAGAGTATGATGTTTAAATATAAGAAAGGGTTACAAAAGACCAAAGGGATTTCTTAGTAATTGATTTTTTATTATTAAGAGAGGGAATTCTAAAAAAAATTATAAATGGTGTTAGAAAGCATGAAGAAGGATGCTATTCCAGGGATGGGAAGCCATTAAATTCTGGAGAATAACCACAGCTATTTGAAACCTGTCCATTTGTGCTGCTATAACAAAATTCTTGAGACTGGTAATTTATAAAGAACAAAAATTTAGTTTCTCACAGTTCTTGAGTCTGGCAAGTCCAAGATCAAGGTGTTGGCAGATTTGGTAATCTGGTGAATGCCGCTCTCTCCTCCTAAGATTGTGCCTTCCTTTGAGGGGGGGAATGTTGTGTTCTCCTGTGGGAGAAGGGGGAAGGCTTAAGGGAACCCTGTGAAGCTTCTTTTATGAGAACCTTAATTGTATTCATGAGAGAGGGAACCTCATTGCCTAATCATCTCTTGAAGACCCTGCTTATTAGTCCTATTGCATTGACAACACCTCAATTTTGGAAAGGACACATTCAAACTATAAAAATCCCATAGTGGAATTTCAAATAAATGTTTAACTGTCTGGATAGCTGGTTTGCAATATAATAGTATTTGATTTCAATTTGGGTTTTTTGCTGAAAACATTCTCCCTGCCAAAATTTTTTCATTTCCTGAAATTCCTCAAAAGAGATTGCACAAAAATTGTCAAAGCTTTCTTTAATAAAAATTAATTAATGCATAATTTAAAAATTAAAATACGTATGCCTTATTAAAATGAAATTAAGTCAAGTTAAATATTATCTGGGGAGGAATACAAATATTTTTGCCTTTAAAATTCTATTACTTTTTTTCCCTGTATCTGTCTCGAGAAGCAATTGTGATTCACCTATTTCTCGAAATAACTAGAAACAGATCATTTCTACTGTTTTAAGAAATAATTTTACAACTGTTATATTTTTTATAATATACATTTAATTTTTTTATTTTTTACAAAATATATATATTTTATTGCACTTTAGGTTCTGGGGTACATGTGAAGAACATGCAGCCTTGTTGTATAGGTACATACATGGCAATGTGGTTTGCTGCCTCCATCCCCTGTCACCTATATCTGGCATTTCTCCCCCTGTTATCCCTCCCCAACCTCCCTACTCCCCGCTGTTTCTCCCCTATTCCCCCAAAACAGACCCCAGTGTACGATGCTCCCCTCCCTGTGAAATTTGATTTAAATAAAAAATGATTATAACATTCGGTTTTATAAAAACCTATAACAGATTTCTTCCTTAAACCTACTGACTTTATTAGCATTTAATAGGTTATTTTATATCTTTATTATTTAATAATTGTATGCAATGCTTACAAATTACATTATTTAAAAATAGGACAAAATATCAATAAATTCAAATATATGTGCCATCTTTATTCTTTGACTGTTCTTAAGCTTTCATTTGCTTTCTTTAAATATATCTGATCATATCACTTATGCCTGATGACTATTTTCAGATAATGACCAATGATGCTTTTAATTGTCTGGAGAAGAGAAGATTTCTTCCACTCTATAGTGTTGATCCCTCTAGTAAACAGTATATAAACAGAAGACAAAAAATCCCTATTGAGTAGGCTACAGTAAGCTATAAATATCCAATTGTTTCACAATTATATTCTCATAAAAATATATGTGGATAGAAATGACCTGAGAAGAAAAATTAAAGCCAACATTACTTTTACATGGACTTCTTCTCTCAGAGAAGTGTAGAATCTGAGATTTGTAAGGCCTATAGTGTCAGAAAGCTAGGCTACACTAATTGTGTTTATTTCTCCTTTTTCTTCTTCTGTTTTAAAAACAGCAGCTTATTCTGGCTATGCAGAGATAGCTCACCAAACAGGGAACTTCTCAGTATCTGGCCCTCAGCTTACAAAGGAGAGTGTATTATTTTGAAGACCCAGGTTAATAATGTCAATGGGAATTTCTTTGTGTTAAAATTAAATGGTTAGGGAAATTATACTTCACTATTTGTATAATATCTTTAGCAATTTATAAATCTATTTTCTAAAGGTAGGATACTATCCAATGACATATTTTAATTTATCATGGGATCTTACAACTGGTCTTCAATTCTGTTCTTTAGCAATATTCCTCACAAAGGATGTTCATATAGGATCTATTGGAGTCATTGCTTCCCATGACAAACCATTTAAATGTCACACATTTATCTTCAAGGGTTAATTTTTACACAAAGTAAATATTTGTTTTCCTATGGCTTCTATCCATCTCTTCTTCCTGAAATAAAAGGGAGTAAGATTTAAGTCTTCTTCCATGTTATAAATAGTTAGATATTTGAAGAAAATTGTAACATCCATTCTTCCAGGCTTTGCATAGATTTACTTTTATCATTTCTCAAGTGATATGTTTTTTGGTTCCCTACACCATGCCATGCACAAATATGAAGCCAATAAATACTTGTTGAACAAAGTAGAAAATAAACCCTATGTGTATGGGAAAAGATAGGGAATTAAAGATAGAAAAGTGAAAACATTACCTGAAGTCTTTAGCCCTGAAGGGGACAGATGATTAATGGATAATCAGGTCTTATTAACATATTATTCTAGCTTCTCTTAACCTGTAAACATAAGGCTGGAGATGTTAAATATTATTAATATAAGAAGATAGGAAATGTGTTCGTGAAGAGACTACTGAAGCATAGCAGTGAAATCTTCTTTCTTTGCCCATGAAGCTATGATTTTTAATAGTAATTTAGATTTTATATGCATTTTTTCATATACTATTTCATTCATAGTGGAACGATTCTAGAGCATTGAATTTAGATTCAAAGTCTTACTTTTAAAGTTTACACAGGTGTGAATATCTGTAGACTAGCATGCATATAATGTACTAACAAAAAAACATATTCACATTTTTTTAACAATAGTGTGAAAATTGCATGTATTGAAATCCAGATGGTAGTTTAGAGAGTTATCTGATACTGTATGTGATCTCATTTTTAGGCACCTTTTTAAAAAAGAAAGCATTGAAGCATGACACCCTCCTTTTCTGCCTCTGCTTTCTTTATGGGATATGTACTCAGTGCTTAACAGAGCAGTGGCTTCACAAGGGAATAAGAAGTTTAATGAATCATACATGCTTTATTTGAAAAATATCAATAATCATTCACTGGTCTATTCTTGCATAAACTGAATAAAAATCCCTATGTAAATGGTGCATAGCTTTTTTATGAATCATGCTCTATTTTTTAGTACAATGCTAAATCTTCTTAAAATGTGTAGTTTTACCTGCCAAGCCTAAGATAAATTTCCATCAGTGATTAAAGACTAGTTCCATTCCCTATAATCCTTG
This sequence comes from Aotus nancymaae, assembly GCF_030222135.1. Classification (NCBI taxonomy): domain Eukaryota; kingdom Metazoa; phylum Chordata; class Mammalia; order Primates; family Aotidae; genus Aotus; species Aotus nancymaae. The sequence goes on from NW_026988503.1 coordinate 10,727,232, forward strand.
TCAATTATATGAATAGGCAGTAATGGAACACTTTATTTTCTCTGGTTATTAAAACACAAAATAGTAATGCAAATGCACTGTACAATGTCTCCTTACTAGATTGGCAGTGTAATTTATTTAATCAAATTCAGAAGTCAAAGACAGAGAAGCAGGAGTTAGTCTCCTAAAGTCTATGTGGGACAAAAACGAATTGAGCTATGATATACCCACAAAGGTCAGAATACAAATTTTAAGTCTTCCAAAGTTCTCTCTTACCATCACACTTACACATAATATTTGGTAAAGAACATTTCAATTTCATTTATAAAGCTACAATTTTTATATTGTGTCTTCAATATAGACATTCACATTCACTCTGAAGGAAGAAAGTTGATCCTTAAAGGCTATGGCTATGATGACCATCCATTTTTCAATTTTTAAGTCACAAAGGATAGAAATGGGTTAGATTAGGACTTATAGAAAAGATTAAATAAAAAGCAGATAGCAGTGTCAGAAACAGAAGATATGGGGCTCCCTCCTTATTGGACAAAGTTGTGAAGAAGAAGCTAGTGGAATCAGGTTTAGATTTTTAAAAAGTGTAATGTTGCTGGCATTATCTCCATGATACTGGTGACCACTGCTTTGAGTGAAAATTTAATAAAATTAACACTACTTTCTTGATTTATTTTTTTCTTTTCTTCTTAATCTTCCCTTCAAGATTAAACTCATCAGCACTTGACAAAAACTGCAAATAACAGCCAGATGCAGGAGTTGGTTTTATCTTTTTATGCAAGTATGTGGTGCTAATTAGTGCAAATTGATTAAACTTTAATTGCCTGATCCATGGCTAATTAATATTTATAAGATGAATGAGCAGGAAAACCAGACATTTATTAAAACACTTTAATGATTTTTCATATGTTTTGACAAAGCAAAGCAAATAGATGTTATGAGTATGGATGTGCTAGACTAGGGGAGTGTATCTGTTGCCTTATTCTACCTGTGAATGCCCTAAAAGTCTACATTAACTTTTAAACACGTAAATTATAAACATATTTTTCTTTGGGTCTCTTTTTAAATTATTTTCAAATATTTTTGCTATTAAGCCACCCTGTGGTTTATGACATAATTATAGCAGTGATAGATATTAAAATGAACTCATGCATAAAATTATTTATTTTACTATTATTTTACATTATGTATTTATGTATTATAATAGCCATGTGTTAGTACAGTGTAAAATGTACATTTTTAAGCAATAAAATGTATGCCAATATTTTTATTTAAGATTTTAAATTTTTTGAAAAAATAATATTTAGAATATCAAGATTATTAATCATTTGAATATTTGAATTGCATTTGTATGTCTCCATTTAATTATCCTGGTGCCTAAAGTTATAATCCAGGATTCATTCTTAACTGTAAAAAACTAATTTTACACATTGAAAGTAGTATAAGTTAGGTGTACATTGTTTAAAGGTAGGATATATTTATTTCTATGAAATGCCATTTTGCACAAAAGCAATAAAATAATTGTTATATATAATTATTCACAATAATATTGGCTTATGTAGAATGGGAAATGTCTTTGTTCATTATCTTGATATTTCAAAACTTATTCACACAGTCAATATGTTTTCAGTAAAAAGTTTTTTCAAAGAAAAATGTTTTGTAAGCTTGATAAAATTCTGTATGTTTTCTTTTATATCCTACATTTAACTTTTATGTTTAATTCTCTAGCATATCAAAGCAGACCCTAGTTCATACTTTCTTGTATATATTCTATGAATGTCATCATTTTAAAGGATTATTGCTATCTTGATATTTGGTTAAAAAAAATTTTTTTTAACCAAAAATCATTTTGTAGTCTTAACAAAAATGATTTTAAATAATTTCCTAAATTGAGTAGGTTAAAATATCAAAATAGTCATCTACATAATTGTTAAGAACTTAAAATTAATGTGTAATCAATTCTAAACCAAAAAGTCAGCCCCCCTCCCTTTTCTTTGTTCTTCCATCAGAAAATGTTGCAAATTGTATTAAAGTTATATTAGCAATTGTGATGGTCTTTTGCTGGGTCAACATGGCTAGGCTACAGTTGACAGTTATTCAATTCAGCACTGATCTAGATGTTGCTGTGAAGGTATTCTGTAGATGTGAAAGAAGTTCACAATCAGTTGATAATTGGTAGTAATAATCATAATCATAAAGAAGATTATCCTAGGCAATCCAGGTGGGCCTGATTCAGTCAGCTGCTAAATCTTAAGAGCAGAACCCAGGCTTCCAGGATAAAATAAGAAATTTCACCTATGAACAGCAACTTCTGCCTGTGCCTAAGAGTTCCAGCCTGTCTTTTTTGATAGTCAGCCATATAAATTTTAGGTTGGCTAAGCCAGTTCCCATAACCATGTAAGCTAATTCCTTGCAATAAATGTCTTAGTATATATTTTCTACTGGTTCTACTTCTCTGTTGGAAATCTGACTGAAACAGAAATCAAAATACTTAATAACTTCAGTAAGAAATCATGTGAACAGATATGTACACAATCACAAAATAATAACATGAGTACTAAGCAGGTATGAACAATTTCATGCAAAGAGATACAGAATGGAGGATCTAATGGGAAAAGAATTAGTGTAAGATGGGGTAGAATGGGTGGTGGATGAGTAGAGTGAAGCAGGACAGTTCTAGCAAAGGTTAGAAAAATTACCAATACATGAGACATGCGGAGATCATTGTTCCTGTAGTGCCATTATGTATATTTCTAGGGGAAAATGGCATTGGACAGAGTCTGCAACTTGTTATCCAAGACAAACTGTCTTGGATAACAAGAAGGGTTAGTGGATTTATTGAAAGGGTATGCTGATTAAATACATTTAGAAAGGGTTAGTCACAATCGGATTTAGGTATAGAAAGTCTGGCAAAACTATGGAGGGAGAACTGACTACTTAAAGAGAGAGATGAGTTAAGTGTGTTTTATTTGTATGTTTTCAGTTTTTGTTTGTATGCATTTTTTGTTTTTCATCTGTGGAGAGAATGAAGTTTCAAATCAAGATAATGACCATGGGGATAGTTAGTAGAAAATGAACTTGATAGGTGTCAGGTATTATTAGGGTGAATTAAATGTGGGCAATGATGGAGGAAGAAACTTAGAACCCTAGTTTTCTGATTTGGGCAAGGATAGAGAAGAGAATGTTGGGCATAATGTTCAGAAGTAAAATAACATAATAGAAATAAGTACATTTCTGAAGGTTTTTAATTTGACTTGCCAGGTAATTTTCAACTGAAGATTTCTACCAGACAGTTTAGAAGCTCAAAAATAAGAATAATATTAGAATATACCAATTTGAGTCTCGTCATAACATAGACAGTGGCTGAAGATATGTGGATGCCTATGACTTTCAAGGAACAAGTGTGTGTTAGGAAAATAAGTGGACAGAATAATTTATTTTTCTTTAAGCTAATTTCATGTTAAATAAAATTTCATGTGTATTGAATTGCTCTTGGGCTATGTCTAGAGATTAAAAACAATTTTATTACATTTTTGCATTTAAAGTAAATTACTTCTGTTTCTTTAAAATGGAATATTTCAAAATACCTGTCCAGATAATTCTCTTTTTTAATCTATTAAATCATTCATTCATTAACTTATGAATTTACTCATTCATTTACTCAACATAATATTTGACATTTAACATGTTCTAAGCTGTGTGCTATGTACCATCAAATGGAGAGAAAAGCCTTCACATGTAATGGCTAGGTCTTGCCCATATATTTAAAGATCAATTTCTGGCTGAAGAAAATAGGAAGACATTTTAATTATAAATAATATTTTTAATATTAAGGTATTTTTCTATGATATATATAAGTCTCCTTATATCTAAGGGAAAATTGTAGAATAAAACATAAACTTCAGTCAAAGCCCTTACATCATTTAACCTCTGTGAAGCCAGGAGATGATGGAGGGCCTCAAAGAAGAGAGATTCTAATTTTAAGAAAAAGCATTAGAATGGACAGAAACAAACTTTGGCTCTGGAATTCAAACTCAGTAAAAGCATATTACCCAGAACAAATAAATGTTCCATTCTCATTTGATAACAAAGTGCAATGACAGCATAATGAAGAGAAAAAGGAAGAGGAAGAAGAGTAGTGGTAGGAGCAATAAAGGGAAGATCTCCAAGGATCAATACCCCAAAAGGCCAGAGCAAACCTATAGCTACCAAGAGAAGTATGAATATACTGAAAAGACTTGAGATTGCTCACAGAAATTGACTCAGAGGGCTCTCAAGTAGAGAAGATTCTGTTATTCATATAGATGATCAGAAGCCACATCACCACCTGGCAGGTTTGCTTCTGAGACATAACTGATAAAGTATCTGATGAGTGTCTGACCTCATATCTCTAGTCCATTACAATTAAGAGTGTGGCACAGTGACCAGCAGGGTGGGTATCACTCGTAAGCTTGTTAGACAGAACCTCAGGCTCCCATGTTTAAAAATTCAGGAGGTGATTTTTATATACATCAAAGTTTAAGAAGCACTGCTTAAGCAACTCTCACCTCTGCCTAGCCCAACATCTCTGCGTAAGGCCAGGATGTCACACAATACAACTTGTTTGATTTTTTTTCCCCTAGCCAGATGCCTTGCTATAACTCCACTTACAGTGAAAAGCTAAGTATTTAAAGTACCATACATTAGAAAACACAGGTTATACCTCATTAAATAAAATGTATGACTTGCTGCATTCCTCAAAGAGGAATATCCAATTATGTCAACATGTTTAAAATATCCAATTATGTCAACACATAATTGGGGAAGATCACACTCTTAAATTATGGGAGATCACACAAACCCAATAAAATTATAAATTAATCATTCAATCCTTATGATTATTGTAAATGACAAATGTAGTTTTAGGCTCTATATTTTTTAAGTAATGTTTAGCTTAGTAAAGATTAAACCTACCCTCCCAACACACACGCACACACAAGTAAAAAGAGAAGGAAAGCATACTTTCTAGCAATTCAGAAAACAAAAAGACAAGTATCATAGCATAAAACAAAATGAATGTTAAGCAAAAAATCTGAATTTAGTTTTTTGCACTACTGCTTTAGTAATCATACAAGGATTTAACATCCCTGTGTCCCAACTTTCCTTCCCTAACCTAGGTTATCTCTGAAATTGCCTATACATCTGTTCATTACATCTTAAGAAATTACAAATACTTAAAGAGAAATATTTTATTTTGACAGTGACTTTATGTATTTGTACTTACAAATTCAAAAATTCTGAAAACCTATTATTGATTGGACAATTTCATTAGCTAGATGAAGCTTTCTCTTTCTTTAACTTTGTCTAATTTGTAGCATTTGATGGCATCTTATTTTATGTTTGCTTTAAGTTTGTGTGACATTATTTTATTTTCCCTATAAAATATAGATGTTTTTGTAGTTTGTGTGCTATTACATATGTGGAGATAAACCGTAGACTTCACAACTACCCAAATCGTAAGAATCTGTTACTGATTTGTGCTGAAATTTTCATTGTAGAAAGGGATAGATGGTCTGTTTTGGTTATTTAATGCTGTATGACAAATTTCCCCAAAGCATAGTTGCTTAAAACAACATCAACATGTATTTTGTTCATGAGTCTGCAATTTGGGCAAGGCTTTGTGGAGAGTTCAACTATGTTTCAATTGGCAGTAAGTGAGGTGGCTCCAAAGCTAAGTTACAGAATCAGGTGAAAAAATATAAGTGTATTGACTTATATTTCTGGTGTTTGATACTACATGTTGGCTAGGCTGGATGTTGGTTAGGACCTGAGTAAAGTAGTTAGTTGGAAGTTCTATATATGACCTCTCCAGGTGGCTGAGGCTTCCTCACAGGATGGTGCCCTAGGTTTCATTGGTAAGAGGAGAGAGAAAGAAAAAGATTCTGTCACCTTTTAAGACCTAATCTTAAAAGTCCCCTACATCCCTTAATTGCATTCTATCCATGAGACAATCACAAAATCCAGTCCAGTATTAAGGGGAGACTTCTCCATTTGATCAGAGCATTTGATAGTAGAAAAGTTCTGAAAGGATATGTGAACACAGAAATATTTCTTTGGTCATCTTATAAACTTCATATGTCAATTTTTCATTTCATTCTTTAAGCAGAAGTAAAGCCTTTTACAAAAGGGCTTAACTGTTGTTATGGTTTAGCTGTGTCCCCACCCAATTCTCAACTTGAGTTGTAGCTCCCATAATCCCCACATGCCATGGAAGGGATCCAGTGGAAGGTAATTGAATCATGGTGGTGGGTTTTTCCCCATGCTGTTCTCATGACAGTGGATTGATAGTTTTATAAAAGGGCAGTCTCTCAAGTCTCAAAGTCTCTCAAGAATTGATTGTTTTATAAAAGGGCAGTTCCCTGCACATACTCTTGCCTGCTGCCATGTAAGTCATGCCTTTGCTCCTCTTTCGCCTTTTGCAATGATAGTGAGGCTTCCCTAGCCATGTGAAACTGTGAGTCTATTAAACCTCTTTTTCTTTATAAATTACCCAGTCTTAGTATGTCTTTATTAGAAGCATGAGAACAGACTAATACAATTTTTCTCTTCTGTATGGTAGCTTCAGATAATCTATATGCACATACACACTGTCCCTTATCCTCAAAGATACAGTCTTCATTAAAGACCCTAAACTTGTAGCATAGACTCATAAGTTTTCATATTCAGTAATGACATGTGTTTGGTAGGCTGTTACATTAATGGTTTTCATGTATTGTCCTTACCACATTGATTCTGAACCTGAGCATATGACTTGTTTCAATCAATGAGCTATTACAATTGTGATACAAGTAGAGACTTAAAGTACCTGTGCATTTGACCTTGTTTTCTCTTGCTTTTGGGAACTCTTTTGTCTTGGTATGGAACAAAAAAAAACACTTGGGCTAGTATATCAAAGGGTAACAAAGGATATGGAGAGAGAGGTCCCAGACATCTCCTCTGTCCTAGCTGAGGTCGAAATAAATGAGTAAGCACAGTCAAATCCAGACTAAATTGCTGATCCACAGAATCATGATAAAATAAATGGTTGTTTCAAGCTGCTAAGTTCAACACTGTATTAAACTAGAGTAGATCAGACCAGAGGCTGTGTGACAGAAGCAACATGTGATACACAAAAGATTGCTTTTTCATTCACTCAATATTTTAGGGTGTTTATACTTTATGGGGTGGTAGGAAATGGTAGTCAAAAATACTTTGCAATCATGAGACTAAGAAAATTCAGATTTCCTTGATCAGTCTATAGGGATATTGATTTAAGACAGTGCTATCTGAGAAGCTGATTATGGCTTTACTGCTCCTCAGAGATTTTGTTAGCTTTGGGAACCCTCCAGATATACAGCTAAGGATAAGCCACAGTCCTCTACACCATTTTGAAAATTGCATGTTGTTTATATTTTTCTTCAGTCTTTCCTGCCTTGAGGACCACCCCATTGACCATTGTGCCAACTTAGCTTGCCTCTATCTAAATGCAAAACCTAGTTCCTTATTTTTGTCCTGCACAAGTTCACATGCTACAATCATTTCTTTATTTTTAACAACTATAGTAAAAATTTAGGGTAGTTGGGAAGGATTATATTTAGGAACATAGTGTCTTTAAGCAATTAGGTTTGTTCCAATGCTCCATTGAACTTTTGTCTTTCTTCCCATTCTTTTCCTCTTTCTTCCTGGTAAATGTCAAATATCTTGTACTCTAATCCCCAAGATCTATCTTTTGATAGCCAAGCACATATACTACTACCTTATTCAAGAAATTGATAATCATTATTGTAAAACATGTTTGCATTTGTTTCATAAGCCCATAAACTAGTTTGAAACTAGTCTTATCACCTCAAGGTAGAAATAGCTTTAGCTAGAGCAAGTCGTTTAACAAGAAACAATAAATAAATAAGTAGATAGACTTGAGCTGGAGTAAGGGCAAGAACCCCAAGGGCCAAAGTCATAGCTACTCAAAGTAAGAAAAAGGAGAAAAGCTGCAAGATACTTATTTTTCTCCCTCCTAGATAAGAGCCTACTTGGGATTCTTTTAAAACCTTCTATTCTTCTGATTCATTTGTGACAATCCTTAATTCTTCTATGTGTTTTCATTGGGACAGTTAGTAAAGCACACAACACAATGAGTCACACTGGTGGACAAAGGACCCAGGCTGAGCCAATCAGAAATCTCTCTGGGAAACGTTGCTCAGGTTGAGCCAATCAGAGATCTCCCTAGAGCTTTTCTCTAAAGCTAGGAAGCATGACTGTGTACTATTTTTGGAATGTAGACCTACGTGTGTGAGCTCCAGCCTCAGTAGCTATCTTTCACATTACATGGAGATAGCCTTATTTTGTCAGGGAAGATGAGGCCAGCATGCAAAAAGATGTAGAGTTAAAGAAAACTGTAAAGGCTAGTATTTGGGAGGTGAGGGTAATCAGGATCATTATTTGAGTCTAGATGCCATTTGGATGTTTCAGGTAAATTTAAAAAGTAAATTTTAAAATTAGATGATTCAATGAAATCTCTGCTTTGTAAAAGCTAGAATGAGTAGGTTCTGTAATTTACTAACAAAAGAGTACTGGCTTATAGCCATAGACAGTTTACATTTAGTGAATTGAATCAAGGGGGAAAAAAGTCTATGGGCAAAGAAATAAAAAACACAAAAGGGATGCCTACTGTATCAAGTACCTAAAAAGTGGGTTCAAAGTATGTATACAAATCACTCTAAGGCTAGAGAACATGACCTGACTGCTTGTGCAACCCTAGCAGTTTGTAAACTGAAATTCACCTTAGGTCAAAGTTTACATAACTTGGTATTGCTTCCAATTCACACAGTATCAGGCAGGTTCCCTTCCAATTATAATTACAGAGTTTGTCATCATATTCTCTAAGAATGAATTTAGGAAAGGAAATTTTAAGATCAGCCTTCAATTAATTCATATTTCAGTGAAAACCAAGAGCAACAATTTCTGACAATTTTTAAAATTATGTCTCTATTGATCTGCATTCCCAATTCATTATTTGCTATTTCATAAAAAAAACTTATTTTCTTGTATGTATCAATGGTCACCATTTACAGAAATAGTAGCATGCATTGGTCACCATTTGTTGCACCAACAAACAAGCCCAAGTTCTCAGTGGCTTGTAACTGCAAACATTGTTTCCTGGCTCATGTCACATTACAGCCATACTTTTTAGGAGCGTAGCTTGCTGCTGTTGAATTTAGCTGGGTTGCATTAGGTTTGACTGAGCTTGGCTAGATTTGGCTTTGCTCAGCTGAGTTCTGCTCTTAGTTTGGTTCCATATCCGCTCACATTTCATTAGTCAAAGCAAGTCAGATGACTATGCCCAAAACCAGTAAAATAGACAAGCTTTTTCTGCCTAGAGATAAGGTACTACAAAGTCCCATGACAAAGGTGTGGATATATAAGCCACATACAAAGAAAATTTAAAAATGATGGAAACAATAATCCAATCTACAACAGAATTGAAAGTTTGGGAGGGTGTCACCTTAGATCCACTTTTACAGATTCAAGGAACATCAAGCGTTAGCAGCTAAATTTCTAACCAAATTTTTTATACCTACAGATAGAAAGAGCAAGTGAATAGGGAGTTACCCAGGAAATGAAGTAGCCACATCATTTCCACTAAAAAATTATCATGTTCTCCAAAGCTATGTCCCAGTATAGTCCAGGTTAGTCACAGGGAGATCTTTAACTGCATTAATTTGTTCATGTTTATAATCTTACACATGATCATAATCTGTCTTTCCTCTTACATTATTCAATGTCTTAAAAATATCATTCTGCACTCCTACTAATTCACTAAGACTACTGTCAATTTCAGTGTAGCAATGGACTACGGGTAGCATAAAATAAGTGTTCAAAATAACAGATATTTGAAGTAGACAAGCAGACCCCTATGGAATCAGAGCAGCCATTTCTTGCTTACTTGATGATAAAAATAAAGTGTATTAAAATTGTTTAGAAAGAACATCAAAATATTTTAAAATTGTTATTTTCAAAATAACTCATAGTACCATTTCCTTCTAGAGACATGAATAGTTTTGAATTTATACAACGAGTCACTGAATTTTATTTTTTCCTTCTAAACTGAGATTTACCTGTAGAAAAATGTCATAATAGTCTGTACTACAAAGTTAACTTAGGTGAAACATAAAAATAAAAGCTTCCTTTATCTCCTGATCTTATATCCCAGCACTACTTTATTCTTTTCCTTTTCCATCACTCACTCAGACTTCAATGGAGAAGTCATTGAGGATCAGATAATCCAGCTGTTGTTTTCAGCTTTCTCTATTTTAATGTTTATTTTCCAAATCATTTCCTATTTTTCTACTAAAAATATCCTGCCAAATCATTATTTTTTCTGGAGCAAACCTAATGCTTTCTGTTGCTAGATATCTGATCCAAATCCAATATTTTTCTTGGCAGTTGGTGAACATAATAATAAGTAGGGTTTTTTTTTCTTTCCACCCTTAGAGCTGGGGGAAAAGAAAGACACAATTCACAATTAAAACTATTTAAATATTGAGGTTAATTCTCACCTTAGCATATATTCACAAATACTTCTTAAAGGGAGAACATGTTAAAGGAAATTTCTATGCTTTTAATGTATATTTGGATATGGGTCTCTAGTTCTTAATGAACATTATTTTGGATACACATTGGGAATGTGATTTAGGTAATGCCATCCTTTCCAAAGCTTATTTTTCTCTCTTTACTTTTAAAATCTTTGTCAAGATGATAGTATGCACATAGGAAACAAGAAGTTCAGAAATTGAATTAGTCTGCTCTCATACTGCTATAAAGAAATACCTGAGACTGGCTAATTTACAAAGAAAAGAGGTTTAATTGGCTCACAGTTCTGCAGGAAGCATGGTTGGGGGTTGGGGAGCCTTAGGAAACTTACAATCATGGTGGAAGGAGAAGGGGAAGCAGGCACATATTACAGGACCCAAGCAGGAGGAAAGGAGAGTTTGGGGAGGTGCTGCACACTTAACAACCAGATCTTGTCATACCTCATTCACTATCACAAGAACAGCACTAAAGGAGAAATCTGCCCCCGTGATCCAATCACTGCCAATCAGGCTTCACCCCCAACATTTGGGATTACAATTTGACATCAGATTTGGTCAGGAATACAGAACCAAACCATATCAGAAGCAATAACAATAAAATTACTTTGTCTCACTGCCATTTCAATTATTTAACTTATTTTTGAATGATTTCTGATTTTACTTATAGATTTTCTTCATAATATTATACAACAGTCTTATATATTGATGCATAGATTTACTAATTTTAGATCATATTTGTGGCCTAGTAAAGGAAGATTTAGATCACTGAGACTATCCCCACATCCTTCTTTTAATTTCTAATAGAACTATTGTTTTGTTTTCTAAGATTTTGGCTTTTCAATACTTCCAAAAATGTTCTTGCTCCTCTGTAACAGATAAAATTATTGATCGCCTCAAGTTATCTATCTTGAGAATGTTTATCTCTCTACTCTTCCCTTTACCATTTCTTTCTTCTTCAATTTCCCAGTTTCTGTCTACTAGCCATTTATATCTACGTTATCAAGACAGTGAACCTTTCCCTTTTTCCTTTTAGCTAGGATTATCAAGTTTTGTTTATAAAGGTGTATCATAAAGTCAGGAAACATAGCATAGTAGCCATCTTTGTTACAAGGTTAACTGTCCCAAATGGCAATGTAGAATTATCTTATTTTTAAAGAGTGTATCAGTTCCATTTTCAAGTAATATGCTCAAAATGCTTTTACTCAACACTTGGGCATATTTTTTTGGTAAAGTACCTCAGCATTTAAAGCAATGGTCCCATCATTAATTACTCAAACCTTGAAATGTTGGGAAACACAGGGAAGTATTTTTGTATAAAATTTTATTTTCAGATTAACAATATTGTCTTTTTTCACATTAGCAATAATGCTCTTTTTTTCTACCACAGCTTTAAATTTAGAGGTACTCACCTGAAAAAAATTTAGATTAATTTTTTATTTTGGAGCCCAGCACTTAATATTAGATGCCTTAAATCACCTCTTTACAATTATTAATGGTTTTAGGAAAAACCTCCCCCACCACCTGCCAAAAAAATAAATAAATAAAAGCATAGAACAAACCAACATAACATTATTGATTAATTAAAATAAATTGGAAAAAAAAACTTTTAGTAGGGAGTCTATATAAATATGGTAAGAAATAGTTTATTAGATGCCAAAGTATAATTTTCTGCTCAATTGAAAAGTTTATATTTTGTTCTAACTCCAAATTTAACTTGATTCTCCGTGTCAAAATATGTTTATGACAGAGAACATAAATGTAACTTCAAGTATAATTATTAGGGAGAAATAAATTGTTCTTAGGTTAATAAATCAATTTTAGAATGCATTTATTTGGTACCTAACAGAACAAATATCCTAAGAGAACAAATATCCAAATAAATGAAAAGACATCATTTAAAATTAAATTTCAAGTTATTTTTAGCCACAAATGTAAGTTATCTGCAAGAAAATCTCTTAAACTGGAGACTGATTTCAATCATTTAGTCTTTCAGGAAATATTTACCACAAAGAAAAATACAAAAATCTCTGCCTGCATGCACTTTACACTTTAGAGAAGTTAGACAAATAATTATAAGGAAATAAAAATATAGTATGTCAGATGGTGATAAATGTGAGGAGAATATAAATCAGGAGAGTGGATATTGAGACACAGAGAAAGGGGCACACTTTGAAATGTGGTGAGAGAAGGTATTATAGTAGTCCTCATTACCCATGGTTTTACTTTCCATGATTTCAATTACAACATAGTCAACCACAGCCCCAAAATATTAAAAGAAAAATTTCCAAAATAAACAATTCATAAGTTTGAAATCTTGCACCATTCTGAGTAGTGTGATGGAATCTCACACTGTCTTGTCCCATCCTGCTGAGACAGGAGTCCTCCCTCTGTCCAGCACATCCACACTGTGTACACTGCCTACCTGTTAGTCATTTAGTAGCCATCTTTGTTATGAGATTACCTGTCCCATATGGCAGGGCTTGTGTTCAAGGTGAATAGCAGCCTACTGGTATTTCACAATGCCTACATCATTGACCTCACTTCATCTCGTCACATAGGCATTGTATCATCTCACATGATAACAAGAAAAAGAAAAGCATGAATAGACTATAATAAGATATTTTGAAAGAGAAAAAATACATTTTCATAACTTTCAATACTGTAAATTGTCATAATTTCTCCACTTTATTATTATTGTTGTTAATATGTTAAATTTTCAAGTTGAACGTCATCATAGGTGTTTATACATAGGAAAAAAAACATAGGGATTAGTACTATCTGCCATTTCAGGCATCCACTGGGGGTCTTGGAATGTATCCCCCTTGGATATATATCACTGTATTTGAAAAGAGGCATTTGAAAAAATGCCTGAAGAAAATGAGGAAGTGAGTTAATATATGTGAGGGAGAGGGAACAGACAGTGTGAAGGCCCTGAGGCAGACTCCTGTCCAGCTTGTTTAAAGAAAGATAAGATCAGGGTAGCTGGAAGAAAGTGAAGAGGAGAAGTCAAATGCACAGTTTGGCAGCCTGGGCTTTCCCCTCGTTGAATATGTCTTACCTCATTAATGTAGGCTATGTACAGTTTTATCAAGAGTAATTTGTAAAGCATTTTAAGGACTTCACTTTCACTCTAAGTAAGATGAAATTCCAGTGGCGGTTCTGAGCAGAGAAGGGAAGTGGTTTGTCTCTCATATTAAAAGGTTTGCTCTGGCTGCTCTGTTACAAATAGGTTCTTAGAAGCAGGAGATGAATTCTGAGGCCAATTAGAAGATCATTGCAGTAGTCAAAATGCGAGATGATGATAACTTGCATCAGAGTGGCTGCATCTGACATGGTGATAAATGGTTGGATTCTGCATATATTTTGAAGGTAGAGCTAGCATGATTTCCTGATAGACTAAATTGAGGCAAAGAAAGAAGACTCCTCAATGACTTACATTTATTGGCATAAACAACTAATAATAGAATGGCCATTTTCTTAGATGAGAGAGATTGTGAGAGTCCCCTGATGTCCAATCTGGAAAGATAGATCAGGTCTTAAGTTTTGGTTGTGTTAATATGGAGATGTCTTCTATCAAACTGCAATAGTGTTAGCAAATATACAATTAGGTATATAATTCTTAAGTTCAGAGTAGTCCAGGCTGGAAGCATGAGTTCATGAATAATAAAAACCACAAGAAATGATGAGACCACCAAGGAAATGCATCTAAGTAAAGAAGAGAAAAGCTCTGGATCACTGCAAATGTTCAGGGTCAGGGAGGAGGCTAGTAAGGAAAAGGTAAGCAGAAGTATGTCGTGTCTGGGAAAACAATTGCAGAAAATGTTTAATGAGGAAGGAGCAACCAACTGTGTCAAACACCATTTGATTGATGGTCAGTAATAGGAATTGAAGCTTTGGGTTTAGTAAGATGTAGGCCACTGGTTACTTCAACAAGGGTATTTTCAGTAAAGTAGTTAGGATAATAACTTTATTAGAATGAGTTTAAAAAGAAAATAGGACAAAGGACAAAGCTGACTGGCTTATAGAAATTGTAAATGACTTTTTTGAGGAACTTTGCTGTAAAGAAAAGCAAAGAAGTAGGATAGTAGCTGGAGGAGGGTGGAAGGTCAAGAGAGAGTTTGGATTTTGGCTGAAATTTCAGTATGCTTTAATTCTGATAGAAATAATCCAATAAAGAGGAAAAATATACAAGATTACACAGGATAGAGATGGGAAGACTGATGAAGCAATGCTCCTGGAAAAGTAAAAAGAAGATAGGATTTACTGCAACAGGGACATCTTCATACGAAGAAACATTACAAAATACAGGGATAAAGAGCAGTAGAGCCTGAAATATGAATGATCCAGACAGGAACTGATTAGAGAGTCAAGTGACTCTTTAGTTCACTATAATGGTTTTGGTTTGCTGCTTTGTAGTAGAGAGTGGATATGTATCCAATCCTACTTTGTTATATTATTTCTAGATTAATTTATTGTGGTGAGGTTAATACACTGGGATATATATATCCCCCCTTGGATACATACCACTGAACTTGAGAAGACATTTATACATATAAAATTGTCAATGTGGAATTTTGCTTCAGTTCTTAACTGAGCCTCTTTTCAATTCACACAATTCAATTTATAAATGGCTCTTTAAAAACCCTATTTTACATAGAGTTAAATATTGCTATGGACTGAATGTTAGTGTCCCTCCAGAATGCATATGTTGAAGCCCTGATTCCCAGTGTGATAGTATTTGGAGGTGAAGTCTTTGGGAGATAATTAAATTTAGAATAGGGTGTTAGGGTAGAGCCTTCATGATTTAATTAGTGCCCTTATAAGAAGATAAAGGGACCAGAGCTCTTTTTCTCTTCTGTGTGAGGACACAGCAAGAAAGCAGTCATCTGTGAACCAAGAGAAGGGCTCTTACCAAGAACCTAATCATACTGACACCCTGACATCAGACTTCCAACTTCCAGAAATGTTTGTTGTTTAAATCACCCTATGGTATTTTGTTACAGCAACTCCAACTAACTAATAAGAATGTCTCATGAAACACAATAAAAGGTCTTAACCTGTGACACTGTGGAAACTCATTATGGTGACATGATATGCCATGCTGTTGTCATGTTGAGCAAGTAGCCTCCCACTTACTAATGGTCTATGTTATTGAATATTGGACAGGGATTCAGGATAAGTGACTCAGGGATGGAATTCTTCAGAAGTGTGTGTGCATGTGTGTGTGTGTGTACGCACATGTGTATGTGCATGTGTGTATGCACGTGTGTGTGCATGTGAGTTTGCTATTCCATATATTAATGTACAGAAGGTGAAAGATTCTTGCTCCTCGATTTCCTCATCTGTCATGTACCGTAAGAAGCTTTTCTAAAGATTGGAGATTTCACAGAATCCTCAGAAGAATGAGCCAAGTTTCATATCCACTCCCTGTCATTAACTAAATTGAGAATCTAAAAGCCAGGCAAATAGAGGTTTTCTATGACAGTGAATGAATTCGAATGAATACAGACAGCAAACAAATTTCTGAAATGGCAGAAATTAGGGAAATCTTAAATTAGTAAATTTTTTGGCATTCTGAATGAATGCTGAAGGATACTTGGAAGAATTTTTGTCTACCTTAGGAAGACTCCAGGATAATTTTCTCACTGAATTACTTTAACAACAACAAAAACATCTAGCAAGGCAATTTAAGCAGGAAGACCCCAAGATTTTTCCCAAGTTGCTGTAATTATACAATTTGTTTTTCTTCTTTTTTGGATAATAAGATAAATATTTCATCAGACATATATGAAGCCTTCACCCTGCGTCAGACCCCAGAGATTCACAAATGAAAAATGCCCGCTATCCTCAAGTCGTCTCCATTTTGGTGAGGAAAGAATGTAAAAAGATTTTCTCTTTCCCCTGTTTAACAAAGAATAGCAGAGTTGGCCAAAATGGGTTCTTAGAGCCAAGAGGAGCCAGGAATATGAAAGAAGTGATCTCTGTAAAACTTGATCAGTCTGAAGATACAAGCATCGTTTTAAGAAATGGTCCCAATCCTCCCTTCACCTCCTGCAAAAGCAAGGATGTGTATAACCAGATATTATGTCAGAGAACAAGTCGCTTATTCAAAGTAGGCCAGATCGACTGGGGAGCAGATGCAATGGCTCTCCATTTCTCTCACAGGTTGAAAGCCAGAGTCCCTGCAGTGGCTTACAAGGTCCTTCAGAATCTGGCGTCAGTTCCACTCTGACCTAAGCTCCTCCTAGGCCCATTCACTCTGTGCCAGCTACCCTGGCTTCCTGCTGCCAAGTTTCCCACACACACTCCTGGGTTAGGGACTGTGCAATCTGATCCTTCCTGGAAGGCTCTTGCCCCAGATTATCTAAGAGGCTCCCTCCCTCACTGGCCTCAAAGTTTTGTTCAAGTACCTTTGCTATGAGCTCAGAACTTTTTCAATAGCAGCAACTCTCCCTGTCCCACTCCAGAACCTCCTATGCCTCTCTAGTCACATTTTAACCTACTATATCATCTGTAATCTCTTAAAATGATTTAACTTACTATCATAATTTAAATTATGATTGTTTAGATGTGCTTCATTTCATTAGATTGTAAACTACACAAGGATAGCAGCTTCTCTTGCGTTTATTTGTTGGTGTACCCCAGCGCTTAGTGCAATGTCAAGCACATGTTGGGACTCAGTAAATGTGTTAAATGAAGGAATGCCGTAAAACCTTTCCTTCTACAGAATGATGTTGGTTGGCAAGAAACTCATGCTCCTGCTAGGCATGTGACCAATGCCACCAGGTGTTGCTGATGTTATTTAATCACAGTGCATTTAAAAGTGTAGGTCACACAATACACAGAGGTGTAGGACCAATGCCAAAACTTTATCATACTGCTGTGGGAAATAACATAGTGATAACTAACATGTACTTGTTACAACAGTCAGTGAGTACAAAAGTACATTTATCATGTTTACTACAAGTATTTTTTTCCTCACTGCATTAATTTATAACCGATAGGAAAGAAACGTCAAATGGAATGCACAGTACAATTCATACATTCAGCAGATATTTGCATACAAAGTAGGCACCAAGCCTTGTTTTAGCATAACGAAGAGAGCAGTGAGTAATACTTATAAAGATCATGTTATCACGGCATTTACATTCTAGTGGGTTCTATGTTCTCTTTAGCTCTTGATATTGTGGAAGACATTGTCGTGCCAATTTTCAAGGACAGGTTCTGAGATCATGCATTCAGAAAACCATATAAAAGACAATGAGTAGCAAAAATCTCAAGGGGTGTGAGTAATAAGCAAGATGGTGTTTAGCAAAAATTAAACAATGTTGTGAGCTGCTCAGGATTTCCTTCCATACCTGCTATTCTCATCAGTCCTGATCTCAGAACAGGACTTCAGCCTGTAAGACAAAGGAAAGTAGAGACACCTGCTGGAGTGACAGGGTGAGGAAGCAGGAAGGAGACTGTGACAAAGACTATGGAATTTCTTCTAAGGTCACACAGAGAAAACCATCGGAAATGTGAACAGACAAGAAAGTTCTGCCTGCTAATCAAGTGCTTTAATAATTGGATATTTCTAGTCCTTTTATTATGAAATATAAAAGGGTAATAAAGAATAATTTAACATTTGGAGTATTTAATTCAAAATTATTAAGTGTTAATTGAAAATCCATTATTTTTAGCTACTAATAATTAAAGCAATTATAGGAGAGTTCAGTCTCCATTACAACATATTTTTGAGGTGAAATATCCTAAAAAGGCATTTTCCTTTTTCAAGAAATTAAGCCTCCTTTATACATTTGAAAACAAATAATCAGGCTTCAAGAATCCCTATCATTTTGGATAGACTGGATTTATTTATTTTCCAGGAGATGTAACAATTAGATAGATCTATGAGGAATGGAGGATGAGGCCCCCGAGGTCACGGTGGACGTGTTTTCTCAGTTTGCCCATGCTGTGCTAAAAAGCTGTTGTCTAAGGCAAAAGCAGCGAAAGAAAAGGCATTTAAAAGGCAGGGTGATGAGGGGGGTTTCTTCTGTGAATTTATGAGAAGTGCATCACAAAGACAAATATTTCAGCCACGCAATTCCATTCGGCCTTTTCAGCTGTGTGTCCATAGCAAGTCAACGGCTAAATTGAAAAATCAATTCCAATTTAAATTATTGGAATAAAGAACACCAGGAGTCAGAGATAAAATGGCTTTGTTCTCTGAGATCCTTTTTAATTGGAAAGTTATTTCTTCAGGGTATTCTAATGGTTCTGAGGGAAGATTGCAAAATAAAGTTGATCGGCTGGGGGAAGGTTAATAGCTAATGTGCTTTCCTTGCTGCACAGCAGTCTCCTGTCTTTATGACATCCCCCATCATATCTGGAAGGACCGAAGATTCTAAATCATTTGATACATGCAAGGACTGTATTTCTTCTTAGTCTTTCAGAAATCATCCTGAGGCTGAAACCTTGGCAGAGCCTTGTTGCTCTTGCAGCCTTTCCAACTGGACTCACTTTTGCTTACAAATACCACATGACCCTTTCCTTTCTTTCTTTTCTTCTTTTTTTTTAAGAAAATTTTTATGGGAATGTTCACCTACCATTAAGTAGTAATTAATGAAAATGAAAGGCACCTAAAGAGGATGCTAGTAAGAGCTATGCTCCTTAATGATGGAAAAGAAAGAAAGAAAAAATGCTGGCTTGTATTAAACAGAGGAAAAACAACATTACAAAGGTAGCAGAGAGGAAAATATGGTATATATAGAAAATGTTAATAAATACTATTATCAAAAGGTTAATACTATGATGAGAAACCAAGTCATGTTGAGACAGCTTCAACCCAAAGTTTAAAAAATAAAGTTTAATTAAACATATAATAACCTTTGCTCTGCCTGTAGAAAATTGTTTGGGGCAGCTGTAGATTAGAAACCCTAAATGGGCATTTAATTTGAAATTAATAAAACAGCTATGGTGTGTGTTAGAAAAAGTTACTGAGGTTCCCTTAGTATATTTAATTACTGTAAAAGAGATAAATCTTGTTGCCATGTAATGAACTCAGAAGTGCAGATACAGTAAATATGTACTTACGTTCTTGTTATTAATGCATTAAATTTGTAAGAATATTTAAGAATTTAATTAGCATTTAATAAGATAGCTATAGAAAATTACAGTAGTTGGACATTAAATGTAAATTAATATTTTTAGTATTTAATTGATATTAACTAATTAATTACTATTTATTACATGGCAACTAGATTTATCTTTTATGGAGTTATTAAATTTCAATTAAAATACTCTTTTAAGAGGGCACATTCAATTAAAAATAATATTCTGTAAGAATTTCACAACTCCTTTCTCCCAGGATTTGGGGTATATAAGTGTACAAATCAAATAACCAAGGTGGTCTAGAAAGGAACTCAATTGGGACTATGCTTGGGTGTCTCAAACAATTCTAGACATACCCCAAGAAAGAAGGGCTTATTTGTTGAAAGTCATGTTTTTTTCTGCTAAAGTTATAAACTATATAGGCCTTGGAAAAGACTCTCACTCAAAATAATCTCTCCACAGTTAATACTAAGACTTTGAGAGTTTATTTCTCTGAGAAAAGTAACTATGGGCTATTAAAATAAAAATGCTACTTATTATTAGTCATTTCTTCATAGATGTGACTTGGTGTGACTTGAAATTCTCTTAATGAAAGAAAATAAAACATATAACTTGAGACTTTATTTTTCCATCAGAGTCTATGTTGCTTCTGTCAATTCTTGAATGTATTATGTGCTCAATAAATATAATAGGAATGGAATGTACTGAATCTCCCATACCTGGTACCAAATAATTCCTACAGCTACTTTATACTTACTGTGAAATTGAATCTGAGACAGTATAGGGTAATGGTGAGTTATCTTCACACGGAGTAGGCCTGCCTAGTTTTACGTCATGTGTCTATGTTGTTCAAGGTGTGAGACATTTTTAAAAAGTCATATTATTAATATTTATTACTATTTTGTGCCTCAGTGTTCCCTGCAATTCCAGATGATAGTGCTCATCTCTTATGATTGTCAAGAAGACAAAAAGAGTTAATAAATATAAAGCACTTTAGAACAATATCTACCACATATTAAAAGATCAGTGCATGTTGGCTGTTATTACAATCTCTAATCTTAAAGAAATGTTCTTCACAATTTGGAGCTGGAGAAGATAATTATGTTCTAGCACACTAAAAACAATTGAAAAGCAAATTAGCTTATTTTTATCTAGCTTTATCCTTTTAAATAATTAATTACAGTCATTGTAAATATTTATTGTTCCCCACAAGTCATTTTTGGCAAAGCTATAAATACTATGTGATTTTAATCTTTTTCTCATGAATTCATCTTTGAAGATCCTTTGTCATTTTTGTTACTACAGTTTTCAAACATAATGACAATATTAAATAAAAACCTATCTTACATTGATTCTTGCTTCAGTCTACTAGGTATCTAACACCTCAGCTCAATAAATAGCCATTTATCATTTTTTCAGTCAGTCTTGGGTTTTGTGACATTCTTACCTAAGCTAAGTGAAATTAATTTTTAGTTAATATTGTCTGAAATCATTTTTAGAACTCAACCGAACGTTCCAGTCTTTATACTTCTAACCCATTGTTTCCCTCCTGTGAAATTTGTTTGTAAAATTTGACTCAAAGATTACTTTGTTGATATAACAATTTAATACTCAAAAAAATATATATATTTCATGCTAAATTTCTGTTAATTTTCTGAAGCAATGAGCTTAAATCAGGAGAAAGAAATTCTCTTATCAGCCACTTAGATATACACTTTAATTACCTTAGCTTTCTTTTACTCTTCTGTAGAAGAAAGGTTTTAAAGAGAATAATCTTTTTAAAAAAAAAAAACTTTTCAAATCCAGCATGCTATTAAGTTGTACTCAATCAAACAACAACATTTTTCCTTATTACTTGTGTATGGCTTAATATTTTTATTTTGCTTGGCACCTTTAAACTGTTGGAGGTTTTTTTTTTTTCCTCTGAAATGAACATCTAAAATGAATAAACTTTTAATATAAACCAAAAAAAAATTAAGTGGATGATGCCAGCTTCTTCCATTCCACGAGTAAAAGCAATGGGAATATTAATAGACTTATGATTAAAGGAATAAAAAGCAGTAAAAATAATAGATGGAAAAAACAAGTCAATGGAGGTGTGGTATCTTATTTCTTTGATTCTTCATCAGTCTCTGCTGATTCAACCTTGGTCTTTAGATGTATAAGACTAAGCTCTGTGTCAGTAAAGAACTAAAGGAGAAAAGACAGAGTATTTGACAGATGTGTAGAAAAAAAAGGTAATTTACTCAGGAGTAAAAAGAATAAAGACGCAAAGGGAAAAAAGTAAACATATGATCAGAAAAGAGAAAAATAATGGATACAAGCTACAAGAATATTTTGAGTGACAGAACACGGGTTTGAAACTGACTGAAAGACACAAAGGAAAAAATTGATTTTCATCACTGATATTTCGAATGGATCCAATAAGAGTTTGACAAAGAGAAGAAAATTAGAACCCAAAACAATGAGCTAATCTCTTTGAGAATCACCTGAAACAATCTGCAAGGAGAGGGGTTCAGTAGACAAGGAGAAACTGAAGTCACCTGTAAAGAACAAAATTTCTGAAAAGGGACACAATTTAGTGTCTAACTTACCATGGCTTCTTTAACAATATGGTCTATTTCCACAGGACAAAAGGTAAAATGATGCTCCTAGTCTCTGCTTCATCTAACAGAGTTAATCCTCTATCACGTTTGCGATGTAATCCTCAAATCTGTTCTCATTCTGTGCTTGCCTTTGGTAGGTGCTTGTTCACCTACTTCTCTCCTTGTTCTGTCTTTTAGGTTTCAATGCATGACATTGCTGTAACTGTTTTCAACCTCAAATTTTCCCAATCTTATGGTGCTTCACCTCAGCTCTGCTGGTTTGGTGACCCTCCAATGAGCTTCTACTTCATTTTACCCAACTTTTGAACACTTCTCATGCTAGCACATCTAAGAGAGGTTACAAAACACTCTGTTTTTTTAATATATATATTTTTAAATGCCTTGATTTGCCATCTGTATTAGTTTGTTTTCACACTGCTATAAAGAACTACCTGAGGTTGGGTAATTTATGAAGAAAAGAGGTTTAGTTGAATCACAGTTCTGCAGACTTAAGAGAAGCATGACTGGGAGGCCTCAGGAAACTTACAGTCATGGCAGAATGCGAAGGGGAAGCAAGGATCTTCTTCACATGGTGGCATGAGAGAGAGAGAGTGAGCAGGGAACCGCCACACACTTGTAAACCGTCAGATCAGATCTCATGAGAATTCACTCATTGTCACAAGAATAGCAACAGGAAAAGTCTGCCCCCATGAGTAAATGACCTCCCACCAGGCTCCTCCTCCAATATGCAGGGATTACAATTCAATGTGAGATTTGAGTGAGGACACTAAGCCAAACCATATAACCAGCCACAAAAATCTGTCTGTATTTTATACAAATGTCAGTGGTGGCAGCATTGAGGAAGAAGAATGCTAGGAGAGAGAAATCCATGGTATTATTCAGTCAATGCCTACCACACAGTAACATGCAATATTATATTCATCACTGGAGATTAAGCCTTGAGTGGGCTATCAGAGATATACTTCTGGAGGACCCTGCAAAGAGTGCCCTTACAAATACACATGAAAACAACCACTCCCTTGTAGCTCTGCCAGTGCTGTTTGCCTGTCATATGTTCATGCCTCTTACCAGTTCTGTGTGATTAGCATGCAACATACATTATTGATGCCACATTCACAAGTGGTGCAGACAAACTCTGCTCCAGGACCCATTCTCAGAATACTGGCATGAGTCTGGTTGAGGGAAATTCAGTCATTTAGGTCAGCAAAGATCATGGGTTTGTTATATAAATGTCTTAATGTATATATGCAGTATCCATAAAAACAATACCATTTTTTTCAATTTGTATGTGAATGGGGTTCCTGGTTACTTACCCACTGTTGTTTTCAGTGTGCAACAAGAGGATCAAGGAATTGAAAAGAGACAGTATTACCAGCGCAATGTGCAGTTGAAGTATACAATTTGGAAGAATGTATATTAGTTGGCTGTAGCAGTGGCCGAGTAGACCACAAAACTATGGGAAAAAATGACCATGACACATGGATAAAATAACAGAGCTGCATCTCAGAAAGTGAGTTATCATGAGGTTTTACAATAGGCATATGATATCTGACTGCTGGAACAGATGTCTGTATTTGATAATGGGCCAATTCAGAACACCAGGGAAGTCCAGAAATAAATTTCAGGCTACAAAAACTGTGCACTTCCCATATAATATCTTTCTAAGCATTTGGAGGCACTGAGGAAGAAGTTTATCATTCCTTAAACTTTAATACCCCTGACAGTCGCAATAGATCATTCTGTAAAGAAAGACAATATGGAAAACTAAGAGACTAACAGGAAACAGAAAATGAGGAATCAGGTAGGGAAACTTTAACTTAGAACCAAATTAGGTCATAAGTACCTATTTACATAATTTATTAAAAAAAAGAGTTCATTTTTACCAAATTCACTCACTTTCTGGTTGGGAAGTCTGTCACTGATGAAGGCACTGAACAACAGAGTGTATGGTATGAAGTTCAGATATATTTCCTCGCCAAGACTTGAAGTCTAGCCCAGAAGAATATATAAAGCATGGGAAAGTGTAGTAGGGGTATTTCCTTGGGTGTTCCCTCATATTCTAAATCCTAATGACCACTGATTATAGAATCCTAATGACCACTGATAATTGAATTGAAAACAGGTAGGATGGAGGAAGAAAATAAATATTACTATATTAAATATATGTGTAATTGTGAAAAAGAAGAGGTGGTTCTTTGAATTCAAGAAGTACAGAGTTATGTCAATGGATGTCAAAAGATTTATTGTGAAGCCCTAGACAAGTACAGAACTAGGATTGAAGAGATTAACTTTCCTCTGCCTTTTTAAGAAGTTCTACAGAATATTCCAATACACATCAAACTTCAAAATCATTGAATTACAGGAAAATTGCTGTATACATAATAGAACAAAAACAAAAATATAACATTTACTTCTGGTTATTTTTGTTTATAAGAAAATATACTTTCAATCTAACATTTGTGGACCCCCATTCATCTTGGCAGAATGATCAATTTTGTCCGGAAACCAAATCTTCAGTCTCTAAGTCAATGAATATATATACAGGGTTTGCTTCAGTTTTGAGTTACTGGATAACGCCAAGCCTCATATTGACTGTAACTGGAATAGTTATAAAATTTTAAAATGCCTTTCTCAAACTATAAACATCTTTAATTATAATTAGTTACAATCATTTATATATTAAGATCTGCTAAGGCATTTCACCTTTTAATCCTTTTTTAAAAAAAATTAATGATAAATCTTTCTTTATCTGATATTCTTTTCAGGTTTATTTCTACACTTGACACATAATGTGTAATTTTCCCATTAATATATGTGGAAATAAAATTTATGTGCATTCATTGATAGGAGAATAAAACCCTTCATATTATATTTTCAAATATAGTATTGTACCTTCTAAGGATATATTTGATCATGTCAGAAAGGCAGCCTGATAAGTAACATTTTGATTGATAAGACATTGTGATTCATAATTGATATATTCTTTGATCTGCCAGTGCAACAAAAGGTCACTTTGAAATTTGATGGAGGCTAGAGCATGGGATAAGTTGGAAATAACGTTGTATCATGTAAAAAAGGAAGATACTGACAAAAATCTACTAATTCATATTAAATTAAAAATATCTTGGAAAGCATAGTAATTAACAGCTAGTTCTCAGAACTTGACATTCCACGCAAATGTCACTCCCCAGGGTATTACACAGGAATTAGAGTGTCCTTTCATTGTCAGACTGATAGATAATTCTGAAGAAGTGAAGGAGAAGAAATCTGGTTCTTGGTAACATTTAGGATTCAAATAGAAATTTATCACATTTATTTCTGTTTCTGACTTAGGAAAAATAATTATAAATCTTACTCCTTTTTATATCTGTAAGATATGTATTCATAAATATTTCTTTGCATTAAAAATATCAAAATATAGGAGAACAGATAAAAATGTGTTTTGCAGCACTTTCAGGGGGATGGGGATAGGGGTTAGTTTAAAGTGATATATTTATTCCTTTTGATCACAGAATTTCACCCTCTAAGAGAAAGCAGTTTTCCCATGAGTAGCACCTATAATATTCTAATAAGTTATCCATGTTTCTTCAATCTAAGACTGCCTCTAATTGTATACAAAGAGAAAGAGCATCACTCACCAGCCTGCCCCAATCATCACTTCAAAAATCAACTGAAGGCTGGTTCTATTACAATTAGGTATTAATACCAAAATTTCTTACTATTATGATCAGTCTTTATCACTCTCAATACTTTTTCTTGCATATTCATATGATTAGTGAAAAACTCTTGACTATACAAAAACAAAACAAAACAAAACCTTGTCTGAAACAAACACACAGATAGAGAAACCATTGTTCTAAGACTTTATCCCAGTGAAGTCCATTGAACCTCACACATATATTTACACTAGTTATTGCCAAAACAAAGGCCTCCAGGTCAGAATGAACTCATAATCCTTCAGCCCATAATATTTTGTCCATCTGTTTCATTGACCAAACCCTTCCACACTTTCTCCCTTCTCACACCTTCCTATTGTATCCCCTCAAGTCTTGATTTGTAGCCTTCAGACTTTTCTGCATTTTAGTACACTCTCTGAACACTACCATGTCTTAGTGGGAATAAACCTTGCTTCTTTCTAGCCTGCTTAAATGGGAACTTTCTTATTTGCATTTAGTCTGAAAGTAATATTAGTGTCATCTTTTCTATTTGTTGTCCCAGGCCATTATATCTCCTTTATTTTAATGAAATTTGAGCTCCACTATATCAGGCTTTTTCAGTTTCCACCTCCTCATTGATGTCACTAAGGAATATGTGACTTACATCTTGCTCATTGAAGATAATAGTGATTTTCTCTCCATCACAACCCTTGTCATCATTATGAAGGACTTGCAAGGTCATGGTAAACACATATGGTTGGACTCATCTCTCAGTTCCTTGCCCTTATCCTATCTAGGCACCTTCACTTCTGTTTAACATAGTTACTCCTAAGGTCAATGCTGGATTCAGTTACCATTATGATTCTTTAATATGATCTATATTCTTTTTAAACGAGTTCCTGTCCTTTTCGCCACCGAATCTCTTTGTAAGCTAAGAAACCTTCAGATGGCAATTTACTCATTTTCCCTCCAATAATCTACAAACTCACCTGCAGTTACACTGGGTTTCTGGGCTTTCCTTATTTTTCACCCAGAATGTAATAAGTATCCCTCTGTCTAATAAAGTTAAGATCATTAATGTTTATTCTGGATTCCTAAACCTCCCATCTCTTCAAGTTACTTTATTCATCTTATCCTTTCACATTTCTGTATTTTCAACATCTCATTCTTTATGAATTATTTCTACCAGCGCTTATATATCATTTTGTATATCTGACATAAAGCTGTGGCTACTGCTGTACCTCTTCTACAAAATTCAACCAGTTCTTATCTATATACTCCTTCTTTTCTTCCTCATCTCTCATTCCTTCTTCAACAGCCTCTTATTTTTATTTGATTTCTAACATATCACTTTAACCTCCTGTGGCTAAAGTCCCTATAGATCATTATTATGCTATTTATTTGTTTATTTATTTATTTATTTTGAGACAGAGTCTCACTCTGTTACACAGGCTGAAGTGCAGTGGCACAGCCTCAGTTCACTGCAACCTCTGCGCCATTGCTCAAGCAATTCTTGTGTGTCAGCCTCCAGAGTAGCTGAGACTACACGTGCATGCCACCAAGCTCTGCTAATTTTTGTATTTTTAGTAGAGAGAGACTTTCGCCATATTAACCAGGCTTGTCTGGAACTCCTGGCCTCAAGATCGACAAGTCTCGGTCTCCCTAAGTACTGGGATTAAAGGCATGAGCCACCACGGTTGGTAAAGCTAAAATCTTTAGGCAATATTTTTAACATTTTATTTGACCTGACCACTCAGCAACATTCTATATAGTTAACATTCCATTTTTCTTGAAAATATTATTGACTTCTAAGGCACATTCAGCTAGTTTCTTTCTAATTCACCACTTGCCCTGCCTTTACCAGTCCCTTTTATAATTTATTTTTCTTTACACATTGTCTTAGTATTACTTTTATTTCAATAACCTCCTAGGTGAACTCATTGCTCCCCACATTTGTATATTAACTATAAACCAATAATTCCTAGTATGTTATTCCAAGACAAAACCTCTTTTTAACTTTTGAACTCAACTATATTGTCAACTGACTACTTAACACCTCTTTACTTTCTCATGCATCTCAATTTATCATAGATAAAAATAAATTCTTGCTATTTCCCTTGAAATTTGCTACTACTCTATATATTTTTATAATCTCAGAAAATAGCACTGTCATGTCTTCTGGCATATAAAAAAACATGAGTTGTAATACCAGCACTTTGGGAAGCTGAGGTGGGTGGATCACGAGGTCAGGAGTTCGAGACCAGCCTGAACAACATGGTGAAACCCTGTCTCTATTAAAAATACAAAAATTAGCCAGGCATAGTGGCATGCGCCTGTAATCCCAGATACTCAGGAGGCTGAGGCAGGATAATTGCTTGAACCCATGAGGCGGAGGTTGCACTGAGCCGAGATTGTGCCACTGCACTCCAACCTGGGCAACAGAGTGAGACTTCGAAAAAAAGAAAAAGAAAAAGACAGTAAGACAACTGAGACAATACTCTTTCCTCACAATTCCGCTTACCAAGCTCTATGAACTTTATTTTCAATACATAGTGCATCATTCACTGTCTTCCATTCCCTTTACTGTCATTTTTAGCCAATCTGAAATTATTCATTTCTTAATTATCTTAAGAACCTTTCAACTTTAATCCATATGTCTCTCTTGCTTCTTCTAATCCATACATCTATTCTAATTAACAATTAGATATATCTAATTAAAAAAACATGTATTTGTACATATACACACCACATTATACATGTAGAAAAGTAAAAATATAATTGCACCAATTTACAAATTTTCACACACTAAACATGGTCATGTAATGAGCAATGGTATCAAAAAACAGAATGTTACCAGCACTTGGGAAGCACCATTTGTTCTAGCTTTTAGTTAGTACCATTCTTTCTGGCTTTCAACAACAGTTAATAACTGTTAGTTAATAGTTCTGCCTTATATATTACCATATTTTATATATCCCAAAAATGCAGTTTCAACACCAAAGGCTTTTGATTTCTGAAATAAAAAGCAACGATATAACTTCCAGACCCTCTCTACAATCACACATAATCACCTAATGAATTAGTTGTGTAACCCAGTAAGAGTTGAAAAACAAACAAAATTTAAAAAAGAAAATGGCTCAATATTTGAAAACTTTTTTTGGAATTAAGGCTATACTTTATGTCTCTTAGAACCTTATTTGCTTCTTGTTTTGTCATTTATTTATATTAAAATTTTAAGGCAGAAAGTAAAAATTAGTTTATTTCATACTTACTATGGTATTAATATCATTTTAACTTTAACTTACAAAAGGTTTTCAGGTTTTTTTTTAACTACAGTGATAATTATTTTAACAGTAATATTTCATAGTTACTATGGTATTAGTATCATTTTAACTTTAACTTACAAAAATTTTTCAGGTTTTTTTTTTTTAACTACAGTGATAATTAACAAAAAGCTATGTATAAAATAGCTCTAAAAAGGACAATTTGAATAAAAGTTGCTATCAAAACATTTATGGGTCAGTGATAAGAGCAAGAATGTGCACAAAGCCTACATAGAAAACTGATATAGGCCACCATACAATTCCTGTTCATTTCCTTACATCCTTATTCATTTATGGCTATTGCTCAAAGTCCTTCTTCTATTACAATGGCTTAACACACTCCCCAGTGTGGGATCAACTCAATCTATGCTTAAAACCTAGAGTATAGTGTACTAGTTCATTATCACGCTGCCATAGAAACATACCTGAGACTGGTAATTTATAAAGAAAAAGAGCTCTAATGAACTTACTTACAGTTCTGCGTGTCTAGAGAGACCTCAAAATCATGGCGGAAGGCGAAGGAGGATCAAAGGCAAGTCTTAGATGATGGCAGGCAAGAAAGCATGTGCAGGGGAACTGCCCTTTATAAAACCATCAGATCTCATGAGACTATTGGCTATAACGTGAACAGCACAGGAAAAACCTGCCCCCATTATTCAATTACCTCCCACCAGGTCTCTCCCATGACACATGGGGATTATGGGAGCTGCAATTCAAGATGAGATTTTGGGGGTGGGAGCGGGAAACAGCCAAACCATATCATATAGTGTAAATATCTATTTACAAATTTGGAGACCAGTGAGAGATTTTAATGTATACCAAACCCATTTATTTTATGGTATCATCACATTATTAAGCCTTCACTAACTAAATGGTTTTGCAGTATGGCACAACAAGAAGGCACTGGACAAAAAAGGAGTATCAGAGTTGAAATCCATCTAGCACGTCATTCACCAACTCAAACTCTTGACTAAAATGTATTTACAGGTTTGCCTGCCAAAAGGAGCAAGTGAAAAATTAAATGAAATACCCAGTTTCAGTTGCTGCCCACTACAAGGAAAACAGTGTGGATAATGGGTTTATCTCAGTTAACTGCCTGTTTTCACAAAAGCCAAAACTTCATATAGAAAAATAAGAGAAAGCAAATTATCTACAGTATATTATTTCTGGTGCCCAAAATATATTTTTTAAATTACTGAAGATTTAAATAAATGGGAAAATGTGATCAAAGGACAAAACAATATGCAGCAAAGAGGAAATAACTCTGAGATGACTCAGATATTGGATTTTGTAGATAAATATGTTAAATGATTATTAACAATATATCAAAACAGAAAGGAAAATTTGACATAATAAATGAACACACAATAACCTAGTATGTCATTGGAAACACTACAAATAAACAAAATAGGAATTCTGAACAAAAAGATGTCTGAAATGAAACATTAACTAATGGGATTAACATAATAAAGAAAATGGGAAAGGAAGGGTTAATGGTTTAAAAGATTTTAAAAGAAAGAAGTCTTAGTCAGTTCAGGCTGCTATAACAATGTACCACACACTGGTTAGGTAATATCCAAGAAACATGTCTATTTCACCGTTCTGGAACCTGAAATCCAGGGCACCAGCGGGGTCTCATGGTTGGATGAGAGCTCTTTTTCAGCTTGAAGACTGCTGAATTCTTGTATCTTCACATGGTGGGAAAAGTGAGAGAGGCTTCATTTATAAGGGCACTAATCCCATAATGAGGACTCCACCCTCATGACCTAATGATACATGAGAGTCCTGACTTTTAATACCATCTTACTGGGGATTAAGATTTCAACATATGTCCAGGTGTGGTGGCTTATACCTGTAATTCCAGCACTTAAAGAGGCTGAAGTAAGAGGATCACTTGAGGCCAGGAGTTTGAGATAAGCCCAGTCAACATAGTGAGACCCTGTCTCTACAAAATATACTTTTTTTAAAAAAATATACATTTTTTAATTAGCTGGGTGTGGTGGTATACTCAGTAGTCCTAGCTACTTGAGAGACTGAGGTGGAATGATCACTTAACCCCAAGAGTTCAAGGTTACCGTGAATTATGATTCTATCACTGCACTGCAGCCTGGGTGACAGAGACATACTCTGTCTCTATTTTTAAAATTTTCAATATATGAATTTTTGGGAAACATTAACATTAACTCGATTCATAACAACACATTAAAGGAAATCATCTAATTGAAATATATAGAGGAAAAGTATTTAGAAAATAATGAGCAGGGCTTCATGAGGGCAAC
Organism: Aotus nancymaae; assembly: GCF_030222135.1. Classification (NCBI taxonomy): domain Eukaryota; kingdom Metazoa; phylum Chordata; class Mammalia; order Primates; family Aotidae; genus Aotus; species Aotus nancymaae. The sequence goes on from NW_026988503.1 coordinate 10,758,787, forward strand.
ATCAAGCAGCCTATATAGCATGCATGAAATCAAAATCACATGAGGACCAGAGAGAAAAATGAGAATGAAAAAAATTGAAAAAAACATGTAGCTGAAAGCACCCAAAGTTTATGAAATTTTGAATTAATGGAGTTCGGTGAATACCAAGCAGGGTAAGTATAAGGAGAACTATAACTGGTATATCCTACTAAAATTTACTGATTTTTTAATTTCCATAGTTGGGGAACAGGTGGTGTTTAGTTGCATGGAAAATTTCTTGAAACCAATGATAACCAGGAATTCTTTAAAGCAGCCATCCATAAAAACAAGATATTATATAATGAGGAAAAATACATGCTAGGCTGATATGGGAAAATTGAGTAAATTGAGTTGGTTTTCAAACATTTTCATAAAGAAATCTCCAGGAATAAATGGTTGCATTTGTGAATTATAACAAACATTTGAGGAAAAAAATAACAATATTATGGTTTTTTTTTTAATTTTGGTGGATTTTTTTCCCCAGAAAATAGAGAATATCCCCAACATAGTTTATGAAACTGCTGTAACTTTAAGGCCAAAATCTTAAAATAATGTTGCAAAAATTGTAGATGATTATTCTTTATGAACACCAAAGCAAAAATCCTTAACAAAATATGAAATTTAATGCAGATAAATAAAAGAAGATAATACCTGATATCAAGTGGTCCAACAATGCTATATTGTATTTGCCTTTGAAATTAAATCACATAAATCATCCTATTAATAAATCAGAAAACTCATGATTATTTTAACAGATACAAAAAAACCATTTTGATTAAATGTGTTTGGGATATAAACTCAGTAATCTAGGATTATAAAGAAACTTCATAAATCTGATAAAGTTTACCTACATATTCTGGGGTAAATGTCACGCTTAATTATTCACTGTTGCATGGTTTTGCCCAAAACTACCAAAAAAAACTCATAATTTTCACTCCCAACTTTTCATTTCAACACTGTAATGAAGGATCTACCCATTGCACTAGGTCAGGAGAAGGAAGTAAAAAGCATAAAGATTATAAAAGAAGTCAAACTCTGTAACTGGAATAACATGAGTTTTTACATAGAAAATCCTAAGAAATCTGTGAAAGAATTGTTAATAAAATAAGTGAATTTATCAAGATTTTAATACTCAAGGAAACCAAATCCAGTTGTATTCTTATAGAGTACCATTAAAAATGCAAAAAAGCACAACTTATTAAAAGTTTATTTACAAGTATTCAAAAACATGAAAAAATCATAAATAAATTTAACAAAAGATATGCAAGAATTCTACATTAAAATTACAATACTTTGCTGAAAGTAATTAGAGTAAGACTAAATATAGGTGAATATATACTCAGTTCATGAACTAAAAGGCTATATGTTGTAAAAAAGAAAAAAAAATTCTCCACAGGTTGATACATTAATTTGATTTTATCTCAATCATAATCAGAGCAGACATTTTGGAGAAATTGACCAGCTGATTCTAAAAATTATATGGAATTCCAAAAGCATACAATAGAGCAATTTTTAATAAAAGGTAAAGTTGAAATATACTACCTATTTAGTGAGGACACTATAGTAATCAAGACAATATGATGTGGGAATTAAAATTAATGAGTAGAGCACTGAAATGATATTGACAGACCAAAAGTAGATTCATATTTGATTACCAAAAAAAAAAAGGCCATCCCAAAGGGGAAGAAAAGTCTTTTGCAAAAGTAGGTCTGGAAAAATTGGAATATAGGGAAGGAGAAGGAGGAGAAAGAAGAGGAGGCGGTTGAAAAACCTTGATTCTTATTTCACACAGGACACACATACTGATTTGAGATGGATTCTAGGCCTAACTTTGAAAGCAAAAACAATAAAATGCTTAAAGAAAATGTAAGAAAAAAAATTTATTTTCTTGGGGCACTTTAAGAATTTTTAGAAAAGAAACAGAACACAATGATCATTAATGAAAATTAAAAATTCAGTTTTATCCAAATTAAAGGCTTCTAACCACAATAGCTAAAAGGTGGAAGTAAGCCAAGTGTCCATCAACAGATTTTGTCCATAAACAAAATATGATATATACACACCAAAATATGATATATACACACAGTGCATTATTACTCAGCCATAAAACCATAGTGGTGGTACATGCTTCTGGATGAAACTTGAAAATACTTTTGCTAAGTGAAAGGAGTCAGAGACAAAAGAGTAACTATTTTGCATGTTACATTTATATTAAGTATCTAGACTAGGTAAGTCTTTTTTTTTAACCTTTAAGTTCAGGGGTACACGTGCAGGTTTATTATATGGTGAACTTGTGTCATGGGAGTTTATTGTACAGATTATTTTGTCACTGATGGATTAAGCTTTGCACCCATTAGTTATTTTTCCTGTCCTCTCTTTTCTCACCTACCACCCTTTGGTAGGCCCCAGTGTCTGTCGTTCTTCTCTATGTGTCCATGGGTTCTCATTATTTAGTTTATACTTCTAAGTGAGAACATGCAGTATTCAGTTTTCTCTTCCTGTGTTCTTTTGCTAAGAAGTCCTCCAGCTCTATCCATGTTCCTGCAAAGACATAATCTCATTTTTCTTTATGCCTGCATAGTTAATGCAACATACATTAAAAACAAATGACTTGACCAAAAATATTAATAGTAACTTTACTCACAATGCTCCAGAACTGAAAACAGCCCTGATGCGACTCAAGAGGAGAATGGTAATCAAATATTTGTATATGCATACAATGGAAGACTATTTGTCAATAAAAATCACTAAACTTCTAAGACACACAATGTTATGTATGACTCTCCAAATGACTGATTATGCCAAGTAAAAGAAAAAAAATCTTTGTCTAAAACAATATATACTGTAGAATTTCTCTTATATAAATTTCTAGAGAAGGAACAGCTAATCTATGATGAAGAAAAAATCATATTAGTGGATGCTTCTGTTAAGATGGAACTAAACATCAACTGGGAAACATCATGAGGGAACTTTCTGGAATGATGATGAATGAAGATTTCAATCTAGACATTGAGTTACACAGATTTATGTACATTTGTCAAAACTTTCTTTGACCTCAGGAACTCCTACTGCCAGTAAGGATGTAAATTATCACAACTGCTTTAAAATCTGTGCTTTATTTCAATATTAAAGAACTATGCATGCTGAGATGTACTAATTAATTGCACTCTCAAATACATAACCATGATAAATATATCTTTTAGGTTCTAGGATACATATATAAGAATAGTTAAAGAAACAATTGCCTGAAACTGGAAAAAACTTAAATGGCTATCAATGGAGAAATAGATAAATAAATTGAGGTACATATACAACAATGTAAAATGATTAACTAGAGCGACATCCAACAATATTGATAAATCTTACAAATGTAAAAGGGAAAACAAGAAACAAGAAGTAAATTGTGACTCATACTTCTACAAATTCTGAAAATAAGTAAAAATTAAACCATACTATTTATAGATACATTTTAAAATGCAAAAAGCATTTTTTAAAAAAAGTAAAAAAAAAGACATAGAAGTCAGCATGTTGGCAGGGATAGATAAAGACAAAGATAGAGACTGTGGGCAAGGCTACCAAACTGTAGGTATGTTTTTATATATATATATATAATTTATATATGTAATTTATATATATAATTTATATATATAATTTATATATATGTATATATTTATATATATGTAAATTTATATATATAATTATATGTATATATTTATATATATATAAATTTGTATATATATATAAAATTGCACTTTAGGTTCTGGGGTACATGTGCAGAACATGCAGGATTGTTGCATAGGTACATATGTGGCCATGTGGTTTGCTGCCTCCATCCCCCAGTCACCTATATCTGGCATTTCTCCCCGTGTTATCCCTCCTCAACCTTCCTACCCTTCACTGTCCCTCCCTCGCAGTGTCCCTCCCCTATTCCCCCCAACAGACCCCAGTGTGTGATGCTACCCTCCCTGTGTCCATGTGTTCTCATTGTTCAACACTCACCTATAAGTGAGAACATGTGGTGTTTGAATTTCTGTTCTTGTGTCAGTTTGCTAAGAATGAAGAAATTCCATTTGACCCAGCAATCCCATTACTGGGTATATACCCAAAGGATTATAAATCGTTCTATTATAAAGACACATGCACATATATGTTCATTGTGGCACTGTTTACTATAGCAAAGACCTGGAATCAACCCAAATGCCCATCGGTGATAGACTGGACAAGGAAAATGTGGCACATATACACCATGGAATACTATGCAGCCATAAGAAACAATGAGTTTGTGTCCTTTGTAGGGACATGGATGAATCTGGAAACCATCATTCTCAGTAGGAAATGTTTCAACTTTTTACCTTCCTTCATGTTTACTTACATTCCTGCTTATGTATGTGTGAAAAATTTTAATCTATAAATCTTATTCTAAATTGGAAAACCTTAGTAACATCTCTTATTACAACCTTTTGTTACTTCTACAAATTTGTATTAACTAACTGCTTTATGGAGACTGAATGGGTATAGGTTAGCATGTTTATTTTAAAGCACGGTAAATTAAAAGCAATAAATGGCATGTACATTCACACACACACACACGATCATTAGAAGACACACACATATAAAATCAATTGCTTAAAACAATGTCATAGAAACTATTAAAAATAATACTTAAATATATTAAAACTCAGATAGTCTACTGTTCAATGGATTAATCTATGAGCCTTTTGTAAATTAGATGAAAGATGGTTATATTTGCTATCTCAGCAAATTTGTTTTCTCATGTTATACAGTAATCACCTTGTTCAAAGTTAGCTGATAATTTTTAACACATCTTTTTTATGTTTCTGTATGGAAGATCCTTTAATTCAGCTGGGTTACAAAAATATATGTATCAGATAAGGTATTTTAAAATGATAAATGAAAGAAATCCAATATAAATTTGAGTGCATGGTATTTCTCACTCCAACACCGATGCCAAAACTTTAAAGTGGGTGGGCTTGGGAGCCTTCCACTGTTGCTTTCTTCTCACAAAGAGAGGATCTGCAAATGCACTACTTTCATATCTACTAGTTTGGCAACTTGATTCTATTCTTGAACTGATGGCTGTTTGACATTCTATGATGAATGGTATGTGGTCAGCTATTTCAGATTTTTCTGTTACTAGAATTACATTTCTAATGTAAGGATGGGTTATTATTAGCTAAAGCTTTTATTTCCTGGGATTAGGTAAAATGAAAAGGGTTATTTCTGTTGATACACCCCATTTCACATTGCAATGCAACTATTCAACTGTAAAACGTACTTAGATTTCTATTTGAATGGTCAAGGAATGGCTGATTATGTGTTATTACCCTTTAAAGGACCAGTGTCACTAATACTCAAAACAAACTTATTCATTCAATAATTCCATGGTCTTAAGGACTATTTAAATTTTCTTTCTCAAAATTTTTGTGCAATAGTATGGAAATACTTTAAGACATTTAGAAAATATGAACAACAGAAACACTATGTTACCTTTGAATAATGTCAAATGAAGTTTTATACTCATATCTAAAAATAATGCTTGCGTATAACAATGGCTAGATACATTTTTATTAATTGATTAGCAATCACCTATACTTAGTAATATTTATAACCATTTGCTATTATTGGGCTTCACTACTTCATTTTATATAGCATGTTGCTTTTCACTGTTTGAGAAAGGATATAACTGATTTAGGGAACACCTAGAAATTTTTTCATAGGAATAAAAATGTAGCACTGTAGTTTATCAGGCAGATTTCTTTTTATGACAAGAAGAGTTACTCCTCTGTGGGTGAACAGAGTTTTGGTTCTATTGCTGCCATATTTAACACAAATAATTGAACCTGAATAATACCAATATTATTAAAGATCATCATATGCCTACTGTTGTAAATGGTATTTATAAGAAATGAAATGTACATTTCTGAAAAAAGAAGAAATGCTATAATTTCTCATATTACAATAATACAGATATATAGAAATCGTTACAAAATCTAGTATTTCTAAAGGAAGTATTTTATTTAATAAAATGATAATCTTAAAAAACACTTAGACAAGTTAAAATATAAAATGTAAAGAGTATAATCATAATCGTGTAAGTAGTTACTTTGAATGTATGCCATGTTTTTATACTTGCAGTTCAAGTACCATTTTTAAAAGTTGGGAAAAGTATATTAATATAGTTAGTAAACATAATATCAAGAAATTATTGAACAATCTTACATATTCTGACAATGACAATAAACAAAATTATTCAATAATAAATAATCTGTATAAAAATACAAAGTAAAGCTCACTTGCTGCATTACTTCTCATATTCAAAATCATTAAAAAATCAGAAAATGCACATTGTTAATAAAATATTATGATAAAATGCTAATTTTTTAAACCTCACACTAAGTATAGGAGAAAGTGAGAAACCCAAGACTTCATGTACACGTGTAACATCTAATGATTCTTTCTTTGTCTCTATTTCAATGCCAACATGCCCTCTGAAAAGGAGAGTTGGCATAATCACAGGATAGAAAAGTCTTCTCACAGGAGCAGCAACAATTATTTTTCTAATGTGCCTATCTAGTGCATTATGTATTTTCCTGCTCATATATACACTGGAACACATTCTAGTTTGATGTAGCTATTTTGCAGACTCGGTCTTTTATCCAATGTAGTTAAAGAAAAAAAAAATCTCTTTTTAAGGAATGCCCGAACCCCAGTCATCTGAGTCTTTCTAACTGATGAGGTAACTCCTTTGTTTCCCTTTTCAATTTCTCCATGTGAGAATTACCACCTCAGAAATCTGCAGAAGGTTTAGATCTTAGTAAATCCATGGCAGGCCAGTGAGTGCTGATTTCCTCTTCCAAAAATATTGCTCTATCTCTTCCTTTCCTCTCTCTCATGTTCTTTTTTAGTAAAAATTTGTTGACCCCAAATTTTAAATAATGAGCATTTTCATAATAATGAATACTATGTTTCCTGGTTATTTTTAGTGATGTGCTAATTGGAGGCTTTCATATTACTTTGAATGAGAAGCCACATCTTTAATGCTAACCCGGTTCTTCTAATCTCTTCTTTAACTGAAACTAACCAAAAAAACCCCATACATAGAGGCAGAGGTGATTTGGAAAAGGAATTTCTCCTTTCTTTACACAGCGTTTACTTATTCATAGATTTGGTCAAACGGTCCACCAGTCAATAAGCACATGTACACTACTGTTTTGAACCCTATGTGACAGTCCTAAGAGCTAATGGAGTTCCCACTTTCCTAAAATGATATTAAGACCACCATATCTCACAATGACGTAGAAGCAAAGCTGGGTAATTATTTTCAACGAGCTTTTTCAGAACAAAGGTTAAGGTTTTCAGGAATGAAAAACCAATAGAAGAGTGTTGAGCATTACACATGGAGTAATTCTGCTTTTATGTCTGTCTTTTTTTTCTTACTTTTTAAATGAGAAGTTGTGAAGATCCATAAATGGACATAGATTATGTGCTTAATGGGCCTTTTTCTTGCTGACTATACCCCCAGAGACAGTAGACCATTATCCATCGCTTTGCCTTGAGTACTATATGAGAGGTTGTTCCCCATATAATTATTGTCCACAACTTAATGGAATCAAAATAAACAGTCTAATAATTTAAATTAATTATTATAAATTAGTACACAGTACATTGTTTCAAACTATGTTCAGAGATGTTTTAACTAATGTATTACATATTAATGTTTTGAGGTTCATACTCTTCTTACAGCTGCTTTAGAAAATGGAAGAGCGATTTAAATGCAAAATGCCTTTTTTTCAAAGAGGGTGTAAGCTTACAAATGCATCATTGCACACGTGGATGAACATTTCATAAGAATGGATAATGAGTAACGAGATGCATCTTTTTGTCCAATAAAATTACTTATGAAATTCTGTGGCAGGCACATTCCTCTATGATTGAAAAATTCCCAACAGTTCTCCGCTAATTTTTTTTTTAATTTATACTTGGGTTTTATTTACTAATGTTTTTACTCCAGATTTCATGAAGGTCAATATTCCTCTTATCTCTTCTATAATACACTAAAATGTTTCTCTTGTCACTTTTTATTATTTACTTCAATAAATAACTAATTTGGAGGGTAATGGTGTCCAAATATACTTTCTCTATTTTGAGAGATGTATAAACATTGGATTTTGAATATCCTTACCACAAAACAAATTTTTCATTTGAGATAACAACATTTTTAAGTGTATACACACTATACCTAACACCTTGTTATTTATTTATCTATAATTTTACTCAGAAAGTTCATGGGGGCATTCTTCACTTGTGAGGCATAGACTGAGCATGGGTATAGCAGTGTCCACTAGGGAGAGCTGCCTTACAGCACACCACAGCTATCAGCATTACCACAGTTGATAATTCTCCATCACCAGTAACAGTAATGGAGAAAACAACAGCTTTCCCAAAGCAGATGAATTTGATAATAATATCTTCCCCAAATCCAATATAGTTGTGTGATTTTATATGGTGATTCACAGGTAAATAGAACTGCATAAATCATCAATTTTACACTTTGCTACCATTTTAATATGAAATGAACCATGTTCCAAACCATTTTTAACTCTCTAGTTTATCACTTCTCTCTGGCTGAGTAAAAGTAATTTTATGATAATATCTCTGATTATAAGAAAAAAAGACAAGTCACTACCTGTACCACATTAAACATTGTAAATAGTTGAGTTATATAAGAAAAGATATATATACACACACACACACACACACACACACACATATATATAGATAGATAGATAGATATAAGTATAAAGAAGAGATAACTTACCAGGACAAAGCATTGCTTTCAAACATTAAAAGATCACTGTGGGACAACAACTACAAAACTAAACAGTTTTAATTATGATGCAAGGTCAATAAACTTCATCACAATTTTTTAAAGAATGTATATTTAAAAGTTTTTAATATTATGTCTTCCATAGAATTAATCACTGATGTTAAGAAAGAGAGAAAGTTTCTATTGGATTTTGTTTGTGCTTTGGGATCATTTAAAGCACAACTAATTTCACTTTAAAGGAGGAAAAAATAAGAATCATGCAGATTGACTAGCACAAAAAAAAACTCTTCCTAATATGCTTATTTATACATAGCTATTAAAACCGTAAGTGCTTAAAAAGCATCATCACTGATTGTGTAATATAAATCTTCTAAACTATAAGTTTTTTAAAAATCACACTGACTTGTGACTTGAAACTACTTTTGCTGAATATATGTATATTGTCAACCTCATTTACACATGCCTATTGATTTGTGTACGTCATTTACTAGCTCTTCTTTCCTTTTTCTATACTTTTGTTGTACTTATTTTCTTTCCACATCATTTAGCTTTGGTTCTAGACTAACAATTTTTCTAGTTTGTAATTGAGTTTAAAGGAATATGTTATTAAATCAGGGAATTCCATAAATATTGGTTAAAAGTTATAAATAGGTTGTCTTTGGTATTTGTCAACATGGAGTTCTTTCAATTAAAATATTTCCTGGCTACCACAGCGTGGAAGCTGCGGAAATTGGCTCCACATCCATCTGGCTGATTCAGTAAGAAATCAGCTGGCCTCAATTTAGATTTCTTTTCTTTTAAAGCAGTGCCAAATTGAGGATTAGTACATTGTGGAGAGGGAGGCGGGCAGCTCCACCCCTGATCGGCCTTTCTTCACTCCCTAGAATGGACTTGCCCTCCCAGCCCCAGCTGTGCACTGAATTAATCTACACAGGGAGCTCCTCTATCTACACCATTTTCAACATGCTCCTCAAGGTCCTACACCACTTCTGACAAAAGTAAAATGTGGCTCTGGTGACTCTGGACTTGGGCACTTCATTCAGGCCTTACATATTAACATTCACACACACATTAAACACACACACGTATAGGGGGCAGGGGGTGGCTGTGTGGAGAGAGGAGGAGAGAGACAGTGCTTAAATTGTGGAGACAGTCAACAGGAAACACTGAATCTTAAAAAAACTGAATAAGAGAATAACAGATAATAATGGCATTTACTCAGAAAACAGATCCATCTCAGGGAATTGTTGTGATTTTACTTCTCCAGAAATTGTCCTTCCAAACTAAAGGTGTGAGAATAATTTAGTTATCAACCAGAAAAAGGTGAGTGAGAAGCGACACTTAACAGTTTTATGACCTAACAAAATATTTGTTAATATCCTACCAGGGACCTGTTCTTACAGTAGCTTTTCAAATCACCCAGGCTTATGTCTAGCACACCAACATTTTCATGTTCTGCTTTGTGCCTTCTCAAAGCTCATGGGTCGATTATGAACTAATCTTGCTTTTATACCAACAAGGAAGGTCACATATATACAATTTTACTTGTGTTATTGTTCCCATAAACTGTGACCATTTGTAAAAAATGCTCAGTCCTTGTTTTAGAAGTATTATTGATGATATTGTCTAAGAAAATTGTTCAGGGTTATGACCTCACTCAAACTGTGATCCAGCTAACCATATTTGTTTGAATTTAGACTTGTGTTTGTTATCATCTATCTGACCATGAAAGGAATGTGCTTGTCTGCATATTCCTAAATATCTGCAAAAGATATTATATTTATCATGAATTTAAATACTTTTAAAACTAAAGAGAGAACACAGAAAGTATTTTAGCAGACAGTATGTTTTATTTACTTCAGCTAATTTTCCTGATAGCTTTGGATTTACATTTTATAATTTGGATAAGTGGAAAGAAAATACACATCTAAAGGAGCTCTTCATTAGTTGTGCTATGAGGCTCTACAGAGATCATACTAGCAGAATTTACAGTGTATTTCAGGCCCTGGTCATCAGTGCCTTTACCCATAGATTTCGTACATCGCCTTAATTTAACTTTTCTAGCAACCACTGGTTCTTTAACATAATCTAGGTCCGAGGTCAACAGCTACTGCTCACTATCAACACAGCTAAGTCACTGAAAGTTATTTTAACTTTCAGGCTTCTCTTGTGATTTTTCACAAGTTTGTAAGACTAGTCCTTGAAGCTATCAAATCTTCATCTATAAAAATGTATTCTGAAGCAGTTGAAAAAAAACCAAGACTGCTCTTTAAAATATCAGGTTCTCTGTATTGACTTAAAATAAGAATTACATGGAAAAACAAAAAGTACGATGTTGGTGATATTGTTTAGGTCATATTGTGGGTTTCTGCTTATCATTTCTGGCTGAGATAGAAAACCCATATGAAAGAATTGACTTGTAAATGTAAATGTTAACCCAGTTTATACAAAAGGCATATTTGCGTCCCCTCTCTTCAGAGGTGAATTTTAAAATCCATATTACTTTTGTGTTTTCAGAGAAAAACTAAAACAGTAGCAAGAAAAAAAACAGGAAAATAAATGTATCTATGGATCAAAAAGCAATTTAGATTGCAATTGCTTCTGTAGAGATGAAATAGTTTTCGGTGCCAGGTTAACAGTAGGAAAAAGTCATTTGGATCCTTGGCCACTGTTGTGGTATAAGAATGCTATGGGATCAAGTAGGAAAACAAAGGGAAGTGCTTTTCATTTTTGGCCACAGTGCCTGAAAATATACAAGGAATAAGATGGAAAACAGGGTGACATCAATGGTCATAAAAATGTGACCTTCATCTTGATAGAATAAGACAAATAAAAGTTTTCCCTAGCACCTGGCATTTAAACATTAAAGGAAGTTGTAAGGACAACCTATTTTTTTACAATGGGCCTAAATGTTTTCAAATATTCATGATATTCATACTTTTGAAACACTAAAAGCATAGTATGCTACCTTAGAAAAAGGACAAAACCCTCAGAAGCTCTTCTGAACATGTATTGTTTTTACCACATTGAATTGTGGTCAAAGCATTGAGTATGTTTTGGAAAAGTACCCTTGTTGCATAGGTCACAGTTGAATTCAAGTGCCTACCCCCACCAAAGAGTGGTGCTCAATAAATCACTGACATTTCTCCGGCCAGAATGGAACTTCTACATGGGATTATAAACAGTACACCCTGGAGCTGGTTTGCTCTTACCTACTCCTCAGCTACTTCTTGCGTGAACTTAGGAGTCCTATGGTGGCCCCGATTTTGCCTCTTTCGAAACCTTCCTGCTCCACTTTCCATTAGCTCATGCTCATAGCTTTTTCATACATTTTTGTTTTTCTCAGTTATCCAGAGTTACCTTCTCTTAAAAACAAAAGAACCAGAAGTGACATGAAGTGGTTAAATTTGTACGCATTGATACAATTAGTGTGACAGTTTCATTCAGAGATAGAGTACTGAGTTTATTATAAATTGAATGTATTCATTCTATCAGAATGTAGCACGGCCTTCAGTAAATTTTGAAAATAATATAAGAAGAAGAACAATATGTCCTTTTTTCTGTGATTCCACTTTTAATCAACACTTACCCACCAATGTTTTCCTGACTTCCCAGAGTGTCATAAAAGGGTTTTGCTAGGGAAATCAAGAACTGGTGGCTACTGAGGTGAGTTTCGTTTATCAGCACATGAGATAGCCTTCAGAGTTTTGTGTTTTGTTTTGTTTTGTTTTTTAATTAGAAAGAGATTCCATTATAATTCTTTCATTATATTTGAAGCATAAGAAAATATAAAATTTTGCTGGTTTTTGTTTATGGAGAAACAAAAGCCATAAAACACAAAAATATACACGTATGCATACATATGTACATGATTTTAAAATAAAATTTCCATAAGTTTAGGATGAAGTCACTGGGAAGGGTCTGTAAAGGCTGTTAATTATGTACAAAGTAAGCATTCACTCTTCCTTCTTTACCAATATACTTTTTTTGTGAGAAGTGAATAGCAGTGTGCCCACATGAAAGATTTTTATGTGACACACATTGTTAGATATTATAGGAGTGGCCATGTGATTAACTTCTTCTTGTATAATGTCAGTAGAATTTTGAATTGGGGTTTCCAGGATCACTCCTCATCAAAGAATCTGACTCAGTCAGCAGAAAGCTTTAGTCCATCTATTTCTTTTTTGTTTTCATCCTTCTTCTTGTCTGGGGACATGGATGTAATTTCTTGGGTTTAGCAGCCATCTTGCAACCACAGATTGAGTATGAAAGCCAGACTTTAAGCATGAGAGAGAGAAAAGACTCAGGATCTCAGAACATTTATGAGGCTCATGCTCATAGCTTGAACTGTCCCATCTCTTAACACCATATTTTATCCACAAAAATGAAGAATATTATCCACAAGAGCCTCCGTATCAGTTCTAGATTGTTCACCTCTGGACTTATTTTGAAAAATTAGAGCCCTATCTTGTTTCAGCCACTATTTTTCAGATCTCGTATTTACAACTAAATTCAATTTCTAGGAGACAGAGTCACCAATATGTTTTGTTCATTTTTAATACTTTGTAATTTAATTTCTGCTTACATATCTTTGGTAATGCTATTGTTAAAAATTTCCTTGTCTTTAGATTTGTTTTTGGTAGCAGTTGCTTTAGAGTTCTTCTTGAGTTGGATTTCACACAAGACACCACAGGATCACATCCTAATAAATTTGACATGACATAACACACATTTTAAAATATTCCGAATCTCGATTTCTTCTTTTATAAATTGAAAAAAGTAATCATGATACCTAGAGCAGAGTGTTTTTCTGAAAATCAAAACTGCTTTGCACCGTATTTGACATGGTGAGTACTCAACAGATGATAGTTATAATAATAATTATGAAAGTGCTAGGACTATTGCACAATCAGCAGGAGATGAACTCTCAGCTTCTCAGAAATGGTTGTTAAATTGTATTTGTCTAAACATGCTCCATGTTCTGGTCACTTGAACAATATTTGCAACATTTTAGACTTTTAAATGGGGATGATCGATGACTAACGAGAAAAGAATACGTTTAAAATCAAGTGATTTTGGTTTTTCTAATGTTATACTATAATCATGTGAAAGGGAACATAAATATATGCCATCAGAATCATAGAAATCAACGGTTGTGTCTCTTGCAGACTTCAACGTACCTGTCTATCCCATCTTTTAACACCATATTTTATTCACAAAAATGAAGAATATTATCAGTTTCAAATCAAGCAATAGGAAACTATCATTTAGTTCTAAGGAAATATTTATGTATTTCCATGAGTTATATGCATAAATATTAATTCCTCTCAGCTATGTATTTTCTACTTCAGGCTTTTTCATAATTTTTAATTTTATTAATTTTTCTTATTTTTTTCTAATATATTCTGACACCTACATTTCAGTGGCAAATAAAACCCTTTAAAACAATTTTAAAGCCTTTATTCAATGCCATTGTTTTCTTTTAGATCTTTCAATCCCTTACTTTGATGGAACCAATGATACCACTTTATTTTGGATATTATGATTGTTCTCACAATTATCACCAGCATCACTTAATAAGCTTTTGTGATAAGGTCTTTAGAAAACAATACTTACTAATTGAATTTCTGATAGCCATATATTAGACTATGACTTCAGCACCATTTTCTGTGTATCTATAACTTACAGAAAATCAAGAATTTATTGATATTACTAGGGTGTCAAAATATTACTAGTTGTTTGATTAGAGAAATCTGTATATTTTATTGTATTTGGAATGATTTACAGCTACCCTCCATACATTTTTGAAATTCCTGACCTGGGTAGACAGTAAAATTAGTTTTCTTATTTAAACTCTTGAGTTTCAAGTATTACATTTTTCTTTTACTCTGGGAGTTTGTAAGAAAAGAGTATTACACCACGAAGTCCAATAGTAGCAGTGAAATACCTGCCCCCACTTTGTAAACAGGCATCTATAACAGAAGTTAAGGAAAAATTATCACCAACAGAAGATCAAACTCTGCAGTTTATTCACATGTGAACCTTGCTAAGGTGGAAGTATTCCAACAGGGTCTAAAGTAAACAAAAATTGAGATTGAGATAGGAAAATAAATGAAAATTTTCCTCTGGGGGAGGCTAGAGAATAGAAGATTTAGTGCACAATATTAGCGTGAGGTTTGTTTATTTAAATAGCTTATTATATTTGCATTTTGATGATTCTTATTTCTACACTCTGCTTTCCTAACACTTTTCTACAAATAAGAAAGTGTGTTTTTCTGCACCTCTACACTAATGATTCCTCACTCAGCAAGGCTTGCACTTATTAAAGCTTTTTATTGCCACTTTGCTTAAAGAGGTGTTTGAACTCTAGCAGGTAGACAATTCCAGAGGGGAAATTCATTTGAAAGTATTCATAATGCAGTACAGAAATTAAAAACAAAATTATTGCTATGAACTACATTTTCTGGTCTCTGTAGATATATCAGATTTCTGCACTTTGACTTAAAAACATGAAGAAGATCTTCTCTTGGGTTCAAATATCTAACAGTCCAAGAAATTCTTTCTCATTCTTCATTGTATGAATACAGAAATTAAATTGGTATTAGTATATAAATCATTGAAGATATAGCAACATAGACTCATTGTTTCTTTCTCAAAAAGAAAATATTTTGAGGTGAAACCATGGGGTTAGTACAAATCAATTCTATAATTTTCCAATAAATGTTTTAAACCATCTTTGGTAATACTCTTTTTCTGTAATTGTTTTCTATTGAAAAGTTTGTTCTTTTCATTTCCAATTGTTTTCTTAATGAAACTTAGAGGAATAACAGAAGTAACAATGGACAGACTCACATTTTGCTGAATGTCTTCCTGTTAAAAAATATTTACCCTTCCCAGCCTAAATTACCCACATAGACACTTAGGGCAAAGTGACTTAGTCTTCATAGAAATAATGACAACTCAGCTGGGCACAGTGGCTCATGCCTGTAATCCCAGCATTTTGGAAGGTTGAGGTGACTGGATCATTTGAGGTAGGAGTTCCAGGTCAACCTGGCCAATATGGTGAAACCCCATCTCTACTAAAAATACAAAAATTAGCCAGGCGTGGTGGCACGCACCTGTAGTCCCAGCTACTCAGGAGGCTAAGGCAGGAGAATAGCTTGAACATGGGAGGTGGAGGTTGCAGTGAGCAGAGATCATACCATTACACTCTAGCCTGGGTGACAGAGCAAGACTCTGTCTCAAAAAAAAAAAAAAAAAGAAATAATGACAACTCTGACAACTCTACATTTTCATTTTAAGATAAGTCATGAGTGTTCCACATCCTTAGAATTATCTGAGCAGTAGAAGTCTTGAGTCTCAATTTTTTTTTTTATGGCATGGCTTCTTTAGTTTTCAACATTCGACCAACATTTTTCTCATGCCTAGTTAAATAATAAAAT
Organism: Aotus nancymaae; assembly: GCF_030222135.1. NCBI lineage: Eukaryota > Metazoa > Chordata > Mammalia > Primates > Aotidae > Aotus > Aotus nancymaae. Next base: position 10,775,095 of record NW_026988503.1, read on the forward strand.
GTGCCAGCTCTCTAAAATTAATTAAGCATGGTTGAAACACTGAAGGACTATAGAAAACACTAACTTGAGCCCAAAGTAACAGGGTTACAGTTGTAAAAATGTGAAGAATAAATTACAGAGATAGAGTGCCTAGTTTGGGAGAAGATATGAAGAAATTCCCCCAGGCGATATGAAGAGAGTCCACGTTTTCAGATGAGTAGGGATCAGACAAAGAGTATTCAGTGCAAGAATTTTCAGAAAGATATGTTTCAAATTGCATTGTTTGTTTAGGATGTCATGAGCTGTTCTTTTTAGTAATGAGGTAAGTCACTAGACAACAAGAACTCATAATGCAAAAATGAGGGTTTAGAAGCAGATTGTAAGATTTTTCCATGTCACTTCTGCAAAGTTTCTGCATTTTAATTTGTTTAATTTTGTATCTTAATCAATGTACTTTATAGTTAAGACCAACTCGGGTGGAATTATAAGACCATTTTATTATTTTGAGAGGGAGATTCTGTTTCTTTTTGTTTTACCTAAGCATACAAAGGAATACTTTCCATTCAAATAGGCTGTCATCTGCTTCTTTCATTGTATCAAATACAGCAATTCTCCTCTGGGTTGGGAAGTTATTCATTCAAGAGATTTGAATGGCTGGAACTTTGGAGAAGTTGGAGTGATATTTAACCATTGGCTAAATATCTCAGATCCTTACAGGATTTTAAATATTAATCTTATATAAGTAGTTGTTCAAATTTATATCATACATGTAGAATTGGCTAGAAAGGACATATTAATACAACCTAACTTTCTTTTCTGAGTTTGCACACCAAATGGGCATCTAGATGCTTTGGATCTTTGAGTTCAAGACCACCCATTCATAATTTCTGTTATTCTAGTCTTTCCAGGGCCACTTGAGGAATTAGAGTTGTCTTTGCCTTACAGAGTAAAATATGACTGCTTTTGCTTCCACTCTGCTTGCATGTACTTCAGTCTCAGCGGATAATTTGCAGAAACCAAAAAAGAAAAACAAAACTAATTTTTTTTTCTTCATCAAAGAGATACATTTTATTTGATCTCTATCCCCACCTTTCCTGTGGCCTTAAATCTAGCTAATCTCAGGTATCAGATGGTGGGCCTTCAAACTATTTCTTGAATTCTAGGCTTCAGTTGTTACTGTATTTTGTTACACTCTTCTGAGCATTGCTCCCTATATCGTACATCTCTGGTAGCTCCCGGATGACACTAATCAGAATTCCAGTTCTCTCATGTAGCAGGAAGCATTTGTTCTACATTGCCTTCTGCAAACATTCTCAATTGCTCTATCCGCCTGTTTACCTACAAGGTGCATTTCAAATGCTAACACTCACAAGGATACTTTCTTACCTCAGAAGGCAAGGCTTTCCAGTATTTGAATTTCATTTAGATCTTTATTCATGTGCAGAAACATCATATGCAATACTGAATCATTTGTACACGTATAGTCTTCTTTATAATGGAGGTTATGCTTATTTAAATCTGTATTCCCAATACTCCAGCATAATGCCAAGCACATAGCAAATGCCCAATAGATGTTTGCTGATTCAGAGAAAGGAATAAAGGAAGAAAAAAAGGAAAGGGAGGAGAGAAAGGAGGAGTGGTAGGGAGAGAGAATGCGAGAGAGAGAGAAAGGAAGTCAGGCAGGTGTTACCCTACTAAAATTTTAGTAAAGGATATTCTGTTTTTCGGCCGGGCGCGGTGGCTCACGCCTGTAATCCCAGCACTTTGGGAGGCCGAGGCGGGTGGATCACGAGGTCAAGAGATCGAGACCATCTGGTCAACATGGTGAAACCCCGTCTCTACTAAAAATACAAAAAATTAGCTGGGCATGGTGGTGCGTGCCTGTAATCCCAGCTACTCAGGAGGCTGAGGCGGGAGAATTGCCTGAACCCAGGAGGCGGAGGTTGCGGTGAGCCGAGATCGCGCCATTGCACTCCAGCCTGGGTAACAAGAGCGAAACTCCGTCTCAAAAACAAACAAACAAAAACAAAGGATATTCTGTTTTTCCCACATGACCTCTACTCAATATATTCTTAATAGATAAATTTCTATTCAACCTAGATACATAAAACATAATCTATATGTGTGATAAAATATATTTTGTAATATTTTCAGAAAAAATGTGATATTGTGTATCTATTCCATTCCATGTACTTCACCTGTTTTTCCTAAAGCAAAGATAATCTCTAAGATTTTTACAAAGTCTGACAATATTTTAATTTTAAATTATTTTCTTATTATATTCTAAAACTTGGAAATTAAAATATCAGAAAATAAATTTTTCTCTTATAAAAGGAAAAAACTGAAAAATCATTGAGCACTGTTTCCCTAAGTTAATTAGTAAGAGTAATTTAGATCACTTGACTTCTCATTTGAAGACGTTTCTGCAGAGTTACTATTTTTGTAGGAAAAAGCTACAAAATTCAATGCATGAACCATGGTTCTTTCCACACTATTACACTGGACGTGACTGTTAGTCTCTGGAAGGCTAGTCACTCTTATGACTATTTAGCATCATTTGGTTTGAGGTTGAAGAAAACGGTTGCGTTTTGATGATTTCTTTTGCCTCTTGTGGCTGCCTCTTTATTCTTGAAATATGTTTTCTCCAACAATGCCATCATCAAAAAGGGGCATTTTTGTGACAACAGTAAGAATACGTCTGACAAAATTGCTACTGGATTCATCATATTTATAAAGACAGTAATTATAACTTTGGCATTAATTGTGGCCACTGGTTTTTTTTTTTATTCTTGCCCTTGCCAGTAGCCCCTAAATCCAGGCTTCAATTTCCTTTGCTTTAACTCTGCTCAAATATAATGATTACCATTTAACTCAGTGGTTACATAATCCTGGTGAAATTTTAATGTAGACATCTTGCATTAACTTTCTTCCCTTTAACAACAACAAAAAAGGAAAAGGTGGCCCCTAAATAAATGAAACTCAATTTCACGGCACATTATCTCTTTCAATTCTTTCCTCACAGCTTTCATTTTCATTAAAATCACAGACAACCATAAATTAATAATTACTTCAGGTTGACTAAATGCAGGCCATACTATTTAGCTCTTGCTTTCCTACAGTGGCCCTTCTTGTTCATGCTGGAAAAATGTTAATTTAGATAATGTGGCTTGCCCCTTGTCTTATAATTCTGTTTCGCAGTTTCACTGATCTATAATGGTCTGTTCTTATTAGATAGTATTAACTTTATCTTTTGTTCAATCAAGCTTTACCGTTTGCTTGGAAGAGAACTACTGCAAACTCTCAGTTGAAATGTATCATTATCTATATATCTATTACATTTCAATTCTTCTCAAAACGCTTTGTGTTTTTTACTAACTTGCTTGTGATTCCATGCACTCATAAATGTCCATTAGCTTAAAGTGTGTGATAGAAGCACTTACATGGAGAATCGAGATATAGGAACAAAATTCTAACCCTTAATAATTATGAGAATTTCACATAAGGTATATTATTTTGCATTTTTTAAGATTTAGGTTATTTTTGTCTGAGTCACTTAAAGCAGTGACTAAAACTTCAATCCAACTGTTTCTGTTGTTTCTCTGATATTTGAAAACTCTGATTAGCCTCAAGACAAGTTACTGTATTGTTTACTTAAAACTCTACTTCCTTAGACAACGTTTTAAGATATGCATCTATTTTTATAGAGTTTCCAGAAGGAAAGCAGTTACACAATCATACACTAGTACACTGAGAACAATAAAATAGAGGCTCTGCCAGCTAACATAGAAGTTAACAGTTTATTCTCTGGCAATATTACTTTTGAGAATGCTTTCACTTTCTTAAGTTTAAGTAAATCTAGTGGTTGATTTGAACCAAGTAGAACTCCCTCAATACTTCAGAATACATACTACAGTGAATAATGATTTCATGTAAGTCAAATAAGTTTAACAAGTTTAAGTTAGACGATAGCAACAACAACAAAAAATGGTTAAAAACCTGTCTATATATGCAAGTTTATTTCAAGCTTTTGGGAAATCAAGCAGTGTAATTAAAGATATGATAAAGAGGTCTCACCTTTCCCCCAAAGTGTAAAACACACATTATCCGACACAATAGTGCTCTCAAAGAAATTGGTAAATATTCTCACCTTCTGTCCAGTGGAACAATCGTTCCTTGTTATAATAGTTCCCCTTTTACTTTGGATTGCTCTAAATAAGTTCTGTTCCTATCATCCATATTGTATATAAACCACATACTGCATGATTAGAAGATATCATATTCCTTTCTGCAGTTATTAAATAATATACTGAATAAAAATAAATTATTTTTGAAGAAATATACTGCCACAACTTATTTGGAGAATGAACTTATTTCAATAAGTAGATTGTTGACTCCTTCACCCAAATTATGGCAATTTTTAGTATAATACGCTGGACTGACTTTCTTCACTGTTAGTCCATGTAGATAATTGCCTCCAAATTCTCTAATTTGTATTGATGTTATTAAGTGGTAGAGAAACATGACATTTTCATTATTTAATTTTCCAATGATTATTTTTCCTAACCATGATAAATCACATAAGTCGGGTTTACTAATGATTATATCTTAAAAATTTCCATGTGTATTGAAACCATAATTGCCCTGAACCCCACAATCTGAAAAGTCCCAGAGGAAGCATTTGAAATGAACTCGAACAATACAATAGTTTGGAATTGATCTGGGAATCTCATTTCCCTCTTTGTATCAAAGATTAACTCTGCTTGCTATAAATATTATGATACTATTTTGCACGTATTATCACTGAATGTTTTAGCCAAAATATAGCCTGCCTAATAATACAAATTAATTTTACAGGCGTTGTACTTTTAATCCTTATACTTTGATTTTTTTTTAATATATACTGAGAGAAATTGAAGAATCTAAATGTGTTATAATCTTTAAAACTTTTTATTCTTTCTATTTTTCAATTTCAAAGAAAAAGTGAATTAAATATATTAGAGTGTCATCACTGAAGGCAATTAGATTAAGGGAACGATGTGTTGAAATATTAACAATTTTTTTTTTATTTTAGTCTTAAGCTGAAGATTTCTGTGCACATTTTTAATAAGCCTTTCCCACAATGTAGAAATATCACCACCTCTAATCACTTTTTTGAATCTGCTTTGTAGTCATGTATTTTTATATTAGAATATATGACATCTTGTAAATCTTGGAAAGAAAAAGATATATTTTACTTAAAGGGTTTGTTTATTAATTTGTTTACATGAAATGGAATGAATATATATCCCAGATATATCATTTATTATTTCTTGAATTTTTTAAAGCTACTTCTGTTCTTGGAAGCTCAACTATTTTTTTTTTTTATAAAATAAGAATACACTTACTTCATAGAGTTATTTTGAAGATTAAATAATAAAATGTTTTAAAATGTTTTCAGATTGGAAATGTTAAATAATAAAAGCTAGTCCTTTTCCTTTTCCTTTTAAAACTAAGTACTAATAGAGTTTGATTTTTTTAGATAGAATAACAGTTGAAAACCAGAAAAAAGTTAATAGTTATATTACTCTTTAACTACTGATTATTTAGAAAATAGCTTACATTGTTACAATATGAAAGAATTTATTGTATTTTTTTCTTAGGATTACCATAACAGAGAAAATGTTATGCTATAATGTAGAGTTGTAAGAAATATGACCTAATGCCTGTCAAGCTGTGGTTAATATTAATAAATTTCAAGGAGCTATATTAATGCTAATAAAGAAGCACTACAAGGGTGAATAACAGGGTAGTGATTTGGGAGTGTTTGATACTTTGAGTCCAGAGAGTCAGAAGGAAGTGGTTTGTTTGTCAGATAAAAGAGATCAACTGTCCTAGGAATGTCAGTGGAATCCTGATGCCTATGACTGAGCACCCAGGGAACATGAGGAAGCCCTTATAGCCATAGGTATACTTCCACTAGAGGCAATAGATCATAGAAACCTAGCCATGGAGGGGCTGGTGTGGTGACTCATGCCTGTAACCCCAACACTTTGGGAGGCTGAGACAGGCAGATCACTTGAAGTCAGTAATTCGAGACCAGCCTGGTCAACATGGGAAATCTCTGTCTCTACTAAAAATACAAAAAAAAAAAAAAAAAAAAAAAAAAACAGCCAGGCATGGTGGTGTGCTGCCTGTAATCCCAGCTACTTGGGAGGCTGAGGCACAAGATCGCTTGAGCCTTGGAGGCAGAGGTTGCAATGAGTAGAGATCGCACCACTGCACTCCAGCCCTGATAATGGAGTGAGACTCTGCTTCAAAAAAGCAAAAAGAGAGAAAAGAAAGAAACTTAGCCATGGAGGATTACTAGAACATCAAAACTGAAAAACTTTTAAGACACTTCCAACGGTACACTGGTATTCATTTAAGGAAGTCAAAAACTTTCCTTCCAACCCCAAATCCCATTACATAACAGAAGACATATTTTAAAAGAGAGTAAATTCACAGTGGCTCAGAGAAATCACTCAATGCACTATCAATCAGTAGCTTGTAAATATTGAATAAATCTGAAGGTTAGAAAATATATGGAAGCAAATACACAGAGAAACAAAACAAGAATATCTGAACCCTAAAACCTGTAGGGTGAAATATGACAGAATTAAAAACATTGGAGTAGGATCATGCCCAGAGTCAGTTAGTGGTGTTGGTGGACTTTTGGGAGTAATAAATTGAGGAGACACATTTGGCAAAACTACATGATCCAGACTCTGCTTCTTCCCCTGATTGTCCTAAGCACCAATAAGAGTGGCATATACAGTTGAACTACAACAGTGGTCTGGTGCTTGCATGAAAAAGGGTGCAATCATGCTGTAGGTAGCCACTAACCCTGATAAGAGGATAATTTACACATATAAATTAGAGATTGTTGGCCAATAATAAAAATACTAAAAATTTCAGGAAAATCAATCAAAACAGTAATAGTTAACAAATGTTAAGAATTTATGTGACCGGCACTAAGAATGTATGTGACAGGCACTTTGCATATATTATCTGATTGAATATCTATAATAATCAATAACAAATACTGATAGTTTCACTTTATTTTTTTAACAGATAAAGAAATGTTAGCAGAAAATGGTTAAATAATAATGCTCAGGTCACATGGCTAAGAAGTAAAATAATTGGTATTTTATTCCAAATAATCTGACTCTAGAGTGTGTGCTCTTAGCAGACATGTTTGATGGCATGTCCAATTCTGGATCGTCTCATAATCATCTCTTTCAAAAGACAAAGAGATGGAAAGCATAATAGACCAGTTACTCAAAAATATACCTCATAAAAGTTTCAAAACAGAATAAAAGATAGAATAGAAATAAGAAAATATTAAAAGAAAATTCTGGAGAGCTGAAAACATAAGTCTTAAGATTGAAGGATGCATTAAATACCAGACAGGGTTAATAGAAAAATCACACAACTAAGTAAATATTATGTTTCATCATCACACGGAGAAAAAGAACATCCTAAATGCTTGCAAAGAGAAAAGAGCCATTTTCTAAAATTCTTAATTCCTAGAGCATGTAATGTTTGAAAATCTAAATTTTAAATATGTTTTGTAATTAATAATACTGTTATTTACATGTAAAAACAACAAAAGCAAAAAATATATTCATGATGAAAAATATTTATAAGAAAAATGCAGATATTCATTATTTCTAGGTTGATCAAAAAGATACAGTCATATGCCACATAAGCACATTTCATTTAATAAGTATACCACAGTTATGCCATAAGATAAATACTCTATTGTTACTGTAATTTTCTATGTTTAGATACACAAATACCATTTTGTTATAATGACCTTAAATTTTCAGTACAGTAACATATTGTACTGGTTTATCTCCTAGAAGCAATAGGTTATACCATATAGCCTAGATATGTAATGGGCTACACCATCTGAGTTTATGTAAGTACATTTTATGATGTTTGATCAATGATGAATCACCTAACTATGCATTTTTCAGAACATATCCTCATTGTTGAGCAACACATGACTGGAATTGTATGCTAAATGAGCAAAAATAATGACAAGAAGTCTAGAAATAGAAAACCACTAGAAGAAAATTAAAAGGAAGAAAGCGATGAAAATACAAAACACTAAAAGAAGATATTAAGAATAATAGTACAGTATTTGAGTGATCCTTAGTTTTCTTGTTGTTGTTTGCTGTTATAGCAGAATACCAAAGACTGGGTAATTTAACGAGAATAGAAATTTCTGTCTCACAGTTTAGAAAATGGGAAGTCCAAGATCAAGATGCTGATACATGGTGAGGGCTTTCACATGTCCTCACATGGCAGAAGGCAGAAAAGTGAGAGAGAGAGACAGAGAGAGAGGGGAAGAGAGAGAAAGAGTGAGAGAGAGAGAACCCACTCCCACAAGCCTTTTTATAAGGGCATTAGTTTATTCATAATAGGGAAATCTTCATGACAGAAACACGTCGCAAAACGTCCTCACTTCCCGACACTATTGCACTATGGATTAAGTTTCTGACACATGAATTTTGGGGGCCGCATTCAGACCATAACAGATCCTAACCAATAACATTTGGTTAGTGCCTTTATTAAAAGGCAGAGAATGTTAAAGGCAACATTGTTAAATAAAACCTTTTATATTCTATATAGGAGAAATAAAGCTAAAGCAAAATTATACACATCATGACAGCATTTTAATGTAATTTATTTGAATATATATTAAGACATGTTTACAAATTTTAGCACTAATAATTTCAGGCAAAATAGGATTAAGGTAAAAATTAGAGAAATTGGGCTATTTTATTTTACTAAATTTTATAGTTCAGCAATATATTTTGAAATATATATATATGTTTATATATTTTTTTTTGAGACAAGTGTCTCACCCTGTCACCCAGGCTGGACTGCAGTGGCACAAGCTTGACTCACTGCAACCTCTGCCTCCCAGGTTCAAGTGATTCTCCTGTCTCATCCTCCCAAGTAGCTGGGACTACAGGCTCACACCATGCCCAGCTAATTTTTGTATTTTTAGTAGAGATTAGTAGAGATGGGGTTTCACCATGTTGGTCAGGATGTTCTCAATCTCGTAACCTCGTGATCTGCCTGCCTCCACCTCCAAAAGTGCTGGGATTACAGGCGTGAGCCACCATGCACGCCTGGCCAACAAATCTTTAACTTCTCAACTTCCCAGTTCAACTTAGAAAGTTGAAGATGAGCTAGATATAATGCCCTCTCCTCCAGTCTCTAAAGAAGTCCTACCAATAAGTCTTATATGCCACCACTTCCATAGACTGCCTGTGATCAAACAAGATCTCTTGCCCTTTTCTCAATTCTATGTCATTTTGTTTGCAACTCTTCTGGTAAGTATCCCAAAATATTGTTAGAAGCTACATAGTGCTATTCAGACTTCAAATAGGAATTGGAATACGGAATCTATTTTGGAAAGTATTCAACTTTTCTGAGCCTGCATTTTTATTTGTATTATGGAGAATTTCTTACATACCTCACATTAATAGAAGATCTTTGAAGTCTAGAAATCAGAGCCAGGCATACAGTAACTTTCAATAAATATTAATTTTCATATGCAACTACTATTTATTAAATTACATTCTTAATTGTTTTATATACTCCTACAAAATTATAACTTTCTGGAGCACAGGTATTTTTATTTTGACCTGCCTGTATAACGGTCATCTTTTGTTGCACCTATACAGATCCTTACACAGAGTAAGCATTTAATGAAATGTATTATATTAAAACTTTTTGTTTAATAATTGACATAATTTTAAAGTTATAAATTTAGATGATTCCTTAAATATTTGTCTGGTTTTCTCATCGGAAGTTTATGAACTTAATTCAATCTCTGATTTTAACCAGTATCAATGACATGAGAGGATAGGAATGCCTGACCTGTAAATTCTGAGGTTAACATTGTACATGAGAACTACAGCTCATGGAAAAATGCATGATTTTTCTTGAAAACAATTCCAGGAAATATACTGCTATATAGATTGGTTTATATCCATCCAGCATAGTATTGAATGTCTGCTATGTTCATTGCTTTGTCCAAATTTAGATTATGAGTAATAAAGTCATACAAAGTTTACTAACAGGAAAAAGTGATTGTTTAGACAATGTTCCTCTTCATTGTATCAAAATGTTTGACACATAGTTACAAAGTAGAGAAGAAATACAGAAAGGTTAGCTTTGAAACTATCCTTCAAAATGTGAAAATGCACAAGAATTTTACAATAGGACTTTAGCTTACTATTTTAAAACATCTACAAGTTGTCCACTTTGTATTATTCTATTGTCTATCTTCCATGATTCTATGAACTTTTTGTGCTAGGTAGCATAATGATATTTTAAAGAAATATTGAGAAGTTACATAAGTGTGAAGTGCAGAAACACTGTTTGGTAAATATTTTATTAAACAGCAGAACCATTTAATGCATTTTTATCATTGCTTGTTTCTTATATAAAGGCATAAAGTAAGTTACCTCTGAAAAACAGTTTGAGAAGTCAAAATGGAAGAAACATTACCCATATCAACTAAGGGTTAAATTAGATTAATAAATAATTTGAGATATAGGCAAAATGCCACCATTTTATTAATCATAAACAGATATCACAAATTAGTGAAACTCTAGTAATAGCATATTTCACACATGGTCCCTGAAAAATGTGTATAAAGCAAGTTAAATGTACAGTTAGGTCTACAGTAACCAAAATCTATATTAGATTTCCTCATATTTTTTCCCTCTACTACTCAAATATGTCAAAGTCCCCTTCTCACTGAATCCAGGAAACATACTTGGCAGGCTATCTGCCAGAAATGTAAACAAAAAAAATTGTAGCATAGTGAATAAATCATTAAAGATAAAATATTAAGAATTAGTAAGATACTTCCATTGATAACCAAGATAAAATAAATTCATTACAACCCATCTTTCTTAGTGATTGCAACAAAATCTCTGAACAGAATACAAAAAGAAATTCCATTAGGACTCTGGAAAGTGAAAAATAGCAGATGAATTAGGAAGGGAAATCAAACTTGTAGGAGAAAGAAAAGGCAGTAACTTTACTTTTGTGGGTTTCTTTTCCCCATCCTCCTTTATCTCTTGGTTTTTAGGTAAGAGTGAACAGTAGAGGTGGACAGTAAAAAATTAGGAGGGAAACCCTGCTTTTCAAGGCAGAAGTCCATGATAAAAGGACCTTTACAGGCCAGAGAGTAATCTGCTGGGGAGGAGGAAATCTTTTTTATTTTTCTCTTCTATTTCATCATTGCCTGAGGCAGCCCCAGTCTTGAAGCTACTCTGCTCTCATTACAGAGTATAAAAAACTTGAAGAAAAAGTCAACCTCTCTATTCAGAGAAACAGAAAATGGAACCCCACTCGTCCAAAAAGTATGCAGATTATCAGTATTTTGTTTCTCTTTTCCCTCTCAGTTCTGTCTGGAAGTGGCCATAATATTGCAAAACTGCACAATAGCAGAAGGAGCTAAAACTGAGAGAAACTTTAGTTTACAAGGTAAAAGACTGGGAAAAGGGAACTCGGAGAACCATAGAATGGCTGGAAAATCTGGAGAGGGGAGAGGAGGAACTATCCAAATTCTGTACCTGAGTTGACGAAAACCCTAGTCTCATCCTCATCTGTGTGTTGAGAAAACAGAAACCAATAAGCATGGTGAAAGCTTTGAGAACTGAACTGTAGTATACAGACAAATCATTGAGTACACATGCACAAGGAAATTCAAACAGCGTGGTATAGGCTTTGATACTTAACTGAGGTTAGAAGCACTTTTCAGAGAAGGCAAATCAAAACTTTTGATCTGAGACTACCCATGTCAATTGGCTGCTAAAACAAATAAGAAAACAAATGTACAAGAATCTTCTGAGGATTTTAACAGGATTAAATTTTACAATATGATATTGAAAATGTCCAAGATAATACCCAAAATCACCTGACACAGAAAGTAATAGAAAAATCTAGCTAATTCTAAGACAAAAATAATTTTAAAATGCCAACCCCAATATTATGCAGGGGTTGAAATTATCAGGCAAAGACAAGCAGTTTATTACCACACTTCATGGAATAAAGTTATCAATCACTCCTAAATGAACACAAAGATAGAATTTCTAAGCAGAGAAATAGAAACAATGTAATTGAACTAGCTATCAAATAGAAATAAATACAAGATTCACTTCATGGGCTCAGTAGCCGACATAGGAATGAGGAAGGAAATACTCAATGAACTTAAGATAGATCAGTAGAAATTTTCCAAACTAAAGAAGAGGAAAACAAAAAAAAAATTGGGAGAAAAAAAAAGCAGAGTGCAGGCACCTGTGAGACAACATCACGAGGTCTAATAATTAGAGTTCTAGAAAGGAAAGCCAAAGGGGTTGGTAACTGATTGAGCAAATAGTTAGAGAGATAATGGTCTGAAAAGTATCTCCCAAACTTTAACAGAGTTTGATCCTTCTCTTCATTTAAATCCATAGTAAAAGTTTGTTCCCCATTGTCCATTCTTTCATTATTTCCTTGATAATGGAACTCCAGGATTTTAACTGGCCAAAATGAAGACACTTTTCTCAGCTTCACAGCTTCACTTGCACCAGCAAATGTGAGCATTTGCCGACTCATGGTGTACATAGTCATCATTTGCATTATATCCAGGGGATGCCCTTAAAATGATATCTATGTCCTTCCCACTTGAAATGTAAAACTTTTCCAAATTTATTTTTAATGAACACACAATAATTGTTCACATTTCTGGGGTATAGTGTAATATTTCAGTATATGTATACACTGCATAATGATCCAATCAGGGTAATTAGCATATCCATTGCCTCAGATATTTATTTTTGTCTTTGAGAAATTGAAAACCTTTCTTCTAGGTATTTGAAAATATGCAACAAATTACTGTTAACTATAGAATGTGATTCATTTAGATCTAATATTGAATGCTATTGATGTGAAGATGAAAACAATATTCTGGATGGGGAAGAGGGCAAGTGGACGTAGGTGGAGACGAACCAAAAGATTGAAGAAAAGTGAGCCTCAACTATATGAATAGTTAATGAAAGGACTGGCACATGACAGAAAAATGGATTTAAGCTATTATCACTCAGTTGTGACTTTGTTACAAGAGCCGTACATTAATTATAAGTAATCCAGGATCTTAGCTCAGTTGCAATCCAGGCATTCTCTTAGAATACCATCAAAAATAACCTACCCCAGAATCTTTCTATCACTTGATTTTACTTTATTGTCATCATAGCACCAATCACCATCTAAATTACCTTTTCAATGTGCTTATCTGCCAATTATTTTCTCTTATATAGCATTCGGATGTTCCCAAGTATGTGTTTATAAATTTCTTTAACTAATTTTAAGATAGTAAAGAGAAAATGAATCAGTTTTAAGATTTTTCTTCCATGGATTAATTTATTGGCTTGCTAAAATCTCAAACACTGTGATACAATTGAGAGTATCTGAAATTAAATATTAATTGGTGATTTGACTTATTAATTACTAACAATTCATCTTAGAAATTGAAATGCAATGCCTAATCTAAATTGAAATTTGTTCAAAATAAACAAGTGAGCTAAAAAGTAAAAAGGCACAATATTTATCACTGAAAGGAATGGGCAAAGTATTTGCATTTGCCATTTCTACAAAGCATAATGGACAACAGCTCATATTCTATTTAGTTCTCCAACAGATGGAAGAAAACTAATGTCACAAGTGAGAGCTAGGAGACATTCCAAAATTAACAACCGCAAATATAAACAGTTTAATCCATCTCTTTCTTGAACATTAAAAAAGAACTTGTACTTTATGAAACAGTAGCTTATTAAAATGAGTATAGCCTGGTATAGAGTAGCAATTTGAAGAGTCATTTTGCATATTAAAAACTGTCTGAGCTATTAGTTCTTTGTATTTTATTTTAAGATCAGTTTTTATCTATCTTTTATAATTCATATTGCATTTAAAATTCAATTAGGACAGTGGTTTTAACTGTTTTTGTTATTACTGTTGCTTGCTCATTTGCTTCACTTTATAGTCTGTTTCTTCAAAGAGACAAATAGGCATTAGTTACCTGAATTATTGGCTTTACATCAGTAAATTACTTGCTAACTCAAAACTCATTTCTTTATCAACTACACCCAAAAGCATAGGAAAATGTAAGTCCATTAGAGAAATAATATTTTATAAATAACCTCGAATTCTTCCTAGTGTACAAAATTCTTCTTCAAACCTTGGCTGTTTTAATCATTACCAGTAACAAAATAATAATGAGTTAACTATCTGGAGGAATATATATGAATCCCGAGTTTCTACAATATATTGTATCCAGAAAACAATTCATAATTCTGTGACCTATGAGGAAATAAATAAGATTTAAAAAACAATAAATGGAGACCAGTCATGGGATGACCCAGATGTTGAACTTAGCAGACAAGAATTTTTAAATAGTTGTTATAATTATGCTCAAGAATGTAAAGGAATATTCAAACATTAAGCAAAGGAAGAGACTTTAAAAGTTTCAGCAAGAAAGTATAAACTATATTTTAAAAATGGAAATACATGAAAAAATAAAATATCTAATTTTTAAAAATTGTACCATGGTACTGATAAGTGTCTAGGAAATGATTACATATAATATCAGCAATAATAAATGAAAACTATTGCTGCTTCTTACCAACCTGCTGGGGAAAACATAAAATGTAGCCATAGTCTGAGAAGGTGGTTAGATTTCAATGAATTAGTAGCTGCAGCTGCTGCTTCTGTTTCTTCTTCTTCTTCTTCTTCTTCTTCTTCTTCTTCTTCTTCTTCTTCTTCTTCTTCTTCTTCTTCTTCTTCTTCTTCTTCTTCTTCTTCTTCTTTCTCTTCTTCTTCTTCTTCTTCTTCCTCCTCCTCCTCTTCTTCTTCTCCTCCTCCTCCTCCTCCTCCTTCTTGTTTTAACAAATAGCATATGTCAGAAAAAGTAGTTTACAATATCGTGACGGAAGGGAGAAATATTGCTTTATGGGATCAACAGTATTAAATATCTATATGTATGAATGCCATTTATTAGTTTGTATTATTATCAGAAATTAAAATCCTATGACATAATTTGACAAAAGGCATAATCATATTATCTTCAAAACCTTGGTGAACAATTGTGTTTTTATGATAAATGGCATGTTCTTATTATCGCTATTATTTAGTCTTTCATTTTCAAATGTCTTCTTTGTCTATCTCTAATATAGTTTCTCTCAATTTCCTACCGTTATATTCATGAAACCAAAGAAGGCAAAAACACATAACAAAGTTAACAATGGCAGTCAATATATCACCAAAATATGTCAGAAAGTAACATTATCTACCAGGCCATTCTAATTGTGTTTATTGCCTGGAGTCTGGGAAAGAAAGAAATAAAGCTTGCTGTCATGAAAATAAGGAGAAAAAACACACTACAGAAAACAGCATAAGTACCAGTGAAATATTAAGAGCTGTCCATTTGTGTTCAGAAATAATACAAGAATAGCTACTATCAATACCTGTAACATTGTGCTAAAGGTTCTAATCGATAGAATAGATAAAAAGAAATCAAATGTTTAAGGGTTTGAAAGAAAGACATAAAACTGCTTTTTTCACAGATTGTGTAATTGTATAAGTAGACAATTGAAGGAATATATAAACTGTTAAAATTAATGAATTAATTCACTCATGTCATAGAATATGAAGTCAATGTGTGTAATAGTATATGTATGTGTGTGTTCTGCATATATATATTTTTATATATTCTACAAAAAACAAATTGAAAATAGTGTAAAAAGTAATACTATTTACAATAGCTTATAAACATTGAGCACATATGGATAAATATAATAAAAAGATGTTCAAGCCCTATATATTAAAAACTATAACTGAAATTAAAGAAGACCTAAACAAATAGAAGTTTATATTACGTTGACATATTAAAAGGAGCATGTTTGTTCTCATCAATGATCTGCATATTCAATTAAATCCCAATAGAAGTCCAATAAGTTTTATATGGAAATCTAAAATCTAATTCTAAAACTTCTATTGAAATTCAAAATCTCAAAAAGAGTCAAAACATTTTTAAAAAGATCAAGTCATAAAATTACACTACCAGATACAAAGGCTTATTTTAAAGTGATAGCAATCAAGACAGTCTGTTACTATACCCAGAAAAAAATAAATTAACCAATAGAGTAGAGTAAATAGTATAGAAATAGACCATATATTTATGGTCACTAATTTAAGACAGATGTAAAAACACAGTATTTTGAAAAAATAATGGACTTTTAAATAAATGGATTTTGTCAGTTGGATATTCATACAGAAAAACAAAAAAAGAATATTGAACTCATGCCATGCTTAAAAGTTAAGTCTAGGTGGTTTGCAGATTTGAACAGAAAAGTTAACCTCATACAACATTTAGAAAAACATAAAATATATTTATGTCCTTAAATTTTAAAAAAATGGTTTTAAAAAGTATACGCAAAATACAGTAATTATAAAGGTTCAAAACGTTGACAGAATTAATTTCACTAATGTTAAAAATTTGTTTAACAAAAGACACTACTAATGTAATTTAAAAATCAATCTGTAGAGTAGGAAAAATTACATACATCAGACAAAGTACTTAGTATATGTAAATAAACGGTATAAACCAATAAGAAAAAAAGCCATCACTAAAAGAGGACAAAATACTTGAACACATTCCTCAGAAAGTGATTATCTAAACTCCTATTAAATTAATATAAATGTGCTTTAATATTTTTATCAGAGAGGAAATGAAAATTTAAACCAAAAATAATATCACTGCTTAACTACCAGAATAGCTAAAATGAAAAGGACTGAAAAGATACCAAGTATTGGCAAGAATATGTACCAACTGTAACTTCCATACTTTACTGCCTGGCAGTAATTTAAATAGAAAAATCACATTTAAAACCATTTTCTAAAATCTACGAAAGCTGAGCAAATGCATACCTTATGACCCAGCAATTGCACTCATAGGTACACAGCCAACAGAAAAGTATCCATATGTTCAGTAAAAGAAAGATACCGAATGTTCACAGCAGCACTATTTGTAATAGCCAGAAACTGGAAACAACCCAATGTTTTTCAGCAGTTAAATGAATAAAGTGTAGTATTTTCATAAACTGAATATTACATAGCATAAAAATTCAATGAATTTTTGCTAAATACAACAACATAAAGAGCCAGACCAAACACACATATTGAAAGGCACCATCTATTAAGTTCAAAAGAAAAGGGGGAGCAAAACTAATTAGTGCTATTAAAAATCACGACAGTGGTTAACATTTTGGGGATATTGCGTAGGAAGGGTCATGAGAGGAACATCTAGGGTGCTAGTTATGTTCTGCTTCTTGATCCAGGTTCTGGACACATGGGTGTACTCACCCTTTTTGCAAATTCAGCAAGCTGAAAACTTATAGTTTGTGCACTTATCTTTATGTATGTTATACTATTATGAAAAGTTCTAAAATCTACAGAAATTTTGTGACTACCTTTTCATAAAAATATATATTTTTTTAATTTTATTTTTTTTAATTGCATTTTAGGTTTTCGGGTACATGTGAAAAACATAGGTGCATATGTGGCAGTGTGATTTGCTGCCTTCCTCCCCTTCACCTATATGTGGCATTTCTCTCCATGCTATCTCTCCCCAACTCCCCACCACCCGCTGTCCACCCCCACTCCACCCAACAGACCCCAGTGTATAGTGCTCCCCTCCCTGTGTCCATGTGTTCCTATTGTTCAACACCCGTCTATGAGTGAGAACATGCGGTGTTTGATTTTGTGTTCTTGTGTCAGTTTGCTGAGAATGATGGTTTCCAGGTTCATCCATGTCCCTACAAAGGACGCAAACTCATCAATTTTGATGGCTGCATAATATTCCATGGTGTATATGTGTCACATTTTCCCTGTCCAGTCTATCATTGATGGGCATTTGGGTTGGTTCCAGGTCTTTGCTATTGTAAACTGTGCTGCAATGAACATTCGTGTGCATGTGTCCTTATAGTAGAACGATTTATAATCCTTTGGACATATACCCAATAATGAGATTGCTGGGTCAAATGGAATTTCTATTTCTAGGTCCTTGAGGAATCACCACACTGTCTTCCACAATGGTTGAACTAATTTACACTCCCACCAACAGTGTAAAAGTGTTCCTATTTCTCCACCACCTCTCCAGCATCTGTTGTCTCCAGATTTTTTAATGATTGCCATTCTAACTGGTGTGAGATGGTATCTCAATGTAGTTTTGATTTGCAATTCTCTAATGACCAGTGATGATGAGCATTTTTTCATATGTTTGTTGGCCTCATGTATGTCCTCTTTTATAAAGTATCTGTTCATATCCTTCACCCACTTTTGAATGGGCTTGTTTGTTTTTTTCTTGTAAATCTGTTTTAGTTTGTTGTAAATTCTGGATATCAGCCCTTTGTCAGATGGGTAAGCTGCAAAAATTTTTTCCCATTCTGTTCGTTGCCAATTCACTCTAATGACTGTTTCTTTTGCTGTGCAGAAGCTGTGGAGTTTGATTAGGTCCCATTTGTCTATTTTGGCTTTTGTTGCCAATGCTTTTGGTGTTTTGGTCATGAAGTCCTTGCCTGCGCCTATGTCCTGAATGGTTTTCCTAGGTTTTCTTCTAGGGTTTTTATGGTGTTGGGTCTTATGTTTAAGTCTTTAATCCATCTGGAGTTAATTTTAGTGTAAGGTGTCAGGAAGGGGTCCAGTTTCTGCTTTCTGCATATGGCTAGCCAGTTTTCCCAACACCACTTATTAAACAGGGAATCCTTTCCCAATTGCTAGTTTTTATCAGGTTTGTCAAAGATCGTATGGTTATAGATATGTTGTGTTGCCTCCGAGGCCTCTGTTCTGTTCCATTGGTCTATGTCTCTGTTTTGGTACCAGTACCTGCTGTTTTGATAACTGTAGCCTTGTAGTATAGTTTGATGTCCGGTAGTGTGACGCCTCCCTCTTTGTTCTTTTTGCTTTAGAATTGACTTGGCTATGCGGGCTCTCTTTTGGTTCCATATGAAGTTTAAGGTGGTTTTTTCCAGTTCTGTGAAGAAGGTCATTGGTGGCTTGATGGGGATAGCGTTGAATCTGTAAATTACTCTGGGCAGTATGGCCATTTTCACGATATTGATTCTTTCTAACCATGAACATGGAATGTTTCTCCATCTGTTTGTGTCCTCTCTTATTTCGTTGAGCAGTGGTTTGTAGTTCTCCTTGAAGAGGTCTTTTATGTTCCTTGTTAGTTGTATTCCTAGGTATTTTATTCTCTTTGTAGCAATTGTGACTGGCAGTTCTTTCTTGATTTGGCTCTCTTTAAGTCTGTTATTGGTGTATAGGAATGCTTGTGATTTTTGCACATTGATTTTGTATCCTGAGACTTTGCTGAAGTTGCTTATCAGTTTCAGGAGATTTTCGGCTAAGATGATGGGGTCTTCTAGATATACAATCATGTCATCTTCAAATAGAGACAATTTGACTCCCTCCTTTCCTAATTGAATACCCTTTATTTCTTTTTCTTGCCTGATTGCTCTGGCTAGAACTTCCAGTACTACATTGAATAGGAGTGGTGAGAGAGGGCATCCTTGTCTAGTGCCAGATTTCAAAGGGAGTGCTTCCAGTTTTTGCCCATTCAGTATGATATTGGCTGTTGGTTTGTCGTAAATAGCTTTTATTATTTTGAGATACGTTCCGTATCTAGATTATTGAGGGTTTTTCGCATAAAGGGCTGTTGAATTTTGTCGAAGGCCTTCTCTGCATCAATTGAAATAATCATGTGGTTTTTGTCTTTGGTTCTGTTTATGTGGCGAATTACATTTATAGACTTGCGTATGTTGAACCAGCCTTGCATCCCCGGGATGAATCCTACTTGATCATGGTGGATAAGCTTTTTGATGTGCTGTTGCAATCGGCTTGCCAGTATTTTATAGAAGATTTTTGCATCTATGTTCATCATGGATATTGGCCTGTAGTTTTCTTTTCTTGTTGAGTCTCTGCCGGGTTTTGGTATCAGGATGATGTTGGTCTCATAAAATGATTTGGGAAGGATTCCCTCTTTTTGGATTATTTGGAATAGTTTCAGAAGGAATGGTACCAGTTCCTCTTTGTATGTATGGTAGAATTCGGCTGTGAACCCATCGGGACCTGGGCTTTTTTTGGTTGGTAGGCTCTTAATTGCTGCCTCGACTTCAGACCTTGTTATTGGTCTATTCAGGGTTTTGACTTCTTCCTGGTTTAGGCTTGGGAGGAGGCAACCGTCCAGGAATTTATCCATTTCTTCCAGGTTTTCTAGTTTATGTGCATAGAGTTGTTTGTAATAATCTCTGATGATGGTTTGAATTTCTGTGGAGTCTGTGGTGATATCCCCTTTATTGTTTTTTATTGCATCTATTTGGTTATTCTCTCTTTTCTTTTTTATTACTCTGGCTAGTGGTCTATTTTGTTGATCTTTTCCAAAAACCAGCTCCTGGATTTATTGATTTTTTTGAAGGGTTTTTTGTGTCTCTATCTCCTTCAATTCTGCTCTGATCTTAGTTATTTCTTGTCTTCTGCTAGGTTTTGAGTTTTTTTTTATCTTGCTCCTCTAGCTCTTTCAGTTTTGATGATAGGGTGTCAATTTTAGATCTCTCCTTGCTTCTCATGTGGGCACTTATTGCTATATATTTTCCTCTAGAGACTGCTTTAAATGTGTCCCAGAGATTCTGGTATGTGGTGTCTTCATTCTCGTTGATTTTGAAGAACATCTTTATTTCTGCCTTCATTTCAGTGTTTATCCAGTCAACATTCAGGAGAAAGTTGTTCATTTTCCATGAGGCTGTGCGGTTCTGGGTTGGCTTCTGAATCCTGAGTTCTAACTTGATTGCACTGTGGTCTGAGAGACTGTTATGGTTTCCGTTCTTTTGCATTTGCTGAGGAGTGATTTACTTCCAATTATGTGGTCAATTTTAGAGTAGGTGTGATGTGGTGCTGAGAAGAATGTATATTCTGTGGATTTGGGGTGGAGAGTTCTGTAAATGTCTATTAGGTTTGCTTGGTCCAGATCTGAGTTCAAGTCCTGGATATCCTTGTGAATTTTCTGTCTTGTTGATCTGTCTAATATTGACAATGGTGTGTTGAAGTCTCCCACTATTATTGTGTGGGAGTCTAAGTCTCTTTGTAAGTCATTAAGAACTTGTCTTATGTTTCTGGGTGCTCCTGTATTAGGTGCATATATATTTAGGATCGTTAGCTCTTCTTGTTGCATTGATCCTTTTACCATTATGTAATGTCCTTCTTTGTCTCTTTTGATCTTTGTTGCTTTAAAGTCTACTTTATCAGAGATGAGAATTGCAACTCTGCTTTTTTTTGCTCTCCATTTGCTTGGTAAATCTTCCTCCATCCCTTTATTTTGAACCTTTGTGTATCCTTGCATGTGAGATGGGTTTCCTGTATACAGCACACTGATGGGTTTTGGCTTTTTATCCAATTTGCCAGTCTGTGTCTTTTGATTGGGGCATTTAGTCCATTTACATTTAGGGTTAATACTTTTATGTGTGAATTTGATCCTGCCATTTTGATGCTAGCCGGCTGTTTTGCCCATTGGTTGATGCAGATTCTTCATTGTGTTCATGCTCTTTACCATTTCGTGTGTTTTTGGAGTGGCTGGTACTGGTTGTTCTTTTCTATGTGTAGTGCCTCTTTCAGGAGCTCTTGTAAAGTAGGTCTGGTGGTGATGAAATCTCTGAGTACTTGCTTGTTCACAAAGGATTTTATTTTTCCTTCACTTATGAAGCTTAGTTTGGCTGGATATGAAATTCTGGGTTGAAAGTTCTTTTCTTTAAGGATGCTGAATATCGGCCCCCACTCTCTTCTGGCTTGTAGGGTTTCTGCTGAGAGATCTGCTGTAAGTCTGATGGGCTTCCCTTTGTGGGTAACCCGACCTTTCTCTCTGGCTGCCCTTAGCATTTTCTCCTTCATTTCAACCCTGGTGAATTTGACGATTATGTGCCTTGGGGTTGCTCTTCTTGAGGAATATCTTTGTGGTGTTCTCTGTATTTCCTGGACTTGAATATTGGCCTGCCTTGCTAGGTTGGGGAAGTTTTCCTGGATAATATCCTGAAGAGTATTTTCCAGCTTGGATTCATTCTCTTCGTCACATTCAGGTACACCTATCAAACGTAGATTAGGTCTTTTCACATAGTCCCATATTTCTTGTTGACTTTGTTCATTCATTTTTACCCTTTTTTCTCTAATCTTGGCTTCTCATTTTATTTCATTTAATTGATCTTTGACCTCTGATATCCTTTCTTCTGCTTGGTCAATTCAGCTGTTGAAACTTGTGCATGCTTTGCAAAGTTCCCCTTGCTGGCTAAGTGGGAACACAGTCCTGTTTACTCTGCACTGGGAACCGCTGCACTGGGCGCAGGCAAAACAGCTGCGCCAGCCAAAACAGCCACCCTGGCGACCCATGGGTCTCCTCCGCCTGGAAATCTCCTGGTCTGTGGGCAATAAAAATCTGTCTGGAAATGCAGCATCCACTCACCCTCTGCACTTTCACTCGAAGCTGCAATCCTGAGCTGCACCTAACTGGCCATCTTGGAACTTCCCATAAAAATATTTTTGACATCATAAGTTTATTTTAAAAAGCTCCTCATTACATGCCTTCCTCTCACACTTTAATATTCCATACCTCAAAATCAATTATTTTAAAAGTATAGTATGAAGAGACAATTATTTTCATATATATAAGTATATGTAGGTGGCTCTGTAATGGTGATATTTTTATAAATATACCTCATTTATTGGAGCATCTACATAGATTTCTAGGATGTGGTTACAATTAGCTGTTTCCCCTTATAGATATTTAATTTTCTTCCTATTCTACTATTTTACACAAATAATTACTGTAAGGCCAGTTGCCTTGCTGGGAGCATGGACGCACACCCTCCCCACCTTGCTGGGAGCTCGGACCCTCCCCTCTCCCTCATCGGGAGCTCGGACATACCCCCCGCCACCAGGAGCCCGGAAAAAAGCCCCGCCAGGAACTACCTGATAGCATTTGTCCCATCCAGGCCCCACTCCTCGCCTGCCATTTTGTCCCATCTGGGCCCCACTCCCTGCCTACCATTTTGTCCCATCCGGGCCCCACTCCTCGCCATTTTGTCCCACTCACCTTGGGCACAACCAATCAAATGCCTTCACTCTCTATAAAACCCCATGCCTGAGAGGAGTCCGTGCGACTTCTCCGGCCTCTCCTGTTGGACCGCAGAACCTCGTCTGGGAGCCTGAATAAAACCCTTCACATTGGATCTTTTTGTGCTGGCCTCAGTTTCTTCACGTTAAACTCAGCGAGAACAAACCTTACAATTACCTGTATATTTAAGCATATGCACATGCATATGTACAGACATTTCTGTAAAAAGATTTTCTAGATTTGGAATGGTTAGTATATTTAAGCATATGCATGTGCATATGTACAGACATTTCTGTAAAAACATTTTCCAGATTTGGAATGGTTAGTACTATAAATGAGTAATTCTATATGTTAAAACATGCTACTTGTTTACCTTTGTAACAAACCTGCACATCCTGCACATGTACCCTAGTACTTAAAAGTTGAAAAAATAAATAAATTAAAGTAATTTGAAATAAAAAATGACATTCTACCAAATTGCTACCCTATGGAATATATGTTTCATAGTGTTAATTTAGATAAAATTTAATTATACATTTTTTATGATATAAAGTTATCACATTAATGAGGGATGAAGATTAAAACAATGCTTACCCTATAAATATAACTCATTTATGGACACTGAAATTAATCTATGAAAACAAAAATTTACCTCATTTAAAAATGCCAGAGGAAAAAAGTTTGAGGCATAAAATTCGTAATCTGTTGTGCAGTATACAGGGTTGATTGCAAGGGCTTTCCAAAGTATACTACAGTGTTTCCTAGAAAAAAAAGTAGGAAGAATGAAATTATAATTTACAGTTAATAAAAGTTACTGTAAGTTATTAATTTTCATCAGAGTCATTGCAACAGTGAATATATTCAACACTCTTCCCTGATATAGAAGTAAGTTCTCATGTTTTCATGAAGAAAGCAAGTCTGCCAGGTTCCACAATCCTCATGAAGAGTTTTTTCTTTCTTTTTTTTCTTTTTTTTTTTTTTGAGAATTTCAAGTCATATTTATTGTTTTGCAAAGAATAACTTAGACATTTCTTAATATTCTAGAAACTCCAACATAAATAAATTTGACTTCTTTACCTTACAAAAATGGAAAATACCTTTCAGTAAAGGAAATTTTAAATTACTTTTACTCACCAGTTGGTTATTGGAATTTATAGCTCTTTAACATATGACACCAGCATAAAATAATTAGCATTAACTAATTAATACATAAAACAGTTTACAATCATATGGTAAGCAAGAAACGAACACCGATCAGGAAACACCATTTTATAGTAATTGTCAAACTGACAAACTATTACAGTATAGTTTATCCCCAACAACTCTGAGAACAGTAACAGAGTACTTCTATACATATAAAGATATAATAAAAGGATACAGTATTTATTGCAATAACAAATTAAAGGTTGTCATAATGTATGTAACTTAAATACCCCCTCAATATTAATACAGTGACTTATTCCTTAAACAGAAATTCCACCCTTCACTGTAGAAAGATAAAGTCCTTTCATCAAAAGGATATTTTCTACTTAGAAAACGTCAAAGGAATCAACCTACAGTCTGAAATATTTTGTTAAAAGGCTATGTCCAACAGAGACCGTAGAGATAACAAAACGCTATCTCTCAGGTGGAGTTACCCTGATGACAAAGGCAATTAACCAACAAGTAACAACCACAGAAACCAGTATACCTTGAGATTAATTGAGGAAGAGAAAGTCTCTGAGCTCCCATAACAATAGAGGATTAAAAACGGACCCAAGTGGCACTGCTTTCTGAAGGAAACTTCTCCAGTTCAGTCACCTAAGTTGCTGTCAAACTCTTGAGATAAAGAGTATGAACAATGTTCTAAACCAGCTATCCTCAACCTTTTTGGCACGAGGGACCGATTTTGTGGAAAACGATTTTTCCACAGACAGGGGGTGGGGGTGGAGGGGATGGTTTCAGGGTGATTCAAGTGCATTACACTTATTGTGCACTTTATTTCTATATTATTGCAATATCTAATAAAATAATTATACACCCCACCATAGTGTAGAATCAGTGGGAACCCGGACCTTATTTTTCTATCCAGTAACAGAGCATCAGGCATTAGATTCTCGCAGGAGTGCCCAGCCTAGATCCCTCACTTGCTCAGTTCACAGTAGGGATTGGACCCCTATGAAAATCTAATGCCACCGCTGATCTGACAGCAGGTGAAGCTCAGGCAGTAATGTGAGTAATGGGGAACGGCTGGAAATGCAGACGAAGCTTTCCTTGCTCAACCAACACTCACCTCCCACCGTGGGCTGAGTTCCTAACAGGCCACGGACCAGACCAGTACTGGTCTATGGACCAGGGTTGGAGACTCCTGTTCTAAACTACCCTGTGCTTGGCTGAGGTGACTGTCTTCCTTACTTCTACCTGTAGCCTTATGTAAAACCCCCGTTTATCAAGGCTGTAAAGCAATATAGAGGAAGAGTTCAGGAAACTGTATCTCATAATAGAAATATACTGTTGGTGAGTTTCTAGAACAACTAAAATGTAATTATGGTGATGAGACTATTACTCCAGGGAAGAATAATTGGAAAGAGTTTTTTACTAAAATGCTTAACCTTAATAAATTATATTCCATAATGAAGATGACAACAGAAAGCTAACAAATTGTATGACATCTACAAAATGGAACCCAATGTTAGTCTTTCTCTAATACTTTCTGGGGGATAGATTATTTGGTACATTTAATAAAATACCAGCTTGTAGATTCCTTAGTTTGAAGACAAATTAAACCTCTCAGTGATGTACAAAATAGATTGAAGGGACAAGAAACTTATCAACTAATGTCATAATACCAAACTATTTTAATTGACATAACTTTAACATATATTTTAATAAGTAATTAATTGTATATCAAAACTCTCACAATTATTCCCTAATGTTCATTTTACATACTTTTTAAAAATTGATTATATATTTTTCAAGAGATGCTGTTATTTGAAATTGATACTATGTTAATTAGAGGGATTGATAATTTCACAGTATTGAGTGTTTCCATGAATGGGACATGTCTCTTAAAATCTTGATTAAAGACCCTCAGTAGCATAAAAGCTTTATTTAGTGATGCCACAGTTCTTATTTTCCCCTAAGATGTTTTACATATATGTCTTGTTCCTGTGAGTGGAAACTCTTCTTCAATTATATTTTTTAACTGATTTTGGTTTATATATGACTGCTTTTTAAGCAGCCACTGTGCACATTTCTTTTTGTTTCTATTTTTTCAAATAATTGCATTTTGTCAGAAATGCAAAATATTATTGGCAAAAGGATTTTGCCTGCTTTGTTAAAAATGTTGTATTTCTCCAATCTCCATTTATAGATTAATTGCATTGGTTCATACTTCCAGAAAATTTTTGAATAATAGTGATTACAGTGGGCCTGCTTGTCATGGTCCTGACATCAGTAGAAAAGTTTTAAGATGATTTTTGGTCTGGGATATTTTCTGTCATGTTGTAGAAACAATCTGGATGTCTACTTTCAAGGTTGATTTTTTAATCATGTGTCAATGTTTAGCTTTATCGAAAGCCTTATCAGCATTCATAGAAAGTATCATTTTATTGCCTTGATATTTTGTCATTTTAACCTACATTAGTAAATTTTCTAATTTTGAACTAAAGTTCTATTTCTGATATAAATCCCATTTATTCACATTAATGTTCTCTGCAGTCTATTCACAGATATGCTTTTTAAATTTTTTATATATATGTATATCTCATTTATAAGTCTACTTTTGTGTGTGTGTTACTCTAATTGCAAGCTCTAGATATAAATAGAATGCTGTATTTGTAAAAAGTGATTATAGGTTTCTTTCTTCCTTCATTCACTGTGCTCTTAAAAATTTCCAATAAGGTCAGGCACAATGGCTTATGCCTGTAATCCTAGTGCTTTGGGAGGCCTAGACAGGAGGATCACTTGAGGCTGGCAGTTTGGGACCATCTGGGAGCATAGTAAGATATCTCTACACACATACAACTTTTTTTATTAGCCAGGTATGATGGCACACAACTGTAATTCCTCCTACTTGGCAGACTAAAGTGGGAGGGTTGCTTCAACCAAGGATGCCAAGGTTAGAGTGAGCTATGATTGTGCCACTGCGCTCCAGCCTGGGCAACAGGGAGAGAATTTGTCTCAAAAGAAAAAGTTTCAAATAGCATGAGGATTTGTACTTTATATTTTTTATAAAATTAATCTATAGAGCCTGTAATCGCAGCACTTTGGGAGGCCAAGGCAGGCGGATCATGAGGTCAAGAGATCGAGACCATCCTGGCCAACATGGTGAGACACTGTCTCTACTAAAAATACAAAAAATAGCCGGGCATGGTAGCACGCGCCTGTGGTCCCAGCTACTTGGGAGGCTGAGGCAGGAGAATTGCTTGAATCCAGGAGGCAGAGGCTGCAGTGAGCCGAGATCGCACCATTGCACTCCAGCCTGGCGATAGAGCAAGACTCTGTCTCAAAAAAAAATAATAATAAAAAATAATCTATAGAGATGTTTTGTTCTATTGGGCTTTTTAGTTAGCTATTGCATAACTTATCCATTTGTTTTTAAGTAATGAGTTTAGTTTTATTTTATTTTTTATTTTCTTAAGCTCAATGGCAATAAATACATTTGTTTAGTTTCTTTTTCCATCCATTTTGGACCAAATGTAAAAATTATATTTTTCCGAGTAAATCATGTTTTTATATATACCTCTTTATATTATTTACTTGAACTTAAGTAAGATGATCTCTTAAATCAATTAACATCCATTGTATTTATTATTTTGCATCTTAATCAACTATTAAATGCCATCTGGATATTTTGAATGTTAGTTCTTTTGTTTTTCTAAAGTTATAGAAATATTATGGTCTTATTCGAGAACTTAGAACCCTTTTTTTTATTTTTTATTTATTTATTTATTTATTTATTTATTTATTTTTCCTCCAAATTCCTCGTTTAATAAGGACTTGTTTATTTTGAAGAAAAAAGGTCCCAAACATCAGGCTGTTCACAAAAATAACCCACAGCATCAAGAAAACAAATCTTAAGACTATAACACTAATTATTTTTCTAGAGGATGCATTTGACATGCCAACTCTGATTCACAAAAATACATCGTTACATTTGTGTTGAACTGCCCCACACAGCACACAAATTTTGGGGTGTAACACACATACTTCTAACTCAAAGCTGCTTTCAGGAGCTACTCAACTAAATGAGATTGCCTTTGCAGTTAGGGAAGCAACTACTGAACATATGTATGAATGAAAATAACTGTACTCCCTTCATAACAAGAGATTATTTTGGAGACAGTTGATAAAAACCATACATCCTTTTTATTGTTAAGTCATAAAGAGGTATCAAAATTAAAAGCAAAAATTACAGGGTAAGACTTAACAAAACTACTAGGAGCGTCAAAGGAAGTGAAATGGGACTAGGCTCAGAATGGGATAAGGTTTCTAAACCCCACTATGTGATTAAGAGTCATCCTCACCATTGGCGCTGTCTCTGTCATCCTCTCTTTCCTCAGCCTCTCTTATCAGAGAACTTCGACTGGGCTTGAGGCTCATGCCTGTAATCCCAGCACCTTGGGAGGCCGAGGCAGGCAGATCACCTGAGGTCGGGAGTTCAAGACCACCCTGACCAACATGGAGAAACCCTGTCTCTACTAAAAATACAAAATTATATGGGTGTATGGGTATAGTGGTGTGTGGCTATAGTCCAAGCTACTCAGGAGGCTGAGGCAGGAGAATTGCTTGAACCCGAGAGGCGGAGGTTGCAATGAGCCGAGATCATGCCATTGTACTCCAGTCTGGGCAACAAGAGCAAAACTCCATCTCAAAAAAAGAAGAGAGAGAGAGAGAACTTCTAATAATTGGAAGGAGACAACTAATCCAATAGACTTATATTGAAAAAACAACCCTGATAATCTGAATGTGTAAATGAGTTATTAAGAATGATGTTAATTGTTTATATTAGAGCCTTAATCCTTGTCCTTTGTGTCCTTGACAGAGTAAACATAGTAAGACCCATTAGGAGAGTTATATCTTAGAAAAATGTATCACATTCTTACCCTAGTATTTACCAACTCAGTGACCAAGGCCCACACTGGTTCATATATTTTCACTTTCAAAAACAGGAATGTATTATTTGCCTTGTAGTGTCATTATAAGGGTTAAATGATACATGCAATATGCCTAAAACAGTATTGAGAAACAGTATATGCAAAATATCTTTGGTTAAAAAAAAAAGACCACAAACAAGTGATTTAAAAACTGCCCTGTGTTTCACGTAACTTTATTTTATATGTTTAAATTTTACTGTGCTTGAGTTGACTTTTATAGCAAAATCCTCATTTGGATTTTTCTATAAGACTTTAAAATCTAATCTGAAATTGCAAGTATAAGACAAATAATTGTATGTTATATCTGTATTACCACATAAATTAAATCTATTGCTTTATTATTGAAATTAGGCCTATTGTTTGAGACTGTCAATAAAATTCACTTGTTCTTTTCTCTCTAAAGAACTTGTTTAAAAACAATAAATTATCTCTTGATTTTTTCCTAGAATCTTTTCCTTTAAACTGACATATTATCTTTGTTCCAGTCCAGTGTTCATTAACACATCAATAAGACTGTTCAGTTTATTTCCCATCTTAGTATGATTAGTGGACCACTGTTTGTTTATTTTTCTGTTGCTTTTACTAACTATTCTTGCCAATTGTGCTCTTTAAAGTATACATAACCTCCATCTGTTGTAACATTTTGTACCAATGTCCCAGCTGTACTAACTCTATTAATTGCATAGAATTTATTGAATTTTATTACTCAGAATTAATTCTATGCGTTAGAGAAATCTGAACTACTTATGAATAAAATTGTTCTAAATTCAGTTATTTGTACTTAGAGTTAATTTCTAAAATAAAACATTCATGCTTTCAGTTTCCTCTGGATTGTGGTCTTTACATTAATCTGTTAAAGTATTTTATCCAATCATATTGCCAGAAATTAGCCTTTTTGTGTGAGAAAAAAGAAGCTAACCTTTTCTTCTCTTTGAAAACAGTGCACTGATGACCATTTCAAAATGAAGTTTATGGATTCTGGCAAAAACATGACTGAGAGTATATAGATAAGGGCTTTAGTTTACAATCTGTTTCTTGTTAGATTTAATGGCATTGGACCTGTCATTAAACATGAGTCTCAATTTCCTGCTTTGTAAATTTCTAAATTGGCATTTAAAAAATCTTTTTCATGCCTTAGACAATCTTAAATTTAAGTGAATTAGCATGCATCAAAGTTCTTCCACAGTGCCTGGAACTGTTTGGGTTTTTTTTAATAGAATAAAGAAATTAGGCTAGATGGCATTAGGTCTCTTTCTCATATTCCTGTCTGATTCTGGTGTAAACTTTACCTGTAATAACACGACTGTATTTATGCCTTTTTCCTGTCTATGAAGTTATTCTCGTCTTCCAGTAACTTTGTTTGCCAGAGCTCCTCTATGCAGCCATTTTCACATTGACAGTCACAATCCCTCAGAGCATAATGAATACTGAGGGTAAATCTTTGGACCTAAACAGACAGAATATAGAATATTTCTGATCCAGTTATATATAGTTAAGTTATCCCTTAACCTAGTAGGAAATGATTACTCTCTTAGAACACAGAGCTTTGGTGTGGGTTTGAATCTTGGGTATAATTATTTGAGCACCCCGGAAGCTGCAGGTTGGGGGCTAGGGGTTTAAATACAAGCACAGGAATTCACCTCATCTAACTTAAGCAAAAACTAAACAGATTTTAATTTAGTGAAATCATACTCAGCTGCTCACATAATCGACAACAAAAAAAATTGGGAAAAAGGGTTTTAAAAATGCTCAGGAAAAAGGTCAGAAAACAGAAACCAGAGCAAGTACACTAAAATTCCACCGATTCCACACAAACTGCTGTAATAAATATAGCAGCTCACCATTCCCTTTTTTGTGTGTCACTCAGCAAAGATTCAAATTCACAGGAAATAGAGTTTGATAGACTGAGTCTAGATCATGTAAGTGACCACATGTGCCAGGAGAGAGTGAAGATCTGACTTCTCTACCTTTCATAATGAGTGTGAGCACTGCCTCCAACCACGGCTACACATAATCAGGGATTGCCTAGAAGGGAGACAAATTTGCTAATAAAAGGAGCCAACAAGGGCAAATGTCCACCACACTGACCTAATACTTTCATAATGCAATTCAAGCATGCTTATTCTAGACAAAATTACTTAAGCATTTTCTTAAAATTATGATCAGGGAGTCAACAACCCCAATAGAGTCAATGGTATTAAACACAGAAAGGCAGGATTATATTTCACTAGTACCATGGACAGGAAGATATACAAACCAGCTAGGTGACTGCAGAAGATGGTGTTCAATCCGTTCTATATCATGATGGACATTCTTATTAACGTTCAGCTGCAGGCAGCATAAGTGATTTGAATCACCTGTTGGGTGAAATTTTGCCTGTTCATAGGTTCTTATCGGAAAACAAAATGCCATTTGATAGTTATCCATTTAAGAGCTATGACAGACACTGTAATCTGTTTACCCAAAAGCAATTCACAACTCACTTTGCTGTGAGATCTTACTCTTCTTACAGAAACTGAAAGTGTTAAAATGCTTATATTTTCTGCCTTCCCCTTTTCATCGAAGGGACGGACAAATGACTCAGCTATTGCCAATGAAATTTCACAGACAGTGACTTAGGTGGCTTGCTGGGAAGCTTTTCTAGTTTAAAAAAATGTGGTCCAAGGGAAAAAAAACTTCCTCAGATTCTTTTTTGATATTGTAATCTGAAGGTGTGCTGTTTAGATTTGCTCTGGCCATTTAAATTCCTTAACAGGGAAGAAAAGTTAATATTAGAGAGGTTAACTTAGACTTGTGACAGCCTTGAAACCACTTCTCTCTGGAATGCTTATTAGGTGAGAAAAAGCTATTCCAATTTTAAGTCATTTTAGGTAAGTTTTCTGTTACTTGCAACTAAAAACATGCTAACTGATAAATAATCTGGAAATGGGAAGTGGGTTGGCACAATTAAGAGATCCTAAAATAAGGGATTTGTGAGTAGCTGATATAGATTTGAGAAATTAAGTATCCTAGGCTGCGGAGTTAGAAGACTTTATAACACAGTAAACATTTGAGTAAACAGTCTTCTGATATACTTTGAGGTGTTAATAGCTCTTGAATCTGTAGTATTATGAAAAGCAGTAGGAAAACTCAGAATATTGGTATTTGTTGTCTATTTATTGCAACTTTTGCTAGATCATACAAAAGAGATATACTTAGCCTAAAGGTAACTAGTCTAAAAGAAAGCAAAGAAAGAAAACAGTAAAAGTACTTTCTATCTCGTGCTTAACTTTCACTGTGTTAGTGAGTCTGAACTTACTTAATATATTGGGATATGGGCCAGTCTCAATATGGCAATTGTGTCCCACTTACTTTCTGGTTCACAACTGGTCCCACTGGTGTTCAAAGCAATGCTGTCTTCCAGCCTCTTGTCATGCTAGGGAAACACTCATGCCAGCCTTTTAGAGAGTCCTCAAAATATCTACATATTTTTTAAGTGAATTGATATCTGTATGTAGGCTTCAAAATGGTTTCCTTATGAATTAACTAAAATTTGGACCTTAAGCTCTGTCCATTACAATACACAATCTAGAAACACAACCCTCAAAGTATGCTTTTAACAAAATTGTAACAAGTGAATCTTTTAGCTTCTTGTACTCCGAAACTCCAACCTCTCTTTTTCTCACTTCAACTGCTGTAACATTAAGTGTAGACATTACTGTGGCAGAGACTGGAAGGCCACTCTGGAAAACATTTTCCTATCCTCACTTACCATTAGATAGGGCTATATAATTGGGTTCTGGCCAATGGAATGTAAGCAAAAACTGATGTATACCCTCTAGACCTACTCATTAAAGGTCACATATCCTTGTCTTTTGATCTGTCATTCCCATAACTGAAATCTCAGGATGCTGAGGTCTTCAGTAAAACGTAGGGGTCTTTGAGTCACAGATTAAGAAAAAGTTACCCCCAAAAGCCTCACAACCCAGTTTGTACTGTGGTGAAATTTTAAAAATGGACTTTTATTGTATTGAGCCACTAAAATGTGGAGTTATCTGTTATAACAGGTAACAAACATTACTTTGGCTGATGTCATATTTTACAGAGGTTTTGATTAAGGGTATAATCCTTTTTTATCTTTAAATAAAATTGATTATTCTCTGTCCTATTTCTGGTGCCACTTCATTTCCAAAACATTTGTGGGTTTCCAAATACATGTACTCTTATTTCCATTTCTTGCTCTACTTTCTAGTTTTGCTAAATTTGATCAAATTTCTATTTTGCCTTTAGAAGATATATTAGCTTCTTTTTATACCATTTCAGCTGGGTTATGAAAAACAGTTTTTCTTTAATCATGTGAGAATATTGTTCACACAACCTTTACAGAATGTGTGAGATGATGAGGGAATTACATGGCCATTGAGTAAACAAATAAATTGTAAGCATTAGCCGTACTTTTCTGAAGTCTTTTGGCCCCTTTCATCTATAGGAGTTTCTCACTCACTGACATACCCCCCACCACCTATTTCCCGAGTTCCCCTTCTTTCACTTCCATCCTCTGCTGTCCTCAAGAAATTCCTTTTAACTTCCGCAGAAGTGTTCTCTTTGTCTAGCTTTACTTCACTCAAGATGACTGATCATCTTCATAATGAAACACATTTGTTAGGATGTGTTTATAAAAAAGGGTTATGCACTTGACAAAAATTCTATAAATAGCACTAGAATGATAAAATGATATCTCTTTCTTCCCATCACAGATGAACTATCACATCTTCAAAGTGCTCCCTCCATCCAAAGAGATTTACATACTTTTTCCCATATAAAGGTAAGAAACCTATGGGTTGTATAATTCCAGAGGACCCAGGCCTTAGAATATCTAGTAAGTATGCCACCCTTCTCTGAGGCACTCACACAGGAAATATCGTGTTACCATTCTTTTCAATACACCTCATATATTCCCTTGACATTCCACTTAATTATTGAACCTATGTTTATTAAGATCAAATTCTGTCATTGATTTTTTTTTTTCATAGTGGCCAAATCTGATTCTGACTAACGATGACACAGAGAAAGCATATTTTAATCAAGATCAAGGTAGGGAGCATCCCAGATTACTTTTGAATTATACAATGTTTGTGAGCTCTATTAGAAACGAGAGAGAAAGAGAAGGAGAGAGAGAGAGAAAGAGACAGAGAGAGAGACAGAGAGAGAGAGAGAAAGCAAATTAGAGAGGAGACAATAGAATAAAATTAGATAGAATGATGATTTTTTTTGTAGATAAGTTACAAAACAAAAAGAAAGTTTAATCAAAATAAACCCATCAGAACTTTTCTCCTGCATTTGTTAGAATACAGTGGGTAGCGGCATGTGTAAAATGTCCTGACAGAGCCATATTATAGTTCTCTATTGGATTCTTATGCAAGCTGCCATAAAGTTACCATTAATTGCTTGAGGACTATATAACCCTTTTTATTGAGTTTATTGAAAAGAGTGTTTGAGAAATGCCTGTCCAACTCTGGTGAGCTGAGTAGGTTAAATAAAGCTTAAACAAAGCTTTTTCCATCTTAAGCATCCAAGTTACTCGGCAGTTTTGGGATCACAGTGAGGCCCCAGAGAGAAGAGTCAACAAAACCAGGCCATAAAATCAGGAAGGCATTGAATGTTTGGATTCAGGACTAGACACAGGGAAAATAGAAAGAATGACTTTAAAATGCACACTCTCTGCAACAATGTAAAACCAATTTACAAACATTTTGTTGAGATTGCAGAAGAGAAACATTGTGAAATGTTTTTAGCAAGCAAAAGATTCTTTGAAGTATACTTAGTAGTGTTATTTATATTTTTGTTTAGTTTAATGGCTTTATTATTTTAAAGAAATCTGATATATTTGCAAGGATTTTACATGCTCACTTGTTATTTCTGTCTCCCTATACCTGTTTCCAGAAACAAATGAAGGTTTGGTGGGCCCAAATCTTATAAAATACTGATTCTTCTTTAATCATGTGGCCAACTGAGAGCATTAATACGACCCTTCCCAAAATCTTGCTAAATAATGTTAAGTTTCTACCAATTTTGCCTCTTTCCATTCCTTATAAACTTTCATTTTGTTGACCAAGAATTCTGTTACCATAAAGTTTATAAGAAATTAAATATAATTTTGAGGCAAGCATATGACATTGTTCTATTTTGAAAAACTTAGAATAAATATTTTGTGTTCTATCATTTCAGAATTTATTGGGGTGCATATTTAACCTATATAGATCCTATTGTATGTTTACCCTAGATATAACTTTATACATATCACTTCCTGGAATTATTGATTAAAAATATTTCTTGCCAGTTTTCCCTTTTTCTTATTTTTGGAGCACAATATTGTATAAATATTATCTAAATTGCAACTTCTCTTTTTAATGTTATATTTTCTGATCTCTATGGCCAAGTTGATACTTTGCCAATATCGACAGATAATAAATATTATGTTTAAAAAGCAAAATCAATAGTCACATGTACACCAATATTTTTATTATTTTTAAAATATGTCTTACTAAATTGTATGATGTCATTTTTCACCACATTTCTGTTTCTTTTCTTTCTTCTCATTTCACAAGTATTTGCAAATACAGAACAGTTCCTTATCACTGAATAAAATGAGTCTAGAATGCTGATTTATTTTACAGAAAAAGTCAAAAACAACAGAAAATGCATGCAAGCATATATTTACATAAAATGAATTCATTCTTTTAAATTCACTTAATTTTAAGATTTTTACAAATCAAATTCTTTTTTTTTTTAATTTCTGCGGGTACATAGTAAGTGTATATATTTATGGGATACATGAGATACTTTGATAAGAGACATACAATGCATGATAATGATATCACAGTAAATGAGGTATGCTTCACCTCAAGTATTTATCCTGTTTTGGGTTACACACCATGCAATTATACTATTTTATGTAAAAATGTTCAATAAATTATTACTTACTGTCACCTCATTGTGCTATCAAATACCAGATCTTGTTCATTTGATCTGACTATATTTTTGTACCCATTAACTATCCCTTCTCCCCCACCCCACTGCACCTCCCAGAGTCTGGTAACCATCATTCTGCTCCCAATCTCTACGAGTCCAATTGTTTTAGTTTTTAGATCCCACTAATAAGTGAGCATATGTGAAGTTTGTTATGCTATGCCTGGCTTATTTCACTTAATGTAATGACATCCAGTTCCATTTATGTTGTTGCCAATGACAGATCTCACTCATTTCTTATGGCTGAATAGTACTCTATTTTGTATGTGTACCCCTTTTCTTTATCCATTTATCTGTTAATGGACACTGAGGTTGCTTCCAAATCTTGGCTATTGTGAACAATGCTGCTTTAGACATGAGATATATCTTTTGATATACTGATTTCCTTTTTGGGGGTACGTACCTAGCAGTAGGATTCCTAGATCACATGGTAGGTCAATTTTTTTTTCTTTTGAGGACACTCCAAACTGTTATTCATAGTGATTGTACTCATTTACATTCCCACCAGCAGTGTACAAGTTACTCCACATCCTTGTCAGCATTCCTTATTGCCTGTCTTTTAGATAAAAGCCATTTTAGGATGAGGTGCTATCTCATTATAGTTTTGATTTGCATTTCTCTGATGATTGATGATGCTGAGCACCTTTTCATATACCTGTTTGCCATTTGTATGTCTTCTTTTGCAAAATGTCTATACAGATCTTTTGCCCATTTTAATCAGATTACTAAGTTTTTTATAATAGAGTTGTTTGAGCTGCTTATATATTCTTATTATTAAGCCCTTGTCAGACCCATCCTTTGTGAATATTTTCTCCCATTTTGTGGATTGTCACTTCACTTTGATGATTATTTCCTTTGCTGTACAGAAACTTTTTTTGATGTGATCCCATTTGTCCATTTTTGCTTTGGTTGCCTGCAATTGCGGGTTATTACTCAAGAAATTATTGCCTAATACAGTATCCTGGAGAGTTTCCCAAATGTTTTCTTTTAGTAGTTTCATAGTTTAAGGTCTTAGATTTAAGCCTTCATTCCACTCTGATTTGATTTTTGTGTATGGTTAGAGACAGGAAACTGATTGCATTCTTCTATATATAGATATCCAGTTTTCCCAGAACCATTTATTGGGGAGACGATCCTTTCCCCAATGCACGTTCTTGGCAACTTTGTCAAAAATGAGTTCACTATAGATGTATGGATTTATTTCTGGTTTCTCTCTCTGTTCCATTTGTCTCTGTAACTGTTTCTATGCCAGTATCATGCTCTTTTGATTACTGTATCTCTGTAGTATAATTCAAACTCAGGTAATGGGATTCCTGCAGTTCTGTTCTTTTGGCTCAGGATAGCTTTGGCTATTTCTGTGTTACCTTGAATTTTCTTGAATTTCATCAAAAGAGGTGTTTTTCAATTTTCTGTCTGAAAGTTTACATATTGTTGTCTCTCCAGGGTTAGTCACTGGTTCCTTGTTTAGTTCATTTGATGAGATCATATGTTCATGGATGTTTTTCATGCTTCTAGTTATTCACTGAAGAGTTAGGTATTTATTTCAGTCTTCACAGTCTGGGATTGTTTGTACCCATCCTTCTTGGGAAGGCTTTTCACATATTCAAAGGGACTTGGGTTTTGTGATCTAAGTTTTTGGTAACTGCAGCCATATCTGCATTAGGTGGCACCCCAAGCCTAGTAATGCTCTGGCTCTTGCAGAATTGTAGAGGTATCACCTTGGTGTTCTTGGATAAGATCTGGAAGAATTCTCTGGATTACCTGGAAGAGACTTGTTCTCTTTCCTTACTTTCTTCCAAACAAATGGATTCTCTTTTTTTCTGAGCTGCCTGGAACAAGGTAAAAAGTGACCCAAGCACCCTATGGCAACCACTGCTGGAACTGCCCTGGGTAAGACTTGAAGCGAGCAAAGCATTGGGTTTTTTACAAGGTCCAAATAGCAACGGCCTTGCTACCGCCTCTGTTCATGCAAAAGTCTAGAGCTCTACAATCTGGAAATGGCAAATGTAGCCAGGATTGTACACTTCCCTTCAGGGCAATGAGTTTTCCTGATCCCTAGCAGGTCCAGAGTTGCTACCTGGGAACCAGGGCCTGGGGTAGGAAACCTCAGGAATCTACCTGGTGTTCTCTTCTTCCATAGCTGAGCTGGCACCTGAGTCTCAAGACAAAGTCCTTCCCACTCTTTCCTCCCCTTTCCATAAGCAGGAGAATCTCTTCTTATGGCCACCGCTGCCCTAGGTTTGTGGCAGTACTGTCTGACTACTGTTGATATTAATTTAAGGCCCAAGGGCACTTCAGTCATCTTGTAATAGATGCTGCCAGGGCTGAGACTCTCTCTTGAGGGCAGTGGGCTCCCCTATGACCCAGAGAAGGTCGAGAAATGCAATCTAAGAGTCAAAGCCTGGAAATGGAGACTCCACAAGCCCTCTTTGTGCTCTACCCCACTGTGGCTGACCTATTTCCTAAGCTGCAAGACAAAATCCTCCTTACTCTTCCCTCTTCCATTCTCAAACATATGGAATCCTTCCCAGAGCCACCACAGCTGGGAATGTGCTGGGTTACACCTGAAGCCAGCATGTCTCTGAGTCTCACCCAAGGCCCATGGTGAGTACTGCCTGGGTACCACTGCTGATTATTCAGGACCAAAGCCCTCTTTAGTCAGCAAGTGATGATCCCTGTCAGGACTGGGTCTTTCTCTTCAAGACAGGATCCCTTCTGGCTTAGGGTGTGTCTAGAATTGTCATCCAGGAGTTATGGCCTGGAATAGAGGCCCCAAGACTTGCCTGGTGTTTTATCCTACTGTGGCTGAGCTGGTATCCAAATTGCAAGACAAAGTCTTCTTTACTCTTTCCTCTCCTGTCCTCAAGTAGAAGGAAGGTGTCTTTCCAAGACCTGTGAGCTGTGCTGCCTAGGATTGAAGGAGGAAAAAGCACTTGCTTGGCTGCTCCAGCTGATGCCTTACTGGGACATGTAACACAAAGCCCACTGGGTCCAAGTCCAATGCAAAAACAGAACTTCTCCAAGAACTGCAGTCCCTGTGGTTTAGACTGCCTTTCAGCTTTATTTATGATCCCAAAGCACTTTAGCCCATAGTAGCAAGGCTTGCTGGAACTCAGGCTCCAACCACTGCAATCCATAATTTTTTCTGGCTATAGCTGGTCTAAAAGCTCCCTTTGTGCCCGCCGAGCTCTGCTTCATGGTGCTTTCTGCTGTGACAGAGCAGCACTGAGTTGCAAAGTGATGTCCCACAGTCGCAGAGCTTTCCCTCCCTCAAGGTCCACACATTCTCTTTGCACCATGTGGCCAATGCCACAGGATGAGGGGAGGGGTGGTGTCAGCTGTTCAAGACTGTCTTTCCTACCCTCTTCAGTGCCTCTTTCAGTAATATGAAGTTAAAACTAGGCACTGTATTGCTCATCTGGTTTTTGGTTCTCATAAAGTTGCTTTTTTGTGTGGATAGTTGTTCAGTTTGGTTTTCCTGCATGGAGATGATCAGTGGAGGCTTCTATCTGGCCATCATTCTCTGCCTCCTCCCCAAACGAAATTCTTAAAAATTTTACTCTATGATCCTGTAGATTTTCTCCTATAAATTTTTAACTTTTAATTTTCATGTTTGGTTTTATAATCAATTTTGAACCTTTTTGCAGACACTATAAATTAAGGGCTTAATTTTTAAGTAACTATTCTATTTTTTAAGCACCATGTCATTTTAACATCATCCTATCCCTATTGCATAATCTTGGTAACTTTGTTACAAATTCATTGAACATTTACATGTTTGTCTATTTCCATGCTATTTAGTCTGTTGTTTTCCTATTCTGTCAGTTTAGATAATGTGTACATTTCTAGGAATTTGTCCATTTCATCAAGTTATCTAATTTGTTCTTGTGCAATTATTGATACTGTTTTTAAAAAAATACTTTTTACTTCTAAGGTAAGTACTAATGTCCTCATTTTTATTTCTGATTTTAGTTTCTTTTTGTTGTTTTTCTTAACCAATGTAGCAAAAGGTTTGTAAATTTTATCTTTTAGAAAAACCAGCATTTTGTTTCATTGATTTTCTCTATTGTTTTTCTGTTCTCTTTTATATTCATGATATATTTTTTAAATTTTCTTTCTTCTGCTATCTTTGGATTTAGTTTGCTCTTCCTTTTCTTCTTCTTAAGGTGTAAAGTTAGGTTATTGATTTGAAAATATTCAGTGTGGTGCTCACAGTTATAAATTTTCCTCTGAACATTACATTTTTGTATCCCAAAGTTTTAGTACGCTGTATTTTCATTTTCATTTGTCTCCATATATTTTCTCATTTCTCTTGTGAGTTTTTCTTTGACCCACTTGTTATTTGAGAGTGTGTTGCTTAATTTCCATATATTGGTGAATATTTCAGTTTTCCTTTCATTATTGATAAACTCCTTGAGTTTTCCTGCTTACAGTTAATTGATCTTCTTGGATGTATAGTGTCATAGCTTTCATTGATTTCAGGGAGTTTTTGGCCTTTTTTTTTTTCTTCCAAATATCGTTTCCACACTGTTCTCTGTCTCCTCTCTTTTGGCTAGTCCCACAATATGTAATTCATTCCATTTGATGATCTCCCACATGCTTGTTAAGCTCTGCTCACCTTTCTTCATTCTTTTTTATGTATTTATTTTTGTTTCTGTTCTTGACTCAGTAACTTCAGTGGCTTATTCTCAAGAATTCTTTCATTTTAATTCATTAATTCTTTCTTCTATCTGCTCAGATTTTCTGTTGAACTCCTATAGTGAAATTTTTAATTCCGTTATTATACCTTTCAGCCCCAGAATTTCTGTTTGGCTTTTCTTTATAATTTCTGTCTCTTTATTGAGATTCTAATTTTGTAAATATATTGTTTTTCTGATTTTTTTTTTCTTATGCATGATTTTCTTTAGCTCTTTGAGCACATCTAAAACAGTTGTTTTAAATTTTTGGCCTAGTAAGTCTAATGACTGAACTTCTATAAAGATGATTAGTAATAATTAAGTAAATTTATAGAAATAAGCCCTACTCTCCTGTTTCTTTGTGTGCCTTGTGATTTATTTTTCTTGAAAATTAGGCATTTAAATCTTACAGTGTAGTAACTCTGGAAATCAGATTTTCTCTCTTCCCCAGGGTCTGCTACCTGAAAAGTGACGTTCCCGAACTATTCCTATAAAAACTGCATTTCTTATCATTTAAAGTGTTGACATCTCTTCTCCATAGCTAGTGTTCAGCTAGTGCTTTCACAGAGATCTCTTTGAAGGCAAGGAGCCAATAGGAAGAGAGGAGAAAAGGAGAGAGAGAAAGAGAATAAAAGAAAGAAAAAGAATGAATGAAAAAGAGAAAGAAAGAGAAGAGACAGGAAAACAAAAAAGAAAGAAAGAAAGACCTCTTCCCGTCTTTGCATATTATCTCTGTGCTGGGACACTCCTTCAGCAGTTAGCCTAGCTTGCATTGAGCCTAAATATCAGCCCAACCTGAAAGCTTAAGGTCATCTCAGGTGTTTTATGAACATGTATCTTGACTTTCTAAATTCCCAAGTATACCTGTTGCTTTAGAGTGTTCTAGTTTCTAAAACAAACAAACAACATTTCTTAGCTTTTTCTCCTAGGTCTCAGGTGGTCTATTGATTGTTTTGACTGTACTTTTTTACCCCAGGTGACAAAGGATTGTTAGTTTGACTTACAGTATTTTTGAGCAACACCCACTACTGGGGATCAACTCCTGACTTTACCTTTCACTATTCTGAATTTGAGCAATTAGTTTAACTATTGTGTTAAATAAGCTTATTTCTAAACTTTTTATTTTGTGTTTGTTTGTTTTCAAAATGTTTCAACAGTTTGGAGAAAACAGAAAACAAGATATCTGCAAACATATTTAGTTTGCTAATACTGGTTATTACTATTATTCCTGTTAGCGTAACACTGACATTAGCCTTAGGTTACTGAGAAGGTAAATGACGGGAGGTAGTGAGGTTTCTCATAACTAGGATACCAAGTGCTTACATTTCTTGATTTTCCCAGGGGGATCCCGGATTATATCCATTGTTCTAGCGTATGAATAGTGTCCCTTTTCAAATGTTAAAGTATTGTAATTTAAATAGATAGTTGCCCTAGCTGTGATTCTGTGCACATCACATTATACCATATTGACCATTTAGAAAGGGAGTGGTTTAGCCAGACAATAAAAGAAGACATCTTTGTACTGCATGTTTTATAATAAATCTATTCACTTCTGCTCATCTCTACTTCTCACTCTCATTCCCCTCTGTCTTCTACCTCAACTATCTTTCTCTTCTTCCTTAATAGCAGAAAGTCAATTTTTAATTGGACATATTGCTTTCTAGAATAAAAGACAACACTTCCTAATCTCTCTTGGAAGAGGTTGCCAACCAGAGGACTAAACTCTGAACAATGATATGTGAATGTTGGGTGGGACTGTTACAGGTGGCAAATTTCTGAGTCTCACAGCACCAAATATGTTACCAGTGGCAAGTAGCTGCATCTTATGGCACCAAATATATTACTGTTAGTAGGCATCCAAGTCACTGGCAGCGAATCCATATGGATCTGAAGCAACCTCAATTCTTGCTTCCTCAGAAGAAAGAATTTGACTGACAGGCACAAGGCAGAAAAAGAGACCAACGCAAGTTTCAGAATAAGAGTGGAAGTTTATTTTAAAAGGCTTTAGACTAGGAAAGAAAGAAAAGTATGCTTGGAAGAGACCCAAGCAGGCATGTGAAAGTCAGGTGTCATGTTTAACCTTGGTCCTCGGACTTTATAGGCTGGTCCCTTTCTCATGATTCTTCCCTTACAGTGGGTGGTCCACATGCACAGTGTCCTCCTTACGCTTGGGAGGTGAGCACACATAGTGTGTTTAGGAAGTTGTACATATGCCCACCTAAGGCTTTCTTCCCTTTTCTGGCGGTGTGTCCCTGGAAGGTCCATCTTTGCCATTTTGTCTCTTAATGCACACACCCGGGAAGTTGCCTCTCCCTGGAATCTGCATTCAGTTAACACTTTGGTGCAACAGGTGTGGACCATCAGGAAATGGCCTCTCCCTAGTGCCAGCTGCCAATGTATCACTTTTAGAGAGGCAATATGATAACTTGCTGAACCAGCACCCAACATTCCTAGTGGGTTGGGGAGAGCCCTGTCCTGCCCAGCTTATGCCTGTCTAACTACATCTAACAGGATAACTGGGAAGGTTATTAAGCAAGATGATTTGACTTAGAGAAACAAGGATTTTTTTAAAAGGGTTCTCTCCCAGTGGAGTCACCTTTATTTAATACCTTTCTTCTTGTGGTTTGCCATGTGAACATACAATCAGAACTGCAGCAGCTCCCCTGGGCTTCCAAGTGAACTTAGCAATAAGTGCTATTCACAGGAATGATGCAGAATAAAGATAAAGATATGAGTTTTTGATGACATTGGAGTCCTTTCTACCAATCTTGAACTATTTGGCATCTCAAAGAGAAAAATAAATCTATATCTTTTTTAAGAAATTACTTTCTTGATATCTGTTATTCCCAGACTATCACAATCCTAATATAATACACTGGTATTAAAGCTTTAAAAATGACTTTCCATGAATAGTTCTTTGTCAGACAATCGGAAGCAAGCTAGGAGCAAATATCAGATTAAGTATGTTGTCTTCCCACCCAAGTCTAGATCCATGGGCATAGAACACTACAAATTAGACCCTAAAATGTGTTCCCAATATTTTAGGCTGAGAACTTGGCAATGCATACTTCAATGGTAAAATATTTGGCCAAAATGCTGTCTGCCATACTTTGGAAAGCAGACAAAAGGCTGTCAGGAAAGCAGACCAAATAGCCTTAAGGGAAAGTTTTAAAAAAATAAAATAAAATGTTTTCTGTGCTAGCTGTTTCTTGCTGCTTTCAACAAAGTTCTAGGGGAGATGAACTCAACCTTAATCCAGCTTATCTGCAGGCAGAGATGTTAGGGAGGTTCTCTCTCTCTCTCTTTCTTTCTCTCTCGCTCTCTCTCTGGTCTGCAGTCTAAATGCATTAAATTTGGAGGCTTTCAGAATAAAGAAAAAAAAAAAAGACAAGTGCTCCATGTTCCAAACTGAAACACTTGAAAGTTTACTCCAAAGCAACAGCCTTAGCAGGAGATTAATCACTGGTATTAAAGCTTTAAAAAAGACCTTCCATGAAGAGTTCTTTGTCAGACAATAGGAAGCAAGCTAGGAGCAAATATCAGATTAAGTATGTTGTCTTGCCACCCAAGTCTAACCTTTTAAGTGGTCTCAAGGTAGAATCAGGCTTAAAAACTACAAGATCTGAAAGCCAAGAGAAACCACAAGCTTGGACTGCAACT
Source organism: Aotus nancymaae (assembly GCF_030222135.1). NCBI lineage: Eukaryota > Metazoa > Chordata > Mammalia > Primates > Aotidae > Aotus > Aotus nancymaae. Next base: position 10,819,797 of record NW_026988503.1, read on the forward strand.
GCCCATTACTGTTGAAATTTTAATAGTACCTGAAACTGCACTGAAAAGAAATGGGCTGTAGGATATTTGCAGGCTTCATTAAAGGATGCCCTCTATTGCCCACTTTAGAAATAGTCATGGGGAGTTCAGGAAAAGGAAGAACTTATCCAAAAGGGTGGAGCAAGAGATAAGAGCAGACATTGGAGGTAGAGTTTCTCTAGAGAGCAGAAGTAGGAACAGGTAATGTAACCAAGAAATCTATTAAATTACTAGGTTAGGGGACCTAACTATCATGCCCAGCAGAATCTTATTATCATGATGGGCTAATGATCACAATTTCCTATTTTACATCTGTTCTTGCTGCTGCTTCTCCTCTGCATGTGTTTCAGACAGATAAGTTGTCATTTAGTTTAGCAAGTCCCCAAGCAATAAAGAACTACTGGTAGACCTAATAGAGTGGTCAGCAAACATCCAGCCACCTTACATATTGAGCTATATGCATACTGGACAAGCTTCCTTGCAGCTAGCTACAACCATGTGACTAGGTTTCAGGCAATAAGTTATAAATAGAACAGAGCACTTTAGGAAAAATAAAAACACATGGTTACTTTCTCCTTTTCTTACTTCATTCTGATAACTAAAATGCAATTGGGATGGTGGACGCTTCATTAGCCACCTTAGATCAGTGAGAGCCATAGCTAATGGTAGCCAAGCAAAGAGCTAGAAGACAGCAAGGGGCTGCCGTGTCAACTCTGGACTACTTTTCTCAGACTTACTTTATTAAAAGGAAATTATCTTCTTTTCAAGTAAGTCATTTTTATTTACTGCATTTTGTGTGTGCATGTGTGTGTGTGTGTGTGTGTGTGTGTGTGTGTAAATTGGCCAAATCAGTCCAATGAATATATTCTCTTTTGTGAATAAAAGGGAGAATGTGTTTGATGATAATTTTCTGGAGCCCACACCCCAAGATTAAAACAAAAAGGGAATGGAGAAACTCAAATGTACCCTGAGAAGTATCAGGGTATCAAGAAGCTATCAAGCACTTTTAGTAAAATAGCCTTAATTAGGAGAGATTGCCTTGATTATTTCCACATGCCTCTTATTTTTCTAAAGGCATTTAGTTTACTTAATTGCAAAATATATAGTTGCTGAGTGTGTTCAATTAAGTTTTTCATTTATTTTTTAAATTTTCAATGTTTAAAAAGGATACTTAGCTACACTACTTTCTTGCAAAGCATATTTTCCTATGTCAACTGTTTCCTTAGTCTCAAAAATTTCTATAGATGAAACTGCAACAAATTTTTGTATTGCCATATGTTATGGCACAAGTGAATGCTATGTGCTTCTGCTCAGATTTCTCACCTCCAGCACCAAGGTGCCCTTTTTTTCCCAGAACCAAGGTCCTTTAGGAAAGTGGGCTAGGGCACAGTAGAAAGGGCTAGTGAGGGCCTCCTTGGAGTCTGCTTGGCAACATTGAGCAAAAAGAATCAGCTTATTTTTTTCCCAGTTCTTTCCCTCCCTCCATTGTTGATATGCAGGGATAGGACTTCAGACAGGGCAGCTGTAAGAGCCACAGAATTCAGATGAATTCTGGGCTTTGGGGATGGAAGTCAGTGGTCTATATACCTACTTGTACCTATTCATATATCTGTTTGTTCATTTTCTTTCTTCATTTACTAATTGCTCATTCACTTCTAATATATTCTGGGCCCTTTGGTGACTTCTGAAGACATCTGTATAAATTCTGAAGACCCACTGTATTAGTCTATTCTCACACTGCTATAAAGACACTGCTCTAAAGAGATACCCAAGACTGGGTAATTTATAAAGAAAAGAGGTTTAATCAACGCATTGTTGATTAAAGGGGGCCTCAGGAAACTTACAATCATAGTGGAAAGCAAAGGGGAAGCAGGTACATATTCACATGGCTGACAGGAGAGAGAGAAAGCAAATGGAGAGGTGCTATACACTTTCAAACAAGATCTTGTGAGAACTCTATTATGAGACAGCACTTGGGGGGTGCAACACTATTAGAAACCACCCCCATGATCCAGTCACCTCCTACCAGGCCCCACCTCCAACCCTGGGATTATAATTCAACATGAGGTGTGGGTGGGGACACAGCTAAACTGTATCATCCACCCTTTTGGAATTTAGTCTACTGAAATACCATGAAGTTGATGCTAGCCTTGGAATCTAGAAAGAAACCCAAGAAAGTAACATGGTGCACCATGGCCCAACATGAAGATGGTGCTATACCTGGATTGGTCAAAGGTGTTTATATTTATCCCCATTTGTTGATGCCAAGAAAAAGAAGGTCTTTATTGTTGAGGAAACAAACCAGATGGGAGTGTTTCAGATTTACACCCTATACATCTGATATCTGGGTGTTTGGAGGCACCGGCTAATCCAAATTTTCTTCAAGTCCTGACTTCTGCAACAGGACCTGGGCCATTCCTGAGATGACTAGCCTCTACTCCCACCCTCACTCCCACACTGCTGCAAAGCAATCCATACATCATCAGAAGCCACTGGAAACCACCTGTATGTTTTTGGCAAAGAGTGAAGAACCTAACCCCTGGAGCATGGAAGCTACTTGTGTTTGGCACAAACACTCTGACACATTATCAACCAAAGGCCTTTAAATAACATCCTTTCCTGAGATGACCACATGATGCTGGCAGCAGGAACAAACTTCTTTATCTATAGAGGGTCATCAGGTGAAAAGTTCTATGATGACCTACATTGCATTGATGTAAGTGGCATAAAGTTGTGAAAGCTGAGTCCCATTGGAGCCATTCCCACAGGCTGTGCCACACATTTAGCTGTGGTTGTGAAGAAATGTGTGTATATCATTGTAAGAAATGGCTTTCACAGGAGTACTAGGCTCAATACTAACATCATATAGAAAAGTAGAATTGGACCCTGCCAATTCTGCTTTGGCATTTCCTTCCCCATCCGCACTGTACAATTGACCATCTAATGCCCATAATTCCAAGGCTGGTGATATCTATATTACAGAATGAAGAGTCAAGTTCTGTCACTGAAAGCTGTGAAACTAAGAAAGGGGACTTTGCTGACAATGAAGGCTGTGATCCACCTGAAGAAAGCCAGACTGATACACTGTTATGTTTTGTGTTTGATGGGCTGGATACAAAATAGGAGCTGTATAACCAGCATGTTATAACAGTCATTGACTAGTAAAATTCATATTTTATTTAAAAAAAATGCCTCTATAAAAAGAGCTGCCTCACCCAAGGTTACAACCTCTCTCTGATAAACCCAAGATTCATCTTCCACGAGGCAAAAGCAGTCTTATCCAATGACTAGTCAAAGCTATGGTACAAAGGGTTGGCCCTCTTATAATAAACTTGGAACAATTCTGAAGGGCTACCACAGCTCCAGAGCTCCATGTGCGATCTGCTGAAACCCCTGTGTCACCTAAATCAACTATATTGCAGTTTAATTTCTCCCAATGCCTAATCCTATTTTCCTTACTCCTCTACATATATTAATCTCAAGAATGCTTTTCAACAAACATTCTGCATGTTAAGATCTGTCTCCAAGTCTGTTTCCCAGGGAACATTAAATAAGACATCACTTATCTGTCAATTTTTTTCCCTGTCACTAACTTGAAGCTCATTTTTGTCAAGTTTGTACATATGGTGTGTACTTCTGGTAGTAAGGAATGGAATTCATATATATTAGCTTAGTTATGAATATTCAGTCCCTGTCACAAATTCTGAAGACAAGCTCATAGAAAAGAACCAGAGACTATTAAAGTATCTGTTGTATCAGTATATACTGCTGCACCCTAAATGTATTGATTTGAAAGAGCAACCATTTATTTTATTATGATTCCATGGAATGGCTGGGTGGTTCTTCTCCTGGGCTCACATGGGCTTATTTATGTGACTGTATTTAGTTGATGGCCAACTGGGATCTGGGGTCTGGCTGGGATGGCTGGACTTCTCTCTCCATATGGTCTGGAAGGGGAGTTAGACTAAACCTCTTTACAAAGTGGTCTCAGAAAAGCATTCCAATCGGGCAGCAACCCCCAGGCCAAAGCACTAATCAAACTTAGGCTTGTTTCACATTTGTTGATGTTCCATTGACCAAAGCAAGACATAGTCCAGTGTCAATGTGGGATAGGAACACACAAGGGCATGGATATAGGGAAGTGTAGTTGCACTCTCTCTCTTTCTTACTCTCTATCACTCTTCCTCCTTACCTATGGATATACACCCATGTATGTTAACCTTCGTATAGTACTTATTATATGCCAGATGCTTTTTAAGAGTACATAAATGTGTATATGCTGATGTATGAATATATCTGTGTATACATATAAGTATATATATACTCATTTATTAACAAAAATAACTAATAAAATAACCTATAAAATAAAAATAAAGTTAGAATTATTATCATCTCCAATTTGGTGATGAAGAAGGTGAAACATGGAGAAGCAACTAACTTCCTTAAAGATGTAGAGCCAGAAAGTGAGGAAATGGTATTCTAAGCTTGATGGTTTAACTCCATGATCATGTACTCATCTACCATGCAGTTTTCTCTTTCCCTTCCACATCAATTTTTGGGGAAGGAGGCAGAGTGTGTGTAATGGGTGTTAAAGCACAGACAAGTTGAAACATAGAAAGGATTTTAGAAATTATCTAGCACTTTGATTTCTAGATGATGATTTTGGGACCTATACATACGAATTTCCCCCAAAGAATGCAACTGCTTGAAAGTTCTTTTCATTATGTGCCATGGCCTTTGCTTCTACATCAAAACATTGTGAAAAGTTAGGAACATTAAGTTTTATAAAATTACAGATAAGACTGCATGGATTCAGACTCTACCAAATTGTGAAGTATAAAGATGGATTCCTTTCACCAAATTAAAGAGCACCAGGACTAGAGGATGCCCATTGCAGCATAAAAGATAAAAGGGATTTATGCTTTGTACTTTACTGCTTTACACAGTTGGTAGTAAACATATGCAAGTCATTACCCCAGAAGGTTATATAGTCTGAAAATATAAATAGGTTCAGGAAAGGCTTAGATAAATTCACGAATGAAGTTTATAATGGGTTACCAAAAGGAAGTTAGGGATCACAGACTCCCCGAGGTCTGGGTGTGGAGGGCAACTAGCATGCTTTCCTGAGAAAACATCAAAGAAACTATGCTGGGTCTCCAGAGTTGATGCGACTCAGTATGACAGTTATGTTCTCATATTCTTTACATAAGATTCTTCAATCCATGTAACTTATTCATCCAAATACGTGATTAGATTTCATTCATCTATTTTACAAAGCATTTTTTAAAAATTGCTCCTTTTCTCCTCCATCAATAAACTAACAATGTAATATCTTTTATAGATTATTTATGATACTATTGAAATTTACTTTCTCTTCTGTTTTCCTACTTCTCTCTGCTATCCCATTTTTATATCAAACTTTCTCTCCCCCTCATCTATTTGAGCTCTCTTCAACAACTTTCCCTCTACCTTTCTTTTCCCTTATTTTTCTCCTCTTTCCCACTACCTTTAATCCTTCCTAAGTCTTTATCTTCAATCTTTCTCTAAACTTTCTTTAAAGTTTATATTATGATACAGGAGATACATGTCTATAATTTGTTTTTGACTGACTCTCATCTCTTACTATTATTAAATAAGAACAAGACTCAGTCAAATCTCAAAATGAATAAAAATAACTTCAGAAAAAAACTGTGAATATTACAATAAAATAAATACAAGAGAATAGAAGCAAGACATATGGCAATTCCCATGAATATAAGCAGTTTCTATTAAGATAATATAAAATATGCTCTAGGCTGGGTGCAGTGGCTCACTCCTGTAATCCCAGCACTTTGGGAGGCCAAGGTGGGCAGATCATGAGGTCAGGAGTTTGAGACCAGTCTGACGAACATGGTGAAATTCTGTCTCTACTAAAAACACAAAAATTAACCAGGTAGGGTGGTGCACACTTATAATCCCAGCTATTTGGGAGGCTGAGGCAGGAGAATCACTTGAACCCAGAAGCAGAGTTTGCAGTGAGCCAAGATCTCACCACTGCCCTCCAGCATGGGCAACACAGCAAGACTCTGTCTCAAAAAAAAAATGCTCTAAAATCAGTAGTTCTGAAGTGTAAGTAATATTATCTAATGTTTAAAGTACATCCTTGAAGAAAATATTGGTTCTATTTATTTAGAAAGAAACATTTGCATGACAAAATTGATCTAACACTATCTTTTCTGTGATTAAGTAAATCAGTGATAGACATTCTGGTTATGCATGGAAATTACTGCTCCAAGGACACTTTATTTTGTTACAATGTACATTGTAATTTAAAGTACATATTAGAATAAAGTTACTTTTTATAACTTTAAAAACAAATTTCATAATAATTTCTGATATATTAACTTCTAGAAAGAATACTCAAGAGTTCTGTTTTCCCAGATTATTCTATATAACACATGTTTGATACAATTTTAAATACTCTAAAATGCAGAGAAAACCAAACATTTGAAAAAGATGTTGATTGAAAGATTTTTTTAAAAATACCACTTTACCATTTTGCTGGAATTATGAAAATGTCAATAAATGACTAGCAATAAAACTAATTCATCATTCATTTTCCATTGCCACTATAATTACTATTATATGTGTTGAAGATCTATACAAGATTCTTCTAAGTTCTAGTTTAAATGTAGGAATAATTATGCTCTATTCATCCACACTTTCAGATTATTTTTATACATATTTACCTTATTTCATATGTTTTAACATTCTTTATTCTACATTTACTTAGTGCCTACTATATTATAAATACCTGCCCTTAACTGCAATGACAACATCAATTAAATATTAAATTTTAATAACATAAAAATTGATGTCAACATTCTATTTCATTAGCGTTCTCAGTTTCATATAAGTCTTATTCCGCTCCATCATAGTGGACATTTGAATATTCCCATGCTTTGCTAACTTACAAAAGTAGAAACTCTTGTAACTAAGACACAGGCATAATACCTAGAATCTGTTCATTAGATTCACCTACAAGAAACGTCAATTCAGATGCACATTGAAGAAACAGATCTCCCTAGAACCCAGTCTTTTGAGAATGCCTACAGAGGAATCCAGGTTTCCATAGCAAAGGACAGGGTCTTACAGAGTAATGCACAGTGCCTAGCATCAGCAATCCTTCTGCAGGGTCTGTGACTGAACCCAGGCTACAGAGGTGCTGCTGAACCCATTCTTCAACATATTCTGGGTCTTTCTAGTAGGGTAACATTCAAGTTTGATTTTCTGTCCTTGAAAGAGGTTCTGTGAATTTTCTTCTAAACTTTGATATAGTACTTCCTGCTTACAGTAGCTAAAATAGGTTTCAAATTTTTCAAGTAATAATTTATTCTAATAAGTTGATTAATACCTTAAGTTCTTTAAGGATGACATAAGTATTTTCCAAAAATTTTTCTCCTCAAATATTGTAGTCTATCAATTATCCCCCTCCATTGTCTCATCCATACTCTTGTATGCAGTATGTAAAACCCGAACTATGAATCAATTAAAGCATCTGATTTCCCTACTTCTATGCCTGGGTAAAAATGAACATGGTTGAAGAAACTCATTCAATCACATGTAATTGTATGTCTTTAACAAGAAGAAAGGTAGAGCTAAAATATCCAATTTATGCTATTGTCAGAACTAAGCAAGTTGCTGCAAATACAGATAGCGAGATAGATGGGTGGATAGATAATAGATTACACCCACTCTTAACACCCACTCCTCCCTCCTCAGAAGACACCAAGGCTGAAATGTACATTCTCAGACTTTCATCCCATTGGGTTCTAGATGTGATTGAAGTGCCACAATCGGATACATTTACTCAAAACTGTAAATTCAAGGGAATTCAAGGGAAAAGGCAATTTGAGGAAAATAATTATTTTTCTGTTGCAGATTGTTGCAGAGGCTTTCTGCTTTGGTGGTTTCCTAAATCCGAGGAAGGAGCTTCTCAATCACAGCAGGCACAGTGAGATTGCAGGTAGTTGGAGCTATATGTAGGAGTCTATTCTTCTAGCCTGTCCAAAAATCTTGACAATAAATGCATTTATGGTTAAACTAGGTAAAGTAGTTTTTTACCTAGCTTGAAAGTAAATCCTAACTAATATTATGTGTTAATTTTTAAAGACATTTGTGTGGAGTCTAAAGTATGTTCCAAAGCATGTCATGGGCCTCTGCTGGCATTTTCTTAGAGGCTAGAGAGAAAGGTCCACTTAATTGGTGAGGTTTTATTTCCCTTGATTCTATTAAATTGGAATCTCCACTCATTATTTCTATTCTATTAAATTGGAAGCCCCACTCATTATTTATTTATTTGTGTATTTTTAGGCAATCCTTTACTTAGATTATTTTTTAAACAAATTCTATCAACGAAAAAATGCAATACAAAAATTACTGACATTCTTGTACTTAATTGGATACTGTCATTTCTACCTAAATTCCCACTAAAAGGAAAGCAAAGTGATGAATAAGAAAGTATAAATGTACAAACACAAATTCAAAACATATTTTTAAATATGCAGGATCTAAAATTTCCAGCGTAGGATTTTTCAAGAAGCCTCTTGAAGATGTGTTTCTCTAAAAAGACAAACAAAGCCAGAAGAAGCAAAGGATCTAATCAAGAGACAGCAAAGAGATTTGCTAGTGAAATAGACTCCCTGATAAAGTAATGAGAAAGAAAACACTAACAGTTAAGAGATTTTAACATTCTGGAGAATTATGAGTGGATGGGTGAGAGGTAACTGAACTGAACAGAGATAAGAAAGCTACCAGTTAAGCAAGGAGATGCAACGTGTTTCACATTGCAGAATCCTGAAAAGCCCAAGTGATGGAGACAGTATGTACTTGTGATGGTAGAGAATAAGGATTGAGGCAAACAGAAAAGGGTGGATCACAAATCTGGGAGCAAACCTCTACCAGGTGTCCTCCCTTACCTAACATAAAAAGGTGAAAACCCAGCAAAGTTAATCTTGGGATAATTAAATCAGGTCAATTCGGGAAATAAGAAAATCAGGCACATTTAAAGACGAGAGGCTGAGCGTGGCAGCTCATGCCTGCAAACGCAGTACTTTGAGAGGCCAAGGCTGGCGGATCATCTGAGGCCAGGAGTTCCAGACCAGCCTGACCAACATGGTGAAACCCCATCCATACCAAAAATACAAAAAAAAAAATGAGTCTGGTGTGGTGGCAGGGGGCCTATAATCCCAACTACTCGGGAGGCTGAAGCAGGAGAATCACTTGAACCCAGGAAGCTGATGCTGCAGTGCGCTGAGATCATGCCATTGTACTCCATCCTGGGGAATAAGAACAACATGCCATCTCGAAAATAAATAAATAAATAAAGACAAGCATGTGGTATAATGATGAAAACAACAGCACTAAGGGAAATTGTGTACACTAAATAGTACGATCGCTGCCTCCTCTGCCAAATCAATCCCCAGAAATCTGGAATCTGGAAGCTTACATCATGCAGGAGCTGCCAAGTCCAGGAGAAAAGACTGACAAATATGTCATGAGGGATTCCCCAGTGAAATATCCTGCTTCTTTTTCCTGTGGTGATCCCCACCATTCAACAAGTCCCACACGTGCATAATTTAGCAAATATCTGTTTAGTTCTGTACTCTTGATTATGAATTGTCAGTCAAGACTCAATAGATAGTTGAAGAAAATCTCTAACATGAAAAACGAAGAACAAAACAAACAAAAATAGAACTAAGAAATAAGTTTAATGCAGGGACAATAAAACATCCTTACCAATTGTAAAATTTTGAGAAATATCAGAGACTATGTTAAGTGTAAACAAGAAGTGGATACTATAAAAAGAAAAAAGAGACTATAGGTTCAAAGAGAGACTCCTGGTAATTAGAGAATATAATCATAATAGTACGTTGAAAAAAATCAGTAGAAGCTTTAAAAAAAATTGTGGGAGTTTTCCCAAAAGAATTTTTAAATGATAAAATAATAGAAAACCAAAGAAGAAAATGAAAAATTAAAAGATAAATACATAATTTCCATTCTTTGATGAAAAGGAATAACAGAGACAACTGAGAAATTAGACAGAGGAACATTGTCAAAAATTAATGCAATTATTTTTCTAAAGCACAAGATTTCTGAATCAAAAGGACTCCCTGATTTTCCAGGAAAATAATGGAAAAAAGTCATATTGGAGCAGAGCATTGAGAAACATTAGAGTAATGGTAACAAGGAGAAGAATCAAATATCTTCTATGACTGAAGAATAAAGTGGGAGTAGTGAAAACAAAAATATCACAAACTCTCAGTAATCAAATTAGCTTTAAACTCATAGTGGCAACACTGGCAGCTAGAAGACAATGAAGAATGCCTTTGAAATACCTAGAGGGAATTATCTCTGATAATAGAAAAAACTGTCCTTCAAATATGATTTTAAAAAACATTTTCAAACATCCAAGAATTCAGAACATATTTTCAAATATGCAGGATCTAACATTTCCAGCACAGGTTTTTTCAAAAAGCTTCTTCAAGATGTGTTTCTCTAAAAAGACAAACAAAACCAGAAGAAGCAAAGGATTTAATCAAGAGAGAGTCAAAGAGATTTGCTAGTGAAAGAGACTCCCTGATAAGAACCTGCCAGCATGTTTGGGGACCAGCAGCTACAAGAAAAACATCACATATGGACAGACAGACACGCAAGGAAGTGATAAACACCGTATGTGTTTGAACTTATGTAAATGGAACTTTTACAGTTCTTTTGTACAGTGGAGAGATGAATTATTAACAGATCTTAAAATATTATCAAATTATGCAATGGAGGACTTACTGAGTAAAGGTAACACAAGTTTGGTGTATAGACATTAATGTACTTATTTTATATGCTATGGCTCACTTGCAGAATACTGTGAAATCATTCAACAAAAGCACTGAATGTAAAGGCATAACCATACAATACAGCTTGGGAAAGGGAAAATCATTTCTTCCATGTCTGAAATTACATAATTGTTAGTTAAAATCATTATAAAATAGCATTATAAAGTCATTATTGGAAAATATATAGCAAAATACTGAAGAAACAAGTGAAAATGCTAAAAGTGACTTAGGGAACTAGAGATGGGAAGGTCTAGGTGTTAGATTGCTGTTCTTTGCAGCATGCCATTTAATTTTATATGTATTTGCTAAAATAAAAACTTTATATGTAGACAACAAAAAACCACAATAATACTCTTAGGTAGATCTTACTATCCCCATTTTGCATTTTGAGCCTTGGAGAGTTCAAAACCGTAGCCAAATATTTGGCAAAGGCAGGATTTTCACATTCAGGTTTTCCAGAGTCTAGAGCCATGTTCTTTGTACCACATTACACATACTCCTTCACAATTGCAATTATTCACTTCCCCATTTCCATTTACGGCTTTGGATGCAAGTACATTTGCTTGGTGTTTTCTCAGAAACACGTCTTCAAGTCACTTATGCCTTAGTTCTGTTTCTGTGAAGTATCCCAGAAGGGGCTAAGAGGAGAAGTGAGGAAAACTGGAACTATAGTGTGAAGAAAGGCTTTGTGCAATGGTAAGGCCGTCTGGATGAAGCATAAGAGAGAGAAAATGAAAAGATTTCACTTACATTGCTTTTACTTTTTAATCACTAAAGTGTCTAAATATGCTCATGGAAAACTAGTAAAGATGATCAGTCCTGACCTAAATGTTTACACAGTGTTTACACCGATACTTAAGTAGAACAAATACTATTACATGTTTTTATGCTGGGGAAAGGATAACATGCTAAAGTAATTTCTCTTCTAACACAAGGAAATTCTCATTGGAGAATCTGATGGGGACAAACTTCCTTAAACCTCAACATATAAGTAACTGAAATAACAATGTATAAGGAAAACAGAATCATTTAAAATTGTAATATCTGCATTTTCTGTCTCAAACACAAAGGGCTTCTGTAATTTAGACACCTATTTTTAAAAGCTAGCTTTTTTGTAATACAAAACAATTAAATATGCATTATTTTCCAATATATAATTATTAAAGGGAAATGATCTACAAAACATATGTGCTTATATCGGTGTTCATGAGCAATCAAAAATAAGCAGGTATGCATAGACCACAGTAACGCATAGGTCCCGCATAGGTCAATACTATCATTTCTTTATCAGCCAGTGCACAGGAAAATGTTTTTAATTAAAAGATTTGCTGGGCTTTTTTCTTGCCACATTTTTTCATTGGCCATGGGATTTTTAAATTTTTTAATTATTATGGGTACATAATAGATGTATATACTTATGGGGTTTTGATTGTTACCTATATTATGCCTGTGTCAAGACATCACATGTATCCTGGGTTTTTGTTTGTTTGTTTTGCTTTTCATTTTTAATCTTTAGAAACAAGTAAAGCATCCCCAGTTACCAAAGTTGTGGAATTCTCTTTGTCTCCTGTTTTGATTCACAAGTGCAAAGAAGCCATCTTTTATTCATTTGTATGAGTCTTCTCTGTAGCTCCTGACATCCTTTTAATGCATTTTCTCAGGAACCAGAAGAATGACATTCCTCTTCGAATCTTTGTCATTGTTCTTTAAAGTCCCAGCTTTTGCCATAGCCTTTTGTAGAAAGAAGATTCCCTATTCCATAGCTACATTCCTTCAGTTCTGCTTATTATCACTTGGAGGCAGCCTCAGTTCCTTAGTATATTCATCTTTCTTTGGTCCAGATTAATAGATCATTTTAAATCAGTGCACTGAAGACTGAAAGACCACCTTTTATTGCAGGCTGGTAGTTCAGATGTAAAAGAGTGAATGATTTCTTGGAGTTTGCGGTCCATAATTATATTAACCTTGGTCCCACACCAAGCTATTTGAAACTTCTCACACCTCATTACCAGTCAATGCGACCTTCTCCGTATAAGAATTGCATTGTTTGACTTTGAAAGACATGTTGTTAAAATCCTTTTACAGGTTGGTGATGTTTCCTTAGAAGAGTGGAACAAATTTCATGATCAAAGTCAAAATTTTAGCACCCTTTTTATAACAAGGATATCTAACCCTGTGGATCCCAGAGCAGCCTGTATTGTCACAAGTGAGTTAGAGATAAAGGAAGAATTAAATTGTTTTAACCATTACCATATTAATAATGTGCTTTACATTTTAGCAAGTAATTCTAATATATATTTGTGTTTGGCATTTTCTAAATAAAAGATATCCCCTTAAATTATAGAAACCAAGCTAGTAATGTATGGTTTTTAACTACTTTGCAACCAAAGGCCTTAATCCTGCCTTGAATTTTAAAAGACCAATAGTTTGGGAGGGGAAAGAACATTTACTAATGTGGATGAAATTGTTCTTTCTGGTATATTTTCTTGATTGTACTGAACATCTTTGAAATAAATGGAGGAGTGAAGAATCTATCCTAATAAAAATCTCATTAAACAAACCAAACTACATTGTATGTATTTTACTAAACCCTAGTGAGATAATCAGCTTTTCCACAGTTTAAAAATAATCTAGATGGGAGATTGTATGTTTGATTTCCACTGAATGAGTAAACGACCTAAAGTCTAAATGTTCTGTTTGCTCCAAGAGGAAAGCTGGGAGACAAAAGAGGAACTATATAAAATCCCAACTGTTTCTTTTTACTAGAAAACAGTCAAAGAAAGACTTGATGAGCAAAAAGGCAGTTATTTGTCTGGGATATCACCCAGAGATTTAGTTTAAAATATAGTTCATTCGGGCCGGGCGCGGTGGCTCACGCCTATAATCCCAGCACTTTGGGAGGCCGAGGCGGGTGGATCACGAGGTCAAGAGATCGAGACCATCCTGGTCAAAATATCTACTAAACATACAAAAAATTAGCCGAGCATGGTGGCGCGCGCCTGTAGTCCCAGCTACTCGGGAGGCTGAGGCAGGAGATTTGTGGAACCCAGGAGGCGGAGGTTGCCGTGAGCCGAGATAGCGCTATTGCACTCCAGCCTGGGTAACAAGAGCGAAACTCCGTCTCAAAAAAAAAAAATAAATAAATATATATATATATATATAGTTCATTCACTCAGCATATGAAAGAGTGAAATTTTGCTGTTCTACTAGGTGGGGTTAATGATTAATCTTTGGAGGAAAAATGACAAATTAATGCCAACAAAGCCAAATTAATGGTATGACCAGTTAGAACTCACTTAGTTTGAAATTTTAGTTCATGAACTATCCTGAACATGTAAAAAGTAATCAATATATTTCAAAAGCTTGGGAAAGGATACAAATCTAATTGAACAAATTAATCATCTCCTAACTGAACATTTCACTAATTATCACAATCATCTCTCAGACATGCAGTTTTCCTAAGTAGTACAAACCAATCATTAGAAAAAATTAGACATAAATGCATCTACAAAAATTAAGCTCATCTTATATCAGTACTAAAACAGGTTTTCCAATTTACATAATTTTCTAGTTAACCAAAGTATTGTGTTTTAATTGTTATTGCATTATAAAAATCACTGTAAAATGTATTGGGCCAATTTCATTCCCAAGTAAGCATAGTATTTTGATATATATTTTTAAGCATCTTGTAGGCCTTGGAATCATCATAATAAGCATAATTCTCCAAACTACAGCCTACAAATTTAAAACATATATGTCTTTTAGCATATATTTTAGGCCAAAGGAATGCTCACTTCTATTATTACCAATACCAATTTGAAGCCAGATTTAATATTTTAAGTTTCTCTGTTCAATTCTGAATTGAATTTAAGGAATCTTTCCTTTCATAGATATTTTATAAAGTTCAGAGTTATTATACATAGAATTATAGCTGAAATTGTTCTATTAAAGCAATTTTCATCTGTTTCTGTATTAAATATTTTCTTAAGTAGTGTAGACAGGTTTGATTTGCAATACAACTGAGATGTCCACATTAGTGCAAATACCTACTCCCTGGCCTTTTAACTTGTTTGTACTGTTAATGGTATTGTCTCAGAGAAATGGCTTTTTTTTTAAGATTTGCTTATGTCTACTGTAAGATTTTCTAGCATCCATGATATTATATTTTCTAATCTCTGTTGGAGTCAAATGATGTTTATACATGTTGAGAATTTTGATATAGTCAGTATTGCTTCAAGTAAAATAATACCTTCAGTCACTTACAAAGTAGTATAAAGCATAGTGATTTGCCATTTAATGGTAAAATAGCCTAGTACTCACACAGAATACAGTAAACATTTTTAAAAAATGAATAGATACTTTCAGCATAGCTTTCTAGGACACTTGTTTATTATGAAGAACTACTTGTAAATTTTTCACTATATGCCTATAGCACTCAGAAAATAAAAGAACAATAGTTACATGCTCACAGCATTTGCCCAATTATCCAATACTGTATATATTTTTTGAAGTATTATCTATTGCCTAATGGTTCACACTAGTCATGTTTTGGGATTTAGCAAATAATTAATTTCAAGGACATTTAGTGGGTACTCTTCCCTTTATTTTTTTTTACATCACTGGGAATTATGAGGATTCTGATGTGATTGCTTCAATGCCCCTTCACCCTCAGCTTCAACAGAGGCCTGTGGAATTAGCCTTTATGTGGGGCATTTGGCCTGTATTCCAATATCGCTCTCTGCCTTCTAGAGTAAACATAAATGAAAGTCACCCAACACCCTGAGACCTCAGCAGCAAAAATGAAATGTTAAGCTGCATGAACTCCCAGGTCTTTACTTTCATTTTCAGAGGAACAACATATTAAATATATTTGCGTACAATTAAACAAATATTTAATTTTGTAAAAAGTAAGTCACCATCTTAATTCCCTCTCTTTCTCTAAGAACGTCATTCATTTTTATTAAGTAAAATAAGCTTTTGATTCACAACCTTTGATGTGTAGGAGTTGCAGGTTTTTGTATTTTTATAATTTATTTTTTCCTCCAAATTACCACTTCTCCTGCTTTGAAGGAAACTTCATTTCTACGACTCCTGAAGTCATTCTCTTTTCTTATTTTGAAGCCTTACTTTATGCCAATTCATTGGAAGGAAGTATTGGCTATATAGATCCAACAAAATTACCACTGAGACACTTTTTTTTTTAATTTCATGGAAAAGTATACATAAAACAAAGAAAGAAGAAAACAAACTAATACAAGTAATGGGACTGGTATGGCATTGATGTCAAAATTAAAGGGTTAGTGAAAAATAAAAATAATATGATAATGTCATTTGAAATATAGATGTAAATACACAAAAATACTATTCAGTGAACCTAATTATATATTTTTAATTGGCGAATGTAAAAATTGTTTGTCTTTAATGTCATAAATATATAATTAATTACTATCACATTAATGATTTAAAAATTACTTCAAATATTAAAAGTATTTGAAAAATTTAAAAACCTGTCTATGTGTGTGTTTATTAAAAATCAAAGCAACATTTCTCTCACTAGAAAATGGTACCTAGCAAACTGTAAATAGCATTTCAGTAGTGAAGCTTCAAATTTATTTTCCTTAATATCAGAATGAATGTCTGCTAGCACATTTCTTAGTCAACATTGTATTTGAAATCCTAGGCAATGCACTAAAGCAAGAAAAATACGATATACAAGGACTAGAAAAAAGGTATCAAATTTTCATGCTGTATTACCTATATTATTTCCAGAGAAACTATCCAAAAGTTTTTTAGACAATCTACTGGAATTACTAAAATTTCAAATGAAATTTTGAAAAAGCTCAATATAAAACTAGTGACATTCCCTATTCCTTCAAAAAAATTGAATATTTTATTAAAAAGTATTTGAATTCCAATAGCCAAAAAATAAAAACATTTGGAAAGTATTTTGGGATAAAGTTCATGACACATATGAATGATTACAAAAACAAAATCCATAAATCTTCAAAAATATGAAAATAATTCTAATAACTGCATAGATATTTTATGTTCTTAAATAGAAAGATTTATTTTTTAATTTTTTTCCCAATTTAATGTCAGAAAAATACCAAGAATATTTAATAAATTTAAGCTGATTGCCAAATTTATGTGGATGAGTAATGCACCATTAATAGCCAAGAGAATTTTGAGGAAGGATGCCAAGAAGGAGGTAGTAAAGAAAGAGTGAAAGAAAGAAAGGGAACAAAAGGGCGAAGAAGGAATACAATAAGAAGAAAGAAGTGAAAAGAGGAAGGAGGAAGAGGAAAAATAGTATAAAAGAGAGGAAAAAACAAGAGAGTAAAAAGTAGTAATAGTAATATCAGACATCTGTCTACTAGTTGTCCATACAAATTATAATACTACCATAAATTAAAGAAAGTATTGACACAGGAAGAAACAAATAAAATAATAGAAAATATTGGAGTATTCCTAAATATATTTGTTTAATTATATATAGATAGTTGTTTATATATGTATAGTTGTTATATTCTAACGTGGTATTACAACTAAGTAAGGAAAGGATATATTGTTCAATAAGTTGGAATGAGACAATTGATAATTCATTTATTTTTTAAAAATCTATCAAATAATTCTCTTACGAAAAACACATATAACTTCCTGATAGAAGACATAAAGCACATAGAAGAAATTTTAAAAGAAAAAAACTTGTTGGAATATGTAGAAAAACTGATTTCACAAACAGCATATATAAAATTTTATAACAAGACATTTTAGCAATATCTAGTGTTAAAATTCAAATATCTAGTATTAAGATGTGAAATAAATTTAGCAATTCCTCTATGCCTTATACAGCCTAAAGAAAACTAACATAGGCACAGAATGGTTGAGCAACACAATTGACCGTAGCAATTTTTTAGCAGAAAAAAAAAGTAAACAACTTAAAATGCCACTCAAAAGGAGAATGAATAAGTTGTACAATCATTTAAATATTAAGCATGAAATGTAAGATGCTAGTTGTGCAAAAATTAATATGATAAATTGATATTTTATGTGAGAAAAACAAGATAGAAGGGATATAGTAAGATATTATTTCCATAAATTAAAGACATAAAAATTAATTTTTTTAGGTATATGTGATTTTTATAGTAATACTTTAGTAATATTAAAGAGAAGAACGCACATCTAATGTGAGATGTTTGTTTTCTCTTAGGAATGGATGATGGAGAATAATATCAAAAGGATGACTTCAGGTACATCTCTAAAATTTATTTCTGAAAAACCTAAATTCTGAAACAAATATGACAAATTGTTAATGTATAGGGAGGGTACGTAGATGCTTCTTTACTTTTATATATATTCAATATATTACCTAATGAGAATATTTAAAATGATTTATGTTTCCACATGTATTAAGAAGAATATTAAACAAGCTTTTCTAAGAGTTTTCAAGAATTATTAGACCATGAAAGTTATATTTGGTTCTTCAAATGTTCATTGACCCAAATTAAATTACAAATGCCATTGCTTCAGCTTTCCATTCAACCATACTCTTTTAGTGTTCTAGTAATCAGCAGGTTAAAAGGAGACAACCTTCTTCCTGCAACAAGTATTCTCAGAGTTCCAACAAAATGTAACTTGTTATAAATCCCAAACTGACAGGAAATGTGAACAGAGTGCACTAAATTTATTTTAGGCACAGAGCATATGGGTCAATGCTTATTTGCATGACTGTCAACAAACAGTTCTTTGTTGCTACTTATAACTTTCATGTATTCATTGTCTTTTAATCAAATTGAATCTACCCTTAGTCAATCACCTTGCTTCTTTATCATTATCAATTAATATTTTTGAGCTCTTTGAACTGTTTCACTTTGTATTGAAGTTTTTGATAATGAGTAACAAATTAAGTCCTCAGTATTTGTTTTAAAACTTGATATTCACATTCTAATTTGTCTTCAAGAGCAGTCCAAATCTTGTCAGACTGCCTGGTTTTTTCAAAATTAATTCAAAACTTGTCCATGTGTAAGTTGTTCCACAACTGATCTGAGGATGTGAGCTGTCATTCTAGATCAGTTTAATATCTTTCTTTAAGTTTACCTTGGTTTAATGATTTTTTTTGCCACTGTAAGTAAGCAAACAATGGGAAGAGGGGGGAGTCTGGAGGTTGATCATTGGAACATGCCTGGGGAATTTCATGGAAAATAAGGTTTATGAATAATTTTGTAAACCCTATTTCTGCATGCAATCTTAAGTGTCTATGGAAAATTTTATTCAATATATCCTTTCTTGCATCTAGAGAAGACTATTGCCTACCTGTCAAGCTTATACTCGACCATGATGTAATTGCAGAAATCATATATTTCTGTCTACAGGTGGAAGCAATTTCCAGAGCACTCATTCCTGAGCACAAATTCTCAATGCTAGTTTTTTGCTCCATTTTTGCACATATATATTTAGCAGAATGCCAAAGTATACAAATAGATCCCATCTCTAGAAACAATAACCTAAAATGTGGTTGTATTTGCTTTTGAAAAAGTGCCTAGTACATAGTAAGCACTTAATACGGATTCGTTGTGGCTGTTGTTGCTGTTCAGTGATTAGTCAATCCCGAGTAAATTATAAGGCCCAACTTGTCCATGATAAGTGATTTCCAAGTTTATTGTTAAGGAAATTAATATATAATGGTTTATTATGTGTTGCATTTTTTAAAAATTCAAAACCACATTTACTTCCTAAAATGAAGAATTCAAGAAATAAAAGTAATGATATTCACAAGTGGGTCTTAATGGTTTCTCTGCTAAACCAAACCCAAGGATATCCCATCATAGATCTTTATGAAGAGGAGCACTATGATTGTGGCAAAAAAAGAATACTTCTTTAGCCTGACCTAAGCAGTCCTGATAAAGAAATGCAAACAAGTCAAGAACCCCCTTAAATATGTCCTAAAAGTGAGGACCAGTCAAGGCTCACCCCAGGAAATAAGAGCTAAGCATTTTATTTGAGTTATCTCCAATAATGTTCCGTAAACCATCGCTATGAATAATTTGTAAGATCTCCTGAGTCTTGTATATACTTCCATTTAAAATATTACCTATTTTACTAATGAAATAAAAGTTAAAAGCTTTGAGACAAAAAAGGTGTACATATATGTCTTTAAGATAGTAAGGACAAAGTTATTAAGAAAGCTGTGTGGCTACTCTTCCAGGAAGAAAAAAAAAAAAGCAGCAAAGAGATGAGAATGGTTTCTAGAGAGAGAAAAGCAGCCTGATTATCTGGGGCTGGTGGTAAAGAAAGGAAAAAATAGTCTGGTGTTCCAATTTGTGCCTAACCTGGAACAGCCCCAATATGTTGCATTTATGTTGTAGCTAAAATCAGTGGATAAGCTCCCAGTGAGTAGAGGGTGTGTACTGTTTTGATTCCATGAATAACCCCATATTTCTTAGACACTTTAACATATTTATGTATATATGTATTTCTTATGCAAAAAAAAAAACTGATGCTATAACACACATGCTATTTTAATATTTTACTTTCATTTAACTTTATTTTGTCTATTATTGAGACAGCATTTTAATGCCTCGATTAATAATATGTAGATAAAGCTTAATGTATTAAAGTTATTTATTATTAATTAAATAAGCAGTTAAGTTAAGGTTGGCAGAACACAGGATGTCAGTTTAATTTGAATTTCAGATGATCAAGGAATAATATTTCTAGTATAAGCATGTGCCAAATGTCACACTGAACATACTCATGACAAAACTGTGACAATATGTTGTGTGGAAGTCTTAAAATTTGTCTTAAACCTTTGGAAAACTTCTACAAAAACTATTTCCATTATTGTTTTATTCACAATTTCTTTCACTACTGCCAAAATGTAAGTAAAATGATGGCACGATTTCTGTCTTCTTTCTCCACTGCTATATTCCACTGCCTGTCACAGAGGAGACACTTATGAGTATTTGTTGTCTGAATGACATGATTTGGTTTGAATTGTTTTTATGTGCTTAATATTTGTTCGTATTGTTTTCTTTAAATGGTCTCGAACACCTTAAACACATTCTTCCATCAAAAAAATATAAATTAAGCTATTCAATATTTATTCAGAACCAGGGAATCAAAAAAATGGCCAAGGCAAGTCTCAAATGTTAGACAGCTTTACTATGTATTTTTAGGGAAGCAATCATTAGTAAGTACAAAAGAAGGCCATGATAACTATCTCAAAGAATTATAAGAGATGTGATAAACAAATTTAGAAGAAAGAACATCTAATTCTGGTTTGAGAATGACAGAGGTTTCACACGTCTGAATTTGTAGGTGGGTCTTGAAACTGTCAAATTCACAAGTTAAAGAATTTTCCAATGGGTTAAAGAAAGGCATAAACCACTGACAGGGCAAGATCTATTCAGGGACTAGAGTGAGACCCAACTTACCTGAGATGTAAGGTAAAAGGACAGTTATTGAAAGATGACGCTGGAAGAAAGGTAAGACTAGACTAAGGAAATGTATTACTAGTGTGAAGACAATTACATGTCACAAAATAACATTGACAGAAGGAATGAAATTCTCTCTATATTCATAAATCATTGCCACCTTGATAGGCAAACTGGTCACTCTGGCCAATGGAATAAGAAGTATCATCTTAGTTATAAATTTGTTTTTTCCATCTCAGTCTCAAAGGTGGAGAAAACCATTAGCAAAATTAGCTTTTACTAAGGAGGATCATCTTCCATTTGGGTGCCCCATTTTTTAATCATGTCCCCAATTCTCATAGTAGTGATATCCTTAGCAGGATGCTTCAATGCCTATATTTTAGTGGAAGCTACCTGGAAAATGTTTCCCTCAGCGACATAAGCTTAGGAAAAGTATAAGGATTGATGTATTTAATTTGCATTCCACTTGTAACACAATATGGCCCTCTGCTTTTAAAGCCCAGAGAGTGTGAAACATTACTTTGTGTTATAGAAGCTAGTGATGGAGTATGGCACTTTTAACTCAGAATTCCAGAGCTTTTGTTAAAACGTGGTTCATACTTCGCCTTACTTTGATATACAGGATAGAAGTAAAGTTATATGTCAGTATTAGAGTTTTGCATTAAATTGTAGATTTTTTTGCCCCCATCATATCTTTCTGCAAGGAGAATAGATTTGTAGAGGACAGCATTTTTCTCATTTGTGGCGTATCTGCACAAACACAATATATAATTTTCAGGAAGAATATTGTTCCATGTGAGAAAAAAAATAATGTCCTGGGTTATTATTTCAACTCACAAGTCTGGATGCTGTACTTTGATATTATTTATTTGAAGTTTATGTAGCATATATTACTTGAAATTTGAAAGTAGCTTTATTAATTCTAACAGTCAAAGCATTCTAAGCTAAGAAAAGCTGTCCTTACACTTAGTTGAATGCTCAAGCACAAAATTATTAAAAAACATCATGAGCACAAAATGCAGCAGTAAGCTGATTTGTGTGCACAAGAGGGCTGTTTGTCCTCAAAAGTACATTCTTAAATAATATGAGAGTTGGAAAGAAAAGGCACACAGCACCTTGAAGTAAAAGAACAGGAGCAGATGTCCTTTAGCTGTGTGTTTTATTGATTTATAAACACTCAGTCAGGGTCCCTCATCTCTGCAGAGTAATTTAGATATGGGAAAATATCTGTGAAATATATTGATTGTGTTATTGATTGAAAAGCCAATTGCTGTTGCACTCCTGTTTTACCATTTAAGTCCTGACACATTTTGACATATGAGCCAGCTGTGACTGCCGCCTCGATTCCGCAATAAGATAATGTGAAAGCTGTCATAACCACTTCTCTGTCAGCCTTGAGTATTTACAGCCTGCTGGTGCTGCTATTTAGCTTGCTCTTTAACTACCTGAATAATGAGGATTTGTTAAAGCTCTTACTCTAGCATTTTGTGTGTTTGCATCGGGTGTGTCTTTACGTGCACACAAACCCTTGCTAGTTTTCGTTTCATCTGGTAATCTGCTACTTGATGACATTTTAAAAATACACAAGGAACCACCTTCTTAGTATCTTCCTATTTAATCTATGCACACAGGAATGAATGAATCTGAGCAAATAATTTTCTCTTTTTCCATGGGAAATTTGGATTTTGAAGCATTTCTCAGGGTAATTTGTGCTTGTTTAGTAGATTATTTTCTTCCCAGTAGCAATACAGAGAGCATGGGGAAAATCCACCTATTTTAATTTATAGATTTGTTATTTATTAGGGATATTAGTTGTGAGAAGAGGAAGATAATTTATATGAAAATTCTCAATATCCTTGACTTAAAAAAAAAACTAGTTTCTGAACCTTATCTATAAAAGCTCATAAAAATTCATATAAACATATCTGCAAAAAGTATGCTCTAAAAGATCTACATTTTAAAACAGAACTCATTAGATGATTGAAACGACAAATACTGTTTCCTGCTTCTAGTCACATAATCACATCGTGTAAGAAAAACTCCTCTAAATCACCCCTCCGATGCATATAGTCAATATGGATCTTTTCCAAATAAGGCTGTTTAAATGTATACTATACATTATTAAAGTTGGTATCCATAATATTGCTCTTATATTCCAATACATCTTCTCATTGTCACACAATCTCTGATTAATCACAAGCAGCATGTTGATATGTTCTTTCCTACTTTATTTAAAAGCTTCCCTCAATTTATGTAAACCAATGAAACAGGTCCATTGTAAGGGAGCAGTGCTGATGTAAATAGCCTGGGAACAATGCTCTATATGATAAGGATGGACAGCAGATCACTCCTCTGGGAAATGAAAATGTTCACTTAACAGTATGAATGGCACAGCATTCTGGCAAATGACTGACATATCAGCAGTGTTAAGCCTTAGACTTAAGATTGATTTGGATTCAACTTCAAGAAATTCAACATTTCAATGTACAGCCTTCTTGTAATGTGAAATCTTTCAGAAGTAGATTTTTCAGTCTCAATATCATATTCTAAAGTAGATTTCATCCCTATATAAAATTATGGGCAAGCTTTTATGTAAGTTAAAAAAAATTAAATAAATTATGAAAAGGTAAAATCTTTAGTCCAAAGGTGCAAGAAACTGCTTTACAAACTGGCACCAGTTAAAAGAAAGTGAGAGACGGGCAAACTGCCTGTTATGGCAGGGTTGCACATTACCTGCAGTGTGGCAAACCAAACTGTGATGCTGGAGTAGCTATTCCTGCTGAGACCTTATTTCTGTACTACACACACTTTCCATCTTGTAGGTAGGATTAGCGCGAGACCACTCAGGAGATGCTGTGTTGTATAAGTTGTTCCTGAACCTTAGTATGTAATGTAATTACCAGAAAATAAGTTGAATATGCACATTTCTGGCTAACCGCAAGCGATTTTGGCTTAATAGGTCTAGAATAGGCACCGGAATAGGGTCTTATTAAAAATAAACTTATTAAATTTTAACTGATTTTACACTTGTAGGAAATTCATAAAATTGTACTGTGTCCTTTTATTTCCCTCACTCTATTTCCCCTAGTACTAACGTTTTGCATAAACTTGGTACAGTTTTTGAGATTAGAAAATTGTCAGTGGTACAATATTACTAATCTACAGAGTTTATATGAATTTCACCAATTTTTCTATTTATGCCTTTTTCTGTGCCAAGCTCCCACATTGCATTTAGACATTTCTCCTTTTCTCCAATCTGCAACAGTTTCTCGGGAATCTTCTCTTAATTAAGCACTTTAGGTTTATCTGGTACCAGCTGATTTACAATAAAGTTGGAGAAGCATTGAATTAGATGATTTTTGTCTATCATATGCAGAGGATGAGAGAGGAAATTCCCTGGAATTCCTCTGAATTACTATAAATACTATTATTTCTATGGATTCATTACAGTTGCCTTGGATACATACAACTTTTCCTTTTTCTCTTTATCTTTTGATATAAATCCTACAACATGCTTTTATTTGAACATGATTTGTACCCCATAGGTATATCTTGACTGAGTGAGCTGTCATTATGCTGGATTGTATTCCACTGATGTTACATTTCTGCAGATACATGTGATGCACTATTCTGCCATTTCATGAGTTGACTTATTCAGGTGGTTCATATAAAGTTGATTTTTATGCACTTTTCCTATATCTCACTGCTCTAGATCTGTGTACATCTCTCAGATTTATCACTCAGTTTCTGGATAAGCTTAGATAAATACCTATCCTTTCTGCTTATTACCTAACTATAAAATGGAGAGCCTGCAGTGAGATTGCACCTGTGAATAGCCATTGCACTTCAGCCTGGGCAATGTAGCAAGACCTCATCTTAAAAAAAAAATAGGGAGCCTAACATTTCCATGAAATGGTAGCTCTCAAGAAGACCTTAGATGGCATTGAATGCAAAGCACTAATTTAACATGTAAAAAACCTAAGACACAATAAGCATGTGATCACACCTAAGGTCAGCTTTTTTTTAAGACAGAGTCTTGCTCTGTCATCCAGGCTGGAGTGCAGTGGTGTGATCTCAGCTCACTGCAACCTCCTCCTCCCAGGTTCAAGCAATTCTTCTGCCTCAGCCTCTGGAGTAGCTGGGACTACAGGCGAGTGCCATCACGCCCAGCTTATTATTTTTTTTTAGTAGAAACAGGGTTTCACCATAATGGCCAGGCTGTTCTCGAACTCCTGACCTCATGATCTGCCCACCTTGGCCTCCCAAAGTGCTGGGATTACAGGCTTGCACCACCATGCCTGGCCCAACTTTGATCCCTTCATGCCTTATTTTCTAGTTTTGTTGTTTTTCTTTAGCATATGACAGCAATAATAATAATAAAGAAATATTTTCTACAATCAATTATCATAGCATTGCATTTTCCATTTGTCCCCAAATCTCTTGAATATCTCTGCTTCCTTAAAATTTAATTATTCCTTATTCCATCATACTCTGGCTTCTTCCTTAAATGGTTTACTGAAACATCACTTATTCATACCACTGGGAACCTACACATTTACCCATTCAGAGGCTTTTTTTTTTTTTTTTTTTTTTGCTCCTCATTTTTTTTTGCTCCTCATCTTTTTTCACCTCTCCAAGGTAATTAAACTATTAACTACATACTAGTTCTTGAAACTGTGGTCTCTTGGCTTTTCTAGTACTCCTCTCTCCTTGGTTATCTCTTCTTTCCAGCTGTCTTTCACATTGGTTTGTTGTTCTTCACCATTTTTTAAATACCATCATCCATCTGGCTACATTATTTGTTTTGTAGTCACTGGTAATACTCTTACAAGGTGTTTGTCTTAGTTTTTGTGCCAGAAATCAATTTATTGATATTTAGCTCCTTCACCCTTTTTTGTCTGCTCAGTGAAAATAGATTTGAGCCTTTTAAATATTTTTTCTGTGCCAATTGGTGTGACATTCAGCCTTGTCAGTAGAGGGCACTGGAGTGACATTTCAGAAGAAAAGGTTTTTTCTTACTGTCTCAGTGCTTACTGAGAAAGCTCCTGCAACAAAGATGGCTTCTCCAGTGTCCAGTTTCTGTGGCGTACTCAACCTTCCCAGGGCCCAGTGCCTAGGTGTGGGGTTTGTTTTTGTTCTGGCAACAGGCTCCTGCAGTCCACGCAGATTCTTCAGCACCCAGCACCCACAGCACTGACTTCTTCAGTATCCAGTTCCTGTGGTGAACACTGGACACCAACATCCATCAGCCAGCAATGTCCCCTAGCAACTCTCTAGGGTGATTTTGTAGTGGGATGCCTCTAATAAGACACCTCCCTGTGAACAGCTCTTCCCAGAACCCTAGATGGCCGACTTCTCTGCCATTCAGTGAGCAAGAGTTGTACTCTCTCCAAAAAGATCTTGATCTCAGCCTTGGGAATCTTCTGCTTGGTTGCTCTAACATAGCCC
This sequence comes from Aotus nancymaae, assembly GCF_030222135.1. Taxonomy (NCBI): domain Eukaryota; kingdom Metazoa; phylum Chordata; class Mammalia; order Primates; family Aotidae; genus Aotus; species Aotus nancymaae. Next base: position 10,846,564 of record NW_026988503.1, read on the forward strand.
TATGTGTAGTGACTCTTTATACCTGCTATTCCTGGAAATTTTACATTTCACTGTACTTCTTCCACATCAATTCTTTATTACTCTAAGCTCCTATTATAATTAATAATTCTTTACATTAAATGTTTTCTGTTCAAATTACTTGAGTGGTTTCTGTCTCCCATTTGCACTAGGTATGATACAGCTTTCCCATTGTCATACAATCTGGTTTTCCCAGAGATCACTGCCCTAGATAATGTTTTAAGGGTTACTATTTCTATTAAGAAGTAGAATTCTAGAGAAATAACAGTGAGGGGAAGGGGAAGTGAAATAAAGAAGGAGAAAGATGATGGATTTGTAACTAAGCTGGAGGTGGCCATTGTTAACACATGTGCCTTTGATAGGTAAGTAGATTAGTTTGGGCCATGTTCTGAAAGTCTGTGTAAACTATTGAAAGTCTATTTTGAGAAACAAGAGAAAGTAATTTATCTGCTAACTCTTGACTTTCATTGATCTCTATTTCCCTTCACAGTGCATTAGTTTCCCTGCACTAACTGTGCATGCAAGGGTGCCAGGGAGATCCGTCCTGTTGTCTCACACACAGTGACGAAAGGGATGTCTTGAAGCAAGAGGGCAAAGATACAAGATGTGGGCACAAGGAGCAGCACCTGCATAAGGAGGCTCAGTGCCCCTGAAGCACTGATGATTTTAGTAGTGATTTGGGTGATACAAGTAGCCGGAGTCCCAGAAACAAATAAGAATGATAGATGTGAGGAGGCACATATAATCCAGAATATTTCACACAGAATTTTATCAGTGTCTGTGACTTAAACTACTTTCTACACGTAGATGAAACTCAAGTCTCTATCCTCACCTATACTTTCCCTCCTGAGAACCAGGCTATACCTGTACTTACAAATGCTTAAACAACAAACATGCATGAATGCCTTACAAGTGCTGTCTTACAAATGCTGTAGCTTGGGCATGTGTAAAACTGAATTCAATTTAATATTTTCAAAACATATTGTGCCTAATATCTTCACTCTTAGTCAAAAGGGTCACCATCCATTTGTATATTCTTCTAAGATGGAAGCTTTGATTTTCCTTGGGATATCACTCACTGTCTTACTGATTCCAATTTAAGTGCTCATTAAACTTTTTTCACTTTTCTTTAGAAATGTCTCTTAAACTGGCTTCTATTTTTATTGTCACTGCCATGATCTTATCCCAGGTTTATTCTCATAATTCTCTCAAATTATTGCAGCGATGTCTATCACAGCCCCTTTCTAACCCCTTCAACGTGATTATTATTTTTAAAAATGACTCTGTAACTTCTGGACTTTAAAACCCCACCGTGCTGCCCATTGGCTATGGCCAAAATCCAAATTCTTGGCATACAAAGTCATTCACTATACACCCCCAATTGTCTATTCTTAAAGCCACTATTTCTTCTTCCACTCACTCTCCTCTCCACCCAGGTTATTTTCCTATATGATGTTTCCATGCTTTTGCCTTACTGAACTTTCCAACATATGATGAATATTCCTGCGTTTTCAAGTTTCAGGACTTATGCAAATGTTTTTCCTATTCTCTAGAATAGGAAAAGAATCTCTACTTCCCATAAAATACAAGCTAAGTGGCACCTCTTCAGTATCTTTCCCAGAAGTTAAATGTTCTCTAGCTCCCGCAACATATTTCCTTATCATTCTAAAAGGATTTTCATATTTTATGGTAATTTATTTGTTTTTACACCTGTATTACCTACTATACTGTGATATTCTCGAGGGCAGCAACCATGTATTATTTATTCTTGTATATCCAGCACTCAGCATAGCACTTGTACATAAACCTCCCAATAAATACATGTTGAATTGAATTTAAAAGAAATCATAGATGTAAAAGTATGTATGGATAGTATTATCAGTGAAGCAGCATTTCACTATGGCATGATATACATCTAATTTTGTACTTACAAGATTCTGTGTTGATGCCATAGACACTTTGTCAACCATCCAAAAAGCAGCAGAGCTTTTTGCCAATGAGCAACAGCAATATGTGTTGACAGTTTATTTCAGTACATTATATGGCACTCAACCAAAATTGAACAGCAAGAAAAGATGGAAAGAAAATGACTATTTTCTAGGCCTCCATCACTGCAGGTAGGACTAAATGGATTTCATGATGATCATGTGCCTTGGTTTGCATCAACCCTTATGTGTAAATCAAATTGATCGTCCTAAGTTGTTTGGCCCAGGACTGTCATTCTAAGGCACACAGTCATACAATGCTATATTACACTCTATTATTGTATACTACATCACAGCACACTGTATCTATTACAGTCATCTCATGTGGAATTACCTCTTTCAAAGGGATGGAACACACCCTAAATTATAATGGCCTCATCACTTGTACTAGCTTTAGTAGAAGAAGCCCTTTTAGCAACCGTGTTATTACCTCTGGTATGATTAGAGGAAAGGTAGTATTTCATTCCAAGACTAAAATGTGTTTCTGGGAAAAAAAAATAGATATTTTAAGATATGTAAGATTAGTTTTAAAATTTACAGAACCATGTTCAGAAGTGGTTTTTTTTCTCCCTTGGAATTATATGATTATACGTATTATGCTAAAGTAGAAGTTAGCTTTCAGACTGATTTGTGTGAAAAAGAGATTGATTTGTCATACCTTTGCAATATAGATAAAGACACAAAACTTTCTATTTTTCTAGAAGTTGTGTGTTTTCCAGGCTCAAATATGACAGTCAAAATCTGCCCAATTATTTGGACCTTTTATCATACAAATTGGAGAAGTTTATCACTGGTCTATCAGGAATAATTGTGCTTCCTCATCCATTGGCTAATTATTATTTTTACTCAAAATGCTCATTTTTCTTTCCTTGCTTTGGCTGGAAGAAGCTTAGAGCAAAAATCCTGGCCTGTATTTAGCAAGTACATAAGTATTTATATATTGAATATTTCATATGAAGTTTCATCTCAAATTCATCAGTGTCTGTGATGAATTTTCTACCATTTTTTGTTATTCTCTCTCCACCTTCATTTATTTTAATCTATTTTAAGATGCCAAAACACCCATCTTTTAAAAACTGGATGGATTTAATTTCAGGAACAAGAGGAAACATAATAAATACATACAAGAATAAAACTACTTCCTCTAATGAACTGCATAATTTTTACTCTTTGTCTCTGGCTATTTGCTTGGCTTAGTGTAACAGCAGAACTACATAAAAGAAACATCAAATATTCTACTGCAGTGGCTTTTAATGTACCAGCATAACCTGGGAAAGTGTCTTTTTAAATTTTAAAGTAATTATTCCTTTATGTGTGACCCCTGGGAATTTTGACTCAAGTCTAGTATGGGAGCCAGTTATTTATACCTTTTGGACAGCTTCACAGATGAATCTAATATATATATATATATGTATTTGAAGAAAATAGGATGGCTCACCTTTTAAAAATTAAAAGGAAGATATAAACATATATAAGTATATTTATGACAGATAGATCGTATAGATGATAATAATGAAGATGGATAGATGGAAAGTCAGTTATTAAAATAAGAAAAAAGGAAACAACAGAAGATAGATAAACTATATTAATTTAAATTGATAAAGGGCTAGCAAAAGTTGTTATATGTTGGAAACACGTTAGGTGTGTATAATAATTTGAAAGATTTCTAAAAAACAGTCACTCCTCCCTTCTATATATACAGATCATCACGATAGGTCAGTAATTACTATATTTGAGCACTTAGCACATGCTAAGGACTGTAAGAAGTATTTCATAACTTGTGCCTCATTGCATGCTGAAATAATCCTTTGAAGTAAGTATGATCATCATCATATTTTGGATTAACCAATTGAGAACTTTGAACATTTGGTCACAGTTACACATAGGTAGGAGGTAACAGACCCTGAATGTAGGTCTACGTCTTTCACTTCCAAACCTGTATGCCTGGTTACCATGATCACAGTGCTCCTTCAGTGTCTGTTTTTTTCACCTCATAAAATTCTGAATAATTCCAAATGAGCCCCTTTATCCTTTCTTAACTTCAAATACTACAGGAGCCATCACTTAGAAATATGTAAGAATTTACAATTACTATTTCTTGAAGTTGGGAAAATCTAGGTAAACACTCGACTACTAATGAGGTCAGTGACCATTAAGATTTTTAAGTTTTAAATATTCTAACATGTTATTTGAATAAATGGCATGGTAACTTTTTCAAGATTAATGGCGCATATGCCAAGATTCCTTTGATCCCAGATTCATTAACCCATGCTTCACTGATTTTTACTCAGTATTTCTAACCAGAGAGAATTATACCTAAAAAGCAATGATGCATATAAGCTGATATTCCATAGAGTAAAAAGGCTCCACTTGAATTTGTTGTTTTTGTTGATCCCAAATGTTTTTTCTATTTGAATTATGGTATGCATTTGGTCTCACATATTTTTATAATATTAGAGTTGGTTTGTCTTATTTTAAAAATATTTAACCAGGAATGAAAATATAACTAAAGTATTCGATATTTTATGTACTTGGTAAAAATGGTTTGTGGTACTTTTAATTCTATGGTTATCATATATGTCTATTTTTAGAAATACAGTAGTTAGTTTTGTTTACTATAGGTGATAATTTTATATAATTATTTACCGTATTTACTTTTCCTTGCTAATTTTGAAATGAATTGTGTATAATTTGATAATGTATACCTTTTAATTACTATCTTTAAACTGAAAAAATAAATAGCTTGTGAAATAAACTCTTGAATATGAAAACTCAAACTGTGTGTGCACACAGTGTGGCTGAATTGAATAGGTCCTAGATTTTCTGTTCTTTTCAGCCAGCTTTCCTTGAAATTGTGGGGCAATTTCATTGTCAACTTTGGGCTGCTTAGATATATTCACTTAAAATAGAAAATCAACTGAGTTTTGAATTTCATAAAACATGTTGTGTCTCTGAATGTTCTACTTACGCTGGAAAGATCCTATAAAAGAAGAGCACAGTAACTACATTCAATGGGAACTACAATACAGGCAGAGCTGTCATTATGGGGAATCAAAACAAGTAGCCAATACCAGACACCCCTTGTATTTCCACATACCTCCTATTAAATGCAATTTGCTAAAGGATTTTGAAAGAGTACTTTGGCTAGTACTTGTTAATGCATTAGGAGGGAATATTTTATCAGTTTTACTGGCTTTAGAAAGTGTGTACTGTGGTCCAAACACCTCTGTGAATCTCCATTCTCTACTCTTACTACCAGTAGATAAAAATAGGTACAATTAGTTTGAGTGCTCACCTGGGCCCAGCATTGTGCTTCAAATTCTTAGCATACATTATATTGTCAAATTTCTGTAACTATCTTATGAGATCAGTGTTTCTTCCCCATTACAACAATGAAAATCCTGAGGCTCAAAGAGGTAAATCTACATGCCCTAGGTTAAACAGCTGGTAAGTGATGGAATTGTGATTTGAATCAAGGATTCAGATTTCAAAATCCATGCCCTTCATCACTCCTACAATATTTATCTCCTTCTCCTTCCCAAACAGGATTCCTCTATTGCCAATGGATTTATTAGAAGCCAGCACACTTATATTTCTGTATCCTTCTTTCTATTTATTTTATTGATGAAATATTATTTTAAGAATATCAACTATTGCAGATAAATCTCTTCTGGAGTTTAGAACTAGTTCACCAATTCGTGCTTATTTCATTAGCTAAAAAGTAGGTTTGTTTTGTGATCCTGTATTAAGATTACCTTGAAATATGAAAGATCTCTATTTCTCACACAGGTGTAGAAATTTGTGGAATGGCAGTAATGTCATTTTGGCAGTGTATCATCCTGAATCAGAAACTAAAGCATGCAAACTGAAATTGATTTGTAACAGGTACCTTATTAGAAGCAAACATCAAGAAAACTAGAATCAATGTTGAAACAAAAATTTGTCTTGTAAGCAATCCTGAGTGAAATGTGTTGACACAGCATCACATTCTGTAGCCCCATTTTTGCATGCTTTTCAAAGCACAGCTATCTCAGGCTGAGGGAGATGAATAATTGACTGATCACTGCATAATTCAACATAGTGTTGTAAAAATTCAAGGTCTGGCAAATTTGAAGCTTTTCTTTTTTATTGAGACTGAGGTTAAAGTTTCAATCAACCTTGAAGAAACATTTAAATAGCACAAGGATATATGATTTATTAAAGTGCATATTATTCTTTCTTATATTCCCTCCTTCTTCATTAAGCTTCCTCACATAATGCACGTATAAAGTTAAAAGACTATCTATAAGGTTTAGTGGAGCTCCGCCTGTAGTGACTTCAAAAGCACTAATATCGTCAATGTCTGAACACACTTATCAACCAAAGAAACTCAAATGCATTGCTTTCTATATGTTCCTTTATATTTTTACTTGTGAAATATTCTGAATTTTATCTAGTATATTCTAAAATTTCTTTGAAACATCACCACCAACAACAATGCATAGAGTTATTTTTCATCCAATCCATTTTCCTAGGAATTATTATTATTACAAGCCAGACACTCTCTTCAAACCCAGAATATAAGTTGGAAAAGATAAAAACAGAGGCCTTGCCAAAAAAAAGAGAAAGTAATCAAATTTGACAGGGAAATACCGAAAAAGGAAAAAGCTGCTTCTGTTTAATTAAGTGGAAGAGATGTTAAGAAGTATTGGGGATTACTTTAAATTGGATTATATTTATTTTCAAATAAAGAGTACATTATTAATTTTCAAGATTATTAAAATTCTATTTATCTAAAAAAATCTGAAAAAAAATCCTTTATATTATGCTTCATATTAACATATAATAATTATTTCTCTGTAAATTGACAGTTTTATAGATATTCTAAGAAATGTTTAGAAATTATTTATCTTTGGATATTTCTAAAGATATATAAATTAAAAACCTGTTTTTGTACAAAAATTTGGTTTGAGTACAATAAGATTTTTCTGATATGTGAAACAGGCATTTTATTAATTTACACATATTAAGAAAGTTGTTTTTTAGAAATTATACTCAATATAAATTGGAGAAAATAGGATGAATGGTAAGTTTTCTGCGAACAGGAGCAATTGATTTTTGCATCACAAGTAGCCTTCATCATAAAATAACCAACTTAACTAAAGTATTTGAGAATATTTAGTTCAATACTGTATACTTAAATAGGATAAGAAGTTGAGCATAGTTATACTAGCATGTAACCAGAATGTAATCATTGTGCAATGTATAACTGCTATATGACATAAAATAAACAGAAAACAGGCATGTTATTTTAGAAAATCTGACAGTCTCACTGGGGAGCAAAATGTTAGTATATAAAGCAACTAACTAACAAGTATAATGATTTTCTATTTCTCCTTTCTAAATAGTTTCCCAAAATCCTAAACAAACACAATTATGATATGACATCATAGAAGAACTATAAAATAAAATAAAGGAAACAGCTCAATAAATTTCCATGTTTCAGAAAGTGACACTGTCATTGGAAATTATGAATCTCTTTTAAACATCATCATGAAGTTAGATACAAAACTGAAACACTCTTCTTTTTCTAATGTAACTTAAATGCTGAAATCTGTTGAATATATAAGGTCTAAATCAGAAAGTCACATACCCGGGATACTGTTTTTCAACTTATTGAGTCACATAGATTGCCCTGAATTGCATAAAACATTTTTGTCTTGCAACTTACTTAGCAGTTCCTTGGATTGTCTAATGAACTAAAAGATTATCATTATTGTTAGGTACACAGGAGTGTAGGCTGCATGGCACACACTGTTGATTTGATACCCTCTATGATGACAGTATATGGTTCACCGGCTTGGTTAAACAGCACATCAGCAGCAGTGATGGGTGATCAATCTCATTCCCCATAGCATCGCTCCCCAAAGAGTCATTATTGAGAATAAAATGAGGAAAGGCTATCAGAGGGAATCATTGGGTCTATGGCTTTAAAAAAAACTAAAAAAATAAATGAATAAGAAGAGCCTTGGGAAAATGCATTTTTTAAAACCTTGTTATAAAGAGAGGCAAAGGGACTGATTAATATTGTGGAAAATGGCAACTTTATTTTCATACTTACCACTAGTACGCATCATTGTCAAGTACTCAATCGCAGCTTATTATGCTAGCATATTTAGATGGAACTTCCATTTCATTACTATATTAATTAAAAAAAAATAAATTAAAAGTTGCACGCAAGGTATCCAAATCTCAACTTCCAACGGCCGATAACTGGTATAAATTGAAAACTAAGTTTAGTTTTCTAAATTTAAGATGAACATTCTTAATATTAACATCATATACATTGTCATTTTGCTGTTCTATATCAAAGAATGAAAAATCAACAGTGTAACCAGAATAAAAAGCCAATTCTAAAATATACTCTTATTTCTAAAATGATGTAGTTGAAAAAAATCAAATTTTTATAACTTCCTTTACGACTATCCAGGTTGAGAATGTTAATAAGCATTCCTAGTAAGGTATGATAACTGGAACTAATATTTTTCCCATGTGAATTTCCCTTATTGAAACTTGATTATCTTCTAAGGCAGAGAAAAACTGGTAGGGAATGTTGTAATTCAGAAAATGAAAATGTTCATTATAATAACTCACATTTATTTAGTTCTTATGATGTCTCTGGTACTTGCTAGGAACTGTACATAGATTCTCTCATTTAATCCTCATAGTATCTCTGAGGTAGTTTCTATTAGTTATCTGTTTTACACATGAGGAAACTAAGACCTAGAACAGAGTTAAATAGCTTAAGATCATAACATTTGTAAGAGCTGGAATAACAAGTTGAAACAAGAAAGTTTGACTTCAATTTCTACCTTAAGCAGTACTATGTATTTTTACTTATCTTGAAAGTTTGCTTCAAACTTGCTGAACATTGCTTTTATTTCTAGGAACCAAATTTTCTGAATCTTATAAAGAAATACAGGTTGGTAAATGAAAGACATAACTTTAAAAAATATTTTGACTTTTACTCACTTTCCCTGCTTTGTTTGTTTGTTTGTTTGTTTGTTTCTATCAAGTTAGTTACTCTTGGTACTGTTATAGAAAACCCTTACCCAAATCTCTTACAATTAGGAAATGTTAGTGTTTTACGTAAGAACAACTCACAAAGCTAGCTCCAGGGTTAGGTGAATTTAGCAGCTTCATGCCGTAATCAGGAGCTCAGGTACTTTCTATATTATCCTATTTGTTTGTTTGTTTGTTTGTTTGTTTGAGACAGAATATCTCACTCTGTTGTCCAGGCTGGAGTGCAATGGTATACAGTCAAAGCTCACTGCAGCCTTGAATGCCTGGCCTCAAGCAATCCTGCCACCTCAGCCTCCCAAGTTGCTTGGTCCACAGGTGTGAGCCATACCAACTTGCTTCTTTATTATTTATCTTCCCATTCTCCCTAACTTGACCTTCTTAGATTCACAAGATGGCTCCAGAAGTTCCAGATATCATATCCAGACAGGATAGTGTACAGCAAAAAAAAAAGAGAGAGAGAGAGACCTTTCAAAGGGTCTCCTGGAAGTTTCCTCACATCTCTTTGACCAGAATTTTGTTGTATGTCTGTGCCTATACCAGTTCCAAAGGAAAAGAGTGGAACCACCATGATCAGTTAGCCCTATATGATTCAGATCTTGCTAGGAATGAATGACACCTCTTGTTCCAAAGGAGAAGGCCAACCTATGACAGGTGGATTCCAGAAATAATTTAGGCTACTTTATAAAGAAGAAAGGGCAGAAAGAATGTAAATAGCTATAGTGTCCAATGAACAATGGCATATAGATTAAGAGCATAGATTGGGTTTAAACAGGTTGGATTCATATTCTCTTGCCATAATTTGTAATTTATGAAGCTATGTGACCTTTTGAAAATTTCTTAGTTTTTCTACGCCTGTCTCCTCACCTGTAAAGTAGAATCCATAACAATGATTATTTCCTAGAGTCATTTTAAGGTTGAAATGTACTACAATGTGCATAGCACTGAGAAAAGTGCCTGGCCCATATGACAGCATCTATGTCTGAAATTTCAAATGTATTTTGAAAGTCACGTTGTAGGAGTTTCTAGTTTCTGGTCTGTCACATTGGTGGCTTGGAAGACACCACTCCATTCTTATGACAAGTAAAAAGCTGAACAAACCAAAAAATCAACAACTCTTCTTAGAGCCTTCAGAGAAGTGAAGTTGCAGGACAATATGATGCTCCCTAAATTGAATAGACAGACAGGCAGATATTGAGAATCACAACTTATGAGAGCTGAAACCTATAATCAGAAACTTCTGTGGTAACTAGCACAGAGGTAGGAAAATATGAACCCTGATTTATGAACTGATGGAGGCTCAGTATAGACAAATCTGATAGTTAAAAACTCTAGGGGACTCAATCATAGAGTTGGGTGGGGAGGGCTCACATTTTTGTTACTATACTACATTTAATGCAAAGTAGTGTAAGGACTTATGCTGAGGATTTTTAGAGAATAATATGAATAAAGATTCAATCATCCAGAAAGCCATTGTTTGCTATAATCAATTTTATTATCCCTTATAAATTTCATTATAACTTTAGAAAAGATGATTTGAGTTACTAAATTTGGTTGTGTAACAAATATACTGAAAATTCTTATGACATTTGCTTTAAATTATACAGTTTCTACTTTTTTTCACTCTCTTAAAACACTGGAGTGGTGAATGAGACAGACCTAATACCTGCCTATGAAAATTATATAATAGCAAGGTGACAGGCTGTAAATAGCTAATTATCATACACAATCAATTATTGACTTGTCATTGTGTAAATTACTATGAAGAAATATAAGATGTAATTGGAGCTTATAGCTGGGGAACCAGATCTAGTTTTATGAAGTCAGAGTCCTGATAACTGGGTAAAGCTATGAAGAGTTAGGAATAATATATCAGGTGAAAGTACACTGGAAAATCATTTAGAGGTCAACATGTGTGAGGCCACTCAGTGGAGATTAATGAAACCAAGATCTGAGAAAGTTGAGCTTTCACAAGAAAAGGAAGAGTGTCAAAAGATGAGACTGGCAAGTCAGAATAAATGACACGTGAGGAGTCTTGTCAAGGATGGTGAGAAACGTGGTTATTATTCTACAAGCAACAGCAATGTATTAAAGCTTTTTTTTAAAAAAAAACACTGGTAGGTTGTATCTTTCAGTGAACACTCACTATTATGGGAAGACAATACTTCCCATACTATATGGGAAGTACTATATATCATCCTACATGGGCTTGGATCCTTTCAATCTAGTCTTCCCATAATAGGTGAGGGATGTTAGGGTTCTGGACTAAGGTTTTAAGAGAAGACATAAAAACATACCTGAAAGTACAATCAACAGGATTTGGTGATTAAATGTCTATGGAATATAGATGCATAGTACAAAAGAAACCTCTCTCTTTTGCTCTCTTTGACAAGAAAAATTAGGCCCTTATTGATGTGTGAAGAGATGGTAAGCTGCCCATTACATGGCTATGACACTTTAGTGAAGCAGCTTTAAACCTCCCCTTACAGCTGAAGCAACATAATCATTTCACATCTTTGTCATGAAGAATGCACCAATACAATATTCACTTAGAGTTTACGGAAATGTGAAAAGGGAAGTCTTTTTGAATTTTGGCTAAACAAAGGAGCCTCAAAATTTCTAAGACATATGGATAAGTAAATAGATAGTTATATATTATCAACCTATTTGATCAAAATCCCACATCTGCCTAATTTAAAATTAATACTTTTTTCCCAGTGTATGGTATCAGTTGCATTAATCAGAAAAAATTTGAGAACAATAGTGTAAGTTCAAATAAATTAAAAGGAAATAATAAAAGTAATAGAAGAATATAATAAAATAATCCATAAAGATGTAATATTGAGGATTAAACAGGCCAAAACTTAGTTTTTTGAAAAGTTGAATGAAATGGATAAACTTCTTGAAACACTGATCAAGATAATAAAAAAAGCCAAGAAACAATAATATTAGAGTAATAATTTAAAAGGGGGATATTACTATAGCTGCAAGTGAGATTAAACAATGCTTCTCAATATTTAATGAGCTTACAAATGACTTGATGACTGTATTAGTTCGCTAGGGCTGCCATAACAAAGAGAGACTGGGCAGAAATTTATTTCCTTAAGGAGGTCAGAAGTTCAAGATCAAGGTGTCAACAGAGCTGATTTCCACTTAAGGCATCTCTCCTTGCCTTGTAGATGGCTTTCATCTGTGTCCTTACATGGCCTCTCCTCAGTGCTCTTACACATTCCTGGTGCCTCTTCCTTTTCCTATTTTTTTCTTTTATTTTTAGTTGGCACATAATAATTGTACCTATTTAGGGGATACAAAGTGACATTTCAATACATGTATACAATATGCAATGATCCGATCAGGATAATTAGCATACCCATCACCTCAAGCATGTATCATTTCTTGGTGGTGTGAACATTCAAAATTCTCTCTTCCAGTTTTTTTGAGAATATACCCTAAATTATTGTTAACCACATTCACCCTATAGTGCTGCAGAACACCAGAACACATCCCTCCTATCTAGCTGTAATTTCGTATCTGTTAACCAACCTCTTTCTACCATGTCCCTTTTTCAATGCTTCCAAGCCTCTAATACCTGAAATTCTACTCTCTGCTTCCTCTTTTTATAAGACACCAGCCATATTGAATTAGGGCCTACTCATAAGACAGTATTTAATCTTAATTACCTATTTAAAGGTTCCATCTTCAAATACAAGTCAAATTCTGAGTAATTGGGAGTTAGGACTTCAACATATGACCTTGAAGATGACACACTTCAGTCCATCATAAGGACTTCATTCAGTAGCTCTGAGATAGGACTCAAGGTTGAACATTTCTTAAGGGCTCCCAAACAATGCCAATGCTGCCTAACTGCAGAACACACATTGAGTAGCAAGGAATAAAATGGGTTGAAAGAAAACATCTCAATAATTATAAGCTGTTATAATGAAAAACTTAGATTAAACAAAGAAATTCCTAGAAAAATGTAGATTAATAAAATCAATTAAAAAAAATGAGCTTTACATGGTCTCATAATTATAAAAAACTTATATCAATATTTTGAAAGTAAAAACAAAATTAGCAGAGCAATAAACCCAGACAGCTTTAGAAATGTGTGCTTTCAACATTGACGGGGAGAAATTTTGAGTCTTATAAAAACATTTCATGGAAGTAAGAGGTAACATTTCCCGACTAGTTTTATGAGGCTAGTATAAACTTGACACTCTATCCAGACAAAGGCAGTATAAGAACGAAAACATAAAATCTAATTTCACATGATGCTTAGTCAAATGCTAAATATTAGCCGAATAAAGCTTGCAATATATACAAGGGATTTTTATATGTTACCCACATTACGTGTATTCCATGCATGCAAAGATTGTTTTTAAAGGTATTTTCAAAAAGGTACATTGACCTATTAAAAGTATCTTAAAATCCATCTCCATAAAGACAAGATAGTAATTCGATGAAATTCAAACTCCATTCATGAGACATGCTCTTGGTAAACTAGAAATAGAAGAGTGATTTGGTGGATCTGATGTGGGAGCTGAGAAACGGACCTTTTCAGCACTTCCCAGGTGTTACTGACACTGCTGATGAGGGAACCACATCCTGAGACCATGGAATGTAGTACATTTAGACCCACATTGCCATTTAATTCTTTCTGGGTTTAGTTAGCATTGAAAAGTAGCAAAAATTTGCATATAGTCTCAAAGCCATCAAATTTATGTGTACTGTTAGATGCATAGATTATAAATTAAACGTATAATCTTATCACATTGCAAATTAATAATTATGCAATCTTTATTTTCTCAGGTGCCAGCCTGAGAGTTACAACAGTACAGTAGGGTTACTATTAGTAAGAAATTTAATTCAATACAGCCATTTCATGAGACTAGAATAAAGAGAAGTAACATACATACGTGTATGTATGTCTACATAACGCTTTCTAAAAATACAGAAAGCAAACAAACGTATGTATATAAATACACATATGCTTTTTTAAAGGAAGTTGCCTTAAAAAGGAGCTGGCTCACATCATATATCTTTGATTATAGTCCTGATACCTGACAGCCTTCTCTTGCATTGAGCTGGAATCATGAGGTCCTCTAATGTTCCTGATAAGTTGTATGAAATACACTCTCATCACGTGTCTATGTACACTTTGCACTCCTCATCCTGGTTGAATTGATTGGGGTGTAGAGCAGGTAGACACAGAGGGCCATCTACACAACAATCTGCTATTTCATACACAAAACGTCTTTCCCTTACATCAGTGGTTCTCAATTAGGAGTGGATTTGCCCCCACCCAGGGTATATTTATCAATGTCTGAAGACATTTCAGGGGTCACAACTAGGAGTGGGGTTTGGGGAATGGTGCTTGTATTTTGTGGATAGAGGCCTGGGATACTGCTTAACATTCTACAATGCACAGGATATCTCCCCAGGACAAGGCTGATCTCTCTCTTTTCCTGTCTTTCTTTGCGTCTTACTGTTCCTCTCCCTCTCTCCTTTAATGACATATTTTATCCCAGGGGATTATACCTTGATGATATATTTGTTTTATCCCAAAATATATCTACCACGTTGATCCTCCACATATTTCCAGAATGTCTAAATTGAGAATTACAGCACTTAATCTTTAAGCTCCTTGACAACATGGGTATTTTTTCAAAGGATATTTCCTGAACCTTCACCCTGCCCCTATCTCTAGCGCAACGATCTGGATGCCAATGATGCTCAATAGATGCCGTTGGGTATAATGAAATGATATTTTTCTATGGAGATTGTGTCTTTCTAATATCATTAGAAATGAAAATATTTATATGATGAATAGCTCACACAAATACAGAAAAAACATTAATTTTCCCCTAATTTGTATTTGTGCATAGCACCTCAGAGAAATATAAATGTAGATTTTGCTTTTACTGTGATTATAAAATATTGTGTTGCTCTTTCATATCTCTTTCTAATTTGATTATATCTGTTTACAGAAAGAGGGTTTTGGGGTTTTTTATTTTTCATTTTATTTTTATTTTTTCTTTTTTCTTTTTTTGAGATGGAGTCTCGCTCTGTTGCCCAGGCTGGAGTGCAGTGGTGCGATCTTAGCTCACTGCAACCTCCACCTCTCCGGTTCAAGTGATTCTCCTGCCTCAGCCTCCTGAGTAACTGGGACTACAGGCGCATGCCACCATGCCCTGCTATTTGTTTGTATTTTAGTAGAGATGGAGTTTCACCACAGGATACATTTTTAAAGAGAATAACTAAACATATTCAGGACTTGAATTCTATAATTTTAAATTCCAGAGCAAATAATAATTAAAATGTTCTAAATATATTCCTAGTTTAGTGTTTAAATTTCTAAAATACGCACCTTGTCTTCATCCATCACTTATTCCAATTCTTAGAGAATATAAAATAATATTGATTTTGATGGACTTGTTTGACCTAGTAAGCAGGAGGAAGCAGAAAATAAAATGGACCATAAAATGGCTTCTTTGCTAATAGCCTAAGACTATATAAACCTCCATCAGAAGAATAAATTCAGATTTCTTAGGGCCAGTTGTTCCACCTAAGCACTAGTGTTTACCAGACAGAATAGATGAGGCAACACAAATGTACAAATTTAATTAATGACACTGACTTATTTACAGTCCCTTTAACAAATTAGACAACTGGGTAATGGCGAAGAAGATCTGAGCTTGTATTTCAGAGTTATTATTTTTATTTACTAGCCAAATCTATGACCCCTTTAAAAAGTGAGCTTCCCTTTTTCACAAACTGCTCCACAGAATTTTGCCTACAGTGAAATAGAAAGTTAAATAATGGGTCACTCTGAGTTTAGTTTTTACTTACTTGGTTTATATTTAGCATTTTCATTATGGTATTAGAAACATGACAAGACCTAATGCCTGATCCACTGGGAGAGTACTTACCCTGTTCAGTCTTAATGAAGTCCCTGAATATACCTGATTGTATCCCAACTGCACTCTTGATCTACCTCACTCTTTTGATTACAAAACAGTAAGCACTGACCATCTTCCCCCACCAAAGCTAGTCTCTTTCTCCTGAAACACTTCTGACTCATCTGGTTGTAAATATTCTATTTTTAATAGTTGGACAAATTCCAATGTACTGTTCCAATATACTATTTTTGTTCATATCAAAATCAATAATCTACTTTATACTGATCTTTATATTTTTTCTTCTTATAGAAAGAAGTCCACCTTTTCATTTTCCTATATACTCACCAGCTAATTATAACTTATCATGAAATATTCTTTGTAATATAATTTATTCTATTTAATCTCATTCGTGAAAACCAGTTCCAAATCCCAGTTAACTTTCAAAGTAACATCTACACTGTTTCTCTTATCTGGCAAAAGTGGCAAGATAATTGGTTTTAGGCAAAATGTGATTTTAAAAAAAAGTCTATTTAGAAAGGGTATACCAAAGTAGAATCTCATTTCCCAAGTCGCTAATGAAATTTAAATGAATGTCCTTTTGTTTATCTCAGAGTATAAAATTTAAATTATGCCTTTGTATATAGATTTGTCATAAATGTCTCCAAAGTCTAATGAATCTGATTATTCTGTCATTGAACAATGTATCTGTATATGACAAAAAATTATTTAAAGCTGGTCTTCTTTGGATATATGTTTTGAATTAAAAATAAAAGACATTTCTTAGAATCTGAAGTGTGATCAAACTGGAAGACTGTACTCCTGGAAGACTGCTCACATTATAAAAACATATACACAATATGCCATGTGCAACATCTGGTGTAAAATATCTCTGATTGGGCATTAGAAGTAAAGGACATGTAGCAAAAAATAGCTCACTCTTCCATGGATGATTCAGCCTTGCCTAGTATTAAGGAGCTATGAATTACATGCCAAACAAAGTGCCTGAAGGAGCAGATGCTGGGATGTTCATGTCCTAAACATGTTATCCTGTTAGTTTCGAAGCAGCTTACTGGAAGATACTTCAACCCCCAAGGACCATTTAACCACATTCCCAGAGCTTGCTGATATGAAAGACTTTAGGAAATGAAAGATAATCTACCACTGCTTTCATCCCTATCCCCTCAGACTCTATTATAATCACCTTGTGAGAAAGCACACTTCATTACAAAACCAAATTGCTTGCCTCCCAAGAGCTACTTTTTAGTCTGGGTGGATTTTACTTATCCTCCAAACAACCAAAAATAATCAAGATGATTGTCTTTGTTTGACAATGTCTGATGGCTTTTGCATAATAATGTCAGAAAGGTTTTCTTTTCTTTGTTTTTTTTTTTTAAGGAAATTCCTTCAGATAAACCAAGACTGTGTATAATTGATGTATATTAAAAGTAACACTATTAATTTATGTCAAAAAGAAACTTATAAGCAGCTGTATTTGAAAAGTAGAGTTTCAATCTATCTGAATTTAGAGATCTTAATCACATCACCAAGAAATTAGCCAAAAGTGTCTACTCTTCTTATTATTTAATCTACCTTTTGTAATTGAAATATTTTTCTTTGATATAGGTCTGCCTAAAATCAAGGGCAAATAAAAAACTTAAAAATAGCAAACTCACTAATATAAACATATATAAAAGTGTTTAAAAGCAGTAAAGTAAATAATATTTAAAGTGCTTCTCTCTAAATAAAACATGTTATCAGGTATGAGGGAGAATCTGAACCAACTTTTAGGGAGATTGCCAGAAGAAAGAGTGTACATACATTTAATCCAGACTTAAGTGTGAAATTACACAGATCAAATGAGTCACTGCTTTTGTATATTCTTGTCTCTCATGACTGTGGTCAGTCTTCAGAGCTACCATGACTCTCTGGAATCCTAGTATGGACTTATCTGACTCTGGAATCCTAGTATGGACTTATCTGCTTAATGATGAACAGGGTTACAAAATACAATCAATTCTATCTAGTCCTACGTCAGACCAGTGGCAATATGTGTTTTTCCAAGAATCATTACCTCTTCTTCAATCAGATTTGTATCATTCTGAATATGCACAGGTACTGGTATTCTAGATTGAAACTCTAATCTAAGTGACTGGCTAGATAAATTCATACAACTATGTAACTGAAAAAATGAATATAAGTAACAAGGGGAAATCAGAAATTCTCTTACTCAATGTTAAAACTGAAAGTTAAAAACCAAAAGTTGACCGGAAAATGTGTATGTCTAGAGGTGGGATTACCAGGAATCCCCAAGAATATGAAAATTACACAAATATTTGCAAACCAACT
Organism: Aotus nancymaae; assembly: GCF_030222135.1. Classification (NCBI taxonomy): domain Eukaryota; kingdom Metazoa; phylum Chordata; class Mammalia; order Primates; family Aotidae; genus Aotus; species Aotus nancymaae. Next base: position 10,864,871 of record NW_026988503.1, read on the forward strand.
AACCATTTCTAAATAACCAATAGTAAATGAAGAAAGAAAATAGAAATTATAAAGTGCTTTGAACTGAAAACAATCTAAATAAATTATTCTAAAATCAGATCCAGAAATATTTTTAAAATAGCATAAAAACTGATTTTCATTCTCTAAATGCAAGATTCGAAAGTCAATCAATATGACTTGTCATATTAACAATCTAAAAAAGGAAAACCAAGTGACCATTTCAAAGAGACAGAAAAAAATATTTTACACAATTCAACCACTCATCCTGAAATAAAACAAAAACAAAAACTCATGAAAGTTAAAATGGAAGAAAAACTCTACAAACTGATAAGGGACATATAAAAACTTATGAATTACATCATATTTAATAATAAGAGACTAAATATTTTTCCCCTAAGATCAGGAACAAGACAAGGATGTCCACTCTCACCATTTCTATTCAACATCATACTAGACATTATAGACAGTAAAATAAAGAAAATATATAATGAAAGTAGCTTGATTAAAAAAGAAGGTCTAAAACAACTTTTGTTCAAAGGCAAAATTATAATCTATGTAGAAAATTTCAAAGCATCTACTAAAAAACACTACTAGAAGTAATAAGTGAATTTAGCAAGACTGAAGGGTACAATATCATCATTAAAAAAGACTATAGTTCTGTACAGAAGTAATGAACAATCAGCAATTGTGTTAGACAGGAACACTGGAAATTAATTTTTAAAAATTAAAATTTTTAAAGCACAGAAATAAATACATGGAAAATATACTGAAGTCATAAATCAGAAGATTCAATATTATTAAGATGTAGAAATAGACTCACATATTTGTGGATGACAGATTTCTGGTTGAGATACAAATGCATACCAATGAGAAAGTCTAGTCTTTTCAAGACATGATGCTAGAAAAATCAGTTATCCGTATTTTAAAAATAAACTTCAATTCATATTTAATGCCATATGCAAAAATTAAAACAGATTTTTAAAAACTGAAATTATATATCTTCCTGAAGAAAACATGAGAGAAAATTTGGTGATCTTGATTAGGCAAATAATTTTTATTTGGGGCACCCAAGATGCAATATATTAAATAAAATAATTAATATATTAGACTCATTAAAGTTAATAATTTCTACTCTTTGAACACTTTTAAGAGATGAGAAGTAAAACCACAAAGTTGAAAATATTTGCAAATTATATGCCCAATAAAGAACGTGTATCTAAAATGTATGAACAGCTCTACAAACATAAGAAGGGAACACTTCCAGATGATAGAGTAAGGACCTCCAAAAATCTACTCCTCCAGAAAAGCAATGAGATATACTAGCAAAAAGAAGTCAAAATCAATTTTTAAAACTCTGAGAATTAATTAAAGGCTTGCAACAAGCTTAGGCATGTTTATTCATTTTTTTAAAAGTTAACTTTTATTAAGGACAGTTAGATTTGCCACCTTTTAAAATGTCCTATTCCCACATTTCTCTCTCCATATTTCTCTCTCCACTCTCATAGCCTTGAAGACCAGCAGACTTAGAACAACAGTAACTATGAAAACAACAGTCACTAGATGGGGCAGAATAGATTTGAAGTTCCACAAAAAAAAAAAAAAAAATACATTTTCAGAAAATTATTACTATTTGACCTGAAAACTTGTAAAAGCCCCATTCACACAGCTTGACGTTATTTGACCTGACAGAACTCATTCAGTGAGGAAAGCCCTATGATCAGAGTGTATGTTAAAAAAAATAGTAGTGGTTTGTTAACTTTTCTACTGCCTGATACACTGATGTAGTTGGAGCAAACAAAAGGATAGATAGAAAAATGAAAAGAAAAATCAGAGAATAAGATATTCCTAGTAGGTATGGAAAAGTTTCAGCATTTCCAGGGGATCATGAAGCCCATGAGCTTGTGTAGGGCTGTGTGCATAAGCAACGGAGATATAAGAAGGTCCAGCTTTTTACTTCTGGCTGACCACAGGGCTGTGCACCAGCTGGCTGTGAAGGAGAAGGCAAAGCTGTAAACTGCCAGAGTGTGGAAGGCATGTTCCAGCCAACATTCACAGGGAAAGTAAAAGGAAAATGTATAGTTGTTTGGAGATTTATTGGTTGAAGGCATTTAGGGAACTCTCTATTCAATCATTGACCACTAAGCAAGCTACCTAGAAGTTATTCCAGCAACTGTAGATTTTAGAGAATTAGTCCAGAAAAGCTTAGTAAATAAATAAATAGCAACATGAGCAACAATAAACAGCAACCAAAACAAATATGACAAGCAGAAGGCTGCCTGCCATTGTTGCCTATGATATTATTTAAAATGTCCAGTTTTCAACAAATAATGATGAAAAATAAAAATAAATAAAACCAGTGAAGTCTGACTAATACTCAGGAAAACAGAATAGAAATTGTCCCTGAGGAAACCCAGATGTGGATTTACTAGATAAAGACTTTAGTATAATAGACATTTGAAAAAACTAAAGGACACAATTTCTAAAGCATTAAAAGGAATTATGAGAACAGTTTCTCACCAAATGGAGAATATTGATAAAAAGATAGAAACAACTCTTTTACAGGACCAAATAGAGATTTGAGAATTGGAAAGTATAATAACTAAAATTTACAAATTCACCAAAGGTGCTAAAAACATATTTGAGCTGGAAGATAAAAGAATCAGTGAATGTGAAAGTAGGTCAATTTACATTTTCTGATCTGAGGAGAATGAAATAAAAAAGAATGAAGCAAAAAGAACAGAGATCTCTGGGTCACTGTCAGTGTACCAATAAATGCATAATTGGAGTCCCAGGAGAGGGGCGAAAGGAATATAAAGCTTATTCGTAGAAATAATAGCCTCCAATTCCCCAGATATAATGAAAAGTATTCTATGCAAGAAGTTCAACAAACTTCAGTACAATAAATTCAAAAAAATTAATATCTTTGCCATGGATATACACCTGACCCAAGTAAGAACAAAGTTTATTTCTTATCAAAGTTGAATTGATTCACTTTAATGCACGCTTTCTGGACAGTTACACATTTTTGTCAGCACCAGGGAGTGTATCTCATGTAGAAAAAGGTAAAGTTGACTCTTTTAGGGGTTCCCTGGTGATGGTGACATAAACAGCAAGCAAAAGAAACATTAGCAAAGACTATAAAAGAACAGTTAAGTTGATTGAAAAAGAATATGAGAGGGAAGTTTCATGGAAGGGAAGGAAAAGACTTTAAAGAAGTTGTAATACTCAAAGGTTCTAAGTGCTGTGAAATCTGTTTAACCTGTCCACCTTTTATCATGGAGAAATGTGGTCTTATTTATAGATGTGTTTGTAATAGAGTATTATGATGGTTTATAATGAAATGGTGTCTTTACCGGCAGAAATTTTGTCTGCATGTAATTTCCTAATAGTTTGCATTTTCTTGAAATATGTAGCTTGTCTAACTAGTTTTTAGTTAAAAGTCTAGAAAATAAGCAAGCTGCTGCATGACAATGACATCCTCTAGAAGCAGTATAATACTTAGAAATCATTTCTTTTTCTTTTTTTTTTCTTCCCAGTCTTTTGTATGTCTTTATCAGCAGCATGAAAACAGACTAATACACTTCTCGCACAAGCTGCCCCATGCAAGTCAGAAATACAGCAGGGTAGTCAAATCTTAAATCTCCAAAATGATCTCCTTTGATGCCATGTCTCGCATCTGGGTGATGCTGATGCAAGAGGTGGGTTCCCACGGTCTTGGGAAGCTCGGGCCCTGTGGCTTTGTAGGGTGCAACCTCCCTCCCAGCTGCATTCATACGCTGGCCTTGAGTGTCTGCGGCATTTCCACATGCACGGTGCAAGTTGTTGGTGGATCTACCATTCCGGGGTCTGGAGGATGGTGGCCCTCTTCTCACAGTTCCACTAGGCAGTGCCCAGTAGAGACTCTGTGTTGGAACTCCAACTCCACAGTTATCTTCTGCTCTGCCCTAACAGAGGTTCTCCATGAGTGCCCCACCCCTGCAGCAAACTTCTGCCTGGGCATCCAGGCATTTCCATACAACTTCTGAAATCTAGGCAGAAGTTCCCAAATCTCAATTCTTGACATCTGTGCACTTGCCGGCTTAACACCACATGGAGGTTGCTGAGGCTTGGGGCTTGCACCCTCTAAAGCCATGGCCCAAGTTCTACATTGGCCCATTTCAGCCATGGCTGGAGTGGCTGGGACCCAGGGTATCAAGTCCCTAGGCTGCTGGGCCAGCACAGGGGCCCTGGGACTGGCCCATGAAATCATTTTCTCCTAGGCCTTTGGGCCTGTGATAGGAGGGGCTTGCGTGAAGACCTCTGACATGTGCTGGAGACATGTTCGCCATTGTCTTGGGGATTAACATTTGGTTCCTCATTACTTATGCAAATTTCTATAGATGGCTGGAATTTCTCCTCAGAAAATAGATTTTTCTTTTGTATCGCATTGTCAGGCTGCAAATTTTCTAAACTTTTATGCTCTGTTTCCCTTTTAAAAATGAATGCTTTTAAGAGCACCCAAGTCAAATCTTGAATGCTTTGCTGCTTAGAAAGTTTCTCATCCAGCTATCCTAAATCATCTCTCACAAATCTCTAGGGCAAAAGCAACATGCTGCCAGTCTCTTTGCTGAAATATAACAAGAGTCATCTTTGCTCCAGTTCCCAAAAAGTTCCTCATCTCCATCTGAGACCACCTCAGCTGGACCTTATTATTCATATGGCTATCAGCATTTTTATCAAAGCTATTCAACCAGTCTCTAGGTAGTTCCAAATTTTCCCACATTTTCCTGTCTTCTTCTGAGCCCTCCAAACAGCTCCAACCTCTGCCTGTTACTCAGTTCCAAAGTTGCTTCCACAGTTTCAGGTATTTTTCAACAACATCCCACTCTACTGGTACCGATTTACTTATCAATCCCACTGATAAAGACATACACAAGACTGGGAAGAAAAAGAGGTTTAATTGAACTTACAGTTCCACATGGCTGGGGAGGCCTCAGAATCATGGAGTGAAAGGCAGTTCATATATGGTGGCAGCAAGAGAAAATGAGCAATATGCAAAGCAGAAACCCCTCATAAAACCATCAGATTTCATGAGACTTATTCACTACCATGAGAACAGTATGGGGGAAACTGCCCCTGTGATTCAAATAATCTCCCACTGAGTCCCTCCCACAACATGTGGGAATTATGGGAGAACAATTCAAGATGAGATTTAGGTGGAGACACAGAGCCAAGCCATATCAAGGAGTGCTGGATACCCTAGATGAGGATAGGACTTGTGAAAAGAAACAAAACCTATACAAAAATAGAAACCCCTGAAAAATAAATTACTCATTCGTTGGTTTGGTTTAGTTTTCCTCTCAGGTTTAAAAATAAAATACAGTGTTATTGTAAGAGTTTAAGATGCACAGCTTAGCAGATAGAATACAACGTTCCCTTTTTATAACATAATTAGTTAGATGTTAATGTAGTTAAAATACATAAAGCATCCTATAATTTCCAGGAAAGGAGAAGTCACTATAGGATTTAAGAGTTTATTTTCTTAAACATTCTAGTGCCTCAGTCTGTGTTTATACATTTGGAATAGTTTTAAGTCAAAAAATTAGGCCCAGGCATAAAGTCCAATGTGTGATTGTTAATCTATTGTATACCCCATGAATATAAGAACTATTTGCTAACTGATTTTGTTTATCTTGAATTAAATCTGTAATAGAAATGTGTTAGCTCATTTAGGCCACCCACGTGCTGTTAAAAAATAAAAATAATAAACTGTTGATTCAGTGCTGGGGGACTTAGTCACTTTCCCTAAAAGACATAGTAAACTTTTTTACTTGCTTAATTCAAAACCATTCTTATATATAGTGAAATTAATATATTCATACCTCCATACTACCAAAGATTCTCTAGTTCTCTCTAGCCTGTAATATCCTACATGTCCAAATTCCTTAATCACAACCAACTTCTTTACAGCTATCTTTGATCACTTCCCTCCATCAGCGATTCCTACCAGACACACTGAAATTGTTATTCTCTGGGTGCATGGTGACTTTCACACCATCCTTGACATAACCCGTGCTGCTTTTTTTTTTTTTCAGTCCAGGATGCCTTTCTCTGACTCCTATTCCATCTTTGTCAAACAACCATTTGAGTTTCAAGAACTAGCTTATGTTATTCTCCTTAAATATCTCAAGTAGAGTTAGTTGCCCTCTTGTGAATATGTCTACAACTTTTCTTTTTTTTTTTTTTTTTTTTTTTTTGAGACGGAGTTTCGCTCTTGATACCCAGGCTGGAGCGCAATGGCGCGATCTCGGCTCACCGCAATCTCCGCCTCCTGGGTTCAGGCAATTCTCCTGCCTCAGCCTCCTGAGTAGCTAGGATTACAGGCACGCGCCACCGTGCCCAGCTAATTTTTTGTATTAGTAGAGACGGGGTTTCACCATGTTGACCAGGATGGTCTCGATCTCTTGACCTCGTGATCCACCCGCCTCGGCCTCCCAAAGTGCTGGGATTACAGGCTTGAGCCACCGCGCCCGGCCGACTACAACTTTTCTAAATGGCTGCAGTCACAACAGTCGGAAAGAAAAGTCCAAAATTTTAGGTAACTAGAGAGCCAAGGTGGAGGGCAGGAGACAAGTGCTGAGACCTAACAGCCCTTGTCTCATCATAGGACCATACCTTAGGGCATGATTTCAGACCGATAATTTGTCTTCAGCAGCGCCTGATTCTTTCACTCTCTTTCCCTCACAGATAAGAGTCTTCATGCTGTCTCTTAGATATTTTGCATCTTCCACCACCAAGCTCTAACCCAGATGTCTTCTGTCTTTCATGTATCTGACTTAACGACTCTTCTGAAATTAACATTTACTTAAAGTCCTAAGTTTCTCAGGGTCTTTCTTTGTGCTGGGTGATAGTCAGCTAGCTCATTTAAGACACTCCATGCTAGTATGTTAATGGATATTAAATTAGAAATTAGATCCTAGGTCTTTTGCACTTTTCTTTGATTATTTTAAAGGGCTAAAATTATAATGAGTTTTGTTTTATAAATAAAATCAAAATGTCACAGACATCATAATGGCCATGTGAAATTACCATATACAAGGGAAAACAAAAGTTACCTATCCATGACCTATTTTACAAAATATCCATTTTACAGGTACTCTACCCTCAAAAGGTTGGAGCATAACTTTCCACTCCTTAATTGTGGGTTTTAGGAAATGACTTTTTACCAAAAAGAACACTATCAAAGGAGAGAGAAGGGAAAGTAAATTTACAGTGTAGAAATCTTACAAATACTACTTCAATCAGGCAATCTGGGGTCAACATCAACAGGGATATATCCTGCTGATAGCATGAGCCCTGACAGGATGTGAAAAAAATGGAAATTTACTTCTTGTAGTCTTCCCCTCAACAGCAAATAATCAGAGTCTAATCATCAGAAAAAATCAGACAAATCCCAACTTAAGGACATTTCACAAAATGCCTGGTCAGTAATCCTCTAAGACTGTCAAGATTATCAAAACAGAAGTCTAAGAAACTGTCATAGCCAAGAGGAGTCTAAGGAGACAAGAGGATGAAATGTATTATGGCATCCTGGATGAAATCCTGGAACAGGAATAAGAAATTAGGTTAAAAACTAAGGAAATCTGAATAAAGTATGGACTTGTGCTGATAAAAATGTGTCAATATTCATTATTTGTAACAAATTTAATATACTAGTAGATGTTAATAATAGATAAAATAATGTAATATCTATGAGATCTTTTACTATCTTTGCAATTCTTCTGTAAATCTAAAACTCATAATTGTGTATTTGACAAAACCAAACATACAAACAAAAACCAACAAGTAAAAAAGAAATCACTCTATTCATGATTCACAGATCTTCACTAAACTATTAATATAACATCAAATTTCTTTGTGCAACTGAATTCTTTAGAATGATTGTGAAAGTTATATAACAAATGATATAAATAATTCATAAAAAATTATGTCTACATCTGAAAGTTAAACTCTACCTACAACATTTACTATTAGAGACATTAACACTAACACTGAAAATTATATGCACTTATACCAAGCAATTATAGATGAATGAATAGAGATAAACAGACAGCTGATAGAAGAAAGGAAGGAAAGGAAGCAAATACAATGAAGTTAACATCATCATGAAAACATGATTCCATTTGTTTAAAATTATAATTTTTAGAAAAATATCAGATGTTGTTTAAGAAAGAAACTTTGATATATATTCAATTATAACTGATGCATTTAAGGGAAGAGCCAGAAGAGAAACAACCAACTTACCAAATGAGCAAACACATACAAACTTCTATTAAAAAGAAAAGGAATAGAATTTTAACACATTCTTTAGCTTATCCTAGTAGCTTCCAAAGTTTTATTTTTTTGCCACCTTATTTTTGTTACAGTATTCTGCCCAAATTTTTAAAGTAAACCCTCACTCATCTTACAGAAATAATCTCCTGAATACACAGGTCAAAGAACAAAAATCTACACTTTACTGGACATCCAAATTATACCTCAAATAAAGACTTTGTAATTTTCTTACAGGGAAAGAAAATAAAAGATCTTTCTTTGGATTGATAATAAATTAGGTTAATTAAAACTGTACTTACAGCTATAATATAATGACACATGTCTTACAATAAAATAAATTTTTATATTTAAAGTATTATTGTTTCTTTTTAATATATTGAAGCTTTGGCCTTAATTCAAAAATATCACTTTTACTAAATACAATTTCAATATTCCTCTTTGAGAATTATCTTTGGACCCTTTTTCTAACTGACTTGAGTATTTTTAGATTCACAGAATTTTCCCCTTGAGAAGTTGAGCTTCATTTTAGAACTGTCAAAATATTATTCAAAGTAAAGTTATGTGGCAAATTTGAAGATTTAAATAAATGTGTTGAAAAAAATATGGAGACTGATACATATGCTTGCATGTGAGTATGTGTTCCACTCACTAATTTCAAAAACTTCTGAAATTTTTATCTAGTGATATCATAAATGAAGAAAGGGAATTTCTTCCCTATATTATACTGGGGTTCAGGGTGTCCTCAGCTCCCCTGAGAGGATGTTTCTCCAGGTTCTTGGTCTCTTGCTCTCCCGAGAATGAGAGGGGACCACGGCACAGTGCGCAGTAAATGCCGGACTTAAAAGTGTTTGTAGAAAGTGATTTGTTTAAAGAGAGAGAGAAACAGGTGAAGGAGAGAGAAAGAAACAGCTAACTCTCACACTGAGTGAGAGAATCCAGAAAGGTGGAGTCCAGGAGTGAGTGGAAGGGAATCGAGAGAGATGGAGTTTAGGAGGGGAAGACAGGCTTCCATGAGAGAGAGTGGAAAGGGCCTCCAGAGGGGAAATCCCAGAGAGAGAAAGATGGCTTCCACGAAGGGAGTGTTCATGGAAGGGGACCCAAACATGGTGTCCAAAGGGATGTGGAAGAAGGGGACTTTAAACCTGGGAGGAACCCCCGCCTTCTCTAAGACCCTGGGCCAATGAAAAGAGTTCTTTAGAATTTCCACTGGAGTGATTGACTCTTAGTTTCTTCCCCTGCCCGTGAAATTTAAACATAAACTGTTAAATATACCGGATGGTGAGAGATGGGAGTGGGGCATGGCGCTGGGAAGTTCTTGCCTTTAAAACTACTCCCCTTTGTGGACCCGGAAAGAAAACACATTCCCTCAATTACACCTTTAAAATAAATCTGTCACTGTTGTTATTTACATTATCAACCACTTTAATATGTTCTTTACATAGATGTAGTATTCTTGAAATACTTAGCCAAGTTCCTTGTATTATATTCTGAATTCCTATAAAAGCTTCACATTCTGATTTCTAGATTTCTGGTCATTTGTGTATTTGCTGTGGTCTATTAAACTGACCACAGTTTTGAACATATTCTACTTGACTGCATTTGTATTGAACCAAACAAGAAAATATTGATGAACCTTATAAAGTCATGAAAAGATAAAAATGACAAGCAGTGTAGTGAGAAATTTATAGACAGAATCTATTTAATAAATCAAATACAAGGAAGATAGATTAACAATAAATTATTATAATTTAAGGAATGCATCAAGTAGAATAAAGAGGATCATCTCAAACAAAATGCTAAGGAACAATAACAGCATTGTAGTCATCCTTAAAATTCTGTTTAAATGGACTTAACAGGAAATAACGTAATTTTTGAGTTGTACATTATCTCTCACGTAGAGACTTTATTTATTCCAAGCAGTAGGGACATGCCTAATGAAGTAAGGAGCCATCACTAGTAGGGACTGGTCACTGCTGTTCCAGAACCCTCTCAGCATTATCTGAGCCTTTTCATCAATGTATTCTTGAAATGTTTAGTAACATTTGATATTGAGTATGATCTCTGATTTGGATGAATCTCATCTGCCAATCCAATTTAGTATATTTGCTCAAGTTGAAAAAGAAGCAAACAAAAAAAGGAGAAAAAAATTGATTGAAAAAAAGAAGTAAACATATTTTTAAAATACAGAAAAATAGTGTAAAAACACTATCGGAGACATGGTGAAATTATCTAATGCAAAGATGCAAAATTGGGGGGGGATAGATAAAATGCATCAATTCAGTATTTGAAGAGATAACAGACGATAACTTTTGAAAACTGACAAAAGCCATCAAGCCACAGATACCAAAAGTAGTATAAACACATATCTTTTTAAGACAAAGAATGCCTGAAAAACACACACAAAAAAACAAAATATCCCCAAAATAGAGAAAGCAGAAGCATTACCTTCAAAGTAGCAATAGTAATACCAACAGCTAAAATATCCACTAATGAGTTCATGTCCTTTGCAAGGACATGGATGAATCTGAAAACCATCATCTTCAGCAAACTGACACAAGAACAAAAAAACAAACACTGCATGTTCTCACTCATAAGTGGGTGTTGAACAATGAGAATACACGGACACAGGGAGGGGAACATCACACACTGGGATTAGTTGGGGGGTAGGGGGTTATAACTGCATATACATATAGCTCATATAGCTGCAAATACATATACCCTTCCTAATGTACTGTTTGTGCTCCTCCCTAGAAATTCATGTTAAAATCCTACCTCCCATTAGGATGGTAGAAGGAATTGGAGACTCTAGGAGTTAATTAAGTTTACAGGAAGTCATGAAAGTGGAGCTCTCATGAATGGAGATAGGGCCCTTATGAGAGTCCTGAGAGATTTGTTTCCTCTCGCAAAGTGAGGAAAGAAGAAGTCATCAGCCTGCAATTGGAAGAGGGCCCCTACGAAAACCTGATCATGTGAGCACGCTGATCTTGGACTTTTAGCCTCCAGAACTGTGAGAAATAAATTTCTGTTATTTATAAGCCATTCTGTCTGTGGTATTTTTGTTATACCAGACAGACTAAGACACCCTTGTAATTTCACCAATGGGATACATACAAAAGAAGTGTGTACAAACATGTGCCCAAAGACATGTGCATCATCATTCATGGAAACATCATTTAAAATAGACCAAAGCTACAAGCAATCCATATGTCCTCAAATGTAGGATCAATGAACAAATTCTGGAATAGTCACACAATGAAACACTAAACATCAATGGAAATAAACAGCAACACAAACAACATAAAACAATATGGATAAATCGTATTGGGTGAAAGACACCAGAACAAGGGAGTGTATTATATGTATATTTACATAGAGACAAAAAAATAATCTATGGTGCTAGAATTCAAGAAAATTTTTACTCTTGGAGAGGAAAGGGTTGTGATGATAGAGATGGAGCACAAGGTGGTATAGAAAATTGATTGTAATAAAATGGCCCCAAATCTGATGTTGATTAAAAAAAAAAGAATGTCTAAATTGATATATATTGCTATGTGAAATAACATATACCTTTAAAGTACATGAAGGAGAACTAGGATGCATTTAAAAAATTAAGCATCCTACTGAGAAAAAGAGACACCGCGGAATGAAACAGAATTGTGGTTATATAATTTTAAAACATGTAAGACGATGTTGTACATTATTTGCTATGTATAGAAAATATACAAACATGCATGGTGATATGGTTTGGGTCTGTGTTCCTACTCTAATCTCACATCTAATTGCAATCGCCAGTGTTGGAGATGGGGCCTGGAGGGAGGTGATTAAATTATGAGGGCAGATTTCCCCTTTGGGGCTGTTCTGGTGATATTGAGTGAGTTATTATGAAATCTGGTAGTTGAAAAGTGTGTCTCACCTCCCACACTCTTCCTCCCGCTCCAGCCATGTAAGGGTAAGCCTGATTTTCCTTTGCCTTCTGCCGTGATTGAAAGGCTCCTGAGGCCTCCCCAGAAGTCATCATGCTTCTTGTGACGCCTGCAGAACCGTGAGCCAGTTAAGCCTCTATAAACTACACAGTCTCAGATATTTCTTTACAGTAATGCAAGAATGAACGAATAGACATTGGAATAACAATTCAGAATAACATAGAAGAAGAAGAAATGAAATATGAAAAGGTAAAAAGATGCCAGATAGTTTTAATTTGCTTAATAAATTGGCAAACAATGGTTATAAAAAATTTAATACTGATGGAAAATGGGAAGCATGTTGTAATAGTCCATTCTCACATTTAAAGAAATGCCTGAGACTGGGCGCTTTATAAAGAAAAGAGGTTTAATTGGCTCATGGCTCAGCAGGCTGAACAGGAAGTATGGCAGCATCTGCTTGCCTTCTGGATTAAGCCTCAGGAAACTTAGAATTATGGCAGAAGGCAAAGTGGGAGCAGGTGTCTTACATGGAGGAGCAGGAGTAAGAGAGAGAGGCAAGAGGTCCTCCACACTTTTAAACAACCATATCTCATGAGAACTCACTCACTGATTATCATAAGAACAGCACCAAGGTGATGGTGCCAACCCATTCACAAGAACTCTGCCCCCATGATCCAACCATCTCCCACCAGGTCCCTCCTTCCACTTTGAGGATTTCAACTGGACATGAGATTTGGTGAAAACACAGGTCCAAACCATATTACATGTATTTTAAAAATATCATCCTCCATGATTAAGGGAGACGTCAATTAGTAAGTGAGCTTTAGAAACATCAGGGAATCACAGATCTGGAGATCCACCCCACTTTCAAGTGTCCTCAACATTCACTTTCTCGATGGCTACCCCTGAGTAACTGCAGAAAATCACCTCAGCTGCAAAAATCAGTCCACATATATTTTGCTTTAATTTGTAATGATAGAAGCAGGTATCACTGTCTATCTCTTTACCACTCTTTCCCATCTAGTCAAACAGTGCCTGCCACATAGTCGACACTCAAATATTGTGCAATGTTGCTGCACAAATGAATGATTGTAGAGATAGCGAGTACCACACCCAGCCAGTCTTCCTACCATGCTTTTCTACTTATTTTCTCACCTCAAATGTATTTCTCCCCTCATTCTTAGCCAATTCGTTATTTTCCATGTTAAATCTCCAAACATACCTTTACTTCCGTCATTTCCTTCTTCTGTTTTAATGGAGAAAGTATTTCTTTCAAAGTTCAATCATCTTACTTGAGCTGTGAATCCTATTTCCTTTTACTTTCTCATGGACTTAATTTGCTTTGGTATCATTTCTTTCTTCTGCATCAGAAATTTTCTCATCTTTAACAAATCATTCTTATTATTTTAGAAAAATAGCCCAGTATCTACAACATTTGAAAACAAAATCCCATAACCTTTTCATATTTCCCCAACAGCCATACTTTTTGATTATTCTTCATAGACAGACTTCCAAGAATCACCGTCTATACTCACCTCCTCTTCCATTTTACCTATATTCACACTTTACCCCACTCAAGTCTAATTTGCTACTTGCCACTCAATTTAAACTGCTCTTTTTTCAGTGTCCAAATATTTGCCACATTTAAAGAATATTTCTCTGTATTCATCTATTCTTAATCATTATGTTATTTGATACAGTTCGTTATTCTCATATTCCACTCTCTAACAGGTAATAGATCACTTTTCTTCTCCTCTATCTAGACTCTAAATATCAACATTCCTCTTCTTTTATAATTCTCAGCTTGTCTCTCTTGTGATACATTTTTTTCTCATTTTTGAGATGGAATCTCACTCTTGTCGCCCAGGCTGGAGTGCAGTGGCACGATCTCAGCTTACTGCAACTTCTGCCTCCCAGGTTCAAGCAATTCTCCTGCCTCAGCCTCCTGAGTAGTTGGGATTATAGGCAGCTGCCACCATGCCAAACTAATTTTTGTATTTTTTGTAGAGTCAGGGCTTCACCATGTTGACCAGGCCGGTCTCGAACTCCCAACCTCAGGTGATCCAGCCACCTCAGTCTCCCAAAGTGTTGGGATTACAGGCGCGAGCCACCACACCCAGATGACTCACTACACTTTTTCATAAAATTCCATGCTCATGTCTTTCAAATCATTATCTATTCTTTGTATTAGAAAAGTGCATATCTACCTGGTTCAGTTTGACTTCCTCTGTTGGATAGAACATTTTTCAAATTTAAAATATTCAAAATTAAATTATTTATTTTATAATATTTCAGCTCCCCTGCTTAAGAATTTCCAAATTCACTTCTAGACTCCCTGGTAAGTTGGTCTTCCCTTCTCAGTAAATGGATACCACCATCCACTGAATCGCTTAAGTCAGAAATCAGGGAATCCATTTTCACTCTTCCTTTCTGTTTACTTTTCTTATAGCCCATTAATATCTTTTGTAATTTCTATCTCATAATTTATCTTCAATCTTTCTCTTTCATAACGAGTCTTTTTAACCAATTTCATCCATCATCCTTCCCAGTTATTATACCATCTTTCTAACCCTAACTGGCCCTCCCACTATTGCTTCTTTCCTCTGCCATTTCCTTCTTCAAAAGCAGTAAGAATAACCTTTAGATTTTCAAATGAGACCGATTTTCTGCTAAGAACATATTTCAGTGTTATTACAATGAATTATATATTTTTTTGAAAATCTGACTGCAACCTATCTTTCATTCTTGACTAAAATATTTGCCACCTTTGCTATCTAGGCACACTATTCTCTTTTCATTTTCTTGGACATAAAAATTATTTTCCAACTCAGGACCATTGCAAGTGCTATTTCTGCATCCAGGATTATTAACATCCAAAATCTTCACTTAGCTGGCTTATTATCTTTTCTTTTTTATCTTAAATATTATCTATTCAATGAAGCTTTTGCAAATTATTCTATAAAAAGATAGTTTTTATTTGTGTCCAAAGCATTCAAGTATGCATTGTTTATATCAACTTACCTCAATTTACAATTTATGGTGTTGTTTTTGTTGTTTTGTTTTGTTTTGCATTAGATGGTAAAGCAGAGTCCACATTTTCTTTCTTCCCCACTAATTGCCAGCATTTGACATAGTAGCTGAAATACACTAGGTAAACAGTAAATATTTGTTTCATGAATAAAAATGAAAGAAAGAATGAAAAATTATTGAATAAAAAGGATTAATAAATTCAACATAAAGTGCTCAGAAAACAATGCTTTCTTATTTATATAATACAAATTATATAAAATTTAAGAGAGTTTTTCCTATATCAAACAAAAGACACGTTCATATGAACACCTAAATACCAAATTTTATCCTTATCCAGTTAGTTGAATTGAGGATTTTGCCTGTATATTGGTCAAATAAAAATACAAATTAACAGAGTAATTATTCCATCAGAAACTTGTAGAAAACTTTCAGGCGTGTGTCTGAATAGCCTAAACAGAACACTAGCCTCTAAGTACTCTCACTTTTACAAACACAACACACATACACCAACATGCAGTAATATTATATATATATAAATGACCTGGAAGGGGAAGTAAATGAAATAACAACATTCACAATCTGTTACTGACATACAATTACTGAAGTTAAGTAAAACAAGTCAGGCTTTTGCATAACCCAGGCAAGAACAAACAAAGCTGGGTAATTGGTACTGGATGGCAGATGATTCACAGTAGACTCATTCAAGATATGACACATTTAACAGAACAATGCAAATTATGTGTACGTACTATTGGGTTCTAAATTAGTTGAAATCCCTAAAGAAAACATCCAGGTATTGTTGTGAACAAGTCAATAAAGATGTCAACTCAATGTTTCATTGTGGGGAAAAAAGACAAGTAAGATGTTAGATTGGGTTAAGATTATAGAAACTCATCGTGGAAAACATTCAGTTAGTAAAGAAACTAATAGAGAGAGGGGGGGATAGAGGGGGGTGGGGAGTTGGGGAGGGATAGCATGGGGAGAAATGCCAGATATAGGTGAAGGGGAGGAAGGCAGCAAATCACACTGCCACATATGTACCTATGCAACAACCTTGCATGTTTTTCACATGTACCCCAAAACCTAAAATGCAATAAAAAATAAAATAAAATAAAATAAAATAAAAAGAAACTAATAACCACAGATTAGTTTCTTTAGTTCCCTGGGAAATATATTTCTTGGAGGTAAGACCATGACAAACTCACCAGAAATTTCTACTTAAAACAATGTTAGTGCTTTGGATTTATGTCAGTAATTTTTTAGGAACATGACTATTTAAGAAGCTATAAATTGTTTGACAAAACCAGAAAATAAATAAGGATTTCTTATTTACACACTGAAAATTTAAAAAAAAAATTAAGGGATTTTGGTAATCATGCAAAATATACATTCATAGGAATACCTAAATATTGTACACCGTTCCCTGATGATCTGCTAGTATCAGGAAAAAAACTTAACTGTATCTGAGATTAGGTAATGAAGTAAAGAATAATATTCCTACTATTTATGGGGAGGAAATGCAATCAAATGATGAAGACAATTGTTAAGCCTGATGTGAGTTTGATGAGGATGGTATGAGGCAAGCAAATCCAGTTTAGAGTGTTATTTATCTCAGGCTATCATTCTTTAATTTTTTATGATTGTTTATCCATTTTTTCAATAAAATGTGAGCAAAAAGTAAGCTCTGAGACTGTAGCTACGTAATACTGAAACAACTGATGGAAAGCTAAAGTGGTCCCATAACTACCATATTTTCTTTTATTCAAGAAATGATGAAATCATATAGTAATTATTTGCTACTGATTCATCTCTTCCACTGTACAATTAGCTATTCAGAAGGAAAACTCAATATTCAGTAATGCATACCTAAGGCTCCAGGCTTTGGCATTTGATGATCAATAAATAATGAATGAATGGATGAATGAATGAATGAATGAATGAATTCACATGTAAATGAATGAATTCACATGTAAATGAATGAATTGGTTTATATATATTGAAGCAAGAAAAAGTATCTCTGCTTCCTAGGGAATTAAACTGCATTCTTCAATGGATAAATTAAATAGCTTGGAATTAAAATGCTATATTATAGCTATGTTAAATATAAAAGTATTTGATAACCAAACAAATTATTAAGTTCTCTATTTGCTTATTTTTTATTAGTACATGAGTTTCTTGAAATATTTGTTCTATAACTGTTGCATACACAGCCATAAGAAGTTATAAAAGATATGGATTAGTGAGTGAAGAGAATATACCCAGTTCTTCCAGCATGGATCTTAAAAGCAAGCAGTAGAAATTGAATAAATCATTAGAAATGTGGTAACTGTTGCCAGGAGAGAAATATAGGTTAATCTACAAACATATAGCAAAATCAACCCTAGTTTAGGGAGTCAGAAAAGTTTTCTCTTAAACTCATTACAGTATGGTATTTAAAGACAAGCAGAGTTAGGTGAGCTGAAGTTTTAGGAAGCAGAATGTCCTAAGACTCTTTTAGGAAGACTGGCACATTGGTAAAATCGGAGCCTTGTAAGAAAAAAACTTGGAGTAGTTCTGCCAAACAGAGCACAGGCAGAATTCTGAACATACACAGATTTGTAGGCCACTTTGACATTTTTGAATTTGATCTTTTGGACAAGACATTGAGCATTCTGATAAGGAGAGTTAACATTTTCTGCTTTGTGTTTATAAAAACGATGATTTTAAATGACTCCTGCAGAATGGACTTGGAGAAATATGCCAAAAGTGATACACATTAGAGGGTTATTGCATTCACAACACGCAAAATAGAGCATGACAGACTTAGGTGCAATGTAAACTGCAAAATAATCACAGTGGAATATAGGCGCTCTGCACTTTTAATGCCAAATATATAGGGATTACTATCAAGCATTCTGGAAGATAAACTCAATATAATAATCTTCTGGCTTGATGACATGATTAAGTGTCACCTAAAAATTACTATCCTTTACATACTTTATGTAGAGTTCTACCTTTTACCTGTTGATTATATCACTTCTCTATGAAGCTGCCATTATATTAATTCATCAGTTCTGTCAAACCACCAGTGAATTCAGATAACCATGTAACATTTTTCACTAATTTGTCTGGTTGTTAATCAGATTGATTTGCTATCATGGGCTCTTGGTGATATGGTATTTGTTTGTTGGTTTTCTTTTCTTTCATTTTGACAAAGACTTAGAGTGACTATACTCTTATACAAAAGGGAGTCAAAGCAAACCTGTGAAATGTGTCCCTATTCTTAGACACATGAACCGGAAAACATTGGGGCGTCAACAAGCCCAGTTTCCCCTTCAGGTTGCATCCTCTTCTGCCATTCTTCTACACACTAATATTTTCCACCATTTCAATACCCTCAATTATGGTAATGGCTACCAGGAATGTAAACTTATGGTAAGACATGTTATTTGCTTTCCATTATAGATATGATAACAAATTTGTTCACAGATAGAGAGAAGCATATTACTTTCTAAAAAGCAAGCATTGCCCTGTTCCCTCATGAATAAAAATATGTTCTAGTAGTAGGCTGCCAAGAGTTACACTATATTTCCTTAGGATTAGAGGCATTTCATTTTTGATAATGTACTTGGAAGATAAAATGCATCAGAAAATTCTATTCATTAAATTTATCATTCACACGGTTGGCCTATCATGGTTAGTCACATAATTCAAACTGATTAAGTGCAAAGTGAATGAATCATGTAACTAAATATTTTCAAGGCAGTGAGTGAACAATAGAGTTAATCAATAATGTACCCAAACTTACTTTACTAGCTATTAGCATGGTATTCTTTATTATGGCAAATGGTAGAAAATCTATATTTGGAGGTCATTCAAAATCAGAGATCCAGTCTTAGGCCAAATAGTGAGGAAGATCACATTTTTCTTTATAAATTTCTAGAATTTTTAGATTTGTTCCAAATACTCTTGGCCCTTTTAAACTGACTTGTAAGTCCCTAGAACCTGATTTTAAAAGACTAATGGAAATGTATTGTATTTCAGGAAAATGTAAGCCTTTCTTTTCCTTTTATAAAATTAATAATAGAAGTGTTTTCTAAAAACTCCTTTGTTCTTTAAAATTTTACTAAAGATTCACCCCAAATGGAACCCACAAAATTCAAGATTAATTAATAAACTGTGAAAGGCTAAAAAGCTATGAAGAATCCAACATCAATATTGTCTTGTTCATAACCCTTTAGCGCTATGAAGATTTAGCAGTCTTCTTCATTAATACTGTTCTGTCTGAATTGTTTTGTCTGTCATTTAAATCAAAAGTCTTCCAAGATATAAAACCATCTTATTCTGCCTATTGAAAAATGCCAAATGGGCTGCCAGTTCTTGTAAATAAATAATCATGAATGTCTGCATGAGACAGGCTCATCTAGTACTACCTGTGCTTTTAAAGAAAGAAAAACTCAAAGACATTTATCTCAATTATTCAAATCAATTTATTCATCAAAATTTGACCAATTCCCACATTTCTAGAGAAAGACAGCATTTATATGTTAAACGTAAGTAGTTAAAACAGAAAACAAATTAGAATAAAGCAAAAAACAAATAAATAAAAAATGATAATCCTTCTTGTTGTCATGTTCAGGAACTGCCTTATTCAAGGCATTTTACCTTTAGAGAGAATAAAGTTGCCTTCCAAGAGTCCTTGCAGATGTTATCCAAGACAGAAAAAATGTCCCATGTACCAGTAACCATCATACCTCAGCAGCGTTAGTGAATTTCTATTTATTCTATTCCCCAGTACTCCAAGGTCTCTCACTCTACTGCTTCACCTATTGCCTGACTTTGCATTGCAAGAATTGCCAGCCATCTTTGAACTAATTCACATCAGAAGCATGACCTTGAAAAGTTCTCACTCTTAATTGTATCATAGCTTTGAGGCTGTGAATATGGTCAGTTATAAACAAAATTGTGACATAGGTAAACTCAACTTGATGTCTTACCAAAGATTTGTATCCCACTTCACTTCTTGGTTTCATAAACCCTCCATGGTGTAGATCATTACTATTCTACTCTTCTTTGCAGAGTTAAAAGCTACAGGCATTTCTTTTCTTAAAAATAAGTCATTGAACATAATTGAGATTATTCAATGATAATTATCTTATATTCTTGTTTTTATATCCTGACCTTTTCATATGACCAAATATTCAACTATATGATTATTAATGGTTATTTCACTGGCATCATAAAATTGGTTATTCACTAGATTTATATATTTAGCTTTTAAATAGAGATTTCACAACATACATTTTCTTCTATAAATTTGGTAGTGTGATAAGTATCTTTGTGCATTTAGTTCATTTCTCAGAATAGCACTCATGATGTAGACTTACAGCATCTTAGTCAATTTTCTGTTGCTATAATAGAATATCACAGACTGAGTAACTTAATGTTTACTTAGCTCACCATTCTGGAGGCTAGGAAGTCTATGACCACAATGCTGGCATCCGACAATTGCCTTCGTGCTGCATCATAACATGGAAGAAGATACTCACTTCATGAGAGAGTAAGACCAAGAGAGCCAGAGTGAGCAGGCTTTTATAACAAATCCACTCCTGCAATAGCAATATTAATTCATCCATGAGGGCAGAGCAAGTATTAACACATTCATGATGGCAGAGGAATAATTTTCTAACGTGAACTTTTGGGAGACTCATAGCATAACATTCCACCAAGCCATAGCATTCCACCGCTGGCCATCTAAGTGTATGGTCTTCTCACAATGCAAAACACATTAATTTCATCCCAATGGCCTAAAAATCCCAGTACTAACAAAAAAGTCCCAAATCCAGAATCCCATTGAAATTAGATATAGGTGAGATTCAAGGCATGATTCATCCCACGATAAATTCCCTCCAACTGTAAACCTGTGAAATTAAATCAAGCTATCTACTGCCAAAATACAATGGTGGGACAGGCATAGAATAGATATTCCCATTCCAAAAAAGAGGAAAAGGCAAGAATAAAGAGGTTACAGGCCCCAAGTAAGTCCAAAATCCAACAGGGAAAACAACACTAAACCTTAAAACTTCAGAATGATTATTCACTTTATGTGCTGTATTAGGGTTCTCTAGAGAGACAAGACTAATAGGATAAATATATATATGAAAGGGAGTTTATTAAGGAGTATTGACTCACAGAATCACAAGGTAAAGTCCCACAATAGGCCATATGCAAGCGGAGGAGCAAGGAATCCAGTCCCAGTCCCAAAACCTCAAAATTAGGGGACGTGACCGTGCAGCCTTCAGTCTGTGGCCAGAGGCCTGAGAACCCCTGGCAAACCACTGGTAGAGAGGAACAAGCGTCCAAAAGCTGAAGAACTTGGAGTCTGATGTTCAAGGGCAGGAAGCATCCCAGATGGGAGAAAGATGGAGGCCAGAAGACTCAGCTAGTCTAGTCCTTCCATGTTCCTCTGCCTGATTTTACCCTAGCCATGCAGGCAGCTGATTAAATGGTACCCACCCAGATTGAGGCTGTGTCTGCCTCTCCTAGTCCACTGACTCAAATGTTTATATCCTTTGGTAGCAACCTCACAGATACACTCAGGAAAAATGCTTTGTATCCTTCAATCCAATCAAGTTGACACTCAGTATTAACCATCACATGTGTTGTCTCCTGAACCCACTGGGGGTTTGGGCCCCCAGAGTCTCAGAGATCTCACTCCTATGGCTTTGCTGAACTCAGCCCAAGTAACTGTTCTCACAGGTTAGAGTCTCATGCTTGCAGGTCTGTCAGGTTGGGATTGTATCTGGGTAGCTGTACATTTCTGGGGTCTTGGGATGGCCCTTTCCTTGGGGCTCCACTAGACATTGTCCTTGTTGGTGCCCTTTATAGCAGCCTGGATCTAATACCACATTTCTGCTCAGCATTGTCCAGGTAGGGGCTCTTTCTGATGACTCTGCCCCTGTGACAAGTCTCTGCCTGGGCCCCTAGGCTGCCTGAGTTCCCGGGTGATATCCTTTAAGGTCTAAATGGAGAAAGCCATCCACAGCTGTTGCATTCTGCATACCTACAGGGTTAGCACAGTGTGGATGCCACCAATGTTTATAACTTGTTCCTTTCCTAATCAGTAGATTGAGCCACACCTGTGCCCATTTGAGCCATAGCCCAGGCAGCCAAGGAGCACTGCACCAGAATGCAGGGAGCACAGACCCAAGGCAACCCTGGGCAGTGGCCCATCCTTCAAAACCATTCTGCTCTTCTATAGCTCTGGGCATATGATGGACAAGGCAGCCTCAAAGATCTCTGATATGCCTTTGAAGTTTTTTCCATTGTTCTGACTAATAGCCTTTGACTTTCTTCTGTCCATACTAATCTCCTTATTAATCAATTGCTGCATCACACCCTTGGAAGAGAGATGATTATTCTTTTTCATCCTCCACCACAAGGTCAGCCTGAAAATTTTCGAAATCTTTTCTCTACTCTCCCCTTTTAATTATAAATTCTGTTCTTAAATCATCTCTTTTCTCTTATTCTACTATAAGCAGTTGAAAGTAGCCATGCAGTTTTGCTGCTTAGATGTTTCTTCTGCCAAATAGCCTAGTTTGTCACTCATAAATTTCACTTTCCATAAAGTCATTGGGTACCAACACAGTTCAGCTGATTTCCTTGCTACTTTATAACAATGATAGCCTTTGCTCCAGTTCTCAATACCTTGTTCCTCAGTTCCATCTGAGAGCCCATCAGAATGGCATTTATGGTCCATAGTTCTATCAACATTCTAGTCAAGAACACAAGTTATCTGTTAGAAGTTCCAAACCTTCTCTAGACTTCTCTTCTCCTAGCTCTCACCAGAATCACTCTTAACCCTCCATTCACAGCAATACAGACTTTTTCTAGCCTATCCTCGAATTCTTCTAGCCTTCAAATTCTTCCAACCTCTGCCCTCTACCCAGTTCCAGAGCCACTTTCACAGATTTTGATATTCGTTAAAGCCACAATACTACTTTTCAGTACTGATTTCCTGTCTTAGGTTATTTTCTGTTGCCATAAGAGAAGACCATAGATTGGGTAATTTATTTAAAAACAAGAAGGAAGAAGAAGAAGGAGGAGAAGAAGAAAAAGAGGAGAAGGAGGAGGAGGAAGTGGCTCACGTTTGTAATCCCAGCACTTTGGGAGGCCGAGATGGGTGGATCACTGAAGGTCAGGAGTTTGAGACCAGCCTGGCCAATGTGGTGAAACCCCATCTCTACTAAAAATACAAAAATTTGCCAGGCATGGTGGCAGGTGCTTGTAATCTCAGCAACTCTGGAGGCTGAAGCATGAGAATCACTTGAACCTGGAAGGAGGAGGTTGCAGTAAGCCAAGGTCACACCACTGCACTCCAGCCTGGGCAACAGAGCAAGACTCCATCTCAAAAGAAAAGAAGTTTATTTAGCTTATGGTTCTGGATGATGGGAAGTCCAAGAGCATGATGTCAGCATCTTGCAAGGGCCTTCATGGTGAGTCATAACATGGCGGAAGACAATCATATGGCAAGAGGGCAAAAGCTAGACAGTCAGAGAGAGGAATCACTTTTATAACAAAGCCACTCCTAAAATAACAAACCCACTTTCATGATTGAGATATAATTTATTCATGAGGGCAGAGTCCTCATTAATCCATTCATAAAGGCAAAGTAATTAAGTTTCCAATACATGAATTTTATGGAGATGTATTCAAACCATTAGATAAGAAATCAGAAGACTAAATATATTTCAACTTATTTCCAAAAATTGTACACTTACACATGTAGCACGAGAATGAAATTTTAATTGGCATTTCCACAGTATAATATTCCTACAAATGTAAATTATTACCATATCTTAGCTCAAAATGAAAAAATACAAACCATGAAACTTTTTGGTATGTTTGTGGGTTGATGAACAACAATCCTGACAAAAATTTAATACCTTTCATATCAATTTTAACTATGCATAGAGGCAAGTTTATCTCATCCATTCAACCATTTTCAACTCAGAAAAAAAAGGACTCCATATATCTAACTAAATTTCCAGCTTACTATGTGTTTTTAGGTCAAGAAAACCATACGTTTCATTGTTATTTGATGGCAATGTGATTAAGTTGTAAATTCCCTTAATATGAAGATATACCTTAGATTTTATTATCAAATTGTAGTTTCTTGAATTGGGGAAATTATACAAATGCTGATTCCTGCCTACCATAGCCCAGAAATTTAGATTTACTTGTTCTGAAAGAGGAAACTACATAGGTTTTCTTTTTTTTTTTTTCCAGTGCTACCCATGTGATTCTATTTGGCAGCCATGGTTGTTGAAAATTACTGAATTAAATAAAGAAACCTCCCTGTGGGGGAAATGTGTTTGCATGTATGTGTGTACATGTACAAGTATCTATGTATAAGTGTAGGTTAAAACAAATAATGGCATGTGACTGATATAGGGCCTGAAGAATCAGGGACCTTATACATAATTCCTGGCTGTAGGGGCTGTGGTTCTGAGTAATTTGTGTAAGAGACAATGACACTGGAAAACTTTCATAAGGAAACAAAATTGATAACAGAAGTACTGGAGACAGCATGTGAGAAACAGATAATATTTTATTTTCAGAAGTGCCTACAATATTTTTATCTTATGAGGGTTAATAGTAACCACAGTTACCAGAGAGAACATGAAGATATCCCTTGCTAAAAATAACTTTCATGGTTTATGTCACACAAATCCAAAACTTGTTCAAGTTTATAAGAAAATGCTTTATCAGGAGTTAATTATTAGTTGTATTATCAGCATTGTTTTACTCAAAAAGACAGAAATAAAGCAAAAATTATAGATGAGATGATCTTAAAGTTTAGTCTAACTTTTAATAAATAGCAGAGAAACATGGGGCAGGCAGAAATCATTCTGAGTATGGATAGAAATTATTTGAAGAACATGGAAAAAGAAAAGCTCAAAAAGTAAATGTGGAAGGAAGGAGTAGAAGAAATTTTCCCTTTTGGAATAGTGCTAAGAGTTCCTGGCAGTGACTAGTACTTTCAATTAAGAGAATGGAAAGTGATAAAACTCAGCTTCCAATGCTTTAGTCAAGCTACTCTGTTTAGGTGAGCCCATTTGCGATAGGACATCTGAAACCCTCTTTCAAGGGGACAGGGAACAAGGTCAGGGTCATGTCTATCTTCCTCTTTAAATCAGCACACACTCTAATATCTTAGGTAAACAGTAATACTAAAAAAATTAAAAAATATTTTCCTAAACTCATTTTAGTAATAGAAATGCCAACAGTTTATACCATATTATTCTAGAGCTTGCTATATTAATAGAAATAAATATTTCTGTAATTCCAATCTTGTGTGGAATCACTGTTCAGGGTACATGTCACTGTGTATGTAGAACAGATGAATTCCGCAATAGGAGTGGGTGGTAAAGAGCCACAGAATCAAATAGTTCAATTTCCATAATGATCTGTTTGAGATCACTTGAAATATAAATAGCTTTGGAAAATATATTTGATTATTAACAAATTCAATTTACTTCAACTTGAAAAATATGCTTTTATTTACCCAACGTATCTGAATTAGAAACATGAATTTCTATTTGTAGATTTTTGCAGGTTAAAAAAAGTTGTTATATGTAACTATTTTTGATTAAGTACAAAGCATGGTAGTGTCTTATCTTTGATTTCATGTAATGTTATGACATTCACACACACACACATAAACATACAAATGACTCTCATGATCCAGTTCTCCCCTTTACATTTCTTTAAAATAATTCAGATTATTATTATTTAAATTATACTTCAGATATGACCTTCTCCTATGCAATATACACAGGCTAAAAATATATAGCATCTGAGTCAATCACTATGTTTGCCCTGCTTTACTAATGCCCCATAGGGGCAGGAAAAAGTACTTCGAGTTCACAGTGAAAATGAATTGATATGTCAAAGCAAAGTGGAGAAAATATGCTGGGAAATTTCTATTGTAAAAGTATACAATCCCATCTTTAGCATAAGTTGCCTGATTTATTTAAATGATGGTGCTTGTATTTCATTTTATCTTTTTTATATTAAGTTTAAAATGCACTATTTGTTTAGAAATAAATCATTATATACTGTTGGAGACCTACCTTTTACTTCAACATGTGCAATTGTATGATCATTTATAAAAAATATATTGGAGAATATTTTAGAAATATATTTATGACATTAAAAGTCTTAGTTCTCATTCACTATTAAGATATCAGAATGATCCCGTGTTACTTATTGATACTTGAAATCAGGTGTTGGCAAAACTTTCAGTAAAAGTTTAGATTTTTTGCTTTGTGAGCTACACAGTCTCTGTAGCAACTCTGTCATGTTAATATAAAAGCAACCATAGATAATAAGTAAATGAATGACCGTATGTTGCCCAAAAAAAAAAAAAAATCACTATTCACAGAAAGAGGTTGTGAGATGGATTTTACCCGAGGGCTATCATTTGCCTTTTCTATTTCAGGACAGTTGTCCTCTATATGGTGACTCAGTTACCTAAGTAACTTTAATACGATTGTTACCCCTCTCAAATGAGGCAATCATGTTTACTGTGGTGGAGAGACAGATGGCCAGAGGGTCATGAACTAACTCTTGTGTACTTTGGCCAAAAAGTGTCATATGTCCCTCTGCCTACAGCCCATTGACCAGAACTAACCACATGGCCTTACGTAATTGTTAAAATGCTGGGAAATGTGAAAACAGATGGAATGTTAAGTGAGCATGATGTCTCTGCTACACTAAAGAATTATAGATAGTAATTAGTATGGAGATAATTATAGATAACAATCAGCAAAGTATATATTTGTCGTATAAGTAACAAGTTGCCCAAAAACTAACAAGTTGTCCAAATAAGTATTAAGAAATGGATATTACCTAATTTGTTTTATCCTGTGTTTGTGATCGTATGGGCTGTAATAATTTTTGCAAGGTAATATACATATATAGAAAAGAGACACGCTTTTTTGACCTGTAATTTTAAAAAGCATTGTTCAGAAGGTATATTGAAGGAAAGTTGCATTTGTGGAAATATCATTTTGATGAAAGTTTTATATCTTAAAGGTCAAATGCAGTCTAAAGGATTGTGATATTTAAAGACCCACAGACAAAGTATCAGTCACGCTCATCACCCCACCATAGGCTCCTGTGAGAAAAAGAACACTGAAGGACACATTGAAGAAGGAATCAACACAATCAGGTGGATCACAGAAGAGCTAGGTCCAAATCAGACCAAAGATAAAGAGTCTCTACATTGTTAAAGTTGTTTTTAATCCTTCTTTAAGGAAATAAAATTACAAGTTGACATTTGAACTAATATGGATATACAAATATAATATATACAGTGTAAACCAAAAAATACCCGAGACAAGTCTTAAACAATTTAGAAAATTTATTTTATCAAGGTAAAGAACATGGTGATGATCTTAGGAGTCCTGATGACATGTATCCAAGGTGGTCGGGGTACAGCTTGTTTTTATATATTTGAGACATATGTATCAATCACACATAAGACTTACGTTATTTTGATCTGCAAGGGCAGGACAACTCAAAGCAGGGGCTTCCAGGTCACAGGTAGATTTAAACATATTTTGATTGGCAATTGGTTGAAAGAATTATTAACTATAAGAAGGAAGGAAAGTCTGGGTTATGATGAGGGGTTGTGGCGACATAAGATATATTATGCAGATGAAGCCTCCAAGTAGCAGACTTTACAGAAAAGACTGTAAATGTTTCTTCTTATCAGACATAAGTTCTGTGTTGATGTTACTGCTGAAAGGGTATAATGAGACAAGTCCAACTACCAGTTTGCATCACAGCCTGAACCAGTCTTTCAGGTTAAATTTTAGAGTGCTCTGGCCAAGGAGGAAGTCCATTCAGATGGTTGTGGGGGGTGGGAAGATCTTTGAATTTTATTTTTGGTTTACAGCAGTATCATATTTATGGTATGTGCTACATACATATCTCTGTTTATATTAGTTTTTTAGTTATGTATATATGTGTGTGTCTGCACACATACATATGATGCTATTTACTACAATGTAATAATGCTGCTTATAATATTAAATATTAGAATATGTCATCAGCAGAAGCCTATTTTATATAATAGACATATCTCTTAAGCCATTTTCATTTTTAGAGCCAGCAATAGAGTCATAACTATCTTCCTTTCAATATTTTAAAGTACAGTTTCGTAATGTCCTGGATTTGTGTCTAGTGGCTTTCAGCCTTTAGTTCTTTGGTTTTAATACACTCAAAAATGACATGGTCACTTATTCCCAAAGATCATTTTACTTCTACTCCCAATTTTCTTTACTCAACATAATAGTGTCCTGAGTTGCAATTCACCATATTGATTCCTCTACATTTTTCATGATGCAATATTTAATAAGGCAAGTCAAGAATTTATCAGATGTTCTGTTCTTAGCAGAATAAGGCTTCTGACAGATACAGCCCTCCATCATTACTAATATTGATACTTTGCCTGTTTTATGGTATGCATTAGGGAAGCATTTTGCATATTGTTTGTCTATCCTAGCAATCTGTAGCATATTTTATTTCTGCTTCTCTCATGTTTTATTCTCCACCGAAAGGCTTCCACTGCAATTCTACTTTCCTCTTTGTGAATTTGAATTCAAAAATACATCTTTTTGACATACAGTCTTTGTAGTATGAAAACCATCAGCTTGGAATCAGGCAGGACCAGGTCCACATCTGGACTCTGAAATCTAACAGATGGGTGTCTTTTGACAAGTTGCATTGACTCCTTGAGCCAATATCCTTTATCTAAAATCACAATTATATGTTTAATAAAAGATCTTTACACATGTATTTATGTGTTTATTTCTACTAATTTGGAGTTTTGCACCTTTTCTTTTTCAAACTGAAGTCTACTGTTAAATGTATTTCTTTTTTTAATTGCATTTTAGGTTTTGGGGTACATGTGAAGAACATGCAAGATTGTTGCATAGGTACATACATTTTCAACTCTTCTAAACTCATTAGTTTCATAAAATTCTAAGCTTATTTTCTTATCACTTGCATTGGAAAATATGAGATGATTAAAATAAAAAGAGAATAGTCCAAGCTTCAAATTACCAATTATTATGAATCTATTCCCTACTGTTTTTGGAATGAGAATACAGGACAATTGCTAAGTTCTGTTTGGAGAGGATAATGAAAGGCAAATTATACATGGCCCTAGTTTACAATCTAAGTTTAGCAAACTCTACTTTCATTTTTAATTTTTTTAAGATTTTTTTCTGAGCCTATCTTTCCATGATTTAACAATAATAATATTTATAAAATTAGAAACATAGGATTTTAAAACTACTCAAATTACTTACTGACCTTTTCATATTTGCCCCTGGATAATTACTTGTGAGGCTTTAAGTGAAGACTACTGAAGCCAAGGGTAATTCAAAGTCAAATAAATAGTCAGCTCATAACTCCTAAATTCTCTTTACAGCAAAGTATTATACTCTATCAGTTGTTGCATAATTCTCAATAATGCTAAAGATGGTTATTTGTATATCACAAGTAAAATAAGCCTTTTAGTGTTGGCTAATGCAGCGCGGAATGGCCATTAACCATTCATTTTTTGTGATGGAGAAATTGCATTTACACAACTTGTTGGATTTTTATTCACTCATTTGTCAAGTTTACTTCTTTAAGGTTGTCACAATTTTTCTTAGTTATCATCGTTTGAAAAGTTGCTTGTGGCATAAGTTCATTAAATGTAGTATAGCCAAATGAACCATATAGATAGCTCAAAATTCTGTCAAACACGATTTATGCAAAAGTCTGGCTCTGTGCAATGGCATGATATTGTGTGCACTTGGCTATTATGTTCTCAGTTTTTCTCCATAGAAATTACTTTACAGTTTCTTAAAACTTCAGGCTTGGGAAGGCTCTAGCAAGACTTTATAAAAGTATAAAATACTATCTTTAGTCTTAAAACATGAGTATACATAATCCCTTTAAGCAAATCTTCCTCTTTAATGGATGTTACTGGTTAAGATCTATTAAATAGTCTTCTGACAAGTTTCAGATAGGGCCCTCCATGCTGTCTTGAGTCTATGGTTTTGTTTTTTCCATCTTGCATATAGTATACCAGTCATGTCCATGCTAGATATTATTGTTTAGAGATCTATTTGATGTTAATAGTTTCACTGTTATTTAAAAATCTTATTAGTTCTCTTCAAAGTAATGTTAGTCCTAAAATATGAACATAAGGAGATCTCATTATGTGGAAGACAGGGAAAAATACTTAATTGAGTAAAAATAAATTCTATAAAGAACACCTGAGTACAATATAATAAACGGAAGAAAAAAGTGACTAGGTCTGCAAGATTTTGAATAAACCTTGGTGATTTTTAAAACTTCTTCTATATTACCTAAGCAAAATATATTTAATAATAAATTTTCTTTTAAGTTGGGGGGTAGGTGGCTTGTATTGCAAGTTGCAGCAATAAGTAAACCCGAAATTGTAATACCAATTTAGTACAATAATTGTTTATTTCTCACTCAAAGTCAAACATGGGATTTCAATATTTACTGGTAACTCTCACATACATAGCAATCCAGGGACTTGGATTCTTTCCAACCTAGATTCCTGCCATCTTCAACACATACTGATCTGTATCAAGTCTGGAGCAGAGAAAGAAGATGGATTGCAAGTGAGCATTTCCATGGACAGGGCAGGGATTGGAAATGGGTACTGACATACCTATGACTAGAACTCAGTCATAAGGCCGCACCTGGCTACAAAAATAGCCTGGAAAAGTAGCCTGGCTGTGTGCCCAAGGCAAAAAAAAAAAAAAAAAAAGATAGGAGGATGAGCTAGCAGACTTTGACCTATCACTAATCAAACACAAAGAAAAACATACATACACTCATAGGCATACCATGCTATTTCAATCAATCCAATAAAGAAAAATATTGTTGTCATTCTGTTATATGTATTTTCTAACTTAAAATGATATAAATACATGCACAAAACACAAGAGACTTTGTTTAATATGTTAGCTTTAGGGTTACTTTTTGACTGAGAAAATAGAAATATTATAAATGTTCATCAACAGAAGTAAAATTTTAAAATATTTGCATCACTTTAGGAAATAAGCTAATAAGAGTGACTTACATATAAATTTATTGGGTGATACGTTGATTTAGGAAGACATTATTTTCTCTTAAATCTGGGCCCACATCTCAAAAACTGGGAGAATATCAGTGCTAACTTCTTTCTTGGAATGGTGCTACTATACAGTATTGTCTCATTTTAAAAGCCCCTCAAAAATTATAATTAATAACATCTACTCACTGTTTTCTCTGATTTGCCTCTGTGATATACTCACCTGAGATTTTTGCTAAATATACATACACTTAGGCTTTAATAGAGTAGAAATCTAGGAAGCAGATTAATACTGCTTCCTAGAGAATCTTTAATATAGATATGATTTAACTAACCACAGAGGATTGAAACTTAAACAGAACCAGGCTTGGGTTCAGGTGCCACCACATAGATGCATCAGTTTTCTTTTCTGAAGAATTATACAAGTTTTCTTCCAGTGGGAAAAATAGTGGCATCTACCTGAAAGGGGTGTTTGAAGATTAAATGATAATACTTCAAAAGCATTTAGTGAAGTACCTGTCTCTGTTATGTTGGCTTGTATTGTTATTTTTGCCATTGTTGCTGTTGTCATTTGAAGATACTGAGAAGGTGCCTGCATTGCCACATAGGAGATAAGTAGCCAGAGCTGAGGGGAGAAATGGACTCCAAAGCTTTGCCTGCTTCTCAAAGAGTCCACTATGCCTGCAGCTTTATCTGCTACTGTCACAGAAAATCTACTGGGACCTTCAGCTTAGGTCCATTGTTCTATAAACATTTCCTGGGTCCTTACTCTAGGCTAGGGACTTTGTATCTCGGGATTTACAGATAATTTAAGAGTTTGTGTGAATAGTTTCTGCAGACCATTTGAATGACTGGTAAAGGCCCTCTGGGCTACATAGAAAAGCAGCTTTTTGGGACAGAAAGCAATCAAAGCTTCTTCTGTGAGCTAGGAATGCTCTACCTTTGACTTCACATGACAGCCACCTGCTGAAATCTCCCACATACCTTTTCTTAGTGCTCCAGGATAGACACGGAAACAGGAACTATTTAGCATCAGTTCACTCAGACTTGCCCCCTTGGCACAAATTTACACACACACACCAGCCTTCCCAGGCTTTCCAGTGTGACTCACTCACTATATGTTCATTGTGTTGCAGGCACAATGAATAAGGAGACGCCTTTTAAGTGGATTGAACAATATAGATGATCTCTTCTCATCAATGTGATTGTATTACTGGTGAACTCTCACAAATGAACACTCACAACCCCATGGACTGGTGTTTTTTCACCATTTGTGTTAATTTATGAATTTCTACATTTGGTGGTTGTGTTTCATAGAGGAAAAGCAGAACAAGACAACTGTAGAGTTATTTTGATTGCATGTGATGAAAACACTGGAAATCTGCAGATATATAATATTCAGAGCAGTGTAGACGTTATTGTGACTGGCATATCAAAATCTAATCTTAATTAAAGCCTTGGAATGAATAAGCAGTATAGAGAAGAGAGTAAAACAAGGGAATAAGCAGTCTTCCTAATAATCAAATCATTACTCAAATACATTTAATCTAACTACCTGTACATACAAATACAGAAATGTAAGGTTACTGCATGTGAAAGCAAAACATTACATTTCATGAATATGGGGAAACCCGGTGTGAGTCCAGAAATGGGAAAATATTTATGTGTAATTTTGTCTTCCTCTTTTATAATTAATTCACAATTAGACATGAAATTATAATTCAGAAATGGGCAAAATACACTCAGTGGTTTTAACCATTGATAGATTTGTAAACAAAAGCAGCTGGACTGAAATTTCTTCAAGGAAATATTTACATGCCAACAGTTTATCAAACTGAAAATCTGCACATGGGCATTATGTAAATGATAGTGCAACAATGATTCATTCTGTGCCTCCTACTAGTTCACAAGGCACCAGATGTAAAAGAATAAAATTTAGGTGCAAAAATGGAAAAGGCGTACTTTTAATTCTTTACCACCTTTCAGAAAGAATCATCATTATTTGGCTATTGTCATTCCTTCAACTACTTCATATTACATTATTTCTTGAAGGGGCATTAAAAGAAATTAAGACAAAATAAGATTAATTCCAAACCACAGAACTTCAGGGTTATGGAATACAAAAACAAACAACAACAACAAAACTACCTATTATTATTTTCAATAACCTGGCAATGCAAATGGCTGTATGGTATCCTGGTCTAGTATTCTCAAAATTTCCATGTTCTTCAAGTTTTTTAAACCAAGAAGCTGAGAGAAGTAATGCTGGTTGATTTTCCTCCACCTCCATGAGGAAGAGTGAGGGTGAGGATTAAAAAATGGCCACAGGGTTACACTGGCAGAACTGTTTTCAGGAAAATAAAAGAAAAGAGTGACCCTATTGAAAATAAACATAGAAATATGGGAGCATACTAGAATGGAAGGAATAAAATTCCAGTTTGTGGAGACACATGGCTTAAATATCACCTCTTCTGGGTTCATAATATCTGTGTGATCTTGGACAATTACTAAATCACCCTGTACCTCCATATAAACTCTACAAGAGTGACATTCATGTAAGTCACACCACCAGACCTTGAGCTAGGCATGTTTTTACTTCATCTTCACATTCATCTCTAGTAGTATCATCTCCATGTCACAGATAAGGAAACCAAAATCACATAAAATTTACTAACCTGCTCAATTCACAAAAACTAATAAATGACACAGCAGAAAACTGAAACC
Source organism: Aotus nancymaae (assembly GCF_030222135.1). Lineage (NCBI taxonomy): Eukaryota > Metazoa > Chordata > Mammalia > Primates > Aotidae > Aotus > Aotus nancymaae. Next base: position 10,899,008 of record NW_026988503.1, read on the forward strand.
AGTCCATGCACTTGACCACTATGCTATACGAGGGAAGTTCACTCTAGAAGTGAAACCAAATCCTGTTAGTGGAATCAAGGAGCATGGTTATTGTGGAATCTGCATGCAACATTACTTGAGTTTGAATAACTGGGTAAAAGACAATTGAACCTTCTATTTTTCTATCTTTCTTGGGTGAGGTTGGTTTCAGAGCTTGGAGAAAAGCAGAACCAAAAGGTGATGGCTGTATAAGTCAAGATCAAAAAATGGAATATATCAATGAATGGAGTCAAGAGAGCATTTCAAATAGAACTGTATGAAATTAACAAGGAATATCAATTTATTTGATCTGTTTATGAAGAAGCCTTCCATCAGCAAATAACAAGAGCAGCAACAAGCCTAAAAATAACTCAAATCATGAGGATTCTTGTACAAGTAACAAGAAATACAGGTACAGTTTGGCAGCTCAGTGATGTCATTAAGGGCCTAGACTTTCTTCTCTCTCTAGAAATTCTGACATCCTAGATTTTTAACTTAATGACTTTTGCCTTATGGTTGCAATACAGTCAATGAACCTCTAGTATCCTCCAAAAAAAAACACAGGGATATGAAGCAAAATATTTTCTTCTCATCAGCATTTTCCCTGTTATTTTGAAAAAGAATCCACAGAGAGCAGATTTTTTCTGTTATATTGGCCATAATTTTGTCACATGCTTACTCCTGGAGTAGTTTGACCAAAGGGGATTTGGGGGTCCTCAGAGTAAATGTGCACTCATAATTATTCCCTGGATACAACAATGGGACTAGGGGAAAATATTCTCTTCCATAGGACTAAGGGATTTCTACTCACCACCTACTTAAATATATTTGCTACAAGCAGAAAATGAGGAGTGGAACGGCTGCTTGGTAGCCAATGAGCAGTGTCTGCCACATGCAGTAAATATGCATCTTAAGTGATTATCCACAGAAGATGATTCTGTTAACAAGATAAAAAATATCAATGTCTAAGAGGTGTATTTCAATCCCTGAAAAAAATACTATGCATATTTAATTTCAAAGCTGAAACATTAACCAAAGTGTGGTAATTCTGTATCATCAGCTTCAAATAAATCAATGACAGTAGTAATTAGAGATGGTGTGAATTGTTCATTTTCTTTGTGAATTGTTCATAGTTGTAATTCAATAGAGAAAAATAAGAAACAACAATAATAATAACTTTTTATTAGTCATGCTGAAGAAGCAAACCAGTGGCATGGATAATTGAAAATAGTGGATTATATGCATAATGATGAACTACTTAGGTTATTTGCCTTACTCGAGATCATTTTGCATTCCCAAAGCGTATTATCACCTATTTATTTGAGGAAGTAATCACTAAGCATCTTGAGTGAAAAGTCCTATAAATCTACGTCAGAGAAGTTTCTACAGTTAAAATACAATGAGATTGTAAAATTTACTATAAAGGTAAAGGTGAATATTTATTATGAGGAAGTGTCTTTGATGAGCTAAGTCAATGAATGCCCTTTGGAATGATGGTAGAGAATTTTAGAGAAGCTTGAAAACACAGGAAATTTACATCATCACTTGTTATAGCATAAATTTAGGAAAGCATTTTTTAGTCTAGTTTTATAAGTGTTCAAGCTACTTTTTCCAAATTATACTTTATTGTAAAGTTATGAGGGGTCCAGTAATTTTCTTAATAGGCTTATGAGCGCATTTTAAGTCAGAAGTACACATATGATAATGCAGATTGCATCATTGGTATCACTACCATTTTATTTTATGTGCCTTCTCTTTGGACCACAACTATGTGTAATGACGGTGATAGCATTTGATGTCCTTCTTGAGCTCATTTAAGAAATGACATCTTAGCACCTATTTCCTAGTCTAGCTAGTGTTGTCTGTCTTACAGAGTACATTCTGTGGGACTGAACCTTTCTTCTCAGTAGTCTTTCTCAACCATTTAATTCAAGGGCTTTCATGTTTCAAAATAAACATGAGAATTATAACATAAACTGCTTCCATATTTTTCCGTTAACTAGTTTTCAATGATAGGTGTTGCTTTCTGTGCATTATCCTGTTTTTAAAAATTGTATTTATAAGCTGCTACTTGGATATTTATAAGAAATAAACCAAAAAGCAGAAATGGCCACATTGATATTACTACACTGTTCAAATATGATAAAATGGGATGGATATTTTTTCTCCTATTCTCTATCATTTGTATTTTGTTACTCTGAGATGGATACCAGCAGCATAGTTGCCAAAAATGCACATGTAATTCCTATTTATTCTATAAGGAGATTTATCATAATAATCTATTGTTTAAACTCAGACACTTTGGATATTGAAAAGGGGCATTATTAATAAATTTTCTAGGAAAACAGGCATAAACCAAGACTGCCCTGGATACACCAACACATAAAATCACCCTACAGAAAAGTAGCTAAAGCACTTGATTCATCTGTACTTTAGCTATTAAGCTAGATTCCTTTTTTTAATGTTAAGACGGCAAAATAGAATGGAAAAAAATCAACTTATGATCTAACTTCTTAATAAAAATACATAGAGATCACATCATGCAATCATGTGAAATGAAAGTGAAATTAAAAGGAGATGGAGATGTTTACAACTCGGTAAAGGAAAAAGAAAGCCAGGAAAAAACACAAGTCTTTAAATAGGATAACTTCACACAGCAGCACAAATTCAAGAAGAAAGCCCTGTTAAAATGTCCCTTGGCACCAATGTTCTCGTTTGCCAGAGGGCAATTTGCCGTGGCCAAATGCTTTCTGATTTCAGTAAATCTACCTCCTCAACAATTTATGCGAGGATTTAGAGAAAAGGATTAGGAAGAAAACTACTTTGAACTGATCAAGAAATGAATCAATTCAAACATACAGTGCTTGTTTCGTCTCTGAGAGGGAAGGGTAAGATAGTTTTCCATTTGGTAAACTCCACTTAATGAAATGCAGTACTAAATCTAGGAAATAAATTGTTTATGGTTGTGAGAAAACAACTCGATGATTGGAACAACAGATTAATTTCAAAAGTATGCTATGATTGCTCACTTCAAAGGATATGAGAGGGCTGAAGTCTGTTATAAAATGTTTCATGAGAATAAGGTAAGAATGACTCCCAAATGCGTAACTCACCCCTGAAGCATGAATATCCTTTTGTGTTCTCCTATTTCAGGTTGTTTGTCGATTTAAGATATCCAACCTGCCTAAGGTTCTCTCCCTGAATGTTATATAGAGGAAACTTAAATACCACAATTCTTGGCCACTGTCTTTTTCCTCCCAACTCTTAGGATCCCCACATCACAAGCTAATCAGGCAGCAGATATGCTAGATTCAGTAAAGACATACAATAAATGTCAGATACAGTTTGTTTTTAAGAAACTTACTCTTTAAATTAGGATATAAAACAATATAAATGAAACATTTGGAACTTGATAAAGGGCTTAACTCTGTAGTATCAACTGCTCCTTGGTTCTGAAATAGGCTTTAAGGAAAGTATTGACTTGACCAGTCTGGAAGGAGAGTTCCTTATATATTTTGGATATTAATTCCTTATCAGAGATATGTTATGCAAATGTTTGCTCCCATTCTCTACGGGTACTTTTACTGTTGATTGTTTTCTTGGCTGTGCAAAAGTTTTTTGTTTTTTGGTTTTTGGTTTTTTAGATGGAGTTTTGCTCTTGTGGCCCAGGCTGGAGTGCAGTGGTATAATCTCAGCTCCCAGGTTCAAGCGATTTTCCTGTTTCAGCCTCCCAAGTAGCTGGGATTACGGGCATGCACCACCACACCCTGCTAATCTTTCGTATTTAGCAGAGACAGGGTTTCAACATGTTGGTCAGGCTGGTCTCAAACTCCTGACCTCAGGTGATCCACCCTCCTCGGCCTCCCAAAGTGCTGGGATTACAGGCATGTGCCACAATGCCCAGCCCAAAAGATTTTTAGTTTGATGTAGTCCCGTTTTATTTTTGCTTTTGTTGCCTGTGCTTTTGAGGTCTTGTCCAAAAAAATAATTCTTTCTTAGGCCAATAACATATAGATTTACCTTCTAGTAGTTTCACAGTTTCTTTCTAGTAGTTTTACAGTTTGGGGTCTTATGTTTAACTTCTTAATCCATTTTGAATTAATTTTTGTGTATGATATTAGCTAATGGTATAATTTAATTCTTCTGCATAAATCTGTAGGTTGTTTTGGGTAGTATTGACATTTTAACAGTACTAATTTTTCTGATCCATATACATGAGATATTGTTCCATTTATTTGTGTCTTCTATTTCATTCAATGTTTGAGTTTTCAGTGTACAGCTATTTCACTTCCTTTGTTAAATTTATTTTTAATTATTAGTAGCTATTGCAAATGGAATTGTTTTCTTGATATCTTTTTAAGATCATTCATTTTTAATGTGTAGAAACACAACTGATTTTTGTATGTTGATTTTATATCCTGCAACTTTACTGAATTTATGTATTAGTTCTAGCAGATTTTTGGACTATTTAGTGTGTTTCACATTTGAAATCACGTTGTCTGCAAACAAGGGGAATTTGATTTTTTTTCCCCTTCCAATGATGATGCCTTTTATTTCTTTCTCTTTGCTAATTGTTCTGGCTAAAATAAAAGAGGGGAAAGTGGACATCCTTGTCTTTCCTGATCTTAGAGAAAAAACTTCTAAACTTTCACTGTTAAGTATGATTTCAGTTATGGGCTTATCAGATATGTTCTTCATTGTGTTGAGGTACATTTTTATATAGAATTTGTTGAGACTTTTTATCTTGAAAGGATGCTAAATTTTGTCAAATGCTTTTTCTGGATATATTACAATTATCGTGTTTTTTTTCCTTCATTCTATTAATGTGGTATCACATTTATAGATTCTGATAGGTCAAATCATTCTTACATCCCTTGGGTCAATCCCACTTGATCATGTTGAATGATTCATTTAATATGTTGTTGAATTCAGTTTGTTAATATATTATTGAAGATTTTTGTATCTATGTTTATCAAGAATATAAGCCTGTAATTTTTTTCTTATGCTGTCCTTGTCTGTTTTTGGTATCAGATAACTGCTGCCCTTTAAATGAGTTTGGAAGTATCTTCTTTAATTTTTTGGAAGAGTTTGAGATGGATTCGTATTAATTCTTTAAATATTTGGTAGAATTTGGCAATAAGGCCATTAGGTTTGAGCTTTTTTGATAGAAAATGTGTTACTAATAATTTAATCTCCTTACTCATTCTTGATCTGTTCATATTTTCTATTTATTCATGATTCTATTTAGGTAAATGGCGTATGTCTAGGTATTTATCCATTTTTTTTCTAGGTTGTCCCAATTTGTTCATGTACAATTTTTTATTGTAGTCTCATGATTTCTTCTATTGCTGTGGTATCAGTTGTAATGTTTCCTTTTTTTTACTGATACTATTTTTAAGTCTTCTCTGCTTTTTAGTCTAGCAAAAATTTGTTGATGTTAATCTTTTCAAAAAACATCTATTACTTTCATTGATCTTTTGTATCGTTTTCCTAATCTCTATTTCATTTATTTCTTTTCTGGTCTTTATTATTTATTTCCCTCTGCTAACTTTGGGCTTAATTTACTGTTGTTTTTCTAGTTTCCTGATGTATAAAGTTAGGTTGTTTATTTGGAAGCTTTCTTCTTATTTAAGTCTCACTTTCTTCTTTTTTGGGATTCACTTTACCCATAAAGACAAACACAGACTTAAAGTGAAGGAATGGAAAAGGATATTTCATGCAAACGAATACCAAAAGAGAGCAGGGTAGCTATATTCACTTTTGATAAATAGACCTTACATTACAAACTGTAATATGAACCAAAGAAAGACATTTTATAATGAAAAAAAGGAGTCCATTGATCAAGAGACTATAATAATTATAAATATTTCAGCAATGTAAAGATCACTTTCAGCAAAGTGAAGATCATCCAGACAGAAAATTAATAAGGAAACATTGAACTTAAGCTACATTTAGACCAAGTAAACCTAACAGACATATATACAACATTCTATCCAACAAGAAACAAATGATGTGTTAGACTACAAAACAAGTTTTGATAAATTTGGGAACATTCAAATCATATGAGTTATCTTACCAAAATGGTATGAAACTATAAATCAATAACAGGAAGAATTTTAGAAAATTCACACAAATGTGGAAATTAACATGCTCTGAACAGCTAAGGGGCTAATGGAGAAAGCAAAGGGGAAATTTTAAAACATCTCGAAACAAACCAAAATGGAGACACAGGATACTACAATTGGGGATGCCTCAAAACAGTTCTAAGAGGGAAGTTTAGAATCTTGATTGAGATCTGTAGGCCTGATTGCCAATGTTGTGGGAATTTCGTATGGGAAAAAAACTAGGTCACACTGTTTTTCATGAGATTATTACTTAATCCTTTTTGCCTTCAGATGTGCTTAATGTGCCAAAACTCAAATTCGGCTGGGCACAGTGGCTCATGCCTGTAATCCTAGCACTTAGGGAGGCTGAGGTGGGTGGATTGCCTGAGCTCCAGAGTTCGAGACCAGCCTGGAAAACATGGTGAAACCCCATCTCTACTAAAATACAAAAAATTAGCTAGGCGTAGTGACATGCACCTGTAGTCCCAGCTACTTAGGAGACGAGGAAGGAGAATCACTTAAACCTGGGAGGCAGGGGTTGCAGTGAACTGAGATTGTGCCACTGCACTCCAGCCTGGGCAACAGAGGAGAGATTCCGTCTCCACACAAATAAATAAATAAATAAAAGAAGAAAAAAGAAAGAAATTGTCATAATTTATTTTTTCAGACATAAATCCCATCTTTTGTAGGGGAAAGGGAGCAGAAGTTGTTGGATTACTATAATGGTAGGTAAAGCATGTGGCTGTCTAATTTTTGTTATTGTAGAATATCATTTATTGTTCCTATTTTGGGCCCTAAAATTGAAGAACACTCAGAGAACAGGCTCAGCTGTCATCAGACCCAAGCCAAATATGGATTCTACGGCCCTGGAACTGATTGCTCCCAGCATTCCCTGCCAGACCAGCTGCCCCAGCCCTTAGATTTACCTCTGGGATCCCAGATTTCCTAAGCCCAGAATTTTTTTCTCTGAATAAAATGAAAAGTTTAAGCTTAATAAAAGTTTGGAAATTCAGCTCCTTTCTGTTTTAACACAGTCAAAGACTCATGGAATGATGCCTCAGAGAGGCTACCAAGTTATTCAGTGAAAGTTTTCCTCCCTGTTATGTGGGATGAGTTGTTGAAATACCACCACCATGGTTTGTCATTTTGAAAAAAATTGTCTTAAAATAGAACATTTATTCTGACCAAAAGAAATCCTGAGGTCCTGAGAATTCAGGAATTCTGCAATTACTAATTGTTTTGATTCTGAATGAGTACTTGCAATGCCAATACTTAGGGTCCAACTTCCTGCTTAACTAAATCAGATGCCATTTACTAATCTTTTTTTCCATATTTCCTGCTTAATACTCGTTCGAACTGTTATTCCTTCCCCAGTTTGTTTCATCGTGGTGGGTTTACATATTACTATTAATCTAGTATAATTTTACAAAGGTACACAACAGAGTTTGCTTCTGCTTTTGGTCAAAATAAATGAATAGTCACCTGACTTTTTTCCCCCACTGGAAACACCAAAATAACAAATAAAATACCTAAAACAATTGTTTAGAAGACACTGGTCATAAATCAATGGACAGTGATCTCTGGGAGATGTTAAACAAGCAAGCAGAGCCCTGTGATTGCCCCAGCTTATTGCCTTTAGAGAGTTTCCAAGCTCGAGTAAAGGGAGGAAGGAGAAAGGCAAATTTCATCAGACTCTGAACTGAGAAATCCCAGGAGATGAAGGTTGCTACAGTAATGAAGACAGAGTATCGAGAGGCAAGAGTTGCACAGAGAGAGAACTCTAGAGATCTGGCAAGAAGTCCTTTCCAGTATTCACCTGAGCATAGGTCAAACTTACACACAAAAAAAAACTTGCCTAAAGTTGGGAAAAGAACCACCTCAATAGATTAAAGGAAACCGTATTTGACATCCACAAAGAGCTAAAGAAAAGAAACCGTCTGCACCCTCTAGACTGGGAAAACTAAGTTCACGACACACTGAGTAGGGCACACAAAATGGTCTTATCTCGAGGTGATACGAAAATTGGCCCTAGATTGAGCACTGTGTTAGTACTGCAATACTGTGGTTAGTAAATCCTAAAAACATGACCTGAAGGAATCAAACTATTTCCAAGTAGCTTAATTACATACCATGAAAAAGTTCAAGAGTTTTAGAATAATATGAAAATATTGAGGATGTCACAGGCTAAAATTCCTAAAATCTATCTGTCAATAAACTGTTATCAGGCATGCAATGAGGCAGGAATGTATGCTCTATAATGGTGAAAAAAATGTCTTTCAAAACTGACTCAGAACTGACTTACATGTTAGAATTACCAGATTGACATCAAACTTTGTGTTTCATATGTTCAAAAATTGAAGTACATAGAATATTCTTTAAAGAGAGACACATACAGACCAAACTTATAGATGTAAAAACTATAAAATGCAGGAGGAAAATAACGTTAGAGTAAATGTCATAGACATTGCAGATTAGTTAAAGACATAACAATATCCACAATGAAACAGAGAGAGAATTTTAAAAAAATGAATAGAGAATCAGTAGGTGTGGGATGACTTCAAAGGCTTTGAAATTTGTGCAATTGGAAGCTCCAAAGAAGAGTAGAGAACAGAAAAAAATTTATAAAGTAATGGCTACAAGTGCTTTAAATTTGATGGAAACTAGAAAGCCACAGATTCAGGAATCTCAAGTAACCTCAAAAGGAAGAAACATAAAGAAAGCTTTACCATGGCACATTATAATCAAATTGTCCAAAATCAGTAATAAAGAAAACATCTGAAAACCCAGAAGGATAAAATATATATTATAAACAGAGGAACAAAAATAAAGATGTCAGCAAATTTTTCACAGGCAACAATATAACTGAAAAGACAGAAAAGTAGCAAATTTAGAGTACTGAAGACAAAACAAAACAGTAAACATAGAATTCTATACCCAGGGATAACTTTTTAAAAATGAAGGCACAAAAAGAGCTGGAAGGATTTTATTACAGAACAGAGAATAAAGGAAGTCCTTTTGGCAGAAGTAAAATGATACCAAACATAAATACAAATCTACACAAAGAAATAAAAAACACAAAAAATTGCTAACTCAATGGTTTAATTCCTATCAGTTATATCTCAAACTATTTTTAAAATTACAATGAGATGCTACTTCATTTATTATAATGAGTAACTTTAAAAAAATGTCAGACAATATTAAAAAAAAAGTCAAGTCAAGTGGCATACTTCTGCAGTCCCAGCTGCTCAGGAAGCCCAGGATTTCAAGGCTGTCGTGCACCTCAATTGCACTTGTGAATAGCCACTGCACTCTATCCTGGGCAACATAGGGAGATCTCCATGTCTCAAAATAAAAATAAATCAAACAATATCTAGTGCTGAAGAAGATCTGGAGCAATCAGAACCCTCATACACTGCTGGTTAGAATACACACTAGTATAGCCTCTTTAGAAAACAGTTTGGCAAATTCTTATAAAGTTAAACATATACGTAATATATATTCCAGCAATTGTACTTCTAAGTGTGGAACTAAAGGCCATGTAAATTTATATTAACCCAAAAACCTATACACAAATGTTTTAATAGCTTTATTATAATTATCAAAACCAGATACAACCCAAATGTTCAACTAGTGAATGGATGAACTGGACTACTACTCAAGAGTAAAATGAAAAAAAAAAAATATTGGTATGTATACTATCTAACATGGATATAATACAAATGCCAGGTTTTGAATTCCAACTTGACCACTTATGAGCTCTTGAAACCTTTACCTCACTTTCTTAATGTTCTCATCTATAAAATGGGGATGACAGTTAATCCTCTCCCATGGGTTTATTGGGGGACCAAACGAATTAACAATACCTCTAAAGCACTTTGCACAGGACCCGACATACAGTTAAGTGTTCAATATATTTTAACAATTTTATGACATTAATTCCTGCAAAAGCAAAGCTGCAGACAAGAACATGTTCTAACTTTTGTTGTCTGAGACTGAGTCATGATTATAACTTCATCCAAGATACATCACCGTGTAACCTGTATGAAAGTGAATTTACTCCCTGCATTAGTAAAACACAGAAATATATGCAAGTAAGTTGTTTTCACAATGTAATAAGGAAGAGTTGTCATCTTTATATACTTTTTATTCTTATAGGAGAAATGATATTGATTGTGTGAAAAAAAAGTGCTAGCTATTCGATCCAGAAATTCTATTTTTTAAATTGATTTTCTTCATTTTAGTCATTCTTGAAAGCATTTACAAAGTACATTTCTCTTTTGCTTCTTTTTGTTGTTTTGTAGACAGTAAATGGGCCAGACTAAAGTTTCCAATGGCAACATTTGCTCCTTTATCACACAACCAGGAACTTAGGACTAGCAGTGAAGCTTTATAAGCTGACTAATAAAGGGGAGAACAGAAATCGAAAGGGTTAGAATGGTAGCATTCTGCCTTCATTTCACACTATGATTCTAAAGGAAGAATAGAACCACAAGAATCTCCCCTTAAACTTAGGGGTCAAACAGTTATGCCAATCACATCTATTGTGTTCTGCAAAGCTAGGTTTTGTCTGTGTTCACAAGTGTAGATTTCCTTTATGCTAATCAGCTCATAGGCTCTAGGTGACCGATTTTCTTTTCCTGACAATTACATTGTGATCAGTAGCATCTGTGTTACAGACAACTGAAAGCAGTATATGTCAAATGTTAGGAAACTTACGTTATTATTTTTACTGAATTTAAGCTCCTTCATGCAATTAATGACCATATTATTGTTGTTGTTGTCCATGTGATTGTTGTTGTTTTGGACAGCTCAATTACAAAACCATTAAAAGGTGCTTCAGGTGAGAAGTCATAATGTGCTAATCAGGTTGTCACAAAGTTAGCTACTCCTGCTGGACATTTGTAGAGTCTTCCATTGTCCTTCTAAATGATATGCATTATTTAATGGGCGTTCAGAATTCTGTAGAACAAATTAGATATTACATACAATCCAGAAAAATCAGCAAAAAATGTGTAAGCAAGCCATGGTACTGCTAGCAAAATTGATTCTCAAAGCCAAAAGAGATATTGAAAAGGCCTGCAAGGAATACATAAATATGGAGACTTCATGTAACCTAACAGTCCTACAAAGAAGCTGGATGGTAGTAAATTTTATGCTTTGTTTTCTTAAAGAATAGTGATAGGTGCAGTTAAAACCATGCTTTGCCTCTGATATTAAATGACGAACAGCAAAAGAATTAAATAGTTACTAAAATTATTTTTGTACAGATTTTTAATAATTTTAAGTTTTTTATTTGATTTAAATTTCCTTCTTATTACTTTTTCACTCTAGCAGAAAGACAGTTGATCCTGACAATTTATAAAATGTAGAATGTAGTAACATTCTAATGATTTTATCTAGATAGAGCTGAGGATTCTACTTTTAATAAATAATATATGAGTTTCTTATGAAGTTTTATGATCTTCCTCTATATTTTGAGAATAAAAAGTAAACAGTTTGTTTTAAATAGTGAATTACTAATTTCTCATGAATCTCTGGGAAATAATTCTTCTGCTGTCCTGTCGTCAATTTCCTACATTTTAAACTGAATTTCGATTGTCTAGAAGTTTCAGATAGCTAAAAATTTCTGCCTTTGTTGAGGAAGAGACTTTGTCATTGGCAGGCAGAAATGCAGCTTCAATAGCGTCTGTGCTCACAAGAGAAGCCCAGATGACGGTGACTTGTCTTCAATGGGTCAGCATAACATCTGCTTTCTCATGTAATCATGCATCTGATTCCCTTGGCTTTGAAGATCATAGTAAATAGAGTTGGAAAAAGAGTGGGTGGAATAATTTGACATTAGTTTTATTTACACTGAATCTACTAGGGATTGTAAAATATTTGGCACTTTTAAAATAATCAATAAGCTGTATTGATTTTAAAAGATAGATAATTTATATATAAGAAAAAAGTATATCAACATAAATCTACATTTTTTGGTCAAACTCACTTCAGTCCAAATTTTCCAGAAATATATATACATATATTTTATAATATATATATAAATATATATACATATATATATATATACCAGTACCAGATCTCCTGTAGTGAAAAGTTTAGAACATTTAAATGTAAATATTCAACATTTCGTAGATTTGACAGTTGAGTTTGTAGACGGCAAATAGCAGAAATTTATCTGAATATGCACATGTTTAAGTATGGAGAAAATTGACTTTTTTTTGCAAAAATATCACCAACAGACCTGGCAATAATTATTCTGTGTAATATTGTTGCATATGAATCACAGCTCTCTGACTATGATAGTAAAGAAAGTCTGAACCAGAGTTTGTCAGATTGAGCGTCTATAAATCTTGGATCCCACCGATATATCCTCAGAGGTTTGTAAACTTTTAATAATTTTTAAAATACTTTGATATTTTATATTATCAAAACATGATAAAAAATGCTAAGATTAATAACAATTTATGATAAAAGTTATTAAGAATATTAATTAACATTAATTGGGAACTGAGTATATAAAAATGATTTTTAAGTATTGAGCACATGCAGTATTAACTTTTCTAAAACTCATACAGGTTTATGAGATAGTTATTTTTCTCTTCTTCTCTTTTTTTCTTTCTTTCTTTTTTTTTTTTTTTGAGATGAGTTTTGCTTAAGTTACCCATGCTGGAGTGGAATGGCGCTATCTCAGCTCACTGCAACCTCCACCTCCCAGGTTGAAGCAATTCTCCTGCCTCAATCTCCTGAATAGCTGGGATTACAGGCACCAGTCTCTGTGCCCAGATAGTTTTTTAGTAGAGATGGGGTTTCACTATGTTGGGCAGGCTGGTCTCTCAGGCCTGTAATCTCAGCACTTAGGGAGGCCGAGGTGGATGGGTCACCTGAGATCAGAAGATAGCTATTATTCTTATCTCAGTTTTACAGGTGAGGAGACTAAGGTACAAAATGTGTATGTATCTGGCCCAAGGTTATTTGCCAGTATAGCAAAGTCAGAATATTACAAAAGATTATTGTATATTTGTCCTTGGTTATTTAGTTCAAACACCTCATAACATTGCCTTGAAATGTTAGTGCCCATTTGCATTTTGGTTTGCATTAACATTGATGCCAAAACCTTCTACTTGAATTGGCTCATTAGTGGGAAAGCACTGAGGAAGATTTAATATATAATGTTTAAACTATGCTCTTGTGCCAGATAAATGCCACATAACTTTAAAATATTCTGTAGAGCATTTCACAGTAGTTTAGAAATGGGAAAGTAGTGAAAATTTTACATCACCACAGACAGTAGTGTAGGCATGTCAAATATAAGAGCCTGACCAGAACAGTCATTACTATATTCATTCTGTAAGCTGTAATTTAGTTTCAGCAAAACATTATTAACCATAATACAGTATTAATTGAGTTTATTCTTGGGCTTGCTTCACTGAATGTTTAAGTTTGTTTGGTTCATGTGTTTATAAGTAAAATATATTTATACTACCTTTTATATTTGTATGTATTTAAGTAATTGTATATTAAAAATATTGTAAGATAATGAGATATCAATTAATTGGTTCTGCTTTAAAATTCAGGTTTGTGAAGCATGGATCAAAACTGCCCCATTTGATATTAATATTTTCTAATAATCATACATTTAACATCATTCCCCAATTGTTTCATGTATATCTAAAAAAGAAAGTAGCCAGGTATAATGAGAAGGTTTAAGATTTAAAAAGAATGATTGTAGAGTAGGAAAAATTAGATTTTATCACTCAATTGTCCACCTTCTAGCTGTGTGACCTAAGGAAACCTACCTAAATTTTATGACTTTATTTCCTCATTTTCATTACAGTCCATAATACTTACCTCACAAGGTTGTTTATGATAAAGATTCAATTGAGATAATGCATGTGATGATGTAACATGCCTTAAGACAATGCTTCATTAAAGGCTCATAATACATATTTTTCCCATCAATTCTCTTCTTCTTTTCTTACTTTGATGTTCATCCTCTGTGGAGAAAAAACAACAACTTTCATTCTGCTTTACTCACAAAATCTAGTACAGAGTTCTCATCAGTAGTGATAACCACATTCCACTTCAAGGATTCAAATATACTCTGTGTGTTGTCTTGCAGAGTTTCCATCAATCCATGGATGTCCATCAGGGTTCCCATCAATCCAAGCATGACAATTACATCCTGGAAAGCAATTGGTATATTAGTCAAAGTTGTCCAGAGAAGTAGATCCAAGTGTGTGTGTGTTTGTGTGTGTGTGTCTGTGTAAATCCTATATCCTATTGGTCATATAAACATGGAAAGCAAGAGATACAGTGAGAGATATTAACAAATTCTGAGATCTGCAGTCAGCAGCTGGAGACCCAGGAGACCAATGGTGGGGTTCTAGTCCAATGCTGGTAGGTTCAAATTCAGAAAAATGCCATGTTTCAGTTCAAGTCAAAAGGTAGGAAATAATGTGCAAGCTCAAAGGAGTCAGACAGGAAGAGTTCCCTCTTGCCTGAAAGAGAGTCAACCTTTCTGTCATATTCAGGCCTTCAACTAACTACATGAAGTCCACTCACATTAAGGAGGGCAATATGCTTGACTCAGTCTATCAATTTAAATGTTAAACTCATCCAAAAACACCCTCACAAACACATCCAGAATAATGTTTGACAAAATATCTGGGCACACGATAGCCTAGTTAAGCTGACATAAAATTAACCATCATGATGAACCATCAGCCTTGTGTTTTTAAAAATGTTGCTAGTCTTCCACCCAAGTCATCTGGCTCAATTCAGAGGGACAAGCATCTCTCCACTCATCAGAAACGTAGATTCACATTAAACCATGATCTTGACAATTCTGAATAGTATACCAAGAGCCCTGGGAGCCTCCATTAAACAGTCATGTGTCCAAGTGAGTTCTTTTATTATCTCATAGCCAGCTATGTCTACCACATTAAACATCCTATTAATCTTTTGATCACAAATGTAAGATTCTCTTACTTTCTATTTGTTCCTTCCCTTCCCCTCATTTCTCTTTCTTACCCTGTCCCTTCCTTTACCCTTTTTTCTTCCTTCTCTATCAACTTTCTACTGGCTCCACTATGATCTTGCATCCATTTTTGCCTATTCTTTTTCTTCCTACCTGGCCACACCTTTTAAAAGGTTCAACCTCCTTTGTCCAAATGTTAGATGGGAATCAGCATTGCCTTGGCTTTTTTTTTTTCCTTTCTTTTTTTCCTTTTTTTTTGAGATGGGATCTCATTCTGTCACCAGGCTGGAAAGAGGTGCAATCTTGGCTCACTGCAACCTCCACCTCCAGTGATTCTTCTGCCTCAGCCTCCTGAGTAGCTGGGACTACAGGCACACACCACCATGCCCAGGTAATTCTTGTATTTTTATTAGAGTCAGATTTCACCATGTTGATCAGGATGGTCTCAGTCTCTAGACCTGGTGATCCACTCGCCTTGGCCTCCCAAAGTGCTGGGATTGCAGGTGTAAGCCACCGCACATGGCCATCTTGGCTTTCTTATTATCCGAGCACTTCTACAGTTTCTCTGATTGATTGATCTCATTATCATGGCTTTTTTTATGTTCAATATCATGAAGTTTCTCGTGTCTCCAGCTCAGGTTTTTCTTCTGTAACTCACAACTGTATATTTAATTTCTTAAAGAATTATCTCAAGTTTGGTATATTGTGAGAATCTGAAATTTCACAGTCATATTCATATGCTTGACCTACATATTCATTTCCCATGTTTTATAGCTCAATGATTGGTGCTATTGTTCTCTCCCTTGTTGCTATCAGTAAAGCAGGGAAATCTGTAAGAATCCTCGCCCTCTCACTGTGTATAATAAATCACTGAGACCTCCAGGCTGTATCTTCAATTTATCCACTAGAGAGAGCATCTCTATATCACTCTCCTCATCCAGGTACCTTCAGCTCTCACTGAGTTACAACAGCAGCCTCCCAGCTCGGTCTCCCTGTTTTTAATATTGTTTCTTTACAACTTTTGCTTAGAAACAATACATTTTTTTTGTTTAAAATTCTATAAAGGCTTTACATTACCCTTATTATAAAAGAAAAAGTTCCTATAAAGACATACCTTATTCAATCTTTGCTTATGTCCAGATATCTTTTATAAAAAGGGATGCAAGTGATGATTGTTTACTGATATTGTAAGCAGCAATTTTACTGAACTCATTATCAACTTGTAATTTGTAGATTTTCTTTTTTCCTCTTTATAAAAATAACATGATTAACTAATAATGATTATGATTTTCCTTCTTTTTTATTCTTTATACGCACTAATAAGACCTCCAATATAATGTTAAATAGAAGCAGGCATAGTCAATATCTTTGCATATTTCCTGACTTTAAGAGGAAGTGTTAACATCTCCCTTTGATATGATGTTTGTTAAGGTTTATTATAGGTGTGTGATAGATTTCTTTATTAAGTTAAGCATACTCTTAACTTTTAGCTACCTAGGAGATAGAGTTTGCCCTCTTTGAATTGTTCAAGGGATTATAAATGCTTGTTCCAGGGATTATAACATGAATATCCTTCTATCACAATCCAATTTTAAATAATGCTGTACTAATTCACATATAATATATGATCTTTCAAACAGTATAAATCCTGCTTCTCCTCACATTTTACTGATTTTAAGTGTGTTAATGCACCTAGGGTGCAGCTGCTCTATCTGTATCAGGTGGTGGTGTCAGGCCTCCCAAGGAGGAAGAATAGTGATCATGCTTCTGCAATCACAGATATGCCCAGATAGCCTAGACTAATAGGCATAGTCAAGATTAGGTGTAATCTTGAATTGTTGTTGCTAGAGTCTCCAGATATTCAATAATTCTACTTAAAGATAATGTTTGTACAGCTTCAATGGAGTCCATAGGGCTGCTTTACAACATTTCCATCTGTCATAAATTACCATGACAAGTCTTCAAACCATTAGAGAGGGCTATGCTGAGAATGAAATTATGTTCTAGGGCAAAGCTTTAGAAGAGGCCTCCTGGGTGGTTGGGGAAAGGGTCTTTACTACTCCCTACCTGTACCATCCAACGAGCAAACATCAGCTGGTAGACTGTACAACAGAGAACAGCTTTATACAGACAAATAATATGAAGTAAACTGGTGATAAATAAGTCAAAAGGAACAAAGTGCTACAGGACTTGAATCTTTTCTATGTGAGGAGATAGGACAGTGAGGAGATGTGGTTTGGCTATGCCCCCACCCAAAATCTCATCTTGAATTATACTCCTCACAATCACTATAATCCCAGGTTTCAAGAAAGAGATCAGGTGGAGGCAATTGAAGCATGGCGGCAGTTTCCCCCATGCTGTTCTTGTGATAGACAGGGAGTTCTCATGAGATCTAATGGTTTTATAAGTGTTTGGTGTTTCTTCCTACGTTCATTCTCCTTCCTACCACCTTCTGAAGAAGGTGCCTTGTTTCCCCTTCACTTTCCATCATGATTGTAAGTTTCCTGAGGTCTCCCCAGCTATGCTGAACTGTGAATCAATTAAACCTCTTTCCTTTATAAATTACCCAGTCTCAGGCTGTTCTTTGTGGCAGAATGAAAACAGACTAATACAGACAGCTCAAATTCAATAAATTGCTCTCCTTGAGAAAAAAAAAGGTTAATGACTATATTTCAGAGAATGACTTGCCTTCAGAATTTTTCCAATATAGATCTAGTTTAGGGAGACCTTTAGAAAGTATTTGTTAACCATCTTTGTTCGATGTCTAGATTACAAAAAGAAATGTCCTGTAAATGCAAGGTGCAATGAAGATCTACCCTAAGGAAAAATGGGGAACCACTTCCAGTTTTAGTCTTTTAAAACTATCAGGGCCACTTGGACCAAAATAAGGAGGTCTCTGTTTTCACATAAAAATTAGTAGGCATATTTATTTATTTTGCATATTGAACAAGTATCTAATAAACCTAATTGATAAATCAGATATTACTAAAACTTACCAGAAGAAAAGATATTTCAGCAAACAGGCATCGGAATTTAAGTTTGGTGTTATCTCTCTTAGACAGAATGCTTAGGGGATAAGGAAAGAAAACAGATCAGAACACTGGTATGTTGTTTTTTTTTGTTGTTTTTTTTTTTTAATGAGAGAAAGAAAGAAAGAGAAAGAAAAAGGGGGAGAGAGAACAGGATTCTTGCTCTATTGCCCAGGCTGGAATGCAATCTAAAAATAGGTATTAAAAACCTCTTTTATGCCAATAATTGTGCTTAACAACAGAGACAGGAAGGAATAAGGGAAAAAATAACAAATAAACAGCCAACCAATATTTCATTTAAGTCTGTGAAATGCTATGCAAATGCTGAAGAATGATTTACTTCCAATTTCCCAATTACGTGGTCACTTTCAAAACAGGTGTAATGTGGTACTGAGAAATATGTATGTTCTGTGGACCTGGGGTGGAGAATTCTATAAGAATTCATTAAGTTTACTTATTCCAGGTCTAAGTTCAAATCATAGATGTCCTTATTAATTTTCTATGTCGTTGATCCTTCAAATATTAACAATGTGGTGTCAAAATCTCCCGCTATTATTGTGCGGGAGTCCAGGTCTCTTTATAAGTCATTAAGAACTTGTCTTATGTATCTGGGTGCTCATGTATTGGGTGCATATATATTTATAATCATTAACTCCAGTTGTTGCATTGATCCTTTTACCATTATATAATGTCCTTCTTTGTTTCTTTTAGTCTTTGTTACTATTAAAGTCTATTTTGTGAGAGACGAAAGTTACGACTCCGGTTTTTTGTTTTTTTTTTTTCTCTCCATTTAATTGGTGAATCTTCCTCCATCCCTTTGTTTTGAGTCTTTGTATGTTGTTGCTAGTGAAATAGATCTGGATACAGCGTACCGATGGGTTTTGACTTTTTATTCAATTTACCTGTCTGTGTCTTTGATCGGGGCATTTAATCAATTTAAATTTAGAATTAATATTAATATTTGTGAGTTCAATATTGTCATTTAATGCTAGCTGGCTATTTTGCCCATTAGTTGATGTAGATTCTTCATTATAGAAATACTCTTTATGTTTTGGTAAGTTTTTGGGATGACTGATACTGGTTGTTCCTTTCTGTTTGTAGTGCTTCTTTCGGAAGCTCTTGTAAAGCAGGCCTGGTGGTGATAAAATTGCTGAGTGCTTGCCTGTTCATGAAAAATTTTCTTTTTCCTTCACCAAGCTATAAAGCTTGGTTTGGCGGGATATGAGATTC
Organism: Aotus nancymaae; assembly: GCF_030222135.1. Classification (NCBI taxonomy): domain Eukaryota; kingdom Metazoa; phylum Chordata; class Mammalia; order Primates; family Aotidae; genus Aotus; species Aotus nancymaae. The sequence continues at coordinate 10,918,369 of NW_026988503.1, forward strand.
TGGGTTGAAAATTCTTTTCTTTGAGGATATTGAATATTGACCCCACTCTCTTCTAGTTTGTAGTGTTTCTGGTGAGAGGTCTGCTGTGAGTCTGATAGACTTCCCTTTATGAGTAACGTGACCTTTCTCTCTAGCTGCCCTTAGAATTTTCTCCTTTATTTCGACCCTAGTGAATCTAGTGATTATGTGTCTTGGAGTTGCTCTACTTGAGAAATATCCTTGTGGTGTTCTCTGGATTAGCTGGAATTGAGTATTGTCCTGCCTTACTAGATTAGGAAAGTTTTCCTGAATAATAACCTGAAGAATATTTTCCCACTTGGATTCATTCTCTTCATGACATTCAGGTATACCTATCAATCGTAAATTGGGTCTTTTCACATAGTCCCATATTTCTTGGAGACTTTGCTCATTCTTTTTTACTCTTTCTTCTCTAATCTTGTCTTCTCATTTCATTTCATTAAGTTGGTCTTCGACCTCTGATATCCTTTCTTCTGCTTGATCAATTTGGCTGTTAAAACTGTGCATACTTCGCGGAGTTCTCGTATTGTGTTCTTCAGTTCCATTAATTCACTTATATTCCTCTCTAAATTGTCTATTCTCGTTAGGATTTCTTCAAACCTTTTTTCGAGGTTCTTAGTTTCTTTACATTGGGCTAGAACATGTTCTTTTAGGTCACTAAAGTTCCTTATTATCCACTTTCTGAAGCCTAAATCTGTTAATGGAATGCACTCATTCTCCATCAGGCCTTGTTCTCTTGTTGATGAGGAACTGTGATCACCTGTAGAAAGAGAGTCATTCTGATCTTGGGTATTCTCAGCCTTTTTACGCTGGTTTCTTCCCTTCATTGTGAGTTCATCCACCTGTCATCTTTGTAATTGCCTACTTTCAAATTAGGTCTCTGAGTGGACATCCAACTTGTTGATTCCCAGGGCAGAAATCTGAGCAACCCCCTGCGTCGGCCAAAACAGCGGCATCAAGATTCGTGGTGCTTTTCTGCCCGGGAATCTCCGGTCTGGCTTCCCTCTTGAGTCCCTTCTTCAATCAGGTAAATGGGCAACTCTGCCTTCCCAGAGCTCCGAACATCGATCAGTCCCGTTTACTCTGCACCAAGAACCACCGCACTGCGCCTGGGCGCCGGCAAAACCACGATGCCGGCCACAAGAGTCGCCCTGGCGACCCATGGTGCTCCTCCGCTGGGAATCTTCCAGTCTGTGGGTAACAAAAAAATCGTCTGAAAGTGTGGTGTCCTCTTGTTCTGTGCGTTTTCTCTGAGAGCTACAATCCCAAGCTGCTAGTGATCAGCCATCTTGGATCTCTCTCAGTGGTATGTTTTTTTATACTATGAACTAAGAAGTCCCTTGCATTTCATGTCTTTTATACTGTCACAATAATGAGAATATAGGCACATAATGAACTGTTATTGTTAGGTGAAAATCTCACTAAGCCTTAGCATCTTCTTCTGAACATAAACACTATGTCCAGGACTGCAGAAGGAATAAATGTAGGAGATGTTGTCAAGATAAGAGTAAGGGAATGAGGATGTTGAATACAGTAACTACGTGAAAGTTGTGCAGTATGTCTTCCTTGATCAACCCTCTTTCCCCCTAAATTAAATCCCTTGAAACATTTAAGAAATAATGTGGGGGAAAACCAGGTATGAATTAATGCAACATTTGTATTACACACTTCCATTTTCATTTTCACCAAATGTGTGTGAGCTAATTCATGTTACAAAACACATGTTACAGAAGAATATATTTTACTCAGTTTTATTACTTTTAAAAGAAAAAGAAATATTTATATATTGTATTAAACTTAATTTCACAGAATTTTACCTGTGGCAGAATATTCACAATGAGCGAAGTGAATAGCAGATATGTTCCTGAGTGACTGACTGGCAATCACTAAATGATGGCTTGGCCACCACCTATGCTGCTGCTTCATCCATTATCTCCTTGTCTCTCTGCTCTCTGCCTTATCAGTCTTAAAAACAATGCAGGAAACTTGACACTAATGAGTAAGTCTAAATGCTATACCCTGGGGCCATATCAACTAAGATTTTATTGAGTAATCAGTCCATATTTTAATGTATATTAAACATTATCCATTAGTTTAAATTTTAATATTTAACATCAGAGATTGGTAAATGCTAACATTCAATGCTATGGCTATGTCTATATAAAAGTCTACAAATAATTTACAAACCAAAAATTAAAATTACAGGTACGTTTTTATATAATTTAGAGTAATTAGCATACACTTAATAAGATGGTAAAATCCAAATATGTTTACAGAAACCATTCTTTCTAATTCTTTTCTTGCCTACTAGAATCTATTAATAACCCATTTAGTTACCATCTGATTATTTTCTCAGTTTGTGATTTCTGAATGCCTGCATCAGTTTCACTTGAAGTATATGACAGACAGTTGAAATCAGCTTACTCAATGAAGATCAGAAGTTAAGGCAAGCTTTCCAAGACTCCCTTTGCCTTGCCTTTCTTATAGGGCCTTTCTTCCACAAGTAGTTCCACATATGAGAATTTGCAAGATGAAAATGATAATCATGAAGCAGAAGTTCTGCTCTTTCAGTTTCCCCTATTTCTACTGCAGATAGGATTAGGGTTTTTCTTCCCCTATTCCTACTGCAGGTAGGAAAATATGAATATGGTTATATTTTCCTGGGATAATTTTTAAGAGGTCTCATAGTTTATTCATAGTTTCTCAGTGCCAACATAGAGGGTGTTGCCATCCATTTCACTGGCATGTGTAATGACAGTGATTGCCTAATTCCCTAACTTCCTAATCATTACAGGTAAAGAAACTCCTTTGATGGACCAGTTCCATGGTGTTATTAGGAGGGTTATTCCTGGAAGTTAAACCTGGAGCCATGTACACCAACCATTCCAATAACCTTGTGAACATCTGATTGCCTCTTTTAAAACTCTTTCTGTTGAAACTAACTGGAATGATTTTAAATCTGAAACCTAATGGATAGAAAACATTTATTAAAAATGCAAATACAGGGTCCTACCCCAAACCAATTTAATCAGAATCTCTGGAAGGTGTTCCAAGTGTTTGTTTCAAACAACCTCTCTAGGATATTTTTGGTGCATAATGAAATTTGAGAACTCATGTTGTGTCAAATATATTTGTCAAATATATTTGAATATTTCATGGGGGCATGAAAGTCTAGAGAGTGATCATCACTACAAATTAGTAAGCCAGGCAATGAACTTGTTTAAATTGACCCCTGCTAAGCAAATTATTATTGCTCACTTTGCCCAGAGCCCTCCTCTGGGAAGTTCTTTATAAACAGATCACCATGTTGTGTGCCCTTGTGATCTCATTAATTTGGACACACCACAGACTCATAAGCAATCATTTGTATAGACCTACCTATAATAGGACCTGCACAGTAGATTTGCCCAAGATATATACTTTATCTTGAATGGTGAGAGTCTAATACTTAATATTCTCTCCCATTGGGAATTTGAATGTGACCCAAGAAGCAGACAGTTGAGTCAGAGAGAAGAAGAGATATTCAAAAAAGAATGCTATGGTATCTCTAAAGGCATAGATGTCATGATTGAAGAGATAAATTAACCGGTAACAGCAGTAGCTGGAGCAATAAAACCACAGACAGGACACACGTGAAATGCTACAGAGCAGAATATAAAGAGCGACAGTAAGAAACACTAAGTATATGATGAGAAAGCCAATTCATGCTTATTGCTACAGAGGTGCTGTGTTCTGAACTGTGCCCTAGCTTCTGAGTCTGAGCTGTGCACGGAGGGTGAACATTTCTAGTCTTCATATTATAATGGATGCTATGGTCCACCAACCCTATCTCCCCTTCAAGACTCATTCTCCCAGCTTCTCTGATTATTGGCTGTTAACTTCTCCATCCAAGTGCCTGTTCAACATCGCCCTCAGCTGAAGGAAGCCACCTCACCCAAGGTCATGCCTCCTTCCTGGAAGCAACCCACATCTCACTACTTATGCTTCATGCAGTGGTGTGAGACCCAACAGTGGTGTGAGAATGGTAAAACTCTGCAGTCACCCCCAACTCCCATGGGATTGTCTGAGGTCTTCCCTATGACACAAATGAACCTCAACTTCTTTGTTTGCCCTATTCTCTTCTCTTCACTCTCTCATGGTAGTTGTTACAAAGAGTTTATCTCAACAAATAGACTGCATGCAAATTTCTGTTTCACAGTCTCTAGAACCCAGCCTATGATACATTTCCCACATAACATACCTGATTTTTCAACCCAAAACAACATGAAAATTATGGTTTAATAAACATTAATCTTAAAGCTCAACTAAGTATTTTATGGACTTAAATTGCTACAGCCTGATTACTTTTTCACAGTGTACTGGGATTATTTCCTGAAATATCATGTAATGGGTTCCTTACATAAATGTTTCTTTCTCTCACTAATATATTTATTGTTGTACCTAAGTTTCTTTAATTAAATAATCAGAAAATTGGCCAAAATTATGAAGTAAAGATACAAATTCTCATCTGAAAATAAATTTCAGATTCTCAAAGAGAAGACTTTTGAAAATAAAATAGGAATGTGCTTGTAAAGGCTTTATCATACTTCACCTTCTTCACATATAGAGTTGTAATCGTTTTAGAGTATGTGAAGAAAGTTCCAACAGTTGTTTGGCTTTTTTTCTGAGCACAAGAATAAAGGGAAGCAGGCACATAATCAGTATTCAACATAATAACTGAACAACAGTGAACATACTTTTAATAGATTTGTTTTCTAACATTGATCTATGTTTGTTCAAAAGCCAAGAAAATAATGTATCTAGTGCAGACTCATCTACAAATATGACTACTCATTGGGCAATGAATAAATTGGAACAGCTAAAAAAATCAATCAGATTTGAATTAGGGATCCTGTAAAGTATAATGTGAATATAGGTTGCATACTGTGCCAAAAAGTCTGAAATACACTTTGACCAGATTCAGCGTCCTTCAGAGCTTTTAATGTATCCTTTGTTAGAAAACACAATGGTTCTTTTTAGGAATCCACTGCCATTAGAAATTCAAGTGTAATATCTGCTTATATATTTGCAGAATTTCACTGTAAAGACCAGGGATAGAAATATTGAAAGTTTTATGAGTACCTCTATTTGATTAACTTCCAATAATGTGCATGAACTTTCAAATATGCCTAATTCTAACAAAGCTTAGCTTGCTGAATAGTAAACATAAACTGTAGTTTCTGGACACAGTTGCATTAACAATATCTGCATTTTAATAGCTAAAACAATTTAAGTACTTACACTGGACCCTAATAGTATGGCACAAATATACACAAAAATTCTCCTTCCCAGTATTTCCACTTTTTAATATTGCTCCTAAATCACAGCTACCTTTTTGTCTTCTCTCATTGCAAACCAAAAAAACTCTCCCCATAACTGTGCTCACATTAGTTGCATTATGTTTTCCCTCCTGTACTTTGTGGCTCGGTTAATTATACATCAGTTGACTTCTCCTTCTCCCTTCCTTCTCATTCCTTTATCCTCTTTTTTCTTTTTCTTCTTCCTCTTTGCTTCACTTTCTTCATCTTTCCCCCCACATTTTTTTATTATTTTAAATTCTATATATAAAGATTTTACAAGTATACATATTTTACAAGTACACTATTTCATATTTGCATAATTCAAATTTGTATCAAAGTCTCTGATGCTGTAAACTATTAATATGGGTGGGAAGGATTTGACTCCTCATAATAGAGTCCATTTTTAAATTTTTAAAAATGTTTTGATACATTATATTTGTATGTATTTATGAAGCACATGTGAAATTTTGTTACATGCATAGAATGTGTAACAATCAAGTAAAGGTATTTAGGATATCCATCACCCAAGTATCCATCATTTCTTTGTGTTGGTTATATTTCAAGTCCTCTATTCCAGCTATTTTAAAGGACACTACATTATTATTAACTCTAGTCACCCTACTCTTCTTTCAAAGATTAGTTTGTCATTCTTTCCAACTGTATGTTTATACCCATTAGCCAAACTCTCTCCATGCTACTTCCTCCCACCCATACACCCTTTCCAGGTACTTTAAACTCTCTACCTCCATATGGTCAACTTTTTTTAGCATCTGTATGTGAGTGATAACATTTCTCTTTCTATGGGTGATTTATTTCAATTAACCTAATGACCTCTAGTTCCATCCAGGTTTCTGCAAATGACATGATTTCATCCTTTTGATGGCTGAATAGTATTCCATATGTATATGTAGCATATTTTCTTCATCCATTCATCTGTGTAGGACATGACTGACTCTATATCTTTGCTATTGGATAGTGCTGCAATACACATGGTAATACTTGTATCCCTTTGATAGTTTTATTTTTTTTCCCTTGGGTAAATACCCAGTAGTGGGATGGCTGGATAGAATGGTAGTCCAATTTTTAGTTTTCTGAGTTGTCTTTGTTTTCCATGGTAGCTATCCTAGTTTACATTCCCACCAACAGTGTATGAGTTCTGTTTAATCAGTATCCTTGCCATCATCTTTTCTTTTCTTCATTTAAATAGTAGCCATTCTAACTGGGGTAAGATGTCTCACTGTGATGAGAAAAATGAATAGTTATCAATATTCATTTGCATTTCCTTGATGAATAATGATGCTGAGAATTTTTTCTATGGCTGCTGGCCATTTGTATATCTTCTTTTGAGAAGATATATTGTTTGAGTTTCTTATATATTCTGGGTATTAGTCTCCTGTTGGATAAGTAGTTTGCAAATATTGTCTCCCATTCAAGAAATTATCTGTTTACTCTGTTGATTGTTTATTTTGCTGTACAGAGTCTTTTTAGTTTAACATAGTCCAATTTGTTTATTTAGGGTTTTGTTGCCTGTGGTTTTGAGATCTAACCACAAAAATCTTGTGTAGATCAATATCCTAAAAAGTTTTATTTATGTTTTCTTCTAGTAGTTTTATATTTTCAGGTCTTTCATTTGTCTGTAATCGATCTTGAAATACATTTTTATGTGGTTAGAGGTAGGGGTTGAGGTTCATTATTTTATGTATGATTATGTAGTTTTCCCAGTTTCATGTATTGAAGAAGGTATCTTTTCTCCCGTGTATGCTTCTGACAGGTTTGTTGAAGATCAGTTTATTGTAAATACAAAAATTTATGTTTGGGTTTTCTGTTCTGTTTCATTGGTCTATGAGTCTATTTTTATACCAATATCATGCTGTTTGGGTGACTATATATTTTGAAATAATATATTTTGAAGTCCAGTAGTATAATGCCTCCATCTCTGTTCTTTTTGCTCAGGATTGCCTTGAATAGCCTATTTTTGAAGTCCATATTGATTTTAGGACCTTTTTTATTTCTGTGGAAAATGACATTCAGGGTTAGATATGAATTGCTTTGAATCTGACTTTTGTGTACAAAATCATTTTAATGCTATTAATTCTTCCAATCCATGATGATAGAATGTCTTTGCATTTGTTTGTGTTCTCTTTAATTTCCTTCATTAGTGTTATATAGTTTTCCTTGTAGATATCTTTTGCTTTTTTGTTTACATTTATTCTTAGGTATTCAATTTTTAGTAGCTATTGACAATGAATTGCCTTCTTGATTTATTTTTTAGCTATTTCATTATTAGTGTGTAGAAATGCTACTAATTTTTGTATGTTGATATCGTGTCCTACAAAACTTTACTAAATTTGTTTCCCAGTGTTAAAAGTTTTTTGGTAGAGTCCTTTGGTTTTTCTAAATATAAGATCATGTCATTTGCAAAAAGGAACAATTTGATTTCTTTCTTTCAACTTGGATGCCTTTTATTTCTTTCTCTTGCCCAATTGCTTTGGATAGAACTTTTAGTATTATGTTAAATGAAAGTAAGTATCCTTGCTTGCTCCAGCACATAGGGAGAATGTTTTCATTCTTTTGCCTATTCAGTGTGATGTTGGCTGTGCGTTTGTCATGCATGGCCTTTATTATGTTAAGGTATATTTTCTCTATGCCTAGTTTATTAAGAGTTTTTATAGTGGAGGAGAGAGATCCAAGATGGCTGATCATTAACAGCTCGGACTCATAGCTCCCAGTGAAGGCGCAGAGAACGAGAGAATGCCACACTTTTAGACGAATTTTTGTTGCTCATGGACTAAGAGATTCCCAGCGGAGGAGCCCCACGGGTTGCCAGGGTGATCTCGTGGCCGGTGCGGTGGTTTTGCTGGCGTCTTAGCGCGGCAGTTCTTGGTGCAGAGTCCGGAGATTCCCAGGCAGAAAAGCACCATCAATCTTAACACCGCTGTTTTGGCCAGTGCAGTGGATTGCTCAGATTTCAGCGCTGGGAATTAACAAGTTGGACGTCTGCTCAGAGACCTACTTAGAAAGTCGGTAATTACAAAGACGACAGAGGGATAAATAAATAATAAAGGGAAGAAACCAGCCTAAAAAGGCAGAGAATACTCAAAATCAAAATGCCTCTCCCTCTACAGGGGATCACAGTTCTTCATCAGCAATGGAACAAGGCTTAATGGAGAGCGAGTGTGTTCCATTATTGAAGCAGGTTTCAAAAGGTGGGTGATAAGAAACTTCTGGGAATTAAAAGATCTTGTTCTAACCCAATGCAAAGAAACTAAGAACCTTGAAAAAAAGTTTGAAGAAATGCTAACGAGAATGAACAATTTAGAGAGGAATATAAGTCAATTGATGGAGCTGAAAAACACAACACGAGAACTTCGCGAAGTATGCACAAGTTTAAACAGTCGAATTGATCAAGCAGAAGAAAGGATATCAGATCTTGAGGAACAGCTTAGTGAAATGAAACGAGAAGATAAGATTGGAGAAAAAAGGATAAAAAGGAATGAGCAAAGTCTCCAGGAAATATGGGACTATGTGAAAAGACCTAATTTATGTTTGATAGGTGTACCTGAATGTGACGAAGAGAATGAATCCAAGTTGGAATATTCTCTTCAGGATATCATTCAGGAAAACTTTCGCAACCTAGCAAGGCAGGGTAATATTCAACTACAGGTAATGCAGAGAACACCACAAAGATATTCTTCAAGAAGACCAACCCCAAGGCACATAATCACCAGATTTATTAGGGTTGAAATGAAGGAGAAAATACTAAGGGCAGCCAGAGAGAAAGATCAGGTTACCCATAAAGGGAAACCTATCAGACTTACAGCAGATCTCTCAGCAGAAACCCTACAAGCTAGAAAAGAGTGGAGACCAATATTTAACATCCTTAAAGAAAAGAACTTTCAACCCAGAATTTCATATCCAGCCAAACTAAGTTTTATAAGCGAAGGAAAAATTAAATCTTTTGCAAACAAACAAGTACTTAGAGACTTCACCACCACCAGGCCTGCTTTACAACAGCTTCTGAAAGAAGAACTATACATATAAAGGAACAACCAATATCAGCCTTTCCAAAAATATATCAAAAAGCAAAGAGCATCAACACAATGAAAAATTTACACCAACTAATGGGCAAAACAGCCAGCTAGCATCAAATGGCAGTGTTAAACTCATATATATTCAAATCAGATAAAAAGCCAAAACCCATCGGTATGCTGCATCCAGACCCATCTCACATGCAACGATACACAAAGACTCAAGACAAAGAGAAGGAGGAAGATTTACCCACCAAACAGAGAGTAAAAATAAACAAATAAATAAAAAGCAGGAGATGCAATTCTCGCCTCTGATAAAATAGACTTTAAAGCAACAAAGATCAAAAGAGGCAAAGAAGGACATTACATAATGGCAAAAGGATCAATGTAACAAGAAAAGCTAACGATTCTATAGATCAACGAAATGAAAAATTAACAAGGACATCCAAGACTTGAACTCAGACCCGGAACAAGTAAACTCAATAAACATTTATAGAACTCTCCACTTCAAATACACAAAACATACATTACCACCTCATACCTATTCCAAAAGTGACTACATAATTGGAAGTAAATCACTCCTCAGTAATCGCATAGCATTTCATAGGTTTAAATGAGATATTGATTGGCTGCTTGTTTGTTATTTTCTTCCCTTATTCCTTCCTGTCGACATTAAGTATAATTATTGGTATAAAAGAGGTTTTCAATACCCATTACTAAACTGCATTCTAGCCTGGGCAAGAAAGCAATACTCCCATTCTCTCTCTCTTTTTCTCTTCATCTTTCTTCCTCTTCTTCTTTTTTTTCTTTCTTTCTTTCTTCCTTTTTTTCTTCCTTTAAAAAAAAGAATGATACCTTGAACTTTGGGGACTTGGGGGAAAGGGTTGAGGGTGGTGAGGTATAAAAGAACACACATTGGGTACACTGCTTGGGTGATAGGTGCACCAAAATCTCAGAAATCACTGCTAAGGAACTTGTTCAGGTAACCAAACACCACCTGTTCCCCAAAAGCCTATTGAAATAAAGAAAAGAAAAAGAGACTTGGAGCCTAGTATGTATAGACATTTCAATGAGTGAACTAAAAATATTGAAGACAATAACTCCCTGGTCAGTGCTAATATGAAAGCTGGATGGGTGCTTGGGGACCAAGCCAGCTCCTCAGCGTCTGTCTCTGGGAGTTGGGAGTGCTTAGCAATAAATTACTGCTGCATCACCAGAGCAGCATCCTACACAAAGGAAAAAAAAAAAAGAGTTTTTATCATGAAGAGACATTGAATTTTATCAAGTGCTTTTTCTGTATATATTGAGATGATCATCTATTTTGTATCAATTATTCTGTTTATATGAAGTATCATGTTTATTGATTTGCATATGTTGAAACAATCTTGCATCTCTGGTATAATTCCCACTTCATCATGTGCAGTATCCTGTGGCATGCTGTTGGATTCAGTATGCTAGGATTTTGTTGAGGACTTTTGTGTCTATGTTCATTGGGGATATTGGCCTGTAGTTTTTTTGTTGTTGTGTCCTTGTCCAGCTTAGGTACCAGGATAATGCTTGCTTTGTAGAATGAGTTAGTGAGAATTCTATCTTCTTCAATTCTTTTGGAATAGTTTGAAGAGGACTGGTGTTAGTTCTTTATATATTCTTTATACATTTGGTATAAACTACCTACAAGAGACCCACAAACCAGTAAAGAGATTCAGAATTTTCTTTGTTTTCAAGGCTGAAAAATATTCCATTGAATATTTATACTACAGTGTTTTTATCCATTCATTCACCAATGAACATTTAGGTTATTTTCATATCTTGCCTATTGTAAATAATGCTGAAATAAACATGAGAGTGTTTATTTCACCACTTTGATGTGTTGAATTTATTTCCTTGGAAATATACTCACAAATGGAATTGCTGCATCATACAATGATTTTATTTTTACTTTTTTAGGAAACCCCATTGTGAACTGCTTTCAATAGCACCTATGCCATTTTACATTTTTCCCAACAGTGCACAAGGATTCTAATATCTTCATATCCTCACCAACTCTTATTATCTCTTGTATTTTGCATAATGGATATCCTAACAGATGTGATACATATCTAATTGTAGTTTTGATTTGCATTTCCCTAATGATGATGATTTCCCAGTAATATTGAAACCATTTCATGTACCTGCTTGCCATTTTTATTTTTTCTTTGAAAAAAAAGTCTATTCAGGTGGTTTTCCCATTTATCAATTAGGTTATTCATTTTTTTCCTATTGAGTTTCAGTGCTTTGTATGTATTAAATACTGACACTTTATCAAATACATGGTTTACAAAGCCTTTCTTCCAATCCATATGCTGCCTTTTTATTCTGTTGGTTGTTTCCTGGCTGTGCAGAACCTTTTTAGTTTGGTGTATTTAACATGTTAATTTCTGAGCTTTAGGCATAATGCCCCCAAAATCATTACTGAGGCCTATATCCAAGAGCTGTTCCTCTATGTTTTCTTCTAGGAGTTTTACAGTTTCACCTCTTATGTTTAGTTCTTTAATTCATTTTAAGTTTGTTTTTGTTTGTGGGGTAAGATAAACGTTGAGTTTCATTCTTTTGCATGTGAATATCAAGTTTTCCCAGCACAATTTATTGAAGAAAGTATCTTTTCACATCGTATCTTTTTGGCCAACTTATTGAAAATTAGTTGACCCTATTTATTCAAGTTTATTTCTGGACTCTTTATTTTGTTCTATTGTTGTCTATTTTTATACCTCTACCATATTGTTTTGATTTTTGTAGATTTGTGATATAATCTGAAATTAGGAAGTAAATGTCTTTATGTTTTTCCATCTCAAAATTGAACTTATTATTAAAGGTGTTTTGTAGCTCCATACAAATTTTCAAATTTTTTAAAAAATTGTAAAGAAGGCCATTGATAATTTGGTAAGGATTGTTCTATGGTTTGAATGTTACATATACCTATGTAACAAATCTACGTGTTCTGTACTTGTACCCCATAACATAAAGTAAAATAAAAAATAAAAAATAAATAACCTTCTGTTTTACATTGATAACAACTTAATTTTAATCACACACAAAAACACTATATGTTTACTAACCTCCATTTGTGTTCTTGTAATCAGATTGTGACTCTTTCATATTGTACATTCATTAACAGATTTTTATCTTTTAACTTTAATTATATTAGGATTTGGAGTCAGTTATACAACACCATCACATTGTTACATTAATCTGTATTACATTTATATGTTTGCCTTAGCCAGTGAGATTTAAAATAATCTGTTTTTGAATTCACTGATTTTACTGCTTGATCAAGTCTTCTTATGGAGCTCTCTCTTGAACTTTTTAGTTCAGTCACTGTATTCTTCATCTCTAGAATTTCCTTCTATCTTGCTTTTTTTAGAGTTGTTGAACTTTTTTGCATCTTGTGAGGCTTTTTCTTTTTTCCTGATTTTGTTTAGTTGTCCATCTATGTTCTTTTGTAGCTTAGTTTCTTTATGATAATGATTTTTCCTAATCAGGCATATCTCCATTTCTTTGGAATAGATTACTAAAAATTATCACATTCCATTGGTGGTGTCATGTTCCTTGACATTTTGTATTCCTTACAGCTTTGTGTTAATGTCCATGTATTTGAGGAGGCAGTCACCTCTCCCAGACTTTGCAGACTGATTTCAATGGAGAAAGACCTTCACTTATAGGTAGGCTTGAGAGCACCATCTGGGAAGGATGTAGTAGCTATGGCTCCAGGGAGGAGGCAGTGGCACAGTCTCTGTGCAATTCCATTAGCTGAGGTTAATTGGTGAAAACTGCAGGGGCACTTGGTGGTGAAGGCTTCAGGTGTCCATATCTTCTTGTTCTCTTTTGCTCTGACTGAGGGAGGTCAGAGCCAATGGGAATCCTTCTTGGCATGAGACTTGGCACACAAATACATTTGTGGTAGTATGAGATGGGTATCTAATCCATGAGCACACATGAAACTGCCATGAAACCATGGTCTGGAACACAGGCATATCTGAGGACCCTGGGTCTGGGGCATAGGTGCACTTGCAAAAAAATTCTCCAGTGACCATTTCTGTTTTCCACCACTTTGAAGATTCATACAAAAGTACAATCTCTTTTAGCAATGATGGTATTTTATGTGCCTAGATTCTATTTAGGTAGAATTTTAGCATATTTCTTCACCAACAGTATGGCTGCAATAGCAAACTTTTTTAACCAAATAAAAACTGTCTCTTTCCTTTGTGTAATGCTAGTGGATAAATTTTTCGAGGTCAACAGCTTCTAAATAAGAGAATGTGACTGAATTTTAGTTGATTTAAGATAGAGTTAATGTATGTCACTTGTAGGCCTGGCCCATTGAAATTTTCCACAGTATTCTTTGTGCTTCCTTTTTTTCACGGATGTTGCCCTCAGAGCTACATTAGAAAACACATTTGATGACAAAATGGCTTGCACTTCCCCATTTCCTTAAATGCATGTGTGATATATGTCTCTCCTCTTCACCCTTCCACTTTCCACCTATGTATTTGGGTAAGAAAAATATTGATAGAATAGTTAATATTGTTATAAAAACACAGTAGTTTTTGTTTGGCTTTTATTATTTAAATCTGTTTCTGTGTCCATGCCTAAAAATTGAATAAGTGAGGGCACAATGCGGATATTCACCTTGCATCACTTAGGCAGAAAGAGGTGGTGTGAGGTTCCTTCCCTCCTGTGCCCTGTGTCAATGGCCAGAGAGAACTGAGCGTCTGCCTGACCTAGGTCACTCACACATTGTTGATGGGAATGTGAAACAACAGTACAGCCCCTCTGATAAAGAGTATGATGGTTTCTCACAAAGTTAAACATGCAATCACCATATAACACAGCAATTACACTCTTGGGAGTGCAGAAATAAAAACTGATATTCACACAAAAATGTACATAAACGTACATAGAGCTTATTCATAAAAACCACAAACTGAAAACAACCCCCATGTCCTTCAAAAGATAAATAAACAAAACATGGTATATCCATACCATGGAATAATATCCAGCAATAAAAAGGAATGAACTACTGACAAGTCAATAACTTGTATGGATTTTAAGAGCATTGTTCTGTGTACAAGAAAGCCAGTCTCAAAAGTTGTCCAACTGTATGACTCCATTTAGACAACATTGTTATGAAGATGAATTATAGAGATGGAAAACAGAATAGCCATTTCCCAGTGTTCAGGAAAATAGGGAGAGAAGTTGATGACTGTAGCTGTAAAAATATAATAATGGGAATCCTTGTGATGGCACTGTTCTGTATCTTGCCTGTGGTGATGGTCACATGAATCTACAGACATAAAAAAATTATATATCACCAAATACACATATATACACACAAATGAGTGCATATAAAACAGGTGATATCTTGTTGGTAGATGATATCAATGTGATTTTCCCAATTGTGATACTGTACTATATTTACGTAAAAGTTTCACTTGGAGGGAAAATGAGTGAAGGGTTCATGGGATGTCTCTGTGTTATTTCTTATAACTGTCTATAATATAAAATGATCTTAAAACATTAAAAAAGATTTTAAATGAACAAATAAAATTGATACCACATCTCAAGGCAAGATGCAAGATCATCATCAGTATTTGCAAATAATATTTAGAAACTAATAATTTTGTCATTTATTTTCCACCCCCTCCAGATTTTAAAACAAGTTTAAAATGTAGGATAAAGAATCAGAGGTAGTAAGGTGATTGTTGATGAGGGCTGAGGGTCTCTTTGGGTTCAAGTACCTTCAAACACCTAGAGGATAAGACAAATAACTATCTTTCATCTAAAGTCCAGAGAAGAGATCTCAGTGGGACCACTTAAAGAACCCAGTTTGCCCCCTAGAGGTTGATGGACACACAGAACCAGTATCTATTTAATGCTTACATTTTCAATGCAGGAATATGTGTCTGGTTTGTTGCTCTGACAAAGGTAGTCAGAGCGTTTTCTGCATTATGGGGAAGGCTTCAACATTCCCAGTGTCTGTCAAAGTAATAATGCCCGAGTATTTACTGTGGAGGCACGTGGCACAAATTCAACAATGAACAGAAGATAGCTAGGCCTAATAGTGAATGCTCAGCAGAAAAAAGTAGAGTGCTAGGTGACCCATCAAAATGGAAGTGCATCTGGCTTCATCAAGTCAACTGCAGGTGAAAGGTTCCAGGAATGGGGGTTGTCTTCCAAATAACAGTAGCTTTTAATACCTATAAAATCTAAATGTTAAACTATCATTTCTGTTGGTCAATTAAGAATTTTCAGCTGAGTGCAGTGACTCACACTTGTAATCCCAATGCTCTGGGAGGCTGAGGCAGCCAGATCTCTTGAGCCTAAAGTTCCAGACTAGCGTGGGCAACTTAGTGAAACCCTTTCTCTACAAAAAATACAAAAATAAGCTGGACATGGTGATGTGCGCCTGTAGTCCCAGCTATTCTGGAGGCTGAGGTGGGAGGATCACCTGAGCTAGGGAGATCAAGGCCACAGTGTGTTGTGATGGCACCACTGCACTCCAGCCTAGAAGACAGAATGAGACCCTGTCTCAGAGAGAGAGAGAAAAATAATTTTCTCTGCATCTTTCTCCCCTAAAAATACATTGTGCTGTTAGATCATGTACTCATTTTTTCATTGATAATTTTCTCTGGTCTTGCTCTGGCTTGTTCTATACTGCAGGGACTTTCATTTCCCAGGATCTCTTGACCACTATTATTTTGGCTCTGATATGTACCTGTCTTCCTGTAGACATATATGGGGTGGGGGCAGGGGGAACACAGGTAAAACACACATTAAAAAGCATCAAAATATACTAATGAAAGGAGCCATAAACTATTCAGCATACATGAACCTAGGCACATGATAACCAGAGGAATTTAGCTGAAAAATCCAACTCAACATGATTCCCCCCTCCTTTTTTATTTTAATAAATTCCACAAAGTGTGTAAGTAAGAAAAGTGTAGACAAAGTTTGTCACACGATTAGCATTAATGAAAGAGCAACTTAAATCCCTGGGAGAGAACTGGAGGCTCCTAGCAAAATCGCTTAACACTCTGGATTGACTCCCAAAAATATTTACTGTTTCTCTGCAAGCTAACCTCACTACAGCATAAAATTCTATTTTGATTAATTTGTAGAATTTTGAGTGTATATGTTAGTATAGCATTTTTAGTGGTTGCTGTAGGCATTACATTATATTTGCAGAATTTACGACAGTTTACTTGAATTTACCGGGATTTTACCAGTGCAAGCGATGTATAAAAACATTACCTCCTTTCACCCAACTTTACACTCCCCCATGAATATAACTGTCTTAAATATTTACCCTATCTACATTGAGAATCACACCAGACTATGTCATAACTTTTCCCTCCTCAAACCGGTAGACTCTGAGAAGGGTTTAGAGTTGCTTCTCAGATGCTAATCCTAGGTGTGCAAAACCAAGGATTCTCCCCAAATGGGATGAACTGAGGAAAATATTTAGGAAATTCATCGGCAAGATGCATCAATAATAATTGAGATGGATTTTTACCTCCCTGCAGCAGTTGGCACTGGGTCAGATTTATCAATCATTTTATTTAGAAAAAAATCATTACATTCCTCCTATTGCAAATTCATATTTAATTCAGAATTAAGTTCACAATGCTAAAATTACTTTTCAGAAATATTCAATTGATTTTACAGAACTAGTAGTTGGCATTAGTAGTGTGAGTGTGCAGTTCACATTGCACACTTACTCATCCCCAGCTATTTCTCTGCCCCACAGCAGGAGCTGCACTAATTGTTTTCTATAATGTCATATTTGCCACCCTCCCAGACAGTGGTCTGCAAAACTTAGCCACTCACTAGAATCACCTGAAGAACTTAAAAATCCTGATGCCCTAGCCTCAACCCGAGAGATTCAAATTTAATTAGACACAATAATTTCTAATATTCCCTAAACTCATCTAATGTAATGCCAAGGTACCTTACTGGCATGTGCTCTGACCCGAGGCAATCAGAACTCTCAGGGAATCTGACTTAGGACAAGACAGAGAGAAGGATTTGTTCATTTCTGTGAGCTGGGTCTTAAGTTGTTGAATAATAATCAAGTGATGAACAAGAGAAGTAAGTGTGTCTGCAATGAGAGGAGAAAGAAGCAGAGTCACTGAAAGGAGCAGAAAGGTGAAGGTAGAAGAAGGTCCTTGGTCCCTGGTCCCTGGGGTCTGACTGCATTCTTGTCTTGGGGTCCATGTGTACCTCTCTTGTCTTTATAACAATTTTCTTTGCTCTTTAATCTTGCAGAAGTTTGTTATTATTATATCCCACCAGAAGAGTCCTAACTGATCAAATTGTTCAGCTCAAAATCTCCAGCTCATTAATCTCTAAATGTAAATGATGATACCACTACAAATGTCACTCATTACCTAAATCACTCAGTTGGCATTTTGGGACTTAGGCTCTGTGTTCTTTGAATCAGAGCATGTTCTAAAATGTTCTTTGAATCATTTTAAGCCATTACTTAATCTATAGATACATCAATGCTGGAGGATAAAGATGAAATATTGTATATCTGTATTCAGTAGTCTAAACATATCAGGAACTTTTGTTTGTTGATAACTTTCTTTTGGTCTGTAATTAAACAGGCTACTTACTTTAAAATAACATTTGTGATCATTGATAAGAATGTGTGATTGAAATAAATGGGCAAACATGAAAAAAAACTAATAGGATATTTTACATAGGGGAAAATATATCTTTCCTTTTTCTCAATTCCTACTCAATTGCCTGACTCCCAAATCATCTGTGTTCTTTAGAAGGTTAAAGTATAAAATGGGTCACTAGATTGTTACCATCTAGTGGAAAGGTGTCTATGGCAATACCCTTTTAATACCAGTTCTAATTCCACTACAGAGCAAAAAAAAAAAAAAAAAAAAAAAAAAATGCTCAATGAATCTTATTTTCCTGAAAGTAAGATTCCTTATTCCAACAAAATTATAAGCTCTCAACTTCAGTCATTACAACATCTAGTGCAATGCTTCCTGTAGAATGGAGGCTTTGTTCATGAATTTGCTTAAATGAATAAATGAGGATCAGCTCGGCTTTTATATATCAGTCGTACATAGTAAAGATAAATGTTACCTCCAAGCTTGCACATGAGGAAAATATATTTTTATAAGGCAATTTACAACAGCTTTTTGATTCTATTAACATCTCTATTTCCCATATCTTAAAAATGCAGTCCATATAACTTATATTTATAAGATACTCTCTTCTAGTAATAAATAGCTTTTGTGAACATTATAAATTTGCTAGTTTCAATGAAAACACATGGGGGCAAACCTAAATTATCACTGAGTTTCACTAACATCCAGAGACTGCATGATTTTCTAGTGCTAGTCTTACTAACAGAAACATATGACGATAGATGACAAAAATGTGCTTGTAATGATCATATAAACATTTTAGGTTTTATTAAGGAAAAAATTGTAATTTGTTAATATATTGTTTCAAGAATTCATTAAAATCATCCCTTTAGACAGAAAAATTCATTTTCTCTTCTCTTGGGAATGTTTAAAAAATTCACAGTGATAGCAACCTGATATTTCTTCAAATGCTGCGCTTTTGATTGATTAAAATGTTTATATATTATTAAAGGATATTTTAATTTCAAAGTTTCTAAAGGCATTTTTTCCATTGATAGAGATCAAAAGCAAAACACTGAGTTAGAGTTGCAAACCTCCACTCATAGATATGGGAATAATATATTTTGTTCCATCAACATGTCTACTTTACATTATTCAGCACAAAGCTTTGTGAAATAAGAATCATGGGAATATAAGAATATAAAGAAAAAAGGTACAAATAACAGCTTCATAAACTGAGAAATGTACATAAATAAATCATGTATATGTGGGCAGTTTGCTTAGCTGGCAAGAAACAAAATATGGAAAATCTGCTTGTTAAACAATAACTACAGAGTGTGCTTTTATGATGTTTTTCACCACAGTAATTCATATTAGAGATAGAAGCAGTTGCATGTTAAATAAAATCATTGAGCATTGTTCCCCCTGCATTGCAAAGAGCTGACTTATGTTGTTTTTAGATGCCTCCCATTAGAAAGTAAATATTCCTTCAATGCTACGCATTTCACAAAATTTAATAAAGGCGAACTGTAAATAAAGTCACAGGGAGATTTCAGACAGTTTTATTAGGAGATTGTTGAAAAGAAAAAGAAAATTAAATACAATAACAGTAAACGTGGTTCTCACATTGAAACCAGGCTCAAATAACTAGGCTACCATAGAAAAATTTCCAATTCTTGCATTATGATGTAAAAACAGATTTTTGTACAGATTTTGTACAACAAAATTCGTAATAACCTTTTATCATTTTTAGAAAACTTTAAATATATAGATAAAAATAGACAATTTTCATAGGTCCTACATGAAGATGAGTAAGTTCTGTTCCAAGGGCTTGCATAGAGCGCAAATGTGGTTATAATATAGAACAACTAGACATTAATATTTTTAGGATTATAAAAGCATGGAAATCATAAAATGGGCACATTTTACTTGTTTATGCCAAAACACAAATTTCCAAACCAACCTGTATAACTAAAAAAGGGCAAAAATTAAGTTACAGACTTACAATAACATTTCATGAATTGTAATATTTACAACATGTTAGTAAGAGTCTCTCTTAACATATAGCCGATAGCTTTTTTCTTTAATCCTTGCTAAAATTTCCTTTTATTTCAAGCCAAACACTAAAGCATTCTCAAAGGTCTTCAAAGTAAGTATTTTAAAACTATTTAATCCACGTAACAGGTGACTCTATGCCAGGAGCAGAGCAGTGGCTGATTCTACTACATATGTAAGTTGTAGACTTTTTAGAAAATCTTTCAAAAAATGTATGATGCAAAAGCTTGACACAAGTCTATTCAATTTTAAGTGTTGTAATCCTTTAAAGACTGCATATAGGGCAACAAAATACATAGAACTAGGAAGAGAATCTCTTGTGTTCAAACAACAAAAGATGGTTATGGAAGAACTATGCTTAGAAAACCAAGTTTCTACAAAGCATTTAGTAACAATACTTAATAAAAACAATGCTCCCTTTGTAAGCAAGCTACAATAGGAACTGTACATACAACCTTTTTATGGTATTAAAAAAATGAACTTAGCAGGTTAATAGTGAGCTACACAAAAGAATTACGTTCCAGTATTGCAAAGAAGACCTAAAAGGTATAGAAGCATAATGCCAGAGTATCTATAATGTCAATTTTTTCTTCATCGAGTAATTAATACCCAATCAGAACTATATTTAAACATTTTAAGCTAGTTTTCTTAGACATTGAAGATTTTGCTGTTTTATGGTAATAAATAATGTTATGATCATACAATTTTAAGATGACAGAAAAATCATAAAATGTACAGTGACTATACTGATTCATATCAGTCTTTAAAGGTGTAATTCCAGATATGCAAAAAATAAAGAGAAGGTAACTTTAGCATGTGATAAGCACTGTTTGCCGCTTTACTTCCAGTTATCTGCACAAAAGTGAAAACACATACTGTAACTTTCAAAAAGACAGTGAAAATAACACATAGCCACCCTTCCCTCTGACCAGGGTGGGAAGCACAGCACATTTTAACTTTATCACTCAGCGCTACATGGTATTGGACTGGTACATCAAGGTTTGTTACGTTTTGTTTTCAGCAACATTAACATAATATGAGATTAACATATAAAAATATTTCTGGTGTTTTGATTTGTGTTCAGCCACAATCCACCCAATAGTGCAGCTTGGGGCACTAACTAGGGTTCAATATACAAATAAAAGTGGCTGACACAGAGTTTTGATGTCACCAGATGCTTAAGATCTCATTCATTAATACTGTGACTCCAGACAAATATTTACATGCCTGCATGCGTTAAAACCAGAAAGACATCTTTCTGACCAACAGGGTGACAAAACATATTTTCTAAAATTTTCATTTTCCTAAACTCTAGTATACTACTGCATACATAATACCTTCCTTGTGTGTTTTATGTTTATATACTGTACATATGACCAACGGTTTGAATAAGAAGCAACATTAATATCTTTAATTCTATATACCACTACCAGTTTGGAATGAAAACATGTTACATTTATATATGTTTTTTACTTTAAGAAAAAAAGACCTTCAGTGAAATCTTTTGGCTTATATTCAATGCTTCTTTTCAGATATGCAAAATGTTATTTCATTGGGTTGTTGTCAACATCCATTTGTTGGTCTTTTGGAAAGTATGTCAAAAAAAAATTTTTCAGGAGAAAACCCACAATTAGAGAGTTTGAAATTGAATGTAACAGAATATCACTACTTATTCTTTTTTCAAGAATCCTCTATGCCCCCTACAAGTTCATTCCAAGTGTTCTTGCTGGTTTCTGGGGGATATAATTCTGTAAGTCTGGGTAAGCACTGCTACAAGTCTCTTGATGTGCTCAGATACAGAATTTTCAGAAGAGGAAATGGTTCATTCCATTAGAAAAAAACAAAGCTGGGTCTTATTCAGACCTGCCTTTAACTCTGTATACAATTGTCCAGCAGCAAGTTGCAGTTATTAACTGTAAGAAGTTTGATACTTGTACATTTACAAACATTCTCAGGTCTCTGGTATGAACCACAGGTGAAAATCAATGGAGGAAACTTTTTTTTTTTTTTTGTAGAATACTTAAACTTTTAAAGAACATTAATACATAAAATTCAGAAAGTTCCCTTAAAAGGACTTTATTTTTTCTGAACTTTCCCATGATGAATGTCTGACGGCAAAGTTCTTTTCTCTAACGTGGATTTCTTCAACAGGGAAGATTCAGTACATGACAGTAGTTTTCAAATACAGTCTTCCATCTAGAAATGAACAGTAAGAAAATAATTAATGATATGGCATTTGGGGTACAAATGTGCATGTAAAATGAAGTAACTTGATATAAAATTTGTAGATTTTATTAAATCTTTACTTGGTTAACAAGTAACATTTTCCACATCTTCTCAAAGTTAATTTCATAATTACATTGAGTTTATGTGACTGAAAAGAATACAGCATTTCTACTTCTCATAAATATATATTTGCTATTTTGATATCATTTCCAGAGCACTCAGAAAAAAGCTAAGAGTATGTGTGTGTATTTTACTGATATGCAAAGTTAGTTGATTTCTGTTGAATAACAATTACTTCCTTCAAGCTTGCAGAACCAAATTTTCTCTGAGTGCACTCAGGTGTATCTCCATCAGGAAGGACTGGACTCCCATCTTACTCTTCAGCAGTGTTGTTAAATATACCATGTAATGTAACTATTGTGCACATTCGTTGCTATTTATATGAAA
The DNA here is from genome assembly GCF_030222135.1 of Aotus nancymaae. Classification (NCBI taxonomy): domain Eukaryota; kingdom Metazoa; phylum Chordata; class Mammalia; order Primates; family Aotidae; genus Aotus; species Aotus nancymaae. The sequence goes on from NW_026988503.1 coordinate 10,941,124, forward strand.
GCCATCTAGGTTATTTCATCACTTTCAATGAACTATAGCCTTTACCCCTTGAAGTGAGATTCATCCAACAATTAAATAGTAAAATGTAAACACTGTATATCACTCAACTTCTACTAATGAGCAAACACACAGTTGTTTGAAAAGTAAAGGAAATCAAATCTTGGAGACATTGAATAAATAAATCCATTTTAATAAAGTACAAATAAGAAATAGGAAATTAAAAATCCAAACCAAAAATAAAAGAAAACCAAACATAAGCCTGTTTCTCAAACATGTAATACCCTTTAAACTGTCCACTTCCTGGTGTGGCCTAAACTTTGTATATATTTGTGTAATGTATGTCTGAAATTCAAATTTTAACACCTACAGTAGAAGACAGAACAATCAGAAAAGGAAAGTATTCCAAGCTTTTAAAACTGTAGATTGCCATGTAAGTGTTTGCAAAATATCTGGTAACTTGAAGAATTAAAATGTAAGAAAACATAAATGACCTATAGTACATTCAGGAAATAAAAAGATAATCTAAATATTTGCAGACCTCACCTTCAACTGTTTTACAAGTATTTGTATACAATCTATAGTGGATATAGTAATTTGTAAGAAACTTAGTATCAGCAATGTTAAATCATTTCATACTTCATAGAAATATTGGTAAACCCGAATTATTCCTAAACAAGATAATTAGATTATCTTGTTTTTTAATGTGAGTTTGTGCCTTTTTGTCTCAATCTTCCAACACAGGTATATTGAGAAAAAAGCAGTCTAATAAAATCCTAGACAGAGGAAAAAAAAAAAAAAACATGGATCCTTTATGTTACAAACAATTCACTCTCAGTTATTTTTAAATGTACAATTAAATTACTAGTAAGTATAGTCTCTTTGTTGTGCTATCAAATGTTAGATTTTATTCATTCATCTTATGTTTTTGTACCCATTAACCATCCCCACTCCCTCCCCACTCTCCCCACTACCCTTCCCTGTCTCTGGCAGCCATCATTCTACTTTCTATCTCCACAAGTTCAATGGTTTAAATTTTTAGCCCCTACAAATAAAGTGAGAACATACAAAGTTTGTTTTTCTGTGCTTGTCTTATTTCACTTAGCATAATAACCTCCAGTTCCATCCATGTTGTTGTAAATGACTGGATTTCATTCTTTTTATAACTGAATAGTACTCCATTGTGTATGTGTCCACCATTTTCTTTATCCATTCATCTGTTGATAGACACTTAGGTTGCTTCCAAATCTTGGCTATTGTGAATAATGCTGCAAAAAACATCTTAGCCTCATTTGTAGGGTTGAAATACTACCTCCAGGATGTCATGAAACTGTTTTGCTCATTGATACATCCCAAGCACATAGTATACAGTAACCCCCCCTTATCTGTGGGGGATATGTCCAGACTGCCAGCGGATGCCTGAAACCATGGATAGTACCAAAACTTATACATACATACATACCTATGATAAAGTGTAATTTATAAATTAGGCACAGTAAGAGATTAACAATCATAGATAATAATGATATAAATATAGATACATCGATAATAGAATAATTATAACGTACTCTAATAAAAGTTATGTAAATTTAGTATTTCTCTTTCTCTCAAACTACTGTAACATTTTCAAACTACTGTTGACAATGGGTAACGGAGACTATGGGAAGATAAACTGTGGATAAGGAGGGACTATTGTAAGTTTAGTAAATATGTGTTAAATGAATGAATTAATCAGATATAGGTCTTTAAAAAGATATAGTATTCATATGGTTTGCACAAAGTAGATATTGAATTATGTATACAAATTATATATATTATTATATGTAATAATATATATATAATCATATATATATAAATGTAGTATATCATTAACATCCCAAATCCACAATTTTCCCTCCACAAAGGCAGGGATGTCTATGAAATTAGCCTCAGACTGACTAAATGCTAATAAGTCATGTCAAATATTAGATGCCTGTCTTAAAATTAATCTAGTTCAACTTTAAGAATAGTAATACTTTAAAGTCTCTAAATAGCCTTAGCTTTTCAGGGCTGGGCATGGTGACTCACATCTGTAATGCCAGCACTTTGGGAGGCTGAGGTGGGAAGACAGCCTGAGCCCAGGAGTTTGAGACCAGCCTGGACAACATAGTGAGACCCCATTTTTATTAAAAAATAATAGTTATTAAATAAACAAATAAAAAAGAAATATCCTTAGCTTTTCAGTTCAGAAATCATATACCAGGATTTTTCTTAATAGTTGAAACATGTAATAATCACAATAAAGATCTGCTCCCTCAAAATACACATTTGGATATATAGTATGATCTAATATTAACCAATATTAATTTGAGCGAACTCTAATTGTGAGCAACTACTTAAAGACATGCACAAAGTGTGTCAAATGTTCTCTGTAGATATGTAGTCTAAAGGATTTCACCTCTTTGGCCCCTGTCATTTCTCACTGATACTAAGTATTACATAGTTCAGCAGTAGACATTGTGTTATTAAATAAAGAATGGAACCTCCTAAATCAGGCATTAATCAAATACTAGTGCCAAGGACATATAATTTAGGTAGAAATTTATTTCTAATTATTTATTTCTAATTTAGGATATTGCAGTACCCTATTGACATATTGTGAAATATTTATTGGTTTTTCATGGAATATGGCCCGATTTCTTCTCTTTGTTTACCTTAATTGCACTCACCTGTAGGACCAAACTATGTTTTACTCAGTTACATTATATGAGTAATACATAATTATTTGTGGTTTTAGCATAGCAGGAGTTTCAATTGCTTACTTTAAAAACAAACCAAATAAATGATATTATAAAAATAAACAAAATAAAAATTTCTGTCTTTCATATATTTACTACCATCTGGCTAAAAATTGGACCTTTTTCAAGATAATTTTGATTCTAATGATTTCTATTACATAAAGCAACATTGATTTGTTTAAAAATCTAGTAATACAGAATACAGGAGTATCCAAAAAAAATAGTGTTGATACTTTTGCCAAGCTTTCTAATTCTTAATCCCTTAATTTATTTATCCCTACTTAGCTCTCTTTTCAATTGTCTCATTATTGGTAGCATGTATTCAATTATATTGAGATTGTCATTCCCATTCTCATTTTTTAAAAAAATACACAATGTGTCCTAGGATTAAAGAAGGGGAAGCGAGACCTTCTCAACTTCCCCAGACTTCAAATTTTGTTAACCTAAGTCCTTACAAACTTTATAAAAAGTAATAATTTGCTCAAAAGTAGCATTTCAGTGCTCACTGTGGCTCTCTTAAGTCTCTGTACAATGAAGAAAAGCAACTAAAGTATTAAATATAGTTTTCTAATCTCTGTGATGTCTATAGCATATTAAGTAGAAAGAATCTAGAAGCAAAAAATGGATTTATACATATAATCCATTAAGTATGAATAATTGTTTAAAAGACCCATATTTACATTAACTAGCCAATTTTTCTCCATGGTCTACAAAGTGGTACCTAAGTCGGTGCTGCTTTTCCTCTTCAATCTTATCTTTTACTTCTCTCCCCTAGGTTTAGTGGCCTCTCCATTCTATAACACACCAAACTCTATACTGTGTTGGAATGTTCAAGCCTGTTCTTCCTTCAAGAAGCCTAGAATACACTTCCCCTTCTGCTGCCTCTTATTGAACTTCTCTAAAAAGAGCCCCACTAATTACTCCTCAATATTAGCACCCTAAGCATTACTCAATAGCACTTATCTCACTGTGAAGTCATATAAAGTGACCCTCCCCCACAATAAGCCCCGTAGACGAGGCAGCTGTCTCTCTTTCTGCCAGTATTAGAATGAGAAGCCTTCAGCATGATGCTTTCATTAAAAGCTTTAGTGTGGCCTCAGATGTTAAACTTTTGAAGACAGAAATTCATTAATATGCCCATGTAATAAAAATTATTAGCATGTTAGAAATTTTAAAGTTTATCTAAAACTAAATGTTTTATATAAAACTCTTTGAATTTGTAAAATATACCCGTAGTAAGTATTACATAAGCATCTTCACCATGGATCCTATATAAAAAAACGTTTATAAAAATTACATACATTATGTGCTTAGTATCTGATCTGCTATAATTCTACTTTTAATAAATATGTTAGCTATTAAATTTTTGACTAATGTTCCTAACAGATGGACAAATGTATCAATCATTAAAGATGTCAGCTATAAAGTAGATCCCACCTGTCACAGTCAGGTATTTCTCTATGATTAAATAATTATGAGACATCCGAGATCCTCTACTTTAGAATCCACTGGAGGCAGAAATCCACAGACAGACCCTGGAAGAGTGACTATCTCTTTCTTTTCATTTACAGACCCTTACTTTAAAAACAGTTCCACTCATATAATTTTGTCATCTTTATTAAAACATACTTGTAGACCATTAAAAGTCTGTAGGAATAAAATTTTAAATGAATGTTATAGTGTTCCAGAGAAGTTATATTGGCCCTGTAACCCATAGTAAATAGTCACATATGGACATACCCAGAGAACTAACAACCGGCTTCTGAATTATGGGGCTGTGGTTCTAAATCAACCTTCTGTTAACAACCATCTGAATGAAAGGCACTGGCAAAAGTGCTAGGAAGGATATATGGTCCTATAATTCAAACTGTGCCATGTCCGTATGTTATATAATAATGGTCCCAATATACTCTCCTTTCCTGACTCTACAAACAGCAAGAGAAGTCATGGGCCATGGAGAAGACTTTGCAAAAACAAGCTGCAGAAGAGAGATTATTGGAATCCCTGGAGTGTTTCCATGGCTGAGGCCTCATTATTCAGAGGTGTGCTGTTTATATCTGGAAACTCAGAGGATTTATTCGTATGTTTTGTTTTAAGGATTACTCATTGTACATCATACTTACACTCTAACTAGATAATCTCATTTCTGCCCACCATTTCCTACATTGTCTTTAGTTCTTTCTGCATGTGTTTGACACAGAAAAAAATATATTTCCTGTTTGTTCCTCATGCTAAGCCAAGTTTACCAGTCAATTATTCCTCAATACCTCAAATGGGTGAAAGCTTTACATTAAGATCAAATAAACTGGCAATAATAATCAGTAATAGTAAAGCTAATATTTTCTGAGTACCTGTGATGTACAAGGTGCTACATCGATTTTAAGTCTAAACTTCCCACCAACTCAAGAAATGAATGCCTTTTACAAATAAGGCTTTTAAGGCATAAAGAGGTTAAGTATCTTACACATTTTCACGGAGCTGGCAAATGTTTTTGACATTTCTGTGAATTCAAATTTCATGTCCATTCCACTCTATCACTTTTTCTCTAATAAGCAACTGGATTGTCCCTGGAAAAAATACAATGTCTCTGAAACACAGAATTACGGGACTGACTCCTAAAAACCTCAGTACCATTTGTCTCACTGCCTTGTGGATCTGTTCTTTGCCTTCCTCCCAGGAGCAGGGCTTCTCTTTAGTCTGTAAAGCCTCAATTGGACAATCTGAAATCAGAACTAGAATTCTCACAGCCTAGTTTCAAAGAAAATACCTTGCTTTAACACAATGATTATTTGCTTTTGTACGGGAGGTTGATATGACAGAAAAATCATCAAGCTAAACTTTGTGCATGGGAGTACTTAATTAAAAAGTCTGTTCTAATTAAAAGCATTTGGGAGTAGGGGTTGAGTGAAACTATTTAAATTACAAATTCCTAATAGTTTCAAAGTTCATTGTGATTTGATGCTTACAGCTATAATTTGGTGTATAAGAAAGTATCTCTTGTCTAAGAAAGCATTTGCTATATAAGAAGGATAGCTGAATAGTTTATTACGGCTGTGAATTTTTGTATGCTGTTTGTTACTGTGCAGATTTAGATGTACAGATAATAAAGAAAAACTTGTAAATTATTTGTAAAAATGGATCTCAGATCTTAATACTACAGTGGAAATAATCAAATCAGACCCAATAAATATATAGATTTTACATATTTTATTTACTGTGTCTGAGGAGAGAGACAGAATTCTATCTCTCAATTTCTAGTTTTGTATTCATGTATTAAATTTAATGTTTGGTTTAATGTTTTCGACTGTATTGTTATACGACATTATTGCTAATGTGTAATACATATAGACAGATGCAGAATTTAGCCTTTATTCCATATATTAAAAGTAGAGTATTGAATAGATTGATCATTTATTTTAAAAACTAATGAAGTTTGTTTAACACCACTCACATTATATGACAAGCTTTTATATCAGAATATGACACATAAATTAATAAAATTTCAAACTGACACCAAAAAATCCACTTTGTTCACTGTGAAAATCATGTAAAATCATTAACAATGGAGTATGCCTGTGAAAGTTATCACACAATATGCAAATAGATTTCTGTTCCAGTTTTGAAAAGAACTCCCTCACAAGCATCCTCAAGGATCTCTTACACGTCTTTTGCACAAAGGACTTAATAAATTGCATTTTCTGTTAGGAAGTAGCTTTATTAAACATGTCATCTATTTGTTCAAAACTTATATCCAGGCACCTGTAATTTAGTGATATTTGCTGTTTTCACCAAACAGTTGTACATGCACATGCCTCACTCTTCCAGAGCTGAGGAAAATATTAACACAGCAGAAGGCAAACATATCACATCACATGTCCAGAAAGTTTAATATTTATTTTAAAAATCTGAGGTTAATATAAAATATAGTAGCCGTGAGTCTCTCTCAACATAATGTCTTAATCATGTGAAGTAAAGGAAACCAAAACAAGCGATGAAAACAAATGTTAATGATTCATGTGATAGTTGATAAAACAACGAAAGGAAGTCAAAATAAAAGCAAACAAACAGGAACAGATGGGAAGGATCTTTGTCAAGTTATAACCCCTCTTCTAAAACCCCCAAAGGAAGAAGCTAATTAAAGAAAATATTGTTTCTTGCTTTTTTTATAATTTTATATTTAGAGTAAGAACATTCTGCTACTGCTAAGGCAAAAAAGCAGAGACACAAAGTCTACAGTAGACATGAGAAATATTTTAAGAGAGACTGATGTTCTGCACAGGCCCATTTATAAGAGGATACTGAGTAATTATCAGTTCTTCTCATGAAATGCAGATAATAACAGTGCAAGTGATTTCCAGACGTTTGAAGACTAACATATTCAAGGCAGTGTTTAAATATAATTAAAAGGTAAAAAACTGAAAAAGTAGTAAAGATTCTGTTTTTTTATTTTTCACTTTATTTTATTTTATTTTTTAAATTCAAAGTTGTAACTGGGAACCTGAGGCCTACAAAGCTGGCTCCAGGTGAGAGAGGACTAGACATCAGATGAGACCTCATATCCTTTTTATGTGCTTTTTCCGTTAGCGCTGGGTGCTGTTCTAGACAATAAGCAAAGACTGTGTGCAGGAAAGCATAACTAGGGTACTTTGTCTGTACACTCTAAGTATATCACAATAACAAATAGGTAATGAAGTGGCTGGTCGTGGTGGCTCATGCCTATAATCCCAGCACTTTGGGAGGCCGAGGTGGGTGGATTGCCTGAGGTCAGGAGTTTGAGACTAGCAAAACCCTGTCTCTACTAAAAATGCAAAAATTAGTGGGGCATGGTGGTGCACCTGTGATCCCAGCTACTCGGGAGGCCGAGGCAGGAGAGTTGCTTGAACCTGGGAGGCGGAGGTTGCAGAGGGCCAAGATCACAACACTGCACTCCAGCCTGGGCAACAGAGTGAGACTCTGTCTCAAAAAAAGAAAAAAGAAAGAAAAGAAACAGGTAACGACTTACATAATAAACCAACATGGCCTCATTTAGTTGAAATCAGAGTAGAAAATGTGTCTTATTAAAAAAAAGGCTAGTATACTCATGTTCTCACTCATAAGTGGAAGTTGAACAATGAGAATACATGGACACAGGGAAGAGAACATCACACACCGGGACTGGTCAGGGGGTGGCAGAGAAGGGGAAAGACAGCATTAGGACAAATACCTAATGCATGTGGGGCTTGAAACCTAGATGATGGGTTGATGATGGGTTTAAATCTAGATGATGGTAGCAAACCACCTTGGCGTATGTTATACCTATGTAACAGTTCTGCATGTTCTGCACATGTATCCCAGAACTTGAAGTAAAATAATTTAGTGCATCTTTTTTTTTTTTTAAAAAAAAAAGAAGGCTGGTATGAAATAAAGTTCTTGATTGTAGCTAGTAATGAAGACCAAAAAATTATAATCACGAATTGCTTTTATATATTTTTTCAGTTCTCTTCAAATAAAAATGTATATGAGGGAACACAGGTTAGCTGAAAACATTTCTCAGACAAGAGATCATCTAAAAGTGTAAACACAGTTTGATAAGGTACAGGTTTATCTCATTTTATTTTGCTTCATTTTATTGTAGGAAACAGATACTGTGTTTTATACAAGCTGAAGGTTTGTGGCAACTCTGCACTGCACAAGTGCCCACGTAATGTTGCTGTGTCACATTTTGGTAATTCTCACGGTATTTCCAACTTTTTCATTATTATTATACCAACTTTTTCATTATTATTATACCAGTGATCTGTGATCAATGACCTTTGATGTTACTACTTTAAATGTTTTGGAGGCTCTATGAACTTTGCCCATATATGACAATGAATGTAATAAATGTTGTGTGTGTTCTGACTGTTCTAACAACAACTGATCACCCCATCTCTCCCCCACTCCATGGGGCTCCCTATTCCCTGAGTCACAACAATATTGAAATTAGGTCAATTAATAATCTTACCACGGTCTCAAATGAAAGGAAGAGTTGCATGTCTCTCACTCTAAATCAAAAGCTAGAAATTATTTAGCTTAGTGAGGAAGGCATGTCAAAGTCCTAGAGAGACCAAAAGCTAGGCCACTTGCACAGTTAGCCAAACTATGAATGTTAAGAAAAAGCTCTTGAAGGGTATGGAAAGCTACTCCAGTGGACACACAAATAACAGAAAAGTAAACCAGCCTTACTGCTGATTGAAGAAAATCAAGTGTTCTGGATAAAAGATCAAACCGACCACGTTCCCTTAAGCCAAAACCTAATCCAGAGGAAAGCCCTAACTTCATTCTGTTCTAAGAAGGCTGAGAGAAATGAGAAAGCTGCAGAAGAAAAGTTTGAAGATAGCAAGGTTAGTTGATAAGGTTTAAGAAAGACACCATCTCCATATCATAAAAATGCAAGGTGAGGCAGAAAGTGCAGATACAGAAACTGCAGCAGGTTATCTAGAAGATTCGGCTAACATCACTATTTAAAAAGCTATACTAAACAACAGATTTGCAATGTACACAAAGCAGACTTCTTCTGGAAGAAGTTATGTCATCTAGGACTTTCATAGCTAGATGGAAGTCAATGCCTGGCTTCAAAGTTTCAAAGGACAGGCCAACTCTCTTATTAGGGCCTAATGCAACAGGTGACTTTAAGTTGAAGTCAGTGCTCATTTACTATTCTGAAAAACCTAGGGCCCTTAAGAATTATGTCAGCCTACTCAGCCTGTGCGCTATAAACGAAAAAACACAATCAGGATGACAAGACATCTGTTTACAGCATAGATTACTGAATATTTCAAGGCCACTGTCCAGATATACTGTTAAGAAAAAAAAATTCCTTCATAATAGTATTGCTTACTGACAATATAGGGTCACCAAAGAACTCTGTACAAGAAAAATAATGTTTTCATGCCTGCTGACACAACATCAATTTTTCAGTCCATAGACCCAGAAGTCCCTGGACTTTCAAGTCTTATTATGTAAGAAATATATTTTGTAATACTATAGCTGTCATAGATAGTGATTTCTCTGATGGGTCTAGGAAAAGTACGTTGAAAACCTTCAGGAAAGGAGGTTCTACATGCCATTAAGAACATGTTTAATTTATGGAAGGAAGTCAAAATATAAACATTCACAGGAGTATGGGGGAAGTTGATTCAAACCCTCATAGATGACTTTGAGGGGTTCAAGACTGCAGTGGAGAAAGTAATGCAGAGGTACTGGAAATAGCAAGATAATTAGAATTTCAAGTGGAGCCTGAAAATGTGATTGAATCGCTGCAATCTCATGATAAAACTTTAATGGGTGAGAAGTTGCTTCCTACAGATGAGCAAAGAAAATGGTTTCTTAAGATGGAATGTACTCCTGGTGAAGATGCTGTGAACATTCTTTAAACGACAACAAAGGATGTAGAAAGTTCCATAAACTTAGTTAATAAAGCAATAGCAGGTTTCATTCAAGAGAAATGACTCCCCTGAAAAAATTTCTACTGTGGGTAAAATGCTATCAGAGAGTATTATGTACTGCAGAGAAATATATTGTGAAAGGAACAGCCAATGGATGTGACAAACTTCACTGTTATCTTAGTTTTTAAAAGTGCCACAGCTCATATATCTACCATGGAATAATATGCAGCCATAAAAAGGGATGAGTTCATGTCCTTTGTAGAGCCATGGATGAAGCTGGAAACCATCATTCTCAGTAAACTAACACAAGAACAGAAAAATCAAACACTGCATGTTCTCACTCATAAATGGCAGATGAACACATGGACACAGGGAGGGGAACATCACACACCAGGGCCTGCCAGAGGGGTGGAGGGCTAAGGAAGGGAGAGCATTAGGAGAAATACCTAATGTAGATGATGGGGTGATGGATGATGGATGCAGCAAACCACCATGGCACGAGTATACCTATGTAACAAACCTGCACATTCTGCACATGTACCCCAGAATTTACAGTATGTTTTTAAAAAAGTGTCACAGCTATCCCAACCTTCCGCAACCACCACTCTGAACAGTCAGCAGCCATCACCATTGAGAAAAGATCCTCCAGCAGCCAAAAGATTACAACTTGCTGAAGGCTCACATGATTGTTAGCATTTTTTTTTTTTTTAGCAATAGAGTATTTTAAATTAAGGTATGTACATTGGTTTTTTAGACATAATGCTATTGCATTGTTAATAGACTGCAATATAGTAGAAACCTAACTTCTATGTGCAGTGGAAAACCAAAAATTCATGTGACTTGCTTTACTGTGATATTTGCATTTTTGAAGTGGTCTGTAACCAAATCTTCAATATCTTCAAGGTATGCTTATAACTACCTTTTAAGACAAAGATAGTAAAAATGAAACCCTATTATGTCTATGAAAAGGAATTTTGTTTCAGGCTCCAGGTAAGCACAAGTTGTAAGCAGGGACCTGAACTTTGACAGTTGGACATTTTGAAGTAGATGTAACTCCACTACGAGAATTGTGGAGCTAGAAGGGATCCACACTGGGCAAGCTGATCTGATCACATTCCTTCTAAAGGGAAACTAAACTGATCAGCAATTCTCTGAACTGAAGAATGAGAAAAGAAGGCTTTTGAAGATCTACAGATGACTATGGATAATCATAGCCAGTTTAGAGTTATTTATTCAACTCCGTCCATAGGAAAATACTTTTCTAAATGGTCAGATCAGCTTACATTATCTCAGTTCCTCCTGGAAGTGACCTTCTTGTTGTCAATATCTCAAAGAAGAGGCCCTTTGTCTGAATTTCAGGTTCAACCATGATGTTGAAATTCCAATGTGGGCAAAGAGGAATTTACTACCAAAGGGAAGCTGATCTCACTTACTGGATATTAACAATATTCTAGTTTGTACTCAAGGAGCTTTTCTAATTGGGGTTCAAATCTGCATCCTGTGGTTCTATAAACTCAAATCTGCTCAAGAACTGAATGTTTTTAAAACCGTTACCATGACCACAATCAAGCAAAATTAACAAAAAATGATGCTCATCATCAGCCATCTATTGTTTGTCTATGCAACAAGGAACAGGCAATTCTATGATTAATGTTAAGAATGCCCTTCAACAAAGTCGTTTAGTCATGAATGATTGGCCTAAACTCATGTACACACAGTTTGGATCCCTATATTGCATTGCTAGAACCTAAATGTTGTTTTTGTCCTATGTACTTGTCATAGGACCCAGACTACCATGTCTCCCAAGTTGTCTTCTTACACTGACAAGTATAATGCTTCACTATCCTACAGAAATTGCTGAAAGTCTGGCTATAAATCTCCTCAAAAGCAGATAAAATATCATATTTGTGTATTTCTAGCATCTTGAGCATTGCCTGGTACTTGGAAAGGGCTCAATAAAAATATATGGAAGGAACTATTAAAATTAATGTCACAAAATGAGAAGATGATGGACGTTACGTGGCTCTAGATGTTATGCCCTGGGAAGAACACAACCCCACTGGGATAGCATATTGACTTAGCATACATGACCTAAGCCTAATTCATGAGAAAACATCAGATGCAAAATGAGAAACAATCTATTAAGAAAAGGACTATATATTTCAAAAATGTCAATTTTATAAATTAGTTTTAAAAGGCTAAGAAAACACTCTAGATTAAAGAGAAATGACAACTAAATATAGCACGTGACCCTCATTTAGATTCAGTAATGAAAGGAAACAAATGCTATAAAGGACATTATTGGGTCAAATTACAAAATTGGAATTTCTATGTCAGATCAGATAAAAGTATTGTCAATGAAATATTTACTGAGCTGATAAATATACCATGTTTATGTACAAGAGAACATCTTTATTGTTAATAAATACTCCCTGAAATAAATATGGGTTAGATTTTAGGTAAAGGGCCATAATACATGCATCTTACTCTCATATGCTTCAAAAAATATTATGTAGACAGAGAAAATGCTAAAACACATGGAGGCAAAATGTTAATAATTGATGAATTTTGGTAAAGAATATATGACAGTTTTTACACTGTTTCTGGACTTCTCTCTAGAAGTTTGTTGCTTTTTTGTTTTTGTTTTTGTTTTTTGAGACAGGGTTTCACTCTATCGTCCAGGCTGGAGTGCAGAGGCACTACCTCATCTCACTGCAATCTCCGCCTCCTGGGCTCAAGGTGATCTTCCTGCCTCAGCTGCCCGAGTAGCTGGGACTACACGCATGTGCCACCGTGCCTGGCTAATTTGTGTATTTTTAGTAAAGACAGGGTTTCACCATGTTACCCAGGCTGGGCTCAAACTCCTGGGCTCATGCGACCTGCCCGCCTCTGCCTCCCAAACTGCTGGGATTACAGACATGAGTCACTGCACCTAATTTAAATTCTTTTTTCAAATACAAATTAAAAAAAATAGCTTGCCTCAATGAAATATAATTTTAATATGTCAGCAATATCAGATATTTATTAATAACTACTTAAAGATTTACCCTATCTACCATGCACATGTACTGGTTCACTGGTTTATATGGACAGCGTTCTCATGATAAATATTTTTCCTGCTTAGCAATGAGGTTTTTGAGAAGTCCTATTCAAGTATCAGGTAGCAAACAAATGGTTCGTGATTTTCTTAACAGAGTTCTCCAGAAATACCAGGTTTACATTCATGAAACTTACTGGACTGGGTGTGGACATTAGCTAGATTCTAGTCTATTGGTCCATCATGTTTTAATGGCAAATTTACAATTGTAAAGTTTATGAAAGTCTGCTTAACTGAATTACCTGTTACTGAATTAGGACTGCATATGCTAATATGCATTTGTTAGTATATGAAATTACTGTTCTGTTTGACTCTATTTGAAGTAAATATGAAATTATCTTTTAAAGGTTTATCAAAAACAAAAACAGAAAGCAGAGCACAGACCCTCTTTAAAGTTTTGCTTTGTTTCTGTAAATAAAGGAAAAAATTTACATTGCTGGAGAAATGCTTTGGTAAAGTATTTTTGTGTGTGTCTTCTAATTAAACATTCATTAGTAAGAAGCAAGAAGCCATCAGAGTGGTTAATGTACCAGCAAGTGAGAATGGGGTACTTTGCACTTAGGTTACCTTGTCCTGATTGGAAGGTGAGACCTCCGGATTTCATCAAAGTGAAAGACAATGACATCTCATTACTTTCTCTGTTCTTCTATCCCTTTCTGAGGTAAAGAGACTAAGAAACAAGGTGGAAGGAAATAATCATATAAGTGCATATCTGATCCTAAGTGATGAATGGACAAATTATACACTATCCTTAATTAAAACAGATAATAGAAGAAAAATGATTTCTTGTTTGATCACATAAGATGGTACAGCGAAGGAAAACATGAATATTTTGATTCATTCCAAGCTGTTATATCTTTTCAGAACTGCAAGAAACAGACAAAATCCTGTGAATAAACTGAGTTTCCAGAATAAATTTATGTGTTATCACTAAGAAAAAACCAAAGGTGGCAATTAGAAGGGCAGCTCTTGTCAAAGCCTAGTTATTTTCTTCCAAGTTTAGAAGGAAAAAAAAGTCATCATCTGGATTTTAAAAGTTCAGCATTTTCTACTTTTTTTCTATTTTCTACACCATAACTAATTTGGTACTTTTACTAAATGTTATATTTATTTAGGGAGGTAATTATGGGTGAATAAAGTTCTACGTCTTTAAAGCCTTATTTAATGTATTTACACAAAACCGAACTGAGATTCTGGCTTAGTGTTCAACTTGACAAATGATAGGTAAACTTCAGTGAAAGAGCTCAGTAAATATGAGAGTTTCCTAGCTAAAGTAGTGACAGTTTCATGGGGAAATAACTTTTCTTTATGTCTTATCTAAAGAAATAATCACCTGATGTTTAGACAGTATATGGGTGAGAACACTAACATCCTATACAAGAACTATTAAGTAAAGTGGCCTCTTTGCACTAAACTTTAACACAGAAGAGATCAGTTCAAAGATGTGCAAAATTATATTGAAAAAAATGACAGGCAAACAGGCAAGAAAGCACATTGACAGAACTATCATAACTAAAAGAAGAATATGAGAATCATAGAATGTTTGCCCAGAAATGTAGCCTGGAGAAAGTGGTTAATCACAATGACCAGATAGGGATGAAGTTACTTTCAAAGACGAACATGGACATCTGGTCTATCTTTAGATATATTCCTGAATCCATTAAATATTTGAATATATCATACTCCTTGTTCTTGTTCCATTCTCACTAGTAACTTGACAGTTTTACTTTCCGAAGAGCCTTCTGTGATAGGCATCCTCTGAGATGGTCAGCAGTGCCCCTGCCTCCTATAATTATAGCTGTATGTGATACCGTCTCCTTAAGTGTGGGTTGTACCTAGTGACTTACTTCTAATGAAGAGAGTATGGTAAAAACGATGGGATGTCACTTTCAAGATTAGGTTCTAAAAAGACTGTAACTTCCAAGTTGCAGGCACACACTTCTTCCCCAGACCTTTTCACCTGCTTGATCTGATGAAGCAGGCTGCCATGTATTGAGCTGTCCTGTGGAAAGTACCATGTGGCAAGGAACTGATGGTGGCCTCTGGCCAATGGCCAGCAGGTAACCCAGTCCCACAGTCCAACACCCTTGAGGACAGGAGGCCTGGCAGCAGCCGCATTAGTCAGCTTGGAAGTGGAGTCTCCCTCAGTGGAGTCTAGAGATGACTGCAGGCCTGCCAACACCTTCCTGTAGCCTGGGGTGCCCAAAGCAGAAGGCCCATTCGTCACACACAGAAACCATAAGGTAATAAATATTCTTTTAAGTCATGACGTTTTGAGGTAATTTGTTGTGCCACTAATAGTCATTCCATGATAGAAAAGATGTGCTGGTCAATGTCACAGGTAAATATTTTAGTTCTTGTGAGTTTTACTGTGTTAGTATCTCTGTTTGCTTTCTTCTGAAATACAGAAAAGATTGCTAATCTAACTCCAGATCATGTGAACTCACCAAACCAAATGCTACCTTGTGTTTTCTCCTAGGAGTCTGCCTGCCTTTCAGAGAAACAAGGCTAACTTGTATGTTTCCCAGATAATTTCTTGTTCTTATGATGCAAAATCAAAACAAACATCTGATTTGCTGTTAAAAAGATAAATTATTCTAAATCACAAACTATTTATTTTCAGACTTGTTTTGTCATACACACACACACCTCTCCATAGATAGATAGATCATATATATAATATACATATGTGTGTGTGTGTGTGTGTGTGTGTATATATATATCTTGTTTAGTAAGTGGAAGTAATTTGCTTGTATTACCCTAGGGTGCTTTGATTGTACTAGGAGTAAAAACAGGTTTTCCTTAAAGAGTGATGATATTATTTCATGATATCTGGTAGCCTTCCCAGGAATAAAAATGATAATTGGTAATAGTTTAATTCTCAGATCAAAGTTGTTTCAGAATAATAATGACCATATCAAGTCACTAGATGAACTGTGACAGAACTTATCCCAGGTAACTGTAGAGCTCCCTAGTGCTGAAGTTGTTACAATTTAATGAACTGACAAAAAGCAAAGGAGGAAAACCACATTCTAGACCTGTCTCTTAAAAGCATCTGAAGAGATACTAGATTGAATGAAACAGGAAAACACATTTAATGTTCCTGAGAACTTTTGATTCAGTGGTGGTAATTGGTTGAGATCAATTGTGGTTAAATCTGGTATCTTGCAATTTTTAAAACTATATTTTATCACACTGCATATTTTCTAAGGAAACAGACCTCATCCTTTGCAAATTGCTTATGAAAATATCAACAAACCGGTCACAAACAATAACAAATGTAAGACACTAAGTGCTTTCTAAATTGGAAAGCAACAACAACAAAAGGCAAAATGTCCTATTACGAAAAACTCTAACGCTAATAGATAATTTTGCATTTTACAAATTGTCTCTATTTCTAGAAACGAAGAATTTCAGGAAACATCTGAGCACTACGGACTTGTAATTTATGTCTACTGAAAGCTCCAGTTTGTCCTCAGCATATATTAAATTTCACATGATTGCCAAACTTCTTTAATATAATTTCAAAAGATAGACACAAAAACTCTGCAACTAAACATGTAAAGTATATTATAATACATGTGCATATATTTAGAAAGAAGATAGATGTTGATATATGTATATTTCATGCCCATTGTGAAATTCTGCCCTGGGTCATGGTAACACAGGCCACTATTTCCATTAAAATTAATAGCTTGTGGCTGTGGTTACTGTCAGTATTGCCTTATTTTCCCATCACTACCGATTGTGACATGAATAAAATTAACTTATGTGACCATGTAGATCATTATAACCTGAATTAAGGTTAGATTTCGAGAAACATTATGAATGTAAGGAATTCATCTAGACTTAGGCCTAAACCACTTTATAATAAAAATCTTAATTTTCCCACCATAGGGACTCTATACTATTCTTTTAGGGTTAATTCACAGTTGCACTTGGACAATAGCAAATTGTTCAACCCAAAATGCTGATTTTTATCTTAAAACCCATGGTCCTCTACCTTGATTTCAACTGGACAGATTTCAGTTCCATTTCTTCTTAGGAAAACCTACTTGCATGGCTATAAGAATATTAACTTCTAAGTCTTGGATAATAAACCTTGCCTATTTTCCCATCAGGTTTTGGTAGCATCGTGGTGTCTGTATAAAGACTTCAAAACTGTTTAGCTATCTGTAACAGCTCTAGTTCTTTACAAGTTCAGTGCTCAGATAAAAATTCTAAGTGTTGCATCCCTAAACAGACACTTGATGACTCTATTACCAAATGCTTTATATATTAAGAGATCATGATGTTCCTAAAGCTTAAAATGCAGTGTGAGAATAGTATTATTTTGGTAAACAGACACTTTCTTGTCATAATTCGGGACACTATTACAGGAGCATGTTTTTCTTTATTTACCAAGACTAAAGAATAAGTATAATTTTTACTTTCCCTTCATCAAAATAAGAATGCATTATACTGTTCAAATGACTGCAAAGAATATCTATGCATCGGAGGAAAAAGCTTACAATGAGAGTAAATTATTGTTGCTTTTCTGTTTATGACTCTATTCAATGTAAGTTTGATTACTTGAAAGGACTGGTATCCAACATATTGCCATATGAAACAATATCATGAAAAATACATGTCTCTTAATGCAAAAGTTGAATTGACAGTTTGTCATAGATAAAATCTGCAGAATCAACAAAGATGCAAAATAAATAAGTCAAAACATGAATTATCTAACATAACACTATGTATTTTTATCATTCATTTTCTAATTTCATGTACAGTATTCTAACACTGTAAAATTTCTTGGTCCCAGTTTTATTACACTCACTTTCTTGGACAAATTCAAATCCACCCTTTTTAACTCCCCCACACAAAAAAGCTGCATTATGTTTTCTCCATTTCTAAAAAATATTTTGTCATTGATTAAATACGAGGGTAATGTAACATGTTACAAAATGTTTTAACTCATAGCCATTTGAACATCCTTTGCTTCTCAATGTTGCCTTGGTTGCTCTAATTACTGTCTTTTCTTTGTGGAAGGATGAAGTGGGAAGTGGCTTGACTCACTTCTCAGAATAATAAAATCAAGATTATGCAAAGAGATTCTATATTTTCAATATAAGAGATTTTTGTCCGCTTCAGTGATGTCCAAAGTTGTGTCTCTCATCTGGACCTGACATTCCAATCCCTGCTTCATATCTCCTGAGGTGTTTACTCTACAACTCTATCTAAATGCCACATTGTCTCATCACACCCAATGTTAGTAAGCCAAACTCATCATCACTACACTAACCTGGATCTCTTTCCCAGATTATCAATTTCAAACACAGCTGTCTGGCTTTTGCATTTTCTTAGTATTACAATTTGATTTATCCCTTGCATTTCAAATGCACTTTCTCACTCTATTCCTTATATGACACCAAAAGATGAATCATTATTACCTTTTTTCTGAATGAATTACATTTTTTATTTCCTTATTCTCACTCTTTATGAATACCTCTTATGTAATGTGTATATTATTTAGAATTTACTATATTGATTTCAGAATTTAAAAAACCAAAAATGGCCAGGTTTTAACTTTAATAAAGATTATTTGGGAATCTGTCCAATGCCATACTGAGAAACAATCATATTTATTTCTTTCCTGTTTGGAAAAATTTTGTAAAATACGCTAATAATATGGCTTCTCAGAAGATCTAGACTTAAATATCTTGACTTAAATAAATCTTCATCAATCAGCCAGGTGGAATGAATTGATTTGCCTTTACTCTGAAAGCAATTTATTTACATTTCAGAAGTACTGGGTTAAAGTAGATACTTAAATGAGAATTATACACTTTTTACATCTTTCAGTGAAAAAAAAATCAAAATTTCTAAATTTTAGATTTTACCTATCAAATCAATTTTAGGTTTGGATGCATGCTTCAATATTGTGTGAGTTTTTATAACCAACAAAGCTAGAAATAAGTTCTACTAGAAAAATTACAAATTATGATTACCTAACTATTTTATAGAGTATATTGGCTTTTAAATATTGAGACATGCATGCATATAAATGATATAGTTATGTTTTCATTTGTTAAAATTGTTTGTTTCATATAATATAATCTGGCACATAAGTATTTCATACTTTTATATAAATAAAACTTAACTTAAAATTCCGACCACAATGAACAATATCTTCATATCTACAGCTATATTAAAAACAATTAACTAATATGTATTTTATTAGAATTATTTGTTTCTGTATATCCCACTAGATTATAAATGAATTAGAAAGGAAATGTCTTTTGCATTTTTATCCTTTACAATACTTTTTTGGCCCTGCACTTAAGTATATAAGCATTTATTAAAGTGAATTGGCTACTACAGATAGATTCAACAAGAGTTACGTACAATAGTTTGCCAAAGTTCATTCCATGAAATATTATTACTTTTAATTCAATAAAAAGGTTTTATAGTCAGATACTGTTAAGAAATGCTAGTTCAATAAGTCAAACATGCTTAACTTTTAATGCAGGACTTTAATGCTGGATCTTGGTGCCTTTAAAATACTAAACATGGACTTTGAAAATTCAAGAAGATATGCATTAAAAACAAAGCCACTTTAAAATGTTGTCCCCTCAAACTTTTCATAAGATTATTCTCAGAGTAGTTATATTGATTATATTGATAGCAGTCTCAAAACCATATTGGAAGAATGTGTTCATCCCTATTTTTTTCTTTCTATACTGCAGTGAAGATTTTATAGCAGTTGCAGTGTTTCAGGAAGAGAGAAGACGGATGAAAATTATGTAAGTGAAAGACATGAGAACAGCAATTCTGAGGTTTTATTGTAACCTAAATTCATCATTTTGAAACATTCCAAACCTTTTTTTGTGGGATATCTTTATATTCTGTATTTATTAGCTAAACCATATGAAAGTGTAGACCTTCAGATAATAATATGCAAAGGGAGATGAGAAAAGCTCAGTAGAGAAGAAATTAAAACTGAAATTAAGCCCAAAGAAGAGGGAAAAAGTCTAGTGTTTTATATTTAGATTTGTCACATTGCTAACTCATTTTATTCAGAAATCATAAATCCTGCCAATACAGAAAAACAAGATTTGTTATTTTCAAGTATCTCATAAAACCAAAGTATTATTAATTACCTAATATTGCTAAAAATTATACACATATTTTTTCATGTTAAAGCACTGCAAGTGTTAAAATATAAAAGTCTGCAGCTTTCTAATACATCATAGAATTTCACCTTTTGTTGACTATAATTTTTTACCATTAAGAAAATCACTGGAAAGGTTTTTGCATTTTTTTTGTTTGTTTTGTAAAATAACATGCAAAGGAACCACTGGTCTATGAGAATTCACAGCCCTTCTATGTGAATTGTTGAGTTTAAATAAATGGCTATGTTCTAATTTTCTCACAAAGAAAAGAATCACACATAAAAACAGTGTTCAAACCAAGGCAACCAAGAAGTACATTTGCGATCCAAGTAAGCAATTACCCACCAAACTAAATATTTACACATTAGTTTAGAAAATCAGTTATTATATGGCTTACCAGAAACAGAAAACAAAAAGCTAGTTATACTGAAAAAACTTAAGTATATAAACATTCTAAAAATTCACGTCTTTTTCTGTGTTGATTTATAACCACTCAAGCATTAATTTCATAACATTTTCACTGGGTAGATAAATGTTATCAGTGTTTTTAGAATTAGTCAGTTGAGACGCTTGTGGTGAATGTAAAATTATGAGATGAGGAAATGTAGAAACTAAGCTAAATACTATTCCCAACTCTTGATCAAAATGAGATTTGTTCTATTGTTTAGCATGACAGCTCATATTCTTCAGTGTATTTACATGTTTTCTGGATGGATGACTGGGTGGTGTTGTTGCCCTATCCTGTGCCCTTGATTTGGACTTGAGAAGGTTGTCTTGTTGGGAGCCAGTGAAGAGGTTTCTGTCTAGTTTGAACCCAAACCAGTCAAAGCATTAGGGCAACCTGCCTTCATTTGTTATATTAGTAGGTATAAAAAGGAGCAATAAGTCACTGGTTGAATTTGGCCTGTATTTTAAAATCTCATTACAAGACTACAATAAAATATCTATGAATAATAAAACAATATGGAGAAAAAGCTTATTCCAGTACCATTTGACTCCACTGCTGGTAACTCTTGGAAAGTAAGTGCAAATATGTTAACAAACCTCAGTGGGGTCTCATCCAGGAAAGATATGAAGAATTACAAGAAATGTATTCCAAAGGATAGACAATAAACATATGACTTTATTCCATTAACATATTTTTCTTTTATCTATTGCATTTGCTTCACTATTTTCTGTAATTGAGACTTTGACACATTAACAGGCTCGGTCCTGAACTCTTAGGGAAATGCAAGCCTGTTAGCTATTGTATTATATAATTAATCAACCCTTTAAATTAAAGCATCTTCTGCAATTTCTTTAAATATTCTTTCTTCTAATCATTTAAGACAAATAATTAGAATCTACATAATAAAACATTGGGCATTTTTATCCTTTGCAATATTTATACCACTTAAGTGCCTAACACAATGGAGTTGATCTGAATGGCATAAGTGTAAAGGAAGATGTAGGAGGATGGTCCTCAAAATATTATTCCAAAAGTAAGTCTGAATTCAAAGCAGTTAGGAGAAGTCACTGCATTCATTCAAAAGAACTTTCGGAGCTTTTTCCTTTATTTGTGACTGAACTGCTATTTTCAAATTGGTTTATGCTGCATTACAATTGTTTTTGATTCAGATGTTTTAAAAAAAATCTCTCTTAACCAATATCAGAGAATATAAATAAGCCTGCATCTTATTCAGGCTTCTACAGTGCTTTTAGGATTCTGTAATTTTACATATAAATATGTATTTAGAGTTCCATTAGAGAACAAATATGGTACTACTGGGTAGTATGGTACCATATTATGGTCCCATTTGGGTTGGCTGGCACTCATAACTATCTACTGGGTTTAGAAGAGGGATTAGTTTTCAATTCTTGCTATCTTACACGAAATCTTTTCTCATTAGTGAAATTTCTCTCCAAATCACTATCCTTTAACTATGAATAAGGCCCAGATTTTGAAATTTTTATAACTTTTCTGGAGAAATGTGTTAAAGAGAGTCAAAAGACAATGATAATTTGGAAGAAGAGAGGCCTAAAACTATATTAACCAGTATAAGCCATTAAGAAAATAAAGACATCAAAATTATTAATATTATTTTAACATAGAAATCAAATAATTAGTTCTTAATTCTGTTAAGATGACTTCATAAGCCTTATGAAGTAAATGTAAATGTAAAACCAGGTTATGAAACCAAAGTTAAACATAGCACACCTGAATACATATGGAAATAATTTATGGTCTAAAATCTCCCCATCCACCACTCTTTCTCCCAGGGAGAAATAAATAAAGAATGAGAGTCAGATCCAATAATCTGTAGCCATCATTCATCATTTTATAGGTGTAATTAGTAAGCTTAAGTGGAACTATGTTTGGAGATTTACTATCTCTGGGGTATGATTACATATGAATTAGAAGAGTCTGCAGTTACTCTACACTATATGAAAATACAAATCATATTAGGAGAAATTTGCTAAATATAGTAAAAAATTAAGACACTCTAATACTTCCATCTGCAACTTGAGCCAACAATAACTAGTTTATTTTTTATTTTGAAAGAGATAATCATATACGATATGTAGCTGCAAATAAAACTCCTTAAGCTATACTGTTTTAATTGATATAACTATCGAAATTGATACCCTGTCATGAATTTTTTAAATGCTCTGGAAAATCTGGTGAATATTTATTTCATTTTCCAGCTCAATCATATCTCAAAGAAAAGCTATGTATCACATACAGAAAAAAATATATAATTGGCCTAGGAGAATGCAAGATACATTTAAGAAAAAAAATATAATCGACCTGGGAGAATGGAAGATGCATTTAATTTTTACCAAAAATAAATATGATTTCAAGTACTATAACATTAAATTTGTGCATAATTGTAAAAATAGCAAAATATTTTCAGCACTTGGCCTCTACAAGTTACTGTTCTAACTTCTTGATGTATATTAACTCATTTAATCTTCATAACAAATCCATGAAGAGAATATTATTATCATTATCTTTGTTTTACAAATTTGAAACTCAGAAATCAAACAGTTTAATTTACACACTTAGTATCATACAGTTAACAGCAGCATGGGTATTTGAACCCAGAAATTCTAGATCTAGAATCTATCTGTCTGTCTATCTATCTACACACACACATACACACACACATGCACACAAACCGTGAATACATATGTGTGCGTGTGTGCATGTGTTTATGTGTCTATATTCAGTGAACAAAGTAGATGTATTTGTCGTTTTGACAGAATAAAAATATCAGTGTTAGAACAGGACTTAGCTGTTAAAGTGAGTTACCAAGGTCACAACATTCATGAATGGTAGTATTGACACTAGACTATTACTCTCAGTTTGGCACTGCTCTTTTAGCATTAAATGGTTATTAATGTTAATTTTAATCATTTTAAAATCAGTTATTTAAATACGTTATTGATATTGGTACAAATAAAATATGTATTGGCATTTATTGTGTAACTGATTTATTAATTATCCCTGTAAACTAGTAAACTTATTTTAGAGAAAACTGAACTTTGTTTTATTTTAGGGAAAACTTCTTGAGAAAAATGCAAACTGAGAGTGGCTGCAGGGCCACCTTTGCCTAATGAAAATGCCTTTTTACTAAAGATGAATCCTACAGGAAACTCAAAGTCAACTTAATTGATTTTATCACATTACTAATCTTTACATAGAAAGACTATATATTTGCATTTTGAATCTTAATCCTCATAAATTTATGCCACCCTCATTATCCACTTTAACATTTAGTCATTCATAGTCACTTCATAAATTCTCACGACATAAAGAGATTGCTGTCATGTAGAAAGCAAGGCATAGGGAGACAAAGGAATTCAAAAATTCTGGGTTCACAGTTTGAGTCCAAGTGACTTACATCTATGTGCCTCAGTTTCCTCAAATATAAAATGATTTTCTGTAAAAAAAAGTTATGTAAACCTTAAATTGCTTTGGAAGTATTAGATGATTTCTTTTTTGGTAATATCCTGAAACATTGCTGAGTCAAAAATAATCCCATTAAGAGATCACCAATATCCTTTCCCTTATGTCTTTTTAACTTCCAGGCTCTCTCCTCCCATTCCTCCTCAGTTCCCTTGAATGTATACTATTTGGCATTTGATGAGATTTTGGACTTCATCCTTTCCAAGGCACGTCTCTTGGTTTTCATTATGATCTCTTAGTTTGTGGGAGGAGAAACTCCTGCTGCAATTCTCTAGCAGACAGATTTAGAATAAAGTTAGAACTGTGTAGCTTCTGCCAGGAAACACTGTCAGTCAATCTAGCAGTTGTTAATAATAACAAATGGATTTTTATAGACTTAATTTCTTTGAACCAGTGAAAATATTTTCAACCATTGAACCATTTCCCAAACAATTAAACATTCTGATTTTTCTCATCCATACCCTCTAATTGCCCAGTATTTTAGCCATAAAAATGACATTGTCATTAAAAAAAAATGAGCAGGTCTTTGTAATCGTATTTTTAAAACGAAATCACTATATTTATTTGCCATATGCTCTGCCATCTTTGAGAAAGTGAAATTAAACTTTTTTATTTTAAAGTGTTGCTGTTGCTAAAATGATACTGAATGCTAAATAACGTGTTTGTTTTTCAGCTGTTGTAAGACTAAAGAGATTTTTTGAATACGTCAATTATAAAAACATTTAAAACATACAAACTTGTGCAATTTTTATTTTAATGAAGATGAGAAGTTCATTAAAGAAGATAAATATTTCATTAGATCTTAAATAAAACAAAGAGATTTTTTGGCTTCTCTCAGCACAAAATTCCTTTGAAAGATTAATTAATACATGCAAATTATGCAAATTAGACCCATGCAAATATTTTATGAAGACAATTAAGGGAACCATTAATTACTGCTTTTTTTGCTTCAGTGAGATTCATTCATTTAATTTTAATTTCACTTTAACTGTTTTGATGTATAATCTTGCAGCTAAGAACTTTATCTTTCCTGGCGGGTCACTTAAACTTATAAATTTCATCAAGTGAGCACACAGAAATCTGTAAAGATATTCTCAAGACTATGTTTAGTATCAAGAGAAATTTCTGACACAATGCACTCCCAGAAACAGGGAAACTGGAAGGGAATGTGAGCTCATTCTTGGACAAGGTTCAACTACTGGAAAAGCAATTAATTTGTTTTGGCTGTGCTAATATAGGGGAATTAGAAAGTGTGACACAAGACAAATAGAAATAATTAGTTCTCCAAAATGATGTTCTCATTAATATGGTTCGAACAGTAGAAATAAAAAAACATTATTGTGGCATGTCTGCATTCTGTCCCTAACCATGGGAGGTGGAATAATGCACCATAAGCATTTTTATATTTATAATCTAAATGACAATTTTTTTTAAAAGAGGAATTTATATCAGACTGCATATGCCTAGAATGTCTAAATATATACATGCTGTCAAAATTAATAACACACTTTCCATAACCATGTATTCGTATATCAATTTTTTATTTTGTTCATACAAATCCTTATTGTAACAGACTTAAAAATGGGGGTTCTTTTTCTGTTACTTAAATATTTTCAGATCACTCTTATGAATCTTGAAGTATGACAACATTCTCAGAAAAAATTTTTTTTATTATACTTATGCTCCATTTTAAAGAAGCCACTGTGTTTCTTAAGGTTTCTCTAAGATGGCCAGGATACCCTTACTGTGGAGGATGAATACAAAAGGAGGAAGCAGACTTTGTGAATATGAACCATAAGAGTTAGCTGTTATCTGTAATACTAAATGGTAACCTTCCTCAGCTTTGGTAGTCATTATATATATTTTTTATTGTGATGATCTTTGATGAACAAGTTAATGGGACAACTTGTTCCAACTGAACCATCATTTTTCCCCTTGATAATAAAGGTTAAAAAAACCTCAAAGCAAAAACTTATAAATACATTTTTCATAAATCTGAAGATAATACTATACTGTATAAAAACTCTTAAAAATTGATGTATTGACCATAATGAAAAAGCAACGTCCTAGTTATTTGGAATTCATAGTAGTAAAAAGCATCATCAGTACAAATATATATATGAAATTTAAATGCAGCTGATTTTTCTGCCTCTTCTCTGATACTTCTCTCACCTCATGCTAATTGCTGTTACATATAATATAGTACCATAAAAAGATATAAGTGGACATATATTATCATTGATATTTCTTGAGCTTTTTAATGTTCTTTAAAAGCAGATGTTAAAATTAAATTTTCTTTATTACAAAGGTGATCTTAATTCATTCTTCCTTAAATTTCTAAATTCCCCAAGTTTATTTTGCATCTTTATATCTGTGTGGTCACAGATGTGTCACAACTTTTAAATTAGGATCACCTGTGAATCTCACTGATACACTATTCAACCACTCCTCCATGCCACTAATTATGATGTTAAATCAAAATGGATCTAGCACTGATCTTTAGAGTCCCCTGCTAATATTTTTCCCAATTCCATAGATCACTATTTTTAACTATTGGTCTTCCAGACACTATTTAAGCTTAACCACAAACATGTTTATGAACAAACCAATTTAATTCATTTTTTCAACTGTATTTATGCTAACAAGACATTTATATTTTCTGTTAATAACGCTGTTTCAATACTTAATGGCAATTTAGTCGTGCGATGTCTACTTCTCCTCTCTAAACTTCCACTTTCAATCCATCATCCTTGATATTCCCAGATTAAAGTAATTTATCTCCTGAACTCACATAATGCCAACCCCTATTACATTATTTTTACTAGAAAAAAATGATGCCAAGCAGGGTGAGGTGGCTCACACTTGTAATCTTACCACTTTGGGAGACTGAGGCAGGTGGACTGCCTGAGCTCAGGAGTTCAAGACTAGCCTAGGCAACATGGCAAAAACCCATCTCTACAAAAAATACAAAAATTAGCTGGTCCCAGATACTCAGGAGGCTGAGGTGGGAGGATTGCTGGAACCTGGGAAGTTGAGGCTGCAGTGAACTGTGATTGCACCACTGCACTCCAGCCTGGGTGACAAGGTACAATCTGTCTCAAATAAATGAATAAATAAATAAATAAATAAATAAAACAAATATATTGCAAACTAAGCTTAATCATTATGCCTAAATTTTCTCTGCCTGATTGAAATAACATCATAAAACCCCATTAAATGTCACAACACAGACACATAATGATAACGCTTTCTTTTTCATAAGAAGCAGTTTAGAAAACTAACTCTATGAAAATAATATATTTAAATAATTTTATATAGTAAATAATTATAATGTTACATTTTATTACTAATTTGAGCAGCTTCATAATTAACAATGTCCACAATGTCTATATCACATATAGTTTTATTTACATAAGAAGCAATTTCTCGCAAAAAAACTGCAAGAGGTCTTTAATATTTGGAGTTAAAGCATATCTACTTAGAGTAAAAAATAATATTACTTTTTAAAATATATTTTTAAAAGAATAAAATATTTACACTGAAATGAAAAAAACAATCTAAAATTTTATAAAATATTAAAATGCATGGGTATCTCTAAAATTTTCTATTTAATATTAATAAGTGATGTCTAGTTAAATGAGTAGTTAACAATGACCTATAATAACTATAGAACAATAGTCTGTTTATTAGTTACTGCCTACAATCAATATCACCTTTTGTTCAATTTAATCAGTGCCATCTTAAATTGATTAGCTGTATTGAAATGCTGCCAAACACCAGAAACCAGTGCCAAGGGAATCGAAGCAAATTTACTGTTTGGTTTTGTTCGTAGTAACATAATTCTAATATTTATATTTTAAGATTGAGAAAAATGGTTTAAGGTAATGCCCATGGTTATTTCTAAGTGACTAAACAATAGTCAATATGCAGTGCAGGCAGCCCCCAAAACAGTTTTTAGTCCTGATTTGTTTGTTTGTTTTGTTTCTAAGAAACCACTCCTTCTCCACCACGTCCCCCTTTTTAATCTAAATAAAGACACTTTTAAATATGGAAAACGTGTTTAGGTAACTTTAAAAATTTCTTGGACATCTCTACAAACACTTTACTATGGGACTAATTCAACATTGTATCATAAATACAGGCCAATTTCCCAAAAAAGGAAAAGTAAATTATATATTAAGAGTAATAATAGCTTCAGTGTTTACTAATTGCTGGACCTGTAGTAAATATGTTAACTTGTAATAATAAAAATTAATATTAACATCTAAAATTTAACTGTGTACAAGCTATTGCCCAGCACGTGTTAAGTGCTTTACATGGATTATTTTATTTAATCTTCACAATGACACTTTAAGGTTAAGCTATTGCTGAAGGGGTGGGGGAAACAATGGGGCAGAGATTTCAGTCTAGACCTGTCTTTTAGCATTTCTTAACTATTAGCTTCCATAGAGGTGCCTAAGAAACCCCCACTCCCACACTCATCTTAAAAGTCATAATAGAAATTGAAATTTGCATAAAACAATTATATGACAATCAAACTTGAACTATACTTTCATAAAGATCTTAAAAGTGGTAAGTATAAGTAAGATACAATTTAGTACTGTTAAAGTATGAAAGTCTTGGGATACCATTTAGCAATTTCTATTCAAATGCATACTTCAGGAGAAACAAAGGGGGTCTCCATGTGTCATATATTAAATCAAAATTGGATTTGTCGCTAGCATTGTAAATTTATCATAAATTCATTACATGCTAAGTTGTAGATAAATTTTTTCTCTAAATATGATTACTTTCTTAATTTTTTTCACTGTCGTTTGATTTTCCTTGCTTAGAGTAGGGTTTCCCCCAGTGTGACTGGAGGTGTCTATAAACATAATATAGGCACAATGGCTGATAAAAAGTAAAAAGCAGGAAAGGAAACATTTTTTCAGTTGTATTTAATTCATTGACAGTACACTATTTTGGTCTTTTTAAGTCATTAATAGGCAATATGCTAACTATCCAAAATGAGTGACGTGGCTGTGAGTTGTTATCTTATAAGAGAAACACGTAAGCCTGGGTAAAAAGACACAGTGGAAGCAAGGAGGACTTTGAAGTCATAAATCTTGATTCAAATGCCAGAAACCCAGAACCCCATTAACTAGTAGTGTGACTGTGAGAAAGTTAATTAGCCATTCTGATCTTAGGTGATCTCACCTTTAAATTAGAATACACAGGAAAGGCTCAAATAAATTTCAGTACCCAATCCACCTAACTATTTTAGTAAGTAAATATTTCCACTTATTATTAATATATCTGTCTAACTGAAAGAAAATGTATTACTAGGAAATTCTTTGAGTGACAGTATATTTAATTTATTTAAAAAAAGCTTGATCAGAGATACAAATTCCCATCCTAAGAATGACATGAAATATGATTCTTTGGAGCTATAGGTTAACAAAACAAATAATAATGATATATTATAAAAGAGTAAAAAGGGAATAATTTAGCAATCCTAACCTAAAAGCAATCAGGAAGAACATAAGATGACGTGGAAAGCAACTGGACTTACAGTCCCAGCTCCAATAAACTCTTAGTGTGACTTTTAACAAGTCATCCACCTTCACTAAGCCTCCTCTTCTGCACAACAAAGAGATTTAATTTATCTTAAAGTCATTTCCCAATGTTAAAGCAGTAACATAAAAGTACGCTTGGCATATCATCAATGTTGAATAAATATTTGTTCAAAAAATGAATAATTTTAAAATTCAGCATGTATCTTCAAATATCTAGCAAACAGAAAGAAGATATTTTTACATTAAAAAAAAGATTTTTAATGTGAAGACAAGTCTTTTAAGTCTTTCTATTGGAAGAATATTTAGCTTTCTATGATCTCAGATCAGTCAAAAAAGAATAAAAACCAAACAGTTTTGATTATGGTCATTGGATGTAAATAAAAGAGTTGCACTTTCAAGTGAAGTCAAGATTTTGCAAGCACAACTTGCAGATATTCTAAGATGTCAGAGGAACCATGGTCCACATCTCCATTGGTTTAACCATTTTTTTTCTTGGTTTAAAAAAACAGGTTTTTACTTAAAAAGTGAAAGCAAAAAACTACCAGTTTGAAATAAACTTTTTGTTACTGTGGTAAGTTAAATGTCAATTTAAAACGGAAAATTGGATGTAAGTGTTCACAGAATCCAAATCTTAGGTCAAATGTGAAAAGAAGAAAAAGTTTAGAAATGCAAACGAAGAATAAACACATCCTGTTAATTCAGCTATTGGATATAAACGTTAATTATGGGTTTCTTTTTTGTTTTTTTAGATGGAGTCTCGTCTGTTGCCCAGTCTAGAGTGTAATGGCGCTATTTCTGCCTGCCTCAGTCTCCCGAGTAGCTGGGATCACAGGCGCCCACCACCATGCCCAGCTAATTTTTCGTATTTTGAGTAGAAATAGGGTTTCATCATGTTGGCCAGGCTGGTCTTGAACTCCTGACCTCGTGATCTGCCCGCCTCAGCTTCCCAAAGTTCTGGGATTACAGGCATGAGTCACCACGCCCTGCCTAATTCTGTGTTTCTTAGGTCATTCTTTATTTCCTTCCATATGTCTCTCCAACCAAAGTCTGAGAAATGTCAGAACATTAAGGATCTTCATATCCACAAGATCTAACATAGGTCCTAATTCATCAATGGCTGATTCATTCCTTCAGGGAATACACAGCAGGCACCACTACACGCCAAACACTCTCAGACAATAGGAACATGTTAGTGAACAAAACAGGCATGATTTATGCTCAGTCCCCGCTACCATGGAGAGAAGAAGAAGGCATTGAACAAGGAACTGCATGTACAGCATGTTCCTATGGAGAAATGGAAGGTGTAGTAACAACCTCTATGTGGCAGAAATAGTCCCAGGGAGCAGGGAGTTGCCACAGTGGGAGAGTGAGGGCTCTGGGAAGCGTTCCTTGAGAAAATATCTTCCAAGCTGGGACTTAAGGGGTGGTTAAGTAAAGGCAAGGAAGAAGAAAAAATGTCTCCAGTAGGTGGGGAAAGACGTGAAACAACAACAAAAACTTCCATTATAATGGGAGCACAGAAATTGAAAGGAAAGAGTCGCGACTGAGCATAGAGGATGAGAGAATAAGGGACGGAAACGTCATGCTCCATTCTTCCCTCATTACGTATTAAGGACAATATTGGATTGGATGGATGAGGGTACCACAGGGAAGAAACAATGGAGACAGGTTTGAAGAAAGGGGAGAGGATACTTCTGGCTTTCTGCACTGAACTTTGAGGTCTCTGTGAGATGACCAAGTAAAAAGTTGTATATTATTATCTGGGGCCAGACGCAGTGGCTCACGCCTGTAATCCCAGCACTTTGGGAGGCCAAAGTGGGCGGATCACGAGGTCAGGAATTTGAGACCAGTCTGGCTAACATGGTGAAACCCCGCCTTTACTAAAAATACAAAAATTAGCTGGGCGTGGTGGCGCGTGCCTGTAATTCCAGCTACTTGGGAGGCTGAGGCAGGGGAATCGCTTGAACCCCGGAGGCAGAAGGTGCAGTGAGCCAAGATCGCGTCATTGCATTCCAGCCTGGGTGACAGAGTGAGAGCGGTCAAAAAAAAAAAAAAAAGAAAGAAAAGAAAAGAAAACGTTGGATATTATCTGGAACTCTTTTTAAAAAAAAAAAAAAAAAAAAAAAAGATGGGGTTTCTCCGTGATGGCCAGGCTGGTCTTGAACTCCTGACCTCAGGTGATCCACCCACCTCGGCCTCCCAAAGTGCTAGGATTACAGGCGTGAGCCACCGCGCCCAGCCTCAATCTGGAACTCTTAAGAGATAGCTGAGTGGATTGGAAAAATGTGTAAATTTTCTAAATATGTTAAGTTAAAGAAACTATGTAAGTAGATGCTGTTGCCTAAGGAGAGAGAATAAAATAAGACTGATGACTTAGCTGAAGAAAGGCATCCTGTTACAGATATGGCTACATAAATGTGCATTATGTGCATTTATATGTGTAGGGCCAAAGGGGTTTTGAAGGATATTTACTGACTAGACCAAAACACTGCTCGATGATTGTTTATACGAACTGTGTCTACTTTATATATTCAAAGGATCTTAGAAAAATTGAGAATAAATTTTTCAAACTCCAAAATGAATCATAACACATAAAACTGTATGACATAAGGCATAAGAGAGTTAATGGCCATATATTTCAGTTCCTGAATTTTTTTTTTATTTTTGAACGTCTATTCTGTACTTACAGCATTTTTCCAATTCATGAATTCTTAGTTATTAGAAAATCAGCAATGAAGAATTTATCCTTGTGTACAATGAATTGATTTACCTAATTAAGAAAATGCAAGTAAATTATTTAGGTCTTCTTTCTTCAGAAATACTTTCTAAGCTACTTTCTTGATTCCTCTTGTCCACCTCTGTGGTTTCATAGAACTGATGATACAAAATACCAATGAGGCAAATTTTAGTCTACCAAAGACGTACGTATTTATGGGTAATTACGTAGCACTCAAGCAGTAAGTATTTAAGTTCCCAACTTCTAGGTGACTAACTCTTGGGCCAAGCGAGGCATTTATTTACTGCCAGAAATATTAAAAACACATGAAAAGCTTAAAAACCTGTGGGCTTATTTTGTCTTTCCCAATAAATTGAGTTTACTTTGGAATAGCAAATAATTTCAGTTATGGTTGGATTGAGAGCAAGAAAGAATACAAAGAATGTCGTAACACCTGGACCTGGGGACAGATGGAGAGAGAAAGCAATGAGTGCAAGAGGCTGTGTGTGTGTCATTCTTGAATTGTGAAGCAGCAGGTGCTCATGGCTCCCAAAATGCATGACACAGACCGTTTCACAAATTAGTAATGAGTTTGGGTTCTTTCTTCTTTGCCTTTCCCTTTCTTGTCCTTCGACAACATTAAACTAAATACAGTATTCTTTCTTTGATTTCTTTTGTTCACAGTTAATTGTATTCTGTTTGTTAGCTTCCAAATATATGAATTTTGTCTGAGGTTAGAGAAAAAAAAGTTCAAAGGGCTAATTAAGCTTATTGAATAGGGTGTTAGAATAGCAAATATGATCTCTTTGCTCTGTTATGTTAAAAGTCTTGAAATCATTTGACTGCTGGTAAAATACCTTTTAGCAATGAACAGCTAGAAACAGATTCATCGACAGTGTTTTTCTTAGTAAAATTTGGGAAAAGTCATATTATCTGATAAATATAATGAATTGTTAGTATGTTTTATTAAAAATAAACTGTACATTTTGACCCGTACAACAATGGACAGACTGAATGAATGGAGTGAGGATTTTCTATTATAATTAAAGGCAAAAATAATTCCATAGAATTTATATAAGGTTTTAAATTACTATGTATAGTTTTTGCACAAATGTTTTGTTTCCCTAATCATTAAGTCATTGGTGCATAGGTTTACTGTGTTCCTCCATTGGTATCATTATGGATACTAAAAGGAAGGCAATTTGTGATTAAAACTTTTCTTCAGAATAAGTCAATCAGAACAATAGAAACTGAAAGTTGTTAACATTTCAACCTCATATAGCAACACTTTACCTATATTAAAATATATATTTGAAAATATGTAAATTTGACAAATTCAAACAAAAACAACCATAGCCTTATTAACCAACATATTGTTATTCATAGCATCCATATTATATCAACCATACAAAAATGTTTAATCACTTCTTAATATTAACAATGAATCTCTCATTTATATGCAGGACTATATTGTCTCTAACTTTTTCTAGATTGAGTTCAGACCACATTGAGGATTCTGTGTATACCAGATGATTTATATATTATGCTTATCTATGGGCTCATGTGCTTTCTAAGACCATTTTGACATTACCTAATGCATGAATAGCCCCTGAATGTATACAATAGTGCTGATATTTGCATTTATTTTATTGGTGCTATTGTCCCTGATAAAGAGGAATGTCATTAACAGTAATTTTTAACATATGTTAAGTTTCATAAGATGCAAGAGGATTCTTTTCATTTTCATAACCATATATACACAAACACACACACACATATGATTGTGCTGAATTCCATTACTCTATAAAAATTAAGATCTTTTTTCCATATCTACAATAGCATTAATCTTGTATATCCAAGCTGTCTCATAATAACATATGATTCAAACCTCAGGATTTACAAATTAATTAGCATGGCCTCAGGTAAAATAAATATAGGCAAAAAAGATCCATTCTTTCCCCAAAAATGTCTCTTCAAGTTTGTGATTGTTACTTCTTGCCCATATGATACTTTACAAAAGTATATTTCCTTTATACTAAGCCAAGAAAGACACTTTTGGAGCTGATTAACACAATTAATGTCATATAGTATCCTAAAAATGATTAGGTTTAAAATGCAGAATAAAAGCAATTGGGAGGATTATGGCAGTTAATCATTTTAGGCATCCCTTTGAAGAATCAGCTTCATTTTAAATAGAAAACAAATGCTCTTGTTACTGTTTAGTATTCACGTCTTAGGTTGAATTTGTTTTCTAGAATAGATGTTTGACTATAAATGTGACCTTCTGGTTTTATTCTTTTCTAATAGTATAGTCTTGACAATATACTTATTTAGCTCTTCTGAGCATTTAATACAACTCCCTTTGGTATTCTATATATGATTTTACTCAGCAGATTTGTGTTATTAAAGTGCATATAATGGCATACAGAACATTTGGAATCCACATAGGAACTAAACAATCTTATTTATTGTTAACATTCAACCAGTCTATTTTGCAGGTACCTTGAAGTAACTGTCATAAAAATGAGTAGTTAGACATTTTTAAATTGTAAGAACTACCTATTTGATTAACCCATGATTTTATTTATGTAGCATAGAACTTATAAACCCTTCCTGCATTATACTGGGTTTCAAACATTCAATAAAACACATTTACTGTGTCCAAGATTAAATCATACATTGTTTAAAATTAATTATTCCTTTTAATTGCATTGTATAAACAGAGATGACCTGTTTAATTTAAAGAAAATCTATCAGCACAAAATGAATTCACTCATATAAACAAGCAAGACGAACTTGACCTTGTTTGAACTTGTTTTGATGTGGCCCAGATGGTAGGCTACATGCTTGAATAGCAGGCTAAAGCTGAGGAAAAACTCATATAGCAAGATCTAGATTTATAGCCTTCTGCAAATTCCTACCTTGTATTGTCCTTTCAGCATCTGTTCTGCCGCCACTGCGGTCAGCTTCTATCTCTGGGGTCAGAGAGTCTAAAAGCACAAAAAGGTAAGAGTGACACATATTTCATTTGATTCTTATTGTCCTTTAAAAATACAAAGAGCAACCTGTTACTTTAGTGCTGAATTAAAATTACATAAATCTTTGTCATCTTTTAAAGGTTGAACAGACACTATAACCATAAGAATTTTCAGAAGATTTGAACAGTAAGCAATGCAATATTGTTCATAAAAGAGGAAGGGGTGTCGGAAATTCTCAAATTAATATTTCATGCTGTTTCAGTAGAGAAAGATTTGGTTAAACAGAGAAGCAATGCCAAGTCCCAGATGCTGGAGTTCAGTAAAAAACAGTGGAAGCACCTATGAAATAAGGCATTTCCCCAACATGTTCTTCCCACCCTGCTTTCAGCTTCAAGTATAGCTGAATGAATCAAAAGATATAGAAACATACAAACCACAAACACACGTCTAAACTGTCCTTTAAGTATTAAAAATGGAAGTTAGTCATGCAATAATATATATCCTCTTACCATTTAAGACCCTGAGACTATCTGTTGAAGCTGCCTGTTTTAGCGTCTGTTCTGCTTGTTCACGCCGTTTCGTCTCAAACTCAAGTGCTTCCTGCAATTTTCTCTTTGCCTTCTTTTCCTTCTTTAGCCTCTTTTGAACTATGGCTAGAAAAGAGTGTATGCATATTAATATGATTTTTGAAATTTTTGTAATGCTGCTAATTTACAAATGGTCTATGTTTTTTATATTATTCATTTTGTTTTCCTGCTGGACAGAGTCTACCTACAAAAAGGAAGTTCAAAAAAATGCCACCTTTACCTAAAATAATTCCTAGTAAAATAGTAAGAAGGCTAATTTTCATTTTAGCCTAGAACTATTACATTACAAGAATGGCTTTAATTGTCATATGCAAAGATAAATTTAATAGGAAACTAATTTTAGTAAATGTTTGTATTCCTGATAAAGGAGGCTTGATTAAATGAATTTTGTGGCTTAGTTCTGTGTCCTCGAATCACAACAGTGCAGAGTTGTTTGGACAGTGCAAACCCTTATAAGCATGCCTCCCTCCTATCTCCTCATAGGACATCAATTTTGAGCATCAAATGGAACATTTCCCCTAAAAACGCTTTGGAAAGCAATGTTAAACCAACTCAGTTTTTAATAATTTCTTTCTTAAAATTTTAGAAAAACGCAATAAATATTTTTCGTACAAGAGGAACAAAATACTCTTA
The DNA here is from genome assembly GCF_030222135.1 of Aotus nancymaae. Taxonomy (NCBI): domain Eukaryota; kingdom Metazoa; phylum Chordata; class Mammalia; order Primates; family Aotidae; genus Aotus; species Aotus nancymaae. The sequence goes on from NW_026988503.1 coordinate 10,977,976, forward strand.
ATTATTGTTAATGTATATAAGCAGAAATGTTTTTGTTCGGATGAAGTTATGATGATTTCCTGAGGCTATTTTTCTCATTGCAAATTTGCAGTGTTTTAATAGTTTTAAAAAAACTATTAAAAATTTACATATTTTAAGAAAATTATTAAACTTTCACTCTGTAGGAATGTGGGACAGTATGAAATCTCATTGCTAATAATAATGTGCTATTGATAGCAATCATGAGATATTTACATGTAAACAAGTAGATAATACAAAAAGTTGATTATGAAACATTTTTCTCCAACTGGACAATTTAAATATTTGTATATGATATATACTCAATAAATAATAATTAATGTTCTTTACAAAATGCATATCAACTACACTTTCAGGAAGATAATTGTTTTAACTTTTACTACATATATATATATATATATACATATGGCAACTACTCAGCATATGGGAATATGCATTTTTCTTTAAAATTATCTTTATTGATGATTGATAAACACTGTAGATATTAATGTGACAGACTCAGGATAAGAAAATGCTTCTCTTAGTCATGAAGACTAATCATTCATTATTTACTATTTGATTTCTTACTATAGATTAAAGAACAGCAACACTTTTAAAACAGAATGTTTAATCAAAATATTAAATAATAATGGCTCAAATAAGTATTTGTTTTAATTTCTAATTTCCACATAATCCGGTTTTTATTAGTAGTATTTTTAAGATGGCAGCTCATTTACATGTCAAGTTTATTGCCGCTGTACCATATCTTTTGAAAAACCTGCTTTATATTAATATGTACACTGGCTATCATGTTATATGAAAAGTAATTGAAACAGATTTTAAATAAATGTTAATTTCTCTTATTTAATGATATGCAAATCATGTGCTTACCTTAAAATTACCTGCCTACTGTTTCCCTTTCCAAAGATGATTATTTATAAGCCTCTTTGAAAAGAAACAGTAATTTCTGAAATATTTATTTGGATTGTACACTCTCGTGGCTCAAAAGGCTAACCTGTACCTTGCCCTTGACTGCCCACAGATTTTTCCTATGTGACTGAACTAAATGGGATCACCATGTTCTTTCTCTTCAGGGTAATACACTCCTTCAATAGACACATTCATAATACATAAGTATTGATAGTTATTGCCTTGAATTTACTGTTCATAATTAATTAAATGGGAACTTTATGGTGTGATCTGTGAATGTTTTGCCCTCTAGTGGTTTAAAGAAAGAAAACAGAATGTAAATCCTCCCAAAAGGTTTGAACCAGTAAAATTCTGAAGGTCCCTCCAGTAACCAAAGGGTTACTTTAGGAATCTTTGGGCCTGCCTAAAAATTAAGTGAGAACAAAATAAAAACATGGCTGTCTCATAGAAGATGGTTCCATGGATTAAGCTCTTTAACCAAACTTCTTTATTCACTTGGAATACAGCCATTATCAATGTTTGTCTTGTTTTGATTATTTTCATACCTGAATCCATGCAAAGCCACATTATTTAGAACTGTGCTAAACATCTGGGATGACAGCTTCCCAAATTGACCAAATTCCAAGAATTCACTAGCTGTTGCTTCATAATAGCTAATAAAACAACCTAGTAAATCCTGATAGTTTAAAAGCAAAACAGAAACAACGATTTTTAAATGATCATGTCAAACATATAAAAGAAAACAATGTGGAGCGTTTATATTGGATATATATTAAATGAGAGAAAAAAAGCCCTCACATTCACTTTTAGAATACTTAAAAGAATCATAGTAAAGCAATGAGGCAGTTGCTCATTCATAATCTTTAAATTCATATGTAAACATGTAAATATAGATGACCTTCAAAATTACCTATAGATGCACTGTACAGTGTGATAAAAGAAGCAATTCAAAGATCAACAATAATATTATTTTATCCAACAAGAATTTATATCAGTTTCTACTCTGTGTACCTGACCTTGTTGGATGAAAATGAGGCCTTCAGAAAGAAAATTATACAAACATTTGGTCATTAGTTCAGATATTCATCTGTTTTCAATTTCTGTTGATAAATATCTTAGTAAACCTGCTTCACTTGAATAATCAGTATTTTCTATTTTAGCTTTATGATTTTAACTCAAGTTTCTCAAAGGGCAATTGTGAATGAACATAAAATTTTTCTTCATGGCTATCATTAGAGTTTATTCTTATCTTAAAGAACATGAATTTGTTAAACTCAACAATCAATAAAAGTTATATGCTTAATGATATAATGGATGTATTTCAATTTCCAGAGGTAGGAACAGAAGGGAAAACATGTACTTTGGAGATTAATAAATACAATAAGCTTAGGATTCAAATACTGCTCTGAACTTTAGCTACAGTTAACAAAAATACTACAATTTCAGAATAAATCACCATGATAGTATTAATATGTTTAATAATTTTTGTAAATATTAAACTTATTTGGAAATGTGGAAATACCTCTATTCTTTTGTTCCATAGCCAACTGCTTCTCAAGTGTTTCTCTTAGTTCTCTTTCCCTTAAAAAATCCATCTTCAGCTCTGTTTTTTCCAGTTGGACCTGTTTCTCTTGAGCTCTGGCATTATCTATGGCAACTTTCAAGAGCCCCTGTACAAAGAAGATATTCGGAATGGTAACATTTTAATACAAAGAACATTTCATTCATTACTTAAAAGCATTTTAAAAGGGAAGAACCCAGTAATCAAATTATCTAATTCTTGTACATTCACTCTGCACTCAGTAGGACAAATACAATAACTAAAGCACAAAACTCCTAATCCTAATTAAACTATTTTAGGAAGACAAATATTTATGGCATGCAGGTTCAATTGCTTCTAATTAGGATATCTAGATCCAAAGCTAAATGAGGGCAGCACACAAGCATGTCTAAAAAATAAGAACTGAGAAGGAAATTAGGCTGAAACTCCTCCACAAGTAATTACCTGACATGGTTTATACAACCTCCAAAGAACTTGGCAGTGCTCACCTTTCTCCTCAAAGCTAATTCTCACACTCCCTACCATGAGCACTTAGCTGCAATGGCCTCCTTATGGTTCCTCAATGCAACAATTTGTTTCTGCCCCCACATACTTTGCTCTTTCTGTTCCCTTTCTGAATGCTTTTCCTCCAGATCTTTGCATGGTTCACACCCTCATTTCATTTCATCTTTGCTCAAAGTCACCATTCAAGAGAGGCCTTCTCTTACCACACTTTCTCTAAATGTATGCTATTACTCCCTCCTTAAAATTCTTCATAGAATGTATCATTATGTGGTATTGACATATATTTATTTGTTTACTGATTTATGTCATGTCTTGTCTATTAAAATCTAAGCTCTCTGGAGCAGGGGCATGTTCTCTCATTCAGGACTATGTCCCCAGGGCCCAGAAAGTGCCTAGTTTATACTAGATTTTAAAATTTCACAAATCGAAATTAGAGTACTGCTACATTTTCCCTGGGATACATAATATATTTGAAGGATCTAAAACTTAGTTTAGTAGTGCATTATTTTTTAAAAAGCCATTCGAGATGGTTGTAATAAACTCAGGATAACTTCTAGAAAACAATTAGACAGCATAATAATTTAAAAGAGCATATGGAGAAAGCAAAGCTTATTCATATAACTAATCATATATATATATAAATATATATATACTTTGATGTACTGTATGCTTTTAAAAATTAGCAGTATTTTAAGATTCTTGAAAATGATATATGGAAATATGTTAAACATATAGAAACCATTCTCTCGTTTTCTCACCTAAAATACTCTGAAACAGTTAAATTAGAACTAAAACTTCTATTCTCTTCAATTCAGCAATACAAAATGAGTTTTTGAAGTAGAAGATATTTTGCCTTGGTCTGTGAGTGTCAGAGACTGAAATTTTCAACTGAAGTTAAAATGAGATGAAAGTTGATGTCATTCGTAGATGTATTCTAGGATGCGACTCCCTTGCAAAGAAGAGAGCAATTTGAATCAGGAATTTCAACCCCAGCTTGACTTGCAAGCGCAACAGAGAGGTAGTCTTACTTCAGTCTACCAATGTCGTTTATAGCTTTGTGGTAAGCCAATTTTATTCTCTTTTGACCACATATAAATTAATCCATATTTGCTATAGCCGACCCTGAATCTCCTCGTATAATTCTTGTGATATGAAACAAGCTAAAGAAAGATTTCTTCACGGCAGTCTGCCCCTCCCTACTCTTTTTTGTTTAACAGTAAAACATAGCTGCTAAGGAAACTGCCATCTTAACTCAATTCAGCAACATTCCTGTGTAGGCTTCTTCTTCATCAGGAACAAACAATTAGTAACAAATGAAAGAGATCATTACATCAAGTGCCCTTTTAGATCACCCCAATTAAAACTTTAGCTGTATTTTAATTCTAAGATATCAAATTCTAATTTTCTGCTCTGATTGCTCTTGTTGACTTATCTTTGAAAGATGTACTCTCTGTGCAATGTCTAGAGATTATTTAGCAAGATGCCAATGTTGGCACCACTTAATGTGTTGATTGGTTGTATTATCAGTGGCTGTTTAAAATAAATTACTATTAAACTATTATTGTCCTTGGCTGACAAAACACAATATTTTGGTGTTATTTAAATATGAAACAATCATTATGAATAAACATGTTGAATAATGTTAAACAGCAACTCTAATTTGTGTAATTTTATATTAATATTCTTTGTAAAGAATGAAGTTGCTGAGAGCATTTATGTTTACTGTTTCCTTTTGTTACAATTGCTGCTAACGTGACTAATGGTAATACATTATCTATTCTGCTGATTACGTCTGAAAAATATTAGCTTTTAGATCCAATACTCTCTAGGGACTACTTATAAGCTATATAAAATTAAATGTAATTTTTAGACTTTGAATCAGTGCACATCAGTAGGAGTCCAGTGTGAACAAAAATCTGTTCTAGAGCCAAACTGATGCATATGCAAAAGTATGATACTGCCAGTGACAGCTCTGCTTCAAAAAATACAGAAAACCGATTAAATTTGAATGCAGCAGGGGGCTGGGAAAAGCAATAGGAAGTAGTGTTCACAACATCCACAAATCTTTAGGACACCATTGTAGCTATCAACGATAACAGTACTTTCAGATTTGTGTAACTTCTGTAAAATTTCCGGTTGATCACGTGCAAATGGTCACATTAAATGCTGGATCTCACTTGGACATGCAATATCTAGCAAAATGCTGTGGCAAAAATATGAATTATAGAAAATGATAGAAGGTTTAAAGCATGATTTTTTTTTCCAAGGGGAGGTCTGTTCTTAGGATATTGAAGTTGGATAATGACAAGTCTAATGAAATATATTTTAAGTTTATGCTACAGCAATTGTGAGAGACAATAGTTGATTGGCCTCAAATTTATTTTCTACCAGTGAAGCATAATGGTTGTTATAATACATAAATGTCTTTATTTCCTAAAATAATCTAATTTGTAAATTATTTTCATCCTTTTTTAGATATTGAGTCTATTTTTTAAAAAAATGGGCACAGTTTCTAGCAATGTTTCTACCATTGATATGGCTTACAAAGTACAATTATCTGCCTATATGACTATATGAGAGGACTTCAAATAATATTGGTAAGAAAGAAACATTTCTTAATAACCTAGCTAGATACTTTAGGAAAAGCTTACTTGATCCATGTTTGTATTTTACATAAATTTATTTCAGAATTAGACAATAAGTTTTCTCATGTCACTGAAACTCATGTGACAAAATTTGTTCTCAATAATGTGTCACTTCTAATGAATTTACAATACTTTAGTTGAAGAGGATTTTAGCAATGACCATCCTAACCAAATACTCTTAAAGCTGAGAAAACCAAGGTGCAGAAGAATCAAGAGACTGACCGAAAATCCCAAATAGTGAGTTGAGTACACCTAAATTATAACTATCCAGCTACCTAGTCTTCTTTGTTATTCTTTTAATGCTTCCCTGGTCTCTTTTCAGGGAGAAAAATAATAGTGTCCCTTGGAATCAGGAACTTTTGTAGACCAAAAAACAAACAAATAACCAATAGTACAGTATCAACTGACACATTTTTCAGAGAAACTCTTGTAATAAAATAAAATACCAAGTGTAACGCTATGATTATTGTTCTCCAACATCGATTTATGACAGACACAAAGCAGAAAAGACTCACAATATAAAATTATGATTGAAAATAAAAACATATAATGTAGAGCCAATATATCTGATACCAGCTTCCCGATATTTTGAAGTCAGTATCTATTTTATTGCGGTTTATGCAAAGTCTTCTCTTAATTAATTATATAGTATATAATATATAATGATGTATTATAATTAAATTATGCATCAATAATTAAATTATAATCAAAATAATTATATTTATATAATAAATTATTATAAATTTTATATTATATTATAAATAATATGTTAAATATGATAAATATATAATTATATTATATGGTTACTTATTATATTATATATACCCAGTTAATTGGCACTAAAATTTTAGTCTCCTTGCATAAAAGCTCACAAGTTGTTCTCCATGGACAGGTTTGAAAGATAGCCATAATAAAAGACTGCCCACAATAAAAATAAAAAGCCATATATATATAAAATAAGCAATTCTAAAAATCAAAAACTGAACTGTATCCATATTCCTTACTTAATTAAATTACTATTCTTTACCCTAGATATCTGTATCCATTATCACTTTTGATTTCTAAAACATTCAAATGTCAGGAAGTAGTATAGCTCAAGCAGTAACAAAAATCTGGGGCCAATTTTATATTTCTATAAATTTTATAAATTTCTAAATATAAAAATTAAATATAATTTTTAAATATATCAACATAGGATTTTTTACAGGTCTTTTTTTTCTTTCTACTTTAGATTTTTTTAGTCATTACAACTTTTAATTTCTAAAGCACTTAAATGTAGGAATGCAGTATAGATCAAGTAGTTAACAAAAGTCTGGTGCCCAATTTTTATATATATACATTTTATAAATTTACATTTTAAAATAAAAATTTTAATAGAAAATGTTCACATATCATTATAGCATTTTTCTATAGATTTTCTTTTAAAACACAAAGAAATGACTGATAAAAATTTAATTTTGATGATGATTTCATGGAAAGACATATGTAGTAGTCATTACAAATTTTAAAATCCAGCCTTTTCAAATTATAGTATATCATATAAATTATTGACTATTAAACAATAACACTTGATGAAAACACATTATTTTAAAAGGTTTTTTGGTTATTAAATTTTAAAAAATCATATCTTTAAAAAAATGGAGCTTTAAACTTACCACACAAAAAGTATGTTACCATTTTGACATAGTACAAAACCCTGTTATATATAATTGAAACTGCAGAGGAAATTGAGGTAGGCAGAATGTAATTGCCCATATTAGAATTTGGACAGCAAACACATTTATACTGTATGCCTAATAATCCAGGGTCATGACTGTTTAAACATTCCATACCATTCCTATGATAATACCATAACTCAGTAAATGTGACAATAGTAAGAGTTAGCATCTGCAAGCTTTTGTAAAATGATGTGGAATCATTAGCGACCATAAATGTGTGTTATGTGTGTGTTTATAAATGTATGTGTGTATATAGATATATTTATATTTATTTTTAATATATATGTGCATGGAATTCAGTAAGATTTTTAATTTTTATTTCACCTTGTGTGCACATATGTACCTTCATGTATAAATATATGCAGAGTAAACATACATATAAGTATATGATAACTGCATCTATATATATAAGTACATATATATATAGTACATCTATACATATAAGTAAGATTGAAGTGGACAAGCCTAATTTATTTTTAATAAAGCATTCTTATTGTAGGTGTTCTAACTTTTTCAGTCCCAGATCCCTATAATTTGGGAATAGAAATAAATAATTTAGTTTGTTTTGACCATCGTCCTATCATTTACTCTTACGAAAATGTCTTCAAAGCATATAATAGGAAAGGAGAGTATATTAAATCTAGAGACGCCTTCAATAAATAATTTGTCTAAAATATGTACATTTTAAAACTGGAGTCTTCTTTTCCTTCTTTTCTTTCTTTTATTCTTTTTTTCATTCCTTCTGAAGTAATTATAGTTTGAGGTAATGTGGATAACATTCCTAATCTGAGTATTTCTGGACTGTAGAGTGTGGATGAATACTCAACTGATAGGATTTGACTCTGAAATGTAGTGGTCATATACAATGAAAGAGTCCATGTGTCAAACCTGCTCTTCAGATGAGCATGCTGTTTTACACTGATGAAATCCAGAGATGTTTTCTCTGCTGAAATTGAAATTAAATCCGCACTGACCTGGTTAAAGAGCTTTCAGTTAATGACAATACATGCAAATAGCTTTTCCTTTGCTTCATATTGAGTTTTATATATAAGAAAATGAATTATTCCTTTACTTTTCAGAACTTAAATTCAGAAATGTTAAGGGATATTTTCTGAAAACATTTAACTTAACAAAAGAGAAATTCATTAAAAGCACTCTCTTATAAAAAACAATAATATAGATGAAATTTAGAAAAGAAAAAGTCTTTTGTTTTATATAATCAACTATTTGGCCATGATTAAGTATAGACTGGATTGACGATTTTCAATTACCGTGTTATAAAACCTTAAAGTTGAGTACAGTTCTGGAGACTCTAATTACATTAGTATTAAAAAATGCCATATTAATAGATGAGAAGATATGTTACATCAAAGGCTTTCTTTATGTCCTTGGAGAGGTAAATAAAATTAATTACATTTCCACTGGGGGAAAGTTTTATATGATAGGATATGTGTACAGAAAAATATTACTGGGGATGGAATGTTACAGTAAAAAAAAACTTTTAAAAAGGAGCTTACCGGCATACCATCAGCAGCTCGTGCCTACTACTTACTAGCTACCCAAATATGGAGAAGTAGAGGACAAAAATCCCCATCTGGGGTTCACATGATCACTTCATGTGTGGGCAAGAAAAATTTGCTTTCTTCTATCCCAAACACTCTTATTATCTTGGCTCCACACTCTATGTTATTGTTAACTGTAAGTATTTTTGATTCATAATGTACTGTACATAAAATATACATCCTGAGGACCACATAGGAAATCCGTGGAAAGTTTGGTAAGGCTTTTTGAAGTCTGTTCTTTGAAGAAACTCTATTAATTGAAACAAACTTATTTATGAAAGAAGGAATTTTTTTTGTATTCTTCTAAATTAGACATATTTTAAATGACTAAACATATCATTTCCTCACTGGAAGCCCAGCAGTTTAAAAATAACTAAATATTTATTAGAACTACTGTGCCGTTGTTGAGTAAAATCAGACAAACTTAAACAGTTAAATTCCTCCCATTAGTTAGTAATAAAGAGACTATTTTAGACAGAATGATTTTTAAATGCCTATGTCATTTTCATTTACGATTTTATTACAGCTTAATATACATACATATGTGAGTATTTCTAAGTCAATTTGATAAGTGTAACAAGTTTAAAATCTAAGTTGTTTGAAGACTTTAATACCATGGTTCAGTCAATCTAATTAATGGATAAAATAGGAACAGTATGAATCTTGGGGAAAAATCAGAAATTGGGTGTTGCATATTTTTTTTCTTCCAGATTGTACAAAGGCCTACCTGTATGTTAGTCAGAAGGGTCTCTATGGAAGACAGTCCATCAGGAAACAGAAAAGGAGATGGAAAACCTGGAGGCAGTGGTTGTCCATGCCCAGTTAGAGAAAGTTTGTCAAGGCTGTCTCTTGCAGTTGGTGTAGAAAGTGGGGTCTCATCTGTATATGATTGAAACAAAATATAGAACAAGTTACGCTTGTCTGTTTTTATTAGACCTCAGTAATGGCTTCCCTAGTGGTTTCCAGAACATTTATTGCAAATTGGTTCCTGCTATCAGGAGAAAATGCTTTCTGCTGAATTTTCTTTAATGAAAAAGCTGTGGAGATACAACAAGATAACATTAATGAGTAACTTTATAAGCCTTTTAAATGCAGTCTCTAATGAGACTGAGTTTACAGTGCCATAGAATCTTTTTAAAACAAATATTATCTCATATATAGTTGTGATAATATATTCAGGCTCACTTTATGGGCACCTTCCCAATTATCTCATTTTAGTTTGTTCTGTTTGGATTGACAATAGAATATTTCTAGAGCTCTATATAAGAGAGGGGCTGTATATTAGGAAGCTTCTTTCTCTATTAACTCTTCCTTTATATCAATGATTTGTTCAAATGTATTCTTAAGGAATTTACAAAAGAATGTAAAATAAAATCTTTCACTTTACATCTAAAAAGAAAAAATAGAATCCAAATGTGTATTTCTAAATTATAGCTCAATTATTCATTATCATTAAAATTAAAGATCCAATTTTTTGAACTTGAAGACCTTTTACCTTCATATTAAAAAATTACAGCTTCCATATATGAAAAATGGTATGAAGGAAGAGTAATAAAATGCTACTTCTATAACAATATTCAGGGAATCAAATAAAATAACCCTTCAAGATAAATTAGTCTTTATTTATTGACTATTCTTCAAAATTTTAAGCAATTTAGAGTAGCACATGAATACAGATTCTTTTCACCTCTTACAGTGAAATCCTTTTATTCAGTCTTTTATTATTTAACCATTTTTACAGTTTCACATAAGACAGATACAAGTTATGGCTTATTTTAGATTAGGATAATCACAGAGAAAATTTTATTCATGGCAGGATCCTCAATTTTATAAATATTTTCATATTTCACCCTAGGAAAATTAATCAGAGCAATGTATTTGCACAGTCCCGATAGTATCTCTCAATTTTGCAAGTGGCTAAAATCTTCAGCACACTTGCCTTATGCTTATAATTTGATTCCACTGTTCTCTTCAATCATTCTTTTATTTTTCATTACAACACCTAACCACACAACACGTTTTCCAATTACGTCTCTCTGGGGCAGAAATATTGTAGAAGCTGCCACACTTCCCTGTCCCTCACTGATGTCAGAACAAGTTATATTCTGTTCTCACCTTGCCACATTTCTAGTTAATGAACCAAAGGGAAAGAAAAGTTGCAGAGGGGAGTAATGGCCAGAAGGCCTCCTATTAACTGCCCTCTTCTCACACTCACTCCGCAGTTTCTCCTACTTCCTCCTATGTTAACTTGCTGAGACAGATGATCTGAGGCAGCAAGTACTAGAAGAAGAAACAGAGTAAGCAAGTAAAGTAGGACTCATGGTATTTTTTGTTTAATCACACTTGTCACCAGGGTTAAAGAAAGATGGCTGTGCAGGGGCAGGGATGCTGCATGGCTAATGTGAGCAAGGTGATCTTGGACACCATTTACCTAGCTATCATAAATTACTCTTCCAAACCAAGGCTGCTAGTGTCTTCTCATAATAGCTATGGAAAGGCACTTGTTAAACATCTATGTGCATGTGAAATTGTTTAACAATGAAGAGCAATATTTTTCGATCATCATCACCTTAGCTGTCACATGGTAAGGAAAATGTGGCTTAATAGATCATAGGGATAATAATTGCTTGTCTTTTGAAGAAAGGCATAGAATTAGATGACCACCTGAGGTTGCTTTCAGCTTTAGAATCTATGATTCCACAATTATTAAAGACTGCCCAAGAAAATAAAGAATCATATGTATGTGTACACATTTACACACATTTCGGCTATAAGTTTCATCATCCCCATGATTATTTGATTTAACTTCAGTGCATTTATGCTTGACTATATTTGGCTGTTGTGTGTATTAAATCATTAAATCACTGATGATGCATAAATTTATGTAGCCAGTATTTATTTAACATAAACAATGTGCTAGATACTGAAGATCGAATACTAAAAACACAACCAGAAAGCCTCAAGAGGCTCATGTAGCCTAGAGTGACTGATTCCAATTGTTAAACAGCTAATTGCTACAGCTAGTAATGCAGTTTGCCTTCCATCACTATTTCTTCAGATACTCCATTTATCAAAGTATAGCATTAAAGTTCTGTACATATATGTACATGTGTGTGTGCATGCATATAAGCATATTCTTTCCTGCAGCTGTTTTAATGGAATGCTCATCTTGGGCCTTGTGGTTCCAGCTATGAGGATATGCTATTATTGGTTACAAACTTATCTAATTGGATTCCTTCATTTATCATTTTACATACTACATAAGGACACTTTAACTCAATATGTACATAAGAAATTAGCAAATTTTGGGCAAAATGTTTAAGAAACAAAAAAGAATGATTCTTAAAGTCAGTACACTTTTAAAAAGAACACAAACTAATCAAAGATAAAACAAAAATCAAAGATAAAACAAAGATTTAAAAAAACAGGAATATTCCTTTGGGTCTCTTGACTCTATTATCTGAGATAAAGTTGTCACCTTGTGGCAATTAACATCATAGAGATTTCATTTAGCTCTTCTACAAAGATTGTAATATTGGAATATAAGAATATTAAAACAAAAGTTTGAGAGGCCAATGTAGAAGAGAGTTTTGACATCACATAATCTCCACTGACTTCAAAGAGTGAGTGATAATGAAATATATATTCACAAAATACCTTATTCTGACTGATACATCTGTACATATTTTTCAGCTTATTTTTAAGAGAAAGTTGGCTAGTCAGATGTCACGATTTTTGGTAGTATAGCATTTGACAATGTAATTTCTGGGTTTTTTTGTTTTCTTAAAAAATATTTTACTTTAAAATAATTGTATACTTACAGAAAAGTTACATGAATTGTACAAGGAATTACTTCATACTCCTGTAAGGTGTGAATGGCTAACCACAAAGTATATGTTTATACATACTTCCTGACACCTAGTAATGTTATTTTACTTTAAAAAATGGTTTTCACAGAGGGAATTAAGTTAAGATCTTGAGATGAGGAGATCATCCTGGTTTAGGATAGACCCTAAATCCAATGGCAAGTATCCTTTAAGACAAAAGCAGAGAAAGGTTTGAAAGAGGCAGAGAGAAGACGCAGAGATGAGAAAAGGCCAAATGAAAACTAGGCAGATATTAGAATGTTTCACCTACAGTCAAGGAATGCAGACAATCACCAGAAGCTAGAAGAGACAAAAATGGCCCTTGGAAGGAGCTCATTTCTGCTGACACCTTCATTTTGGACTTCTAGCTGTGAGAGAATAAACTTATTTTGTTTTAAGGCACCAGGGTTAAGGTCATTTCTTATGGCCAGCTCTGGGAAAGTAATAAGACTTCAGTTCACCAATTGTTTACATTTTGTCACATTTTTTTTAATTCTCTTTGTCTGTCTCCCTCTGTTGTTCTGTGTGTGTGTGTGTGTCTGTGTGAAAGAGAGAGACAGAGAGTGTGTGTGTTTGTATGTATGTGTATGTATGGTGTGGGAGAGGGTGCATATGTTTGAACCATCTTCCCCTATTAGGCTTCAAGACTTCAGTGTGTATTTCTTAAGTACAAGGACACACTCTTACATAACCACAGTCTGAAATCAGTAAGAATCACATATGGAGTGTACGATTGTTTAATCAAGAGTCCACATTCCAACTTTATTTTTTTTTTATGTTTTACAGTAGTTACATAACTAACATTTTACTTTTGTGACAAGTCATCTTTAATGTATTTTTATGGGCATGCGGTAGGCACGAAGTGGCCTCTAAGAGGGCTTGTGTTGATTTCTTATCCTGCTAGTCATACCCTGTCTGGTCCTTTTCTCTCAACCTAATGAATAGAATACAAGAAATATGATGGGATGTCACTTTAGAGATTTGGTTATAAAATGTCTAGCTTTCATTTCTCTCCCTCTTTCTTTTGCATTGCTTGCCGTGGGTCAAGCTAGTTGTCATGACTTGAGACGGTCCTGTGGAAAGGTACATGTGACAAGGGAATGAAAGCCAACATCACAAGTTGGCTTGAAAGTAGAATCTCCCTACCCAGTTAAAGCCTTCAAGGCCGCAGCCCTGGCTAACAGATTGACTGCAATCCCATGAGACCTTAAACTAGAAGCATTCAGAGAAGCTGTACCTAGATTCTTGTCCCACAGGCACTGTAACATCATAAATGTTTGTTGGTTTAAGCCACTAAGTTTTGGTATAACTTATTACACAGCTATGGATAACTAAAACACTATGTAACATTTTTTTTTAATATTCTGGCAAATATAACAAAAATGACTTGATGTTCAGTTAATATTAACTGCTATGGACATGGAACAACTTCTTTCTATTCAATTTCCTCATTTACAAAAAAGTAGCAAGTTAAATGAGACAAATGTAGGACCACACAAATCTAAAATTCCACATTCTCTAATACTTTTTATAAAAATTTATAAAAAATTTTTCAGTGGATTTTTCATCTATTATGATTGGAAATAAAAATGTATCAGTTTGGAGTTAGAAATTTAAAAATTATTAATTTCAAAGATTTATAGATATCTATGTAATATCTGAAAAAGAATGAGTATTACAAATAAAATTTCAGAGCAAGCTATTAATTACTTAGGTTTACAAGCTCCACTTTATAAGGGTTCTTAAATTATCTTGTTTCCTTTTATTAAATTGGAGCATAGTTCAGTCACCTATAAGACAGCACTCCCAATACCTGTGATGTCAAATCAGATACAGCAAAAGGTGCATCTTCCTAAGAAAAACGTTAAGCACTTTCAAAAGATGCAGTAACTAGAATATTATTTTTTTAGAGGACAACACATGGGTAGGTTCTGAAAGTTATGCTAGTTCTCTAGATAAGTTGTTATTTTAAAATTTCTAAAATAAGCAGTTATTAACTTTAAAAAATTCTGTATGCACAGTTCACAACTTACAATAGGTTTGACTTAAGGGTGATATGAAACAATTGCAATTTGGATATACTTTGAATTCTGAATTTTGAGTTTTTTTCCTGGGTTAGCAATATGCAGTGGTATAAAATCACTGCAGTTTTCGATTTTACAATAGTATGAAACCATTGCAATTTCGATACTTCGAGTTTCGATTTTTTTCCTGGGTTAGCAATATGCAGTGGTATGAAACCATTCCAACTTTCAATTTTACAGTGGTATGAAACCATTGCAATTTTCAATTTTACAATGGTATAAAAGCATTGCAACTTTGATACTTTGAGTTTTGAATTTCGATTTTTCCTCTGGGTTAGCAATATGCTATATGTGAGATATTTAACACTTTATTATGAAATAAGTTTTGTGCTAGATGATTTTGCCTATCTGTAGGCTAATGTCATTGAGCACATTTCAGGTAAGCTAGGCTAAGTAATGACGTTTGGTAGGTTAGGTGTACTAGATGCATTTTTAATTTACAATATATTCAATTTACGATGGGTTTTATCAGGATTTAATCCCATTGTAAATTGAGAAGTAGTTGTATTTTAACTCAGTTACTTGAAACTATAGTGGTTTTCTAAAGGAAAATAGAACAGCACAAATTATAATCTAGACCAGAAAAACTACCTATTAACATCTTAATAATTATATAATAAATACACTGATAATTTAACAATATATAGTCAATTAGAATGATAGAAAACAAAATGAGAAACTATAAATGAAAGAGAAGAAAATGTTTAAAAATTAAGTCACTTATCAATAACTGACTATCAGTAAGATTGATGCCTCTGTAAGACAAGGTATTTTTCTCTCCAATCTTATCACACATAACAATTTAGCAGGATATCCTAAGGAACAATGTTATTTAAAAAAATAATGGGCCTCTACTCTTAAAATGTTTTCTTTCCTGTTAATAAAATCTTACTCAGTTGTTATTTTCATAATGAATCCCTTTGGGTTTGAATTATATATTCTCTTTCAAGTTAATGTGTGTCTGTGTGTTTTGGTCTCTCATGTCTTTTATTATATCATAATTCCAAATAGAAAAATACTCAATCACTTCTAGAAAAGCAGACATTCCACAGAGATTCACAATTATTCATTTTGATTTGAAGTAGATAGTATTATCAAAATGGAAAATATCTCTATATTTAATGTTTAAAACAGATCTGGGAGTTTCCATGAAAACTCTATATTTCCATATTGGCAAAATGAAAAAGATTTTAGCAAAATTCTAGAGAATAAAATAGTTTTCATACAGAAATAAATAATTACTTATAAAAATACAAAATTTTATTATTTTAATAAATTTTCATCACAAATATATACATTTATAAGCATTTTGGCAAACTCATTAGACATATTAAATTGGAGTAGAAGCATAAATAATCTATAGATTAAGAGTTGGTGCCTAAAAAATTTTGAAAATTATTTCCAGACATAAGACACAGGTGTTTAAATTGAGCTCAGTCATAACCTCAGTACTGGTTCATTCTCACTGTAGGCACTCTTGGTTTAATTTGGCAATAGATGCTAATAATATATTTGAACAACATGACCTTAGGTTAGCGAAAAAACTACAGATATTGGTAAGGGTGTAGAGAAAAGGGAATATTTATAAACCATGGGTGGGAATGTAAATTAGTACAACCTCTATGGAAAACAGTACGCAGATGTCAGGTATAGGTGATGGGGGAACGGTGGCAACAAACCACCTTGACATGAATGTACCTATGCAACAATCTTGCATGATCTGCACATGTACCCCAGAATCTAAAGTACAATTAAAAAAAAAAAGAACTAAAAATAAAACTACTATTCAACCCAGCAATCCCACTATGAGGTATCCACCCAAAAGGAAAGAAATCATTATATCAAAAAGACACTTACACTCATATGTTTATTAAAGCACTACTCACAGTAGCAAAAATATAAAATCAACCTATGTGTCCATCAAAGGATGACTAGGTTTTAAAAAATGTGATATAGGCAGGGCACAGTGGCTCACACCTGAAATTCCAGGACTTTGGGATGCCAAGGCAGGTGGATCACTTGAATCCAGGAGTTAGAGACCAGCCTGGCCAAAATGAAGAAGCCATATCTCTACCAAAAACACAAAAATTAGCTGGGTGCAGTGGCATTTGCCTATAATCCCAGCTATTTGGGGGGGTTGAGGCATAGCACAAGAATGGCTTGAACCTAGAAGGTGGAGGTTGCAGTGAGCAGAGATCACCCCAGTGCACTCCAGCCTGGGTGACAGAGCAAGACAGCAAGACTTTGGCTAAAAAAAAATGTGATATATATATATACACACACACACACACACACATATGTATTCCATTTCATATATATGTGTGCATATATATATAAAATATATATATTTTATATGTGGAATATATCATATATGTGGAATACACATATATATGTATTCCATTTCATATATATGTGTGTGTGTATATATATAAAATATATATATACACATATATGCACATATATGTATACATATATAAATATATATAATATATATTATATAAATATATATTTATATATTTACATAAAATATAAATATAACATATATTATATATATGTACACACACACATATATGAAATGGAATATATATGTGTATATATAATATATATATTATATATACACACACACATATATGAAATGGAATACATATATATATATAATTGAATACTATTCAGCCATAAATAAGAATGAAATTACGTCTTTTGCAGCAATATGTCTGGATTTGGAGGCCATTATCTTAAAACAAGTCAGTTACAGAAAGATGAACACTTCATGTTCTCATTTATAAGCGAGAGCTAAATAATCTGTACAGAGTGTAGAGTGATAGACAATTGAGACTCAAAAGCGTGGGGGAATGAGGGAGATGCATAATGAGAAATTATTTAACGGGTACAATGTAGGCTTTTCAGGTAATGGATACCCAAAACCCTGACTTCACTACTATGCATTCTATCCATATAACAAAATTAAACTTGTATCCCATGAATATATACAAATTTAAAAAAAGAAGGAAAAATTATCAGGTGAATGTTTTTTCTTTCTACTACTTCTATCTTCTGAGAAAATAAGGAATTCTGAAATATCACATTAAAATTTATCAAAATTACTTTTATGTATCTATGCCAATGCATATAAACTATCCAGGGGTATAAACTATCTAGGGAATAAAACTTATTTCCTACATTTTATTTAGTGCCTATTTTTCAAATTTTGAATTTAAAGTTACTCCACAAATTTTTATAAAATTGACACCAAAATGCAAGACATGATACAGCTATGGTAAAATGAAAAGCAAAACCAGGATAGATTCAGAAAGCATGAGTTCAAGTCCTGGCTCTACCAAATACTAGCAAATTTTAGAGCAAAGAATCTGTCTCTTGTTTGAGACTCATTTCAATTACTTCTTAAAATGTTGATTACCAATTCAAAGGATTATAGTTTAAATCCAACTAGATTATGTGTGTGAAAGTGCTTTGTAAAATATAAAACACTATGTTAATATATAGTATGAATGCAGGAATAATTAACAAATAACCCAATCAATTATAAATTTTATAAATTTCATTTTGGAAACTTGGCTTCAATGTGCCATAGAGGATATTCTGTTCTTATAAGCCCATGGATTCTTTATTATGTCTCTCTGATAAGGCTTTGATGAAGGTCCATAATGTTGATAAAAGAATTATTAGTGTATACATCAGTTTCCTTATATGGACTAACCCTGAGTTAGTTTGGTAAACAGTTAAAATTGACTGTGATAGAAATAATTTGAGAAAGGGCAAAGAATATGAACTGGTTTATCAATTTATCTTCAGGTGGCAGGACCTAGAGGAAATATGTGTTGACTTACACACACACACACACACACACACACACACACTCTACAGTTTTCACAGAAAAAGACTGTGAAGAACATAAAACAACTTAAGAGGCTTTTTGTACATACTTCAAGCAGCATTAGAACTCTGAATTTTGAGTTTGGGTAAATAAAGAAACCAATTTATAAGGAAAGGAAATCATTACAAGTGTGTTTGGCAGAATGATTGAGGTTTAATAGAAAAATACTCCAAACTCACAGTGTTGTCTAATTTAATGCATATCCATTGCTAACTTACTATATGCAACTATCATCTATATCAGTGATTCTTAACTTTTGAATAGTTCTCTTTTGAGATGCTCATGAAAGTTAGGGACGACTCCTTAGAGGAGGAAATAGAACATCCAGTCTCAGCTACCTAACACACAGTAAGTACTTATTAATATTTACTGAAAGAATATGTGAATGAGATAAGGCAAGGCAAAAGCTGGAGGAATAGAGACAGCAAAAATGAGAAGCATATAGTCTCTGCCTAACCCAGGGTTACACCACATCCATGATAGGAAAGCTAAAAATACCTCCTATTGGAAAACCACTCTTTTGGTTACAAGGCAGTTTTGCAGACATTATCTTGAGTTGAGAGGAAGCTCTAGGAATAAAATTTTTTAAATGCATGCAATTATAATCTCAAAAGAGTGATTCAAATGGCACCCAGTGCTTATTTAGAAAAAAGAAGAGATTATGTTTAGATTATGTGAGTTGAAAGAGGAAAGAAAAAAAAATGAAAACCTCCATGGCAAGAAATGGGCAATGAATTTTGGGAAAGACAACCAGAGCAAGATTAAGAGGTTGAATAAGGAAACCATGCAAAGATAACAGCTCAAGAAAATCAGGAGCCACAATTCACTAAAGAAACTGTATTTTTAAGGGGAAAGCATATTTTCTATCATTATGCTCAAAAAAGAGTCTTTAATTTCTGGCTATTCTGTATCTGCATTTCAAAACTTGCTGCATTCAGAAATCCTAAGATCAAGCTATCTATTAATATTTCCAATCTTGGCCTTGATAGCAAATTCATCATTATCTTAGCTAACTCATTTGAAGAGACAAAACTTGAGTACTTGGGTATTTGTGCACAGAGGTTTTGTTCCTTCGACAACTTGAAATTTCTTGGAAGAAAATGGAATGGCACCAAGCATTAAACACACACACACATACACATAGTGATTTAACTTTCGAATGTTTTGGGTTGCATTCACATCTGCTTGTTTCTTAAAGTCATAAGTCATAAGTGTTTATGAAAGAGCTGGCATAGCTTATGCTGAAAAGATTCACTTAATTGACCTTTCTGTCATTTCCATGACCTGATAGGTTTAACCTCACTGCTGATACTGCAGGTGAATATGAGAAAGCATTTATTGAAAGCTGCAAAACAGACATGGTTGTATTTCCTAGGTTGATGTTTTGCATATCTGCACAGTAGGGCCATTAAGTGTTCTAAGAGCACAACGGAAACAATCATAACATTTGTTTTTAGATGACTGACTCAGAACATGTACACCAGGCTTTATATAGAAACTGTTTTTGTTTTATTAAGGGACTGTTTGCCTGTTAGTGATAACATCATTAAAAATAAATGAAAGGGGGCTGGTAAAATGCTTCCCCAAAGCAGAAACCTAATTAAAGGTGATATGCCTGCTATGAGGCTTTTTTTTTCAGAACTCAGAAATAGAACAAGGTTAGTTCTTTCTCATTTTATAAGGCCCAAAGAAGACCTCACAGTAAAACATCACTTCTGATCTAATTTTCTATTTCTGTGTACTTTAATAATCTACTTTAAAGTCTGCGCTTGCCCGTAGAAAGTGAACTAGTTTTGTGTCTACTGATAGCTTCTTCATCATGTCATACTGCATGAAAAGAAAATCTGATGGTTCAGCTCAAAAAATGAATTCTCCTTTTAAAACAAACTGTACAGATTGTAATATGTTCACTAATAGTAGATAAATAGTGCACACATAAACATTCCACAGCTCTAAATGACCACTTTTTGAGTTAATGGTTTAAAAAAAATCTCCAAATCAAGGTTTATAATTTCAGAAATAAAAAAAAGTAGATCCTTTTATTTTAAGGGGTGGAGTTACTCTAATTTCATGGATGGTGGAAAAAGCAGGAAACTGCATTCCCTTGATAACTCTGCCCTTATTGTGCTGTGACCTTGGCCAATTTACTTAAATTTACATCTGCCAAAAATGAATTTCTGAAATGTGCTTTGAGAATTTTCAAGGGGAGGGAGGAGGAGTTGTCACATAAATCCAAGGCCTTTTCAAAATTAATATGACTTTAGAAGTAGAGCAACACTGGGCACCATCACAGGGTGCCAGAGTTTGATACCCTGTTCTCTTCTTGTCAGCTCTGCATAGCTCTAATTCATTTATGAGTCTCCAAGCCAAAAATGAGTGTTATTGCTAAGTGATTGCAGAATGATTCTCAAATATTCCCCCTGAAATATATACTAGCTCCGGTGTTGCGGATTACTCAAACTCTAATTTGCACGTGAGTTTTAAACTAAAATTATTATGGAATTATAAAAAATATAAGAGTCTTTGGAAATCACCTCATCTACATTCTTCATTTATCAGATGAAACAAGCCCAATAACTGATTGACCCAAAGTTTCTCAAACTCAAGTCTGCAAATTCTCATTTCTTTCATCATTAAAAGACAAAGTTTCAATTTAGAGGAAATACAAACAAAGCACAATATTTTGAATGATATCATGAATATGCCCACCCAGAAATATGCATATGAAGACTGAATTCCAACCTTTTTTTCTCTCACTTAAATTCCTATCTAAGTGGCCTACGGAGTAATGCCCTACAAATCATAACATCTACTTGAACAGTTGTTTTTTTTTTTTAATTAACTCTGGTTATTGTGGCTTAGTTTCCAATCTGACTCTGTTAGAGCATCATATGCCCACAGATCCCCTTATCTTAACTTAAGCATTCATTTCTACTAACTTCAAATCTTTAAACAATAGCTTAACTCTCTCAGATGAAATTGTCAACCAAAGAGTCTCTAAAATGTACCTATGGCTGTAAGCCCGTTTCAAGATATCCCGCCTTTTCGGATTAAACCAATGTATATCTCTCATGTATTGACTCATGATTTTCCCTACAATTCTTATTTCCATGAAATGTATAAAACTAAACTATAACTCTACCTCTTCAGGTGCACTTTCCCAGGACCTCTCGAGACTGGGTAACACCAGGCTGCAGACACTTATATTGATTGGCTCAGAATAAACCTGTTTAAGTATTTTAGCAGTACTTGGTTTTTCAGTCATCACACATACACATATACGACAACAGGTGAAATGTGAAGCCTAATGGGATATTTAATAAATGTTAAGAGATTTTAGGAGTGATAATGATAATGTGTTTGCTATTTAAGAAAAAGTTTACCCATCTTTAGGAATATACACTGAAAATAAAGTAAAACAAAAAAGAAAAACATTAAAAATATGTATACATTACAGAGCACATGTTTGGGATATGCTTCAAAAATCTCTGGAAGAAGAGAAGAAATTGGGTGGAAGTGTAAGATAAGATTTGTCTTGAGATGATCATTGTTAAAGCAAATGATGGGTAGGCATATGGGAATTCAGTACTCTTCTAATTTTATGTATATTTGAAATTTTCAACAATAAAAAGCTAATAAAAAAGGAACACTACTCAGTAGAGTTTCTATTAACTTATTCTTTCTTCAGAGTCAGAGGCATTGCTATGAGGATGTTCATCATTATCATAAAAATAACTAGCACGTAGCGAGTGCTTCCTTCATGTACAAAGCAATGTTTTCACTACTTTGCATGCATTGCCTCATTTAATTCTTACAACAGTTCTGTAACTGCATTACTAGCATTATGCTTATTTTACACCTTAATATGTAGAGGTAAAAAGAAGTTAGTTAACTTGCCAAGGTAACTCAACTAGGAAAGACAGCAGCTTGAGTATGAACCCAAGTAGCCTTATTTCACAGCCTATGTTCTTTAAACACCCAAGGAGTAACATATAGTTTTTTAAAGGGCATTTAAAAATACCTTAATATGTGCATTCAAGTTTATACAATAAATATATACTAAAAAAAAAGGATAATTTTATCTTGGAATGGAAAGAAAATGTAGAGATTTTTTATTTCATTCCTCCTCCTTAAGGCTTGACTTATTTCTTAAAACCAAGCCAATGGTCATGTCAACAAGCCAAGAGTCCTTCAAACTGTGACTTCTATTGATACACTTATGATTATTTGTGATTATCTGCTATTAATTACTAAGATAGCTATCCCAGGAATCAAAGTCCAGAATCTTCCTAGATAAGACTAGAGAATTCTAACCATGAGTATCATGGACATTTAATATCACCTTTAAGTAGTTTATGCAGAATATCTCCCTGAAAATTTTTCCACCCTACACCTTATCAAATGCTAACCATAACAACAAGGTCTATACTTTCCTTATCAGAACTATTTAACCACGAAAATACCACTTTTAAATTGATGCATGCATTCTATGGGGTAAAAACACAAAGCCTACTTAAGGATTTTTAAAGCAAAACAATTACTGTCCAAGAGGTTCACTTCAGAAGCAGCATATCTCATGCTTTACCAATTTATCAGCTGCAATTAAACCTTGGGTAATGCCACAAATTATCTTCTACATTTGTCCCAATTTAGCTTCTCCTGAATTTCTTTATCCTGTAATCCTAGCCATGAATCTGCCTCATTTTTCACCATAAGAACCTTATGTATGTTTCCAAATCACCATCTTTCAGTGGTGGATCCTATTCCTTCCCTGACTGCATCAGTGTGTTCCATCCTGGCACTGGGACTTCCCATTGTTATTTGGTGACTGCTTTGCTGTGATAAGCTGGTATCTAACATGGTGCCCTAAGCTAGACAACAGTTTTCTGGTCTAGAAAAATTAATTTACATAAGTCCAATAATTTATTAAGTATAATAACTTCAGTTAAGCCACAGGTGTGTTTTAATAGGTCCTTTCTTTCCCATCTTTCCTTGCCACAATATTTTGGGACAGGGAGCATGGTATGTAAATGACAAGAGCCTCTTCAAGTGATACCTACTAACTCTGCAAGAACCAGTTCATTGTTTCCCTCCCACTTACAACAACTGATTACAAGCATATATTACCAGGACCATTTCACATGATCAAATTCATCGAAAATTATTTTCAAATTTCTTTACAGGTTTATTTCTGTCTCTGTGTTTAACATGAAAAACTGTGAGGGAAGGACTGAGTCCATTCACCTGTGTAGCCCCAATGCCTGGCACATAGTATATTTTTATATATGACTTGTTGAATATGTGATACAATTTATTTTCAAAACTAGTTAATTTATAAAACCCTTTATTCTCATAGTAACATAGGTAAATTTTAGTTGCAGTTACTTTAAGTTAGTTGAGTGAGCCTGAATGAATGAGAAGGGATATAATAAAAGTTGCTTTTGTTTGAGTTGTCTTTTTAGAAATGCGAATTTAGCATATACAAATGACTTATGAGATTTAAATCCTAATTTTACAATCCTAATATTTACTAAATAATTAACTATATTTGTGGCTGCCCTGTGCAGGAAAAGGGACTGATAAGTAAATGCATATAACATTATAGTAAGATTTGGTTCATCTACTTACAAGTACTATAGGCTATTTTGGGCAATCCCAGGTTTGCCATGACAGAGTGCCAAGCAAATGTTCATAAGCATCTTGTCAGGAATATTACAGAAACTCTTTCTTAGAAATTGATAGAAGGTTAAATTAAGTGACCTTTATATCCCTTTTACCTATTGAGATTTTATGACTTTTTCCTTTAAAACTAACTGTTTTATAACACAATCATATAAAAATGCAAAGGAGAGCACTAATTTTTAGGATTTAGGGAAATATAAAAAGTTAAGAATGTATGTTTATGTCATTGTCAGCATTCTTCCCTCAGCGAGAAGAGGATTTTTTAACAGCACAGCTGCTATTTTGCAACTTTCAGAGCATAAAAACATAATGCAAGTTCCTGGACCTCTACTATATATAAGTTAAAAAAATTAATTTTTAATTTATAACCACTCATTCTTTGTAGCACAGGAAAGAGATGACGTTGTTAGATTTGTAAAATTGTAGTTTCTAGCTTTTCAATGTGCTCTATTTAAGAAATACACATCTGTTGGCTCAAAAAGTCACAGAAATGAGAACTCTTGGTTGTTTTCCTGTAATACCTATGTTTAAATTTAATTTGAAAAAATTACTAGAAATATTTAAGTTATGTAAAAACTTCAATTTAAAAAAACCATTTTGTTATCTGCATTCATTAAAATATTTCCTGTTATCTTCTACTTTCTATTCTATATGTATAATAGTATGAATGCCTCACATTTGTTTTGTGGAATTTGTTTAATTGATGAAGAATTTATGCATTCAAGGTAAAAGACATAGCTCATATCCAGAATTGAACCTGGGAAGATAACACATGTTAGGAGGAACTGAAGAAAGACAGTATGGATGAGATCTGGTGAGGGAAGAGAGGTTAGAATGTAATTTAGAGAAGTAATAGGGCCAGATTTGAGTGAGGTCTTGCAGACCTGATCATGAAGTTGTAGCTCAGAATGTTCAGGAGAAGGTTGATCATGATCTTACAAAAATGGCAATTCTCATGTATGTATCATGAGAATATACAAGCATTTCATACTTATGTGACCAGTGACTTTTTATTTCCATGGCATGTTTAATGTATATCAAGCTACCACTATCAATACCAAATCTATTCTTCAACTTTGATTTTTAGCACACAAATTCTCCATAGAGAATTTTAATATAGTGTCTCCCATAATAATAACTTCAAAAATGCCATGATACTTTTAAGAAAGTTGTTATTTCCTTCGCTAATAAAACTATTTTTACAATTGTTAAATTTAATCACAGATTTCTTCAGGAACTTTTTATCAAATGCAATTAACCTTGAAATATGAATACATTTTATTTTACCAATTAGTTAGGCTGGAAAATCAGACAAATTTGAAACTAGTCACTCTAGAAACATTTATGGATAAATGGCAAATGAAACATGGTAGAAAAAATAACAGAGATAAGAGCATCTAGTCCATCCTTGCACTGACTACCTGGAAGAGAAAAATTCTAATTCCAGAATGAAAGATAATCAGGACACAATTCTTACGGCATGGCTAAGGTTGAATATATGGGAATAAAAAATAACTTTTGGAAACATATATAATTTATTATCTCAAACCTATTATCAAGTTTCTAAACTCTACCTCCACTTTAGGCTTAGTCCTGCCAATGTTAATGTATTTTCTAATCCTCTATCATCTATTTATTGCTAACAGTTAAACATAAAAATCCTGTAAATGTTTACTGGAATCTGTTCATCCTATCAGTCCCTCATTTCTCTGTTTGGCAAAGAAAATGAGCCTAGATTAAAAGAATGCTTTCCTAATGAGCCCATACAAATCTTAGAGATTGTACTCCTGTTTTCTAAGAAATTATTTTAAGGAATGATTTTAGAATCTTTTTCAGGGTCATTACTGAGGCACTTCTCTCACTGTAGGTGAATTGTGCCAGCACTTTGGGAGGCCGAGGCGGGCAGATCACGAGGTTAGCAGATTGAGACTATCCTGGCTAACACGGTGAAACCCCGTCTACTAAAAATACAAAAAAATTAGCCAGGCATGGTGGTAGGCTCCTGTAGTCCCAGCTACTCAGGAGGCTAAGGCAAGAGAATCGCTTGAACCCAGGAGGCGGAGGTTGCAGTGAGCCAAGATAGCACCACTGCACTCCAGCCTGGGAGATATGAGACTCCAACTCAAAAAAAAAAAAATCATAACTGCATATTATTATGTTTACTTATTTATCACCTCTCTTGTGGGTCAGCATATTTGACTGTAAACTTAGTCTAAATATCTTGGGACATAATTCACGTGGCCTGAATTCATTTTGAATTGCCAAGTATTTTCTTCCCATTTCTTCATCTGACTTGGGCTTCAGTCCCCTCTCACGATGATTACTCTCACAATTTTTATTTTCTCTTAGAAAGATGATGAAAACAATAGAATGACTTGTACTAGTTAGTATCATTTCATATGCATGGAAGATATATCTAAAGAGTGAATGTGTTAAAAGTTACATTTTATGGGGGGCAAGGAGATAGGATCTCAGGCTGGAGTGCAATAGCATGATTATAGCTCACTGCAGCCTCAACTTCCTATGTTCAAGCAATTCTCCCACCTCAGCCTCCTAAGGGGCTGGGACTACAGGCATACACCACCACACTTGGCTAATTTTTTTAATTTTTTGTAGAGACAATGTCCCACTACGTTTCGCAAGCTGATCTCAAACTCCTGGGCTTACTCCATCCTCCTGCACAGCATGAGCCACTGCAGGTAGCCAAATTAATATTGTTAACTGATTAGCTGGCTACAGTTTGAGTTTATCTACACATCATCACCCTAAGCATATTAAAAATAATACAAAATAACCCTGAATTTCCCCAAATGCCTTTCACTATTATCATCTCTATTCCTCTCAGTGATACTCTTTGAAATTATGATAAGAATAGCTTTGATTTGATTTATTTAACTTTTCTTCTTACATATACACTCATCAAATTATCTTTTCAAAATATTTTTAATATTTCTGTGTTTCTCTTCAACTGTCATCCTACACCAGGGTGCATAAATGTACTATTAGTATATTTAACCTTAACAGGCACATTGCTTTTGACTGATCATTTTACTACCACATCTCACTCCACTCATTAATAAAATATACACTTTAATCACCTGCTCTCTATTCATTATAAACTGAATTCTCAACTTTTCAGCATGATTTTGAAAGAAATCCAGAATCTGATACAACCTCCATCTCTACTAATCTTATCAACTCTATTGCAATAATGAAATGCACTAGGTACAGTGAAACTTGAAAACATTCTGTCATGAAAATACCACAAACTGGAAAGGATGTGCATTAAAACCAACTCAAAACAATATGAAGAATATATAAAACATAACTAGTGAAAAAAATAAAGAATGAGATTAATAGATGAAGGGTGAATACAACTAGGGTGAGAATTAAGAGTACAAATAATATATCTAAATACAAGGTTATCAGGGCTTGAATTGTAAGAATTGATGAAAGTATAAAGAAGAAACACAATCCTGAACATGGAGTTTAGAATTGGCTTATATTTTTGCTAAGCGTTTCAATATGGGTCCTAGAGCTGGTTTTTCCAAATATTAACAATAATATTGAGTAAGTCCTCCTCTTCTCTGCCTCAAATTTACTAAGCAAACAGGATGTCACTCTTGCAATTGTATCCTACTTTTACAGATTCTTCTGCTCTTAAATGCATAATTCTAATTGCATATAGCCAGGCTATATTATATCTCATCTAATCGAAAAAAGAAAATATCCCTTGATACCATCACTCTTCTAATTATTGTCGCAGTTTTTCATTTCCTTTTTCGAAAGTTAACTACATTCTGTTACCTTATCTTTTCCCCATAATTTAATCCTGAGCCTATTCTAGTCAACTTTTTATTCTCAATTCTCTAGTATAACTACTTTCATCAAAGTTAACAGTGATGTCCATTATACTAAATCCAATAGTCAATTATCAGACTGCCCTCTACTTGACTTACTAGCGGCCCTTGACACGTTGAACATTCCTTCATTCTTGACACCCTTTCTTAACTTGCTTCCAGGACACTATTTTTTCTTATTCTCCCAAAACCTCAATGGCAGCTTCTTCTTAGTCTCTTCATGCTTTTCATTCTTATCTAGTCCTTTTAAGCTTAAGACATAACAGGTACCTTCTGACCTTTTCTCTTTGCTATACTCATTCTCTAATGATCTCATTCAGACCCAAGCCTTTAAATACCATCTATATGCTGATGGCTCCAAAATTTATTTCTTTAGCTCAGACCTTTTGCCTGAACTGCCCTCACCTCTGGACTCACATCTCTACAGGGATATCTAAGAGATATCCTAAAAACCACATATTCGAAAAATGAACATTTCATTATCCAATCCCACAGCTCCTCCTATCATTTTGTAAATCTCAGTCCCATTCCATTCCCCTTACTTCCCAGGGCCAAATAATAAGATGAATCTGTAGTGTGTCATTCTAGTTCATAGAGATACACAGACATAGATTTAGCCAAATTTGTGTGCAACTATAAGAATCACTGAACATATTTTAGGTTAAAAGTACATAAGCAATATTATACCATTAAAATATTTTTTCAACTTTCATTATTCAAACTTGTGTTTTAAGGCTTGATTCATTTATATCTATTTATTCATTTAAAGAGCTGGATGATATTCCATTACACAACAATGTTTTATCTCATTTATGCCTTCCTCTATTGCAGCATTCGGTTTGTTTCAAAATGTTTGCTATTATTAAATATTGCAGTAAAATGCTTTTATTTCTGTGCTAGATCTTTGAATACATTATTCTATGTAACTCTCACAAAAAATCTTGCATAGAATTATTGTCACCTTTTCATCATAAAACAAACTGGGCCTTAAAGAGATTTAGTAATTTTCCTAATATCACAGTTCGGAGCAGAGCCAGAATTTGAAATCATATTTATACCAATTCATTACTATGTTTTTGTTTTTGTTTTCTACAGTACTACATTATGTGTTTGTAAAATCCCACATAATTCTTGTAGGAGCAGTGCTGACAATAACAGGGCCCAATAAGGGAGGTCCATTACAAGTTCCAATCCATATTTTACAGACTAGACACATGATACACATGTGCGTATGGAAGAAAGATGAGCATGGTGGTGGCAGTCAGTTTAGAAAACTACTATTTATATCCTTGTTATTGACGGCTTAGGCACTACTGTTCCAGAGAGATTGAGAAAAAAATTGTGGGAATTGAGGAAATTAGAAACAAGACCTTCTAGAATGGAGCCAAGATACAGGGTGGAGGAAAATGTGAGTGCTTGATAATGGTCCCCTGGAAGTAAAGATTTGTTTTATTTAGTAAAGACCCTGAGCCCTCTTACTTGATTTCTAACTAAGAGAAAGATAGAGATATAAACAAAACAAAACATACAGTAAAAAGAGAAAGAAAAACTCAACTCAAGAGCACTCAGTGGCTATCACAGCTTTCTACATCTATTTTTTTAAAAGAAAATAAAATTTAAAAAATGAAAAAATGAAAGGAACAAACCTTACTAGCCTCTTAGAGATCGATCTAAAATTATAATGATTACCTTTCTTTTCCTTGCCTTCATACATATGCCACTTAGCCTCTAACTAGATATTCAACTGCCAGAAATTACTGAAACCAATCTTTTGTTTCAGCAAGAAGGACTAATATAAGGCATATCAAGCTAGGAGATTTAACAAACAAAAACTCAGCATCAATTTGTCTTTACTGATCTACTCTGGCCTTGGGTCCTTCTTCTAGTAATTACATCCCTGCCTTGCTTCACTACAGGATTTATTCCTAAAACTGTAACTGAGGTCCATTCTGTGCCAGAAAGTCTGCCTTGGTTCTGTGCTCAAAACTCTTCATTTCCATAGGCCTATACTTCTTATGTCACCAATCTCAGCATTTCTCTTTAAGAATCCAACCCAGAACCCAATTCTACATGGTCAAGCATCCCCTAATGCATTCAAATGCCTTTTTTTTTTTTTTGAAACTTTACTTTTGCCTCCTATTTCTAGGCCTTTATTTGTTACCTATTTTGTGGTAGAACCCGATTTCCTGGCACCCACTGGTGGCATTCTGCATGCTGCCTAGCCTTCTCTGCATTATGTTCCTCTGCCCTACACATTCTTTTAATTTAAAATACTATAAATTTCCCTTTGTTTTACTGAATGGATTAACAAGCACCATTATATGAAAGGAGAAAAATTAAGGGAAGAGAGGGAGAAGCTCTGATGTCCTTCTATAGAGGTAACAGGAAAACACAAAATAAAAGCAAAATACTAAAACAGAGGAGAAAATAAAATGTCAACTCTGAAGACTGAGTAAAGACCAAATTCTGAGTTAAGAATTTGGCATGAACATAAATATTTGGTCCAACAGACCAATAAACTCCAAAAATTTGGATAATATTGGCCTCTAACAAACTTTTCTTGGATCTCAAAGTGTTCAATATAGTGTTGTCAGATCCTGAACATATCAAACTCCTATATGAATAAATATTAATGTTTTCATGTGTAAATTGGCTATAAAGAATTGCACAGATAACTTAAAATACAATTTCAAATACATTCATAGTTGCCAAACTGTGTGTTTCTAAATTGATTATTAT
The DNA here is from genome assembly GCF_030222135.1 of Aotus nancymaae. Taxonomy (NCBI): domain Eukaryota; kingdom Metazoa; phylum Chordata; class Mammalia; order Primates; family Aotidae; genus Aotus; species Aotus nancymaae. Next base: position 11,009,019 of record NW_026988503.1, read on the forward strand.
AGGCCTTTTGTTGTTTCACTTATAAAACCCAATTTAAGAAACCCACAAAGGAATCAATATGCCTTTCTCAGAAAATCTAGAAGGATAATCTTTTTTAAAAAATATTATACACTTTTTAAAAAGATTATACATTTAAAAAATAATTGACATAGATGCTTTAGAGACTAAAGTAAGATAGTGATTGGTGAAAATAACTAGGCTTAAATTCCACAAAATGGAAGTAATAGACACGGTGTAGAAATATGCACAGAACTTAGAAATATATACAGTAATTGGAACCATCTGCTACTAAATACAGGTACTACAAGACCTGTTTCAAAGACTAAATTAGACTCATTTGTTATTAGCAGTATGTATTTGCATTCAATTAATGTGCTAAAATCCTTTAAAAGTATGCTCTCTTAAGTGGGTTAAACATGCTCATTGTAATCTTGTTTATACTAATAATTGGCTTAGCAAATCTTTTCTTTATATCTAGAACAAAGGTAAACTTTATCAAGCCCAAGCTGAATTATCATAAATTCCATATTAGCAGAAACCAAATTAATGAGGTTTGATTGTACCAAGAAAATTGCTTTTGCCATTTGCTTAATTTCATCTGCTCTATATAATAACAAAAAATTCAAGTGATGGAAAGGGCAGATAATACTGTATTTGCAAAAATATTAGTAGAAGCAAGGCAAACATTCAGAAACTCTAATTTAGTATTTTATTTATTTGTTTAGATTCAGTGTGTAATATGATGTTAAGTATATTACTGTACCATGCTATTATGGAACAGATGTTAAATGCAATGTAAAAATGTCAAGGGTAAATGATTGATGATCCTCTTTGCCATTTCAAAGTAAACCATGATTATTTATATGCTCTGGACATTGCTTGAAAGCATCATATTAAATCTAAACAATTGATCCATTTTCAAGGGTTCTGTATAATGTATTATTTATGCATTTTTTATTCTTTTGTGAACATGCTCCAGTATAAGAAAGTATTTAGAGTCTCAAGTGCTCCACCCAGTCCATATGGTAGATTTGTTCTCTGTGTAATACTTACCTTTTCCCTCTAGGCCCATATGGCAGGTCCATAGGCTGCCCAGGCCCCTCTGTCCTCCACAGGGGCCATATGGCAAGTTCAGTGAACACTCATTTACCTTGTATTAATATTTTATCTGCCTCAGACAGAAAAAGAGATCAGATTAAGTAAAGGCAGTTCCTGAAAATGGTTTAGCCATATAATCAATACTGAGTGTCAATGTGGTATGAGATATGAGTTCTGTTATTTCATTTATATTAAAAATAAAAAGTCCATTTGAATAATCTATCAAAAAATTTCATAAGCTCCTTTGATCACTTGATATACATTGACAGAATACTGTTTAATTATGCTAATCATCTAGGCAATATTAACACATGATAGCTTAAGCTTAGAACTGGCTTAAACATATAGGCTTTGATATATCCAAGGAGATAAGGCTAAATCTAAATTATAATCTATATTACCAAGTAATTGCTCTAAAATTAATTCATTGCTATAACATTTGCAACTATAGGCTAAACTTTTGCTGTCAATGTAAAGTAATTAAGAAACCCTCAGAACTTGATTTACAGTCAGTAAAGATTTATATAAAAAATAAGGAATGAATTAAAATACTATATCACTGCATCTTCTAATGCTACTACAAGTTCATGTGAAGTTAGCAAATGAATAAACTTTATAGGGTAATTTATCTTCAAGTTCATTTAGTTTATAAAAAACTGCTATTACTATAACTTTGTTAATATTTGAGTTACAAAAATTATGTGTTCTTTCTCTTTACTACTTGATGGTGTGTGTGTGTGTGTATATATATGGAATTATACATTTCACAATTAAATTGCTATTCCAAGGACTTAAATACTCTTCCATAATATACCACAAAAACATGCATATCCTTTATGCTAGACAGAGTTATATGTATAATTTTCTTTCATCTCCTTCAATGAAATGAAACTTGTCTTTAAAAAAAAAATCTTGCCTATTAACCTCAGCTTAGTTATTCAAAATGAACAAAAAAGACAATGCAACCCACTACATTTATGGTAATTTATTTTTGTTAGACCTAAGAATTCATGTCAGCTTGTATTTAAAATTTGATGCCACGAATGTTTAGCAGAGGGAAGTTCATGCATTTGATGCTTAGTCCTTTCCTTAATAAATCTACAATGTTTTCTTCTTGGACATGTCTTTTCATCAGTCAACCACTTCTCACACAACAATTATAAATGGTTGGGTTATTTTCATTTGATTTTGCATAATGCACATACACTAGTATCATACTTGGCCTACCTTTCCTTTGAGTCACCATATCTTTAATCATACATGTTATGATATTTGTTCAGAATACATTTGCCAAGCCAATGTAGATTCTGAGATCACAACTCATAGGTGATAAGGAATAGATTCTGAAGTCAATTGAAATTTTAAAAAGATAATATTGAAATAAAGATGTTAATGTGTTTAGGTCTGTCCCCTGTAAGTGCAAGTAAAGTCATAATTAAAATATAAGGGCTACATCAGGACCTCTGACAGCTTATTTTAGGCTTGTATAGAAACATATTTTAATGAAAATATAAAAATTTAATTTTATGCACTGAATATTTTCACAGAGTCAGCATTTTGCTATTTTGTGATAACATGTTAAAATTAATGGGATGTCTTAACTATGTTCTTTCTGCATATATACATATAAAAAAGGGAAAGCTCTGAACCTGACTTCATAAATAATATTTGCTATGATTTTGTTAAAGTTTAGATGTGTGGATTTGTATTTGAAATCCTCGAAGGTTACAGGGTGCAACCCTCTAACAATATCTCTGAGTCTTCAGGGACAAAATCCCATTATGAGGAGTTCAGTAAAGGGGGTAAACACCACTGTAAAGAAATACAAATTGCACATATTTCCCATTTAGCTAGTGTCACCAAAGTTCACCATTTAGAATTCTAACCAGTTAGGACTTATTCTTGGAGGTCAAGTACGTTGTGAACCTTGTCATCTCACTGATGACATCATATCCCATCCATCAATTCTTTCAGGAGCACACTTGCCATCTGCTCTGCACACGTTGTAATAACTTATTAGACAAATTCACAGGGTAACAATCTGCACAATGACACTGTTATCTTAATGCTGGCACACATATTTAGATAACAACCACTATTTCTCTGTCAGAGCACAATGATTCCGCCCTCCAACTTTACAAAAGAAGCTAGGAGACTATTTAAACTTCTTCAGGCTTATGGAAACAATAAGCATATTGGTAGAAGCATTTTTATCCATTGTAGGATGAGGAATGAAACCCTCATCACAAGGAGATAGGCAGTTCCATTCCATTCCAGTGGACCAAGAGAGCTCAGATTTTGCTGGCTGTGAATTTCTTTGCTTTTTTCCATGAGGGAATTAGATGCACAAATGTAGATGCAAATACCTTGTAGAAACTTAAAAACAATAATATTTGTAATCACCAAGCAATAAAACCCAATACTTTCCCCTTCCACTTGCTCAAATAGTACAATTAAAATAATTCCCCCATCTAGTCTGGATGACGATAGTATCTTTTCCTTTTATTTTTTTTCTAAAGGCATTTAATTAGCAGAAAGAGGGTCTCAAACATCTAGCTGACACTGCATACCTGCAACTTTAATAGGTCCTTTGGAAAAATCAAGGACGGTGTCCAAGATCACGTACCTGTATTTTAGCAGCATGTTTAACCTAGCAGCTGTCAAAGGCCTTATGACTTAATGAAGTCCAGCCTAACAGTCTCTCTCCCCTAGCTTAAAACACATATATATTTTTAGAAAAAGAAGATGGTATTTATTTTTCATTACATGAAATTCATCCTGTGTTTCTTCTTTTGGCTTGTCATTTATTCCAGCTTATACTGTGATCAACATTGTACTAAAATAAAGTCAAGTACAACAGCCGCTCCCTGCCCATCAAAACGCACAGACGTCTGCCAAGCACTTGTAACAGCTGGTGTTACATTAATTAGTTTAAACTATTTATTTCATCCATCTCCAGAGCAGATTGAGCAAAAACATTAGAGATTATTCTAGCATCTGTAAGTGCCCTGCAAACATTAACCAAGGAAAGTTAAAATATTCATCAGTCTTATATACATATATATATGCACACATATATTTTGATATTTATATATGATTTAAGAGACTGAAGAGCCATTATAAATAAATCAGTATACTCTCATATACTTTAGTGAGGGGATGTTTTATTTACTGTCTTTATAAACATAAGTGTTCAACTTATATTCATCTTTTGTGTCTACAAAGTTTTTCTTCTTAAAAATTATCACTAGAAAGTGATAATAATTTCTGGCAGCATGGGCCATTAAACAATATATGACAGAGACTGGGTGACTCAATGGATTAGTCACAGATTTTATGGCCAGTGTTGGAATCCTGCCCTAACTACAGTGATCAAAACACTGTTATCAAATGGTTGTAAAAATCTCAATTAAAATTACTTATATGGCTTCCACTAGGTTCTTAGCAAACTACATCCCATAACATGAATCTACGCATTATTGACAAAATTAACTAAACTGCCACTTTTGGCCTAAAAGAAAGAAATTAACTATATAACTGAATATTCAAATAATGGTTGTCAACAGGGGCTTTATTATGAATGTGTGTCCATTAAACACCTGTCAGTATATGTGGTTGCTGTGTGTGGGTTTTTTTGGTAAAACTTCTAGATTTTTCTAAACCACATCATCTTTCACTACATTTTGGTTGTTAGAAACCAAACACACATGGATTAAATTAAAATTAACTAAGGTCTACATGATAAATACCAAATAAGTGTTAAGGAAATAAGTAATCCGATGTTCACTGGAAAAAAAGTAATAATAAGTAGAAGCATTGGGGGAAACATACAGTATATCTTGGCCAAAGTCTCCTGCCGGAGCCCAGCCAGAAGTCCTGAAGCACTGCTCCTTATTCCTGGAGTTAAAAGCATTTCCTATTCTAACCTTACTCAGGTCAAAAATCAATCTCTCATGCAAATTAACTTTACTCCTTGGCACTTTCTTTTCCTATACCAAATACAAAAACAAATTAGTCCAACCAGAATTCAGTGTAATATAATTCATTCTATTTTGACTGATCTCAGATGGAAATGACTGAAGAACCTATTACAAAAATGCATCCTCACTGTAACACCAACTACCCTACTCTGTCATATCTAAGAGGATTTAGCTTAATGGACAATTTAATCATTAATATATAAGACTGGTATGAACTGAAATATGTTCCTTCAAATTCATGTGGTGAAGCTCTAATGCTCAATATGAATATTTTTGTAGATAGAGCCTTGAAAGATGTAACCAAGGTTAAATAAGGTCATAAGGGTGGGACCTTTAATCCATTAGGACTAGTATCCTTATAAGAAGAGGAAGAGGCACCATGGAGGAACATGCACAGAGGAAAGGCCATGTGAGGACACAGTCATCTGGAAAGCCAAACAGAGAGACCTCAGCACAAACCAAAACTACCAAAACACTGATTTTGCACTTCTAGCCTTCAGAACTGTAAAAAAAAAAAAAAAAAACAAACTCTGTTATTTAACCCATCCAGGCCGTGGTATTTTGTTAGAATGGCTCCAACAAACTAATATAGTAAATCTCTATGTCTCACAATTCTACAGTGCTACCTAACTTATGATCACTTACAATATCATTTGATTTGTCTTTTACAGCAATCCCATTAGGTATGAGATTATTTCCTTTGCTTTCAAAATGAGGGGTCTCAGCCTTCTGACTCAGGTTCCAAGTTATTAACACTCTTAGTCCATGTGTGTTCAAGCTTTTTGTAAAAATAATCACTTGTCAGTTTTTTGAAACTTTTAGATACCTGAGAGGTGAGAGGCTTACCTGGGTGACTAAAATAAAATATTTTGGAAAAAAGGTTTGAGACAGAAATCATATTTTAGAATAAGGGCAGGCAAACTATGGACCATAGGTCAGATCCAACCTGCTTCCTGATTCTGTACAGCAAAGAATGGCTTCTGCATTTTGAAATGTCTGAAGAAATAAAATAAAAAGATGAAGAATATTCGGTGACACCTGAAAACTTTATGAAACTCAAATTTCAAGACCCATAAAGTTTTACTGGAGCAGAGCCACAATTGTTCATTTATATACCATATATATCTGTTTTCTCACTAAAACAGCAGACTTGAGTAGTTGTAACAAAAATTATGTCTCCAATAATCCTAAAGTATTTACTATCTTTCCCTCTATAGAAAAAATTTGCAGAGCTCTGTTCTATACAGTAAGATTAGTAGCATCCTTTATCATAATCATTTTAAATAGTCTAGTTCTGGTTTCTCCAGAGAGCCTATTTAACCCATAACAAATTTACAGTGTATTACTAATGAGCTGATAGCATTATTTCAATTAGCTCTAACCTATATTTATAATGTTATTCTATGAGGAGAAAGGGTATTTAAACTTTCAAACAACTCACAAGTGAGTTTTTGGCAGCTAATCTATTTGGTAAATTTGTGGCTATAGGCTGCAGAGATGATTGATGGTAATGAAACATGGTAGGAACAATAGTTAGCCATGTCTACATTATTAAATTGTTCTTAGAAATTCTCCATTAGGCAGGTTTCCTATTATTTTTCCAAAGTTATTCCAATTTTCACATTTATAAAACAAGGATTAATGTAGCTAATAACTGTCACAATTTAATAGCATGCTCACTATGTAACTGGGTTGAAGGTGGAATGTAAGTTTCCCTGAATCCAGAGCTCATGCTTTCAACCATTATGCTTTCCTATCTACAGTAATTTTACTAGGGTAAATAATAATTGTTAAGATTTTAATGTTTTTATTAACAAACTGATCTAAAATAATATAAGTACAAAATGAATTCTAAAGTTTTCTTTAAGGAAACATCAATTACATTGAAAATTAATAAAATAAATAATTTGAGCACCAAATAACACTTCACCACTGTTTCAGATCATTTATTGTTTAGCTGTTGTGCCCAAAGCAAAGTAGCATATATATGTATATGTGTGTGTATATACATATATATATGTGTGTGTATATATATATGCTACTTTGCTTTCTGTATATATATATATACACACACACACACGCAAACTATATAAATAATGTGTGTGTATATATATACACTATATAAATAATATGTGTGTGTAGATATATGTATATGTATATATATACACACACATATATATATGCTATATAAATATCTGGGTCCCAACTAACATAGCATGTATATTGGGCAGGCTTTGAACAAATGTGGTGTTCCAGCCTGCCTTTGAACAGGAATCAAGACACTACTAAACAAGCACATTTATATGGTCACCACATTTCCATTATTTATCTTTTCTAAAATTTCCATATATAAAGAATTTTAGCATCAAATAGAAATAAAGCAAGTCCAAAGCCACTGGAATATGAGGCAGCTTAGAGAGAAGAGGCACTAGATGAGGTCAGATTTGGGTTTCTTCCATGTTATGTCATTCTTAAACTCTGAGTCTTGGACAGTTGTATCCCACTCTCTACCTCAGTTTCCTCATCATTAAAATAGACATAAAATGGTACCATCTTCAGAAGATTATGGTAAGAATTAGGTGAGATAATATCATACTCTTGCCACAGCATCAAACCTCATGGAAACAAAGGAACAATCCAATCCATATGATTTTTTTGTAAAATGATATTGCAATTATTTTGGACTACCCAGATAAAATACAGAATAAGTTGAAACTTGTTCCCAAAACTCTAAGCAAGAATTTAGGGAAGGTGAAATAATGAAGACTTTTGAGAAAATAATTAAAGGAGACAATCATACGTAAGTTAAGAAGGACAAGTTGATAAGGCTCCAGGAATCTAGTATGTAAACCAAAAAATAAAATGCTAGGGACAAATTGTTGATTACAACCAAAATAACTAATTTAAGTATAGACAGTACAGATTGATCTATACACACACACACAAAAAAAAACTATGTTATGCAATTACAGAGAATTATATATAAAATCATGGAATTGTTCATCCAAGGAAGATAGTTAGACTTAAAAGGAACTTGAGTTAACAATAGGATACCATGTGTCTGATCTCAGGAAGTATATGAAAGTACAAAGATCCTTGCATTGGAGAAAGAGGGAAGGGAAATTTAAAATCAAGATTAACATAGTGATAATTCCAATAATATCATAGTATTATGGTAGTTAGGTGAGAAGGTAAGTTAGTAGGCAGATATGTAGGCTAAAAAATATAGTATGTAAGCATATATACATATCTACTATATTTCCTACTTATAAGCCATATATATGTTTAAGCTACATCACTTCTAATCTCTAAGCTCTACAGGTCCAGAAAACATGTCTGTATTCATCATTATGTTAAGTGAATTGCATCGTGGCTAAGAGCATGGGCTCTGGAGCCAAACCGCTGGAATTCAATTCCCAGACCTGCCTGCTATCTATTAGCCACATGACCTTGGACTCTGTCTTGTTATCTTCATTTGCAAAATGGAGATAAGAGTAATGCAGCTGTCTAGGAAGTTGCTGTGAAGGCTAAGTTATTACACTTCTAGTATTTAGAATAATATTTGGCATATAGCATGAGCATGTAATAGTTTTCTTTTAATACCATACCTTTTGAAGGCAAATGGAGGATAGGAACCATATTTTTCTTTCTGTCCCTTTTATAATAGGTTATAATTTTGTCATATAAAAAATACATGCATATGAATATGGATATGGATGTAGGTAGAGATGTATAAATATATGTAGGTTTAACATAGTTCTAAATCTCATTACCATTCAATACTGCTTGAATGGGAATCCAAAATTTTAAACCTATTTTAAAACGCATTTTAAAACCACCTCCTGGAGGAAAGAAAAAAGGAGCTTCATAATGATTCTTCAATCTTTCAAATGCAAGGCAACTGTTGTTCCTATATGCTTTCCTCTAAGCAGATGCCCAACATTTTTTGACATTATGAAGCCATAATCTATCATTCTCATCCTTAATGGTCGATTCCTCATGTCTTTTCTTCACCCAGAAAGTAAAGCAATCACCTGATGCCAGAGCATCACATAAAAATGCTAAATCACCTATGTAGTCAGCCTCTACATGATACTTAAACCTCATGGTTCTCTCTCAAATGGTTTAAAGATGAAGAGCCTCACCTTTGTAACTGTACCTTTATCTACTTAACCACCATATTGTATATACTCCTAATAATGAAAACTATTCAACTTTAACAGTATATGCTAAATTTTTGATTTCAATAGAGTTTGAATTTCATTTCTCTTCACTTCAAAAGTCATTGTTGTGGAAGTATTTATAGCACAATGGACTTTGTCATGTGACATTTCCAGGAAACTGCAAACTACTACAGTATAACAACCAAATCCAAATTGTTCTACTGTGTTTGTGGAAGAATCTGGATTGTTCTGAATAACTAGTGGAACATAAAGCATATTAATCAAAAATTGTTTTCAGTAAGTGGATACAGTATTCATAAGTAGAGAATTTTCAAGCTTTGCTAATATAAACTAAACTATTATTTGTTTAACAGGCAAGACATTCTCTGCAATGTGCGGTGAGCAGGAATGGGAACACCTCAGAAGACACTGGAGAGCTTTTTCAAACTGTTCCCTCCACATTGAGAGTCAGACCTCAGAAGTACTGGGGGAAGAGGGATGGGACTTGTGGATTATAATTCAGAAAAATGCCTCAAGTTCTGCTGTGGCCCTTCCTACCACCACCCCGCACCTTCCTACCTTGAGAATTGCTTTCTGTCTATCTTGATGAGAACACTGCTTTAGCCCCAAATAATCCATCATATTGCTATTAAAAACCAAGTTCCAAGCCAAGCACCGTGGCGGACACCTGTAGCCCCTGCTACTCTGGAGACCGAGGAGGGATGATCGCTTCTGGTGCATACATACTCATTTCTTATAACTCACCAAACAAAACCTTCAATTTATTAAATAGATTTCACTATAATCTCTATTTCATGGCACAATACCACTAATATTAGTAATAACTATATTTTTATTATTATTTTACTCTCCTATAGTGTAACATTCAGAAATGATAGTTTAACCCATTTCAACATTCTTACAGAAGAAAAGTTCATTCCAAGGGTTGAATGTTGCTGGGACTTCCTTATTCTAAAACTGTATACTATTTCGCTTTTGATAAAATTGTTTTCTCACATGAAATTCTTTTTTCTCTTTTACCGAAAAGTGAATTGCTAAACTTTGCTACAAAACCTTTTGTTCTTACTGAAGTTACTTTGCTTGTCTCTCCTACAGTAAGGACACCAAATCCTAAAAGCTGGCAAGAATGCATATGTTTATTTCACCATTGCTCTGCAATTACTGAATGCCACTTAATTATAGCAACAGATGCTCGAGTGTAGGAACCAGAAAAATCAAACGCCTCATTTCCAGGTTATTTTTTTCCATTGCTTCTGCCAACAGCAGATGTGTGAGCCCCTTGTGCTCTGGCGTAAATACTTATCAAATCCTAACAGGTCACCTATGTCACAAACAACATTTCAGATGCAACTGTTTCACCTGATAATAGGCTCTGAAAATAAAACTGTGAGCTGTAAATACAATGTATTCAGAATGAAATGCCATAATGTGAAATTGCTTTTTCTCCAGCTACAACTGAAGTCCTTGACAGTTTTTGGCAGTGATAAATCACCCTCCCATTAATTGTCTTCTCTCTCATTGTGAGGTGAGCTGCTAAAAGGGGCAGTCAACAAAAATGACTTAAAGGACAAATTTTGGCAAAAAGACAATGAAGAAATCTGTCATTGCTCAGCCTCCAGTAAACTGTCGTGAAACAATCAAAATATATGTAGCTGAAGTGTTTATGTCTTTGTTAGGAAGATTATAGGATGATAAGTTTACTGTAAAAAGAGAAGAAGGACCTAGAGAAATTTAAATTGTGGGTCCTTGACACCCTCTTCGAAGTGATTTTTCTCCTACAAGATGCATTACTGTCTCTTAGATTTGAACATTTTTCTCATCTATTCAGATTCACACTCTGACCTAGAATAAATGAAAAGTTCCCCAATGTGTGATCACAAGTTATAAAATCTTAATGTAATTTTGAATTGAGTGTAAATTTAATTTTTAAAAATTAATTTCATAAATTCTCAAATAACATTTTGTCATAAATAGGAAAAATAACTCATTCTATTCTACTTCCAAAAACTGTTTGCCACCAGTAGACAATTTAATTTTACCATATGCACTATGTGAAAATTATATGTTACTACAGTTCATGTCAAATGCACCATTTACATTTTAGTTTATATTCAGCATTAGTAAGTAAAGATGCATTAAAACTGGATCCAATGCTGTTCCTGCATTAAAAATGTTCATATTTACTTCATAGAATTAACATATTGCTTAAATTGCTGAATCGAAAGTCTAATTGAACCAAAACCCTAGAATTTAAATTGTGCCATTTCCTGGCTATTCTCTTCATATTTCAATAACATACTAGAAAGAGATACAGAGGTAAAACATTAGGACTAAAATGATTACATATGTAGAAGAATTCAAATAAAGCAAAAACTGTAAAATGGAAACCATGCTTTCAGAAATCTGTATGGCATACAATCTAATGTCTTGAAGCATGACTGGCAGATTATCATGTCAACAATTTTTTCTAGAGGAATTTGAGATAACTTTAAAAATAATTTACGGGTATTTCAATTAATACAGGAAATCACTGAAGTCAGTAACTCTAAAAAGAATGATTCAATATATCAACAAAGTGTTCTTTTTAATAGATAGGCATCTCTGGTTTGCATTAAATGGGGCGAGATGAAGTGGCATTTTGGTCTTTCGATACTGTAATTCAATGAAGAACCTAAGTTAAATAAGGAAAACTTAAATTACCTCAAATCCCATTTTGTAGCCCAAGCTGAATGTTAGCTGAGTATTAATAAATATAGTTTGTAGACTATGACATTAAAACATCTTTTGAATGACAGAAATAAAAAAAAAATGAAGGGATTGCTTTTTTTCTTTTTTTGGTGATCCGCCAGTTTGAGAGCTTACTGAGAGCATATGGAGATAGCATATTTGCAAGTCCATCTCCGGAGGATTGCAAAAGGCCCTTAGCTTGTGAAAAACAGCAATGTTATTTTTTTCTAACGTTCCCTATATTTAGAGATTAAATCGCTCACTGCACAAACCCATTTGGAACAGGCGCGAAGGTGAAAAGGATAATCAGTACAGTCACTGGTCCGTGTTTCCTAAACGCTTTTGAAAACATTACTGTGCGCAGGCATAAAATTAGCGGCAGGACCTTAAAAAGGCTGGCATTTAGCATGACTTTTTGGAAAGTGACACCCTCATTTTTTTCTTGTAGGATATCATTAAATTTCAATCGCCCTATGGCAGTGCCTTTCCATTAATAACCAATTCACTGTGTCACTTTGGCTCTCCTTTGAAATAATGAGCCTTTGCTTCGCTTTAATAAATTTAAACATATTCTCAAGGCCAGGGAAGATAGGAAACCGCAGATGGGCTGAGAAAAACACGATTCATAAATCCTTAACTGCCTGAGATCGTTGAGAGCAAAACAAAGTAACACTCGTAAAATATTAAACAATCCCAGCTGTATGAGGGAAGCTTCATTAACAAAAATGGACTATTTACTGCCTTGCTCAGAGCCTGTGGGTGGAGAGAGTCAAAGAAATCTTTAAAAAAAAAAAAAATCCCAATGCTATTTCTTTTTGTGATTCTTTAACCAACTAATGGATTAATGAAAACATTATATGGAAAGTCCAGTTATTGCTAAAAATTAATAAATATCATTTAAAATAATATAAATTATTTTCCCCAGACACGCAAATTTAAAATATAAAATAAGGACTATGCATATGCCTATTTTTTTTCTTGGAAATATTTCCATAATCTTGGGAAAGTTACTGAAGACCTGGGGACTACTTAAGTTCTCAAAACAAAGTAAGTGTTGTGGACATTCTTATTCAAATGGTTTCTTTAAATATTTGTCAGACTGGAACCAATTAGTTACTTTTAGATTTGTATCTTATCTATTGTCTCTTCATACCTAAGACATTTTCTAACATTCAGCTTATCAAAAACTTTAAGATTGATAGTATTTTTGGAATGAAGCTTAAAGATTGGAAACCTGATTCAAAAATCCTAGCATAATAGATGGAAATTATGAGATAACACCATCAAGGGTAACATTTTTAATGCTCTGCTTCAAAATCAAGTCTAGCCTGCTGCTGATACACAAGTTCGAAGAACCAAGAGATCAATGTCAGTCTGTTAAATGCTAAGAACTTAGAAGCTCTAACCTTAAAGACAAGCTGACAATTTAGTGGACAGAATGCCAAGGCTTCTAAACATTTCAAGGGCAAAAATATTGCTTTATACAATCTGTGTCACATTTATTGCAAGAAAAGAATTCAGATTTTTCTACTGCATTCTGTCAGCACTTTTCATTTCATTATAGAGATACATAAATAAGGAATTCAATATGGAATAATGCAGAGACTGACTCTTTTAACAATACATAGAGTCTTGTGATACTACATGCAAAATGCAAATACATTCATCCTTTTTCAAATACCATGTATTTTACCAGCTGTGCCTTTATATGGATAAAAATTCAGAGTATGCAACAAAGCATCTGAATAAACATGTAAGGTCTTTTCTGACATCATTGGCAGTTTCATTTTCTTATCATATTGTAATGGAAGCAAATAATTGTTGACAGTATTTCCAAAAAGGCAACCAAAGTTGAAAGATAACAAAGGATTCCGGTTAAGAGCACACATACTGACTACAAATGCTTTCTGCTGTCTATTTCTTAATCTGTAAAATGGGAAAAGTAGTAATAGTATCTATCTCTAAAAGCCATTTTTGAACTAAGAGAATTAGTGCATGTAAGTTTAAACTTGCACCTGCTACATAATAAGGACTATATACAGGTTAGATTATGACTTAATTTTAAATCCAATCATTTTGAATTAAGGATTGTTCTGCCATGATCATACATCATATACACACACATATATACATGTATATTGACTAATACAAAGGATACTTACAATAAACTTTACTGTTATGTAAGAGCAAGGTGGTCTGTACTAGTATTACAAAGCTATTTGCTGAATTGTTGTTACACATTTAAGACTAGCTTTTCTTCTCTACTCAGGGAAGTCTTCCTGAGCTAGCTCCTTCAGGGTTAGAATGTGCCCCAGGCTCATTTCTTCCTTGGAAAGCTTAAACTTTGGCTATTATATTCATCTGGTATTGTTTCTGTTATTAATATCTAATCTTTATGAGGTATTAATAACATTTGCAATCATTAATACTCCTAAACAGTAAATGGTTATCACATAAATATATATATTCATGTGTATTTAATAGTATTACTTTTTTCTTTTCAGAATGCGAGTTGCCTTCAACTACATTTGCGAGATCAATTTAATATGATTTAAATTATTTAAATTAGTAAATAATTACTAAATTATTAATTTGATTTAATTTAAAATACCTTTGGTTATTGAATCCATCACAACTTATAAAAAGAGGTTAAAATATTGTTAAAAATAATATAAATACATATATTTGCATTACACATTACTAATATAACTTTTAAATTACCATTGCATATCTTATAGTTACAAACTACTAAATGTTAAGTCATTTCCTTCTTTTGCTTTGCAACTTCAGAGCAACTTGGATAGTAACAGACTGTATCTTCCCAGAATTGGAGTGGAAAAGTTGAAAAGGCTTTGATAACTAAGATGGCATGAGGATGCCATAGCAAATCAAATGTGAAATAGCATCTCATTTGAGTCTAAGTGACCAGCCCCTGAAAAGTTGGTATTTTCTTCCGTATTAGTCCTTCATCATTGAACATGGGAAACAATTGCAATGAGAGGCATGTGAGCAGAGTCTTTGCCACTGGGCCCTCATAAATCTTGCCAGTTCCTAGTGAACAACACCAAATATTTGCAGCTGAGGAACATTTGGTCTGGCCTAAATTAACATATCTCAGCAGTCAGAAGTCATTAAGCTTTGCCAATGATTTGAAACAATTTTTCCATTTCAAAAGCCACATTGGCTTTTACTTATTTTTCTGGATGAAGAAGGTAGTAGAAACTAAACAAACAACATGAAACTGCAAGTTACTAATAAAAAAAAATGACAAAGGTCTTTGAACTCTCCTTGGTAAATTTGTTAACACTTTTTTTTTTTTTTAAAGAATCCCTTAACACTTAGGGGTATGACCATATAACAATTGAAGATAATAGCAATGTTATGGGAAACAAGGACTGAAGTATGCAAATGTAGATATGTTTTTCCGTGAGTTTTTTGTGAATATAAGATAAACTACAAAGTCGATAAAAAATGAGAATGAATAATCCAACATTTTAATTAGTTTTCAAGCAGATTTAGCATAGAAATCAAGAAATATGTTGGTGTGTTTTTCAAAGATCACACACCATATATAACATTCATTCAGACATAGGGCAAAAATAAATTGTTTAGAACAATTCAATGATCTTACCAGGGAATATATCAAGTCTAAAAAATAAATACTTTCTGTAGATGAGACTGCAATTTAGAATTTAAATTATACACTCACCTATTTACAGCTTAATTTAGCCAACTATGGAGTATATGTTTTCTTCAAGGCATAACATTGCTTCAGGAAAAAGCAGATTTTAGAAACGGAAAAACTGATTTTAACTTCAGTTTCCCTGCATGATAGCTATGTCCACCTGGACAAGTCATTTAACCTTTCAGCGCCTCACCTGTAAATTAAAGATAATAATTCCCACCTTGCAAGTCATGTTGAAGATTGGAGATAACTTACAAAACAGAGTACTGTCTCACACTAAATGTTCTATAAATGGTAGCTGTTAGTATTAATATTAAAAGCTAAATTAGTGCCATTACTAATGGTATTGACATTTGAAAATTTTTAAGAACAGAATGTTCTCAAATCTCACATCTAGTGAATTTTGTTAATTGGTAACTATGCAAAAATAAGGGACCTCTAATAGATAACAGATAACAGAAATGTATGTATTTACCAAAAGTGAAACTGAGAGTACAGAAACACATGGTAAGAGAAATGCAAATAAAGCACTTCTTATGTGCCAAAAGTTGTATTAATGTTACTATTATGTATTTCACATAGTACGTCAAATGATATTGTGATTTGGGTATTTTTTATTGGTCTATATTTATACAAATCGTAGATGTGGCAACTGCAATGTGGACCCATTTCACCTGCCACCAGGCCTCCATTCTCTCTTTTGTGCTATGTTGCTGGAAAACAACTTTGAAAAATAGTCATTAAAGACTTCAGATAACTTTTCCATATAGAATTTTATCAAATGGAATAATCTAGCCGCATCTGTATATCAGCATTCATTTTAAGTGCAAATTCAACAACTCATCATCCTTAAACCATTAATCAAGATGATAAAGTTTCAAACAACCTCAATGTTGTTTGTGAATATTTTATTTTTATTTATTTATTTAGCCAAAGATAAGATCCAAAGAAATTCATACTGTAGAAAACAAACATTTTGGGAAACGGTATTTTTAGGAAATGGCCAGTAGAGTGTAAGCAATGAGAGTCAAATTAATAAACTTTAATTGATAAATAAAGAAAAATACTTACATAACTAGATCTTTTGTCAAATTATGTAGTAGTTTAAAAAATGATATTAGCATTATGTTGTTTTTTTTAAATCTTTTTAACAGGTCTTATCTAAAGCAAAGTAAAAGACCTCTCATGCTATTTGAAATAAACACAAAACAATTGAACACTGAAGATAGAAAATGAAGTAGTACAAATTTGAATGAGTAACTGAACACCATCATTGAAAATAGGTAATGCTTTGTGGACCTGTATGACTTGGAACACTACAGAAAATTTAATGTTATTTGTTTTACTACTTAGAGAGAGCATGGGACCACAAATAAAGCTCTCTTATCTCTATATATCAATTCTGAAGTCATGCTGCACTTGCAAAAAGAGAAAATATGTTTTCATTATTGCTCATGTGTATTCTCTGCTATCTGTTACTAACTTACATGGTAATAATGTTTTGAAATATTTTATCTTATTCTTTGTTAAAAGAAAGTTACATTACATTCTTTGGACAAGGTCAAACAGATGAATATTTTTAAAGTTACTTAAACTTTTAAAAGAGATTACAGGGCCGGGCGCGGTGGCTCACGCCTGTAATCCCAGCACTTTGGGAGGCTGAGGCGGGTGGATCACAAGGTCAAGAGATCGAGACCATCCTGGTCAACATTGTGAAACCCCGTCTCTACTAAAAATACAAAAAATTAGCTGGGCACGGTGGCGCGTACCTGTAATCCCAGCTACTCAGGAGGCTGAGGCAGGAGAATTGCCTGAACCCAGGAGGCGGAGGTTGCGGTGAGCCGAGATCGTGCCATTGCACTCCAGCCTGGGTAACAAGAGCG
The DNA here is from genome assembly GCF_030222135.1 of Aotus nancymaae. Lineage (NCBI taxonomy): Eukaryota > Metazoa > Chordata > Mammalia > Primates > Aotidae > Aotus > Aotus nancymaae. The sequence continues at coordinate 11,026,576 of NW_026988503.1, forward strand.
AAACTCCGTCTCAAAAAAAAAAAAAAAAAAAAAAAAAAGAGAGATTACAACATTGTTCTTTGTAGAAAAGGAGAAAGGGTTGGCAAAGAACCCATAATGGAAGAGGTGAGCTAGTAGCCCTTCCTAAGGTAGTCAGTTGCCTCTACATGGCTACTTCATCTGCCTTCTCAGTTTCACATCTCATTTATTGTGGTAATTTACAGATCTCTAATTCTTTAATAAAGGGAAAAGAAAAAAAGAAGACAAGCAAATCACATTTGATAATCCTCTTGTGAATTAAGATAATCATATCCTTGATACTAGAAACTTTGTATCTAGAAACTAGATACTAGTACTTTGATATCACAGTATGTCAAATAATTAATATTTAGTAAATACATACTGAATAAGTATAGTAAGGTAAAGACTTACCTCAGATTTCTTTCATCTGTAAAAATAATTTTTATTTCATTCCATTTTATTTCCATCCAAATAAAGTAAAAGAAAGAATTCTAAAGATAATTTCTAGGTTAGTTTTAGATTAAAACTCCGTCTCAAAAAAAAAAAAGAGAAACCTGGCTTATTTTTCTTCCTTTTTATGATCAGCATAAGGGATGGCGGACAGATAATATAAAAAATGAGATAATTTAGAAATAATTTACGATTTACATAGACAGCTTCTTCTTGTTAGATAATAAACAACAGGAATTCCATCAATATGAACATTTATATATATATCTTATTAGGAGGAAAGTATCCCTCTAACTTTTTGGGAAGAGTTATTTAGTTTAACAAAGACTACATTTATATGGATTTTATGTCTTACTAAATATATTTATTATGCACGTATGAATACAAGTTGAGTTCACCCAAATTATTTCAGAACATAAAAAATTTCAAATACATTGTGTTCACATGTATCTACTGAAGAAAGGTCTAGGGAGGTCTTTATAACTTTATAAATAAAGAGATGTTTGTCCTTGAGTAAGTGTAGGAGAATTGAAGAAAAACTCAACTGGCAAATCTCTAACAGTTGTGAAACTATGGATGAGTCCCTCTCACATGAATTCTGAAACTCTATAATCTCATATGAGATGGACAAAGCAAAACACTGTTTAATAAATTTAATTTGCATAATTAGATTATCAGTAACTGGTAACTCCTGAAACATTAAAACATACAAGCAAAGGAATAGTCAGTTCTGATACATAGCTGCAAAGATGACATTACAGGGAAAAAGAAGTCAGATTTTTAAGGGTTCTGAGTAATGTTGTTATTAATGTTACCATTTTCTGTTTGTTTTCAGAAGTGTTGTTCTCTAAACAGGTTAACAAAATAAAAAACACAGGCTCCCAGGTCACAGACCTCTTTGGAATGCCTGTTCCATCACATTGAGTATTGAGATCTCATTCTTAAAATGAATATTACATTTTTATATCATTCTTTTGAGGAATAATCATATACATATGTGTGTGTATATATATGTGCATACTGTGTATATATATACGTGCATATATATGTGCATACTATACTGTGTCTAATGCATATTAGGCACTCAATAAATTCAAACTATTATAATGTTCACTATCTCATTTGGAAAGCAGAATATAAGCTAATGATATTAGTGAACTACTTTTTATAAGGTCTCTGATAACCAAATAATGATAAAATCCTTGGTTCCTTTATGGACACTTGTCACATCCTTAGATTTCCATCATTTTGAAAACATAATTTTAGCTGGCAATAGTTTTGGGGAGTTTTCAAATAGATTGCATTATTAGACTATATTATTAAAATCAAACCTTTCAACAGAGTTTAAGGAAAAGATAGATTTCCTATCTATTTAAGAATTTAGTTGAATTTCAGAAATACTGGAAAGAGGGAAAAATGAGTAAAGAGAAATATTTATGAAATTAAATGCATTTTAATTTTTCAGATATTCATTTGCCACTTTTGAAAATTTACTATTTACTAACTCTTGTTCTCCCAAAAGGAATTTACAAAGAGGTCTCCAATACCAACACAAAAGTAACTGGAAAATACTTACCAAAATAAAAATAAATAAATATATCCCTTAATTATGTTAATTATGAAAAATTTATGCTACTGATGAAGAAAGAGATATTGGGTAGAACTGAAAGGCAAAAATCTAATGTGTTCATATGTTTAAAGAATCCTGGCACCTAGTAGGCTTTCAGCCAATACACTTCAGCTCCCTTCCCCTTTAGGGAAATAGCTTGAGGAAAAAAAATCCTTCCAGCTAAATAATCTATGACTACAGCCCTAGTAACCTCTTCCAGTTCACATTTGTTTTAGCATCTTAAAATAATTGGGGTAGTTGTGATTATAGCAAATCATATATAAATACATTTCACTGTTTGTATTATTTTTATAAATCAAATACAATTTTCTAGTTAATAAATATACAAGGCTAGGCCTAACTTTAAATAATGTTAGGAATATAGTTTCCAATTATGGGATACATTATACTGAGAAAAGTTAATTACAATTGAATCTAAAAAACATGTGGGAGGTATTTTTATCTGATTAGAGACAACTATTCAGGGTTTACGTGCTTGTAATTAAACCACTTTACTTTTAGAATAACAGGTCAGAGAAGTTCTTTTAAACAGAAGAAGGGATATCAATAACATTCTTTTTAAAAAATTGTTATAAGATAATGAAGACTGTGAGTCAGAGAAAAGCTCTTTACAGCATATTTTATAAGATTTTTTTCCCATATTTTCCATTAATTTCAATTAGAGAAGTTTTTTTAGAGAAATATTTTCACTATTTCACTATTTTTCATTTGGAAGTCAGCTTTCAAGGAAGTAAAAAAAAAAAGTTTCATATGTAATTTCTTGTATTTTCAGTCTAAAGATCAGCATGAGAAAAATTAAAGGAACATGATAGTGAAATTTGAATCTTTTTGGACAAAACACCAAGCTTGACTGTTACTTATTTGCCTAATTTTTCTCAGTGGCTTAAATTAGGCTTAAATACTATGATGATACTACTGTAAAAACATGACCACAGTTATTTCAGGCCTACATTAAATTCTAATATGCCATATAAAATAATCTCATCAGATTATGTAAGGGTCTTTTTTTCAATGCCTTTTCAACATTTTCCTATAAAATAGCTTGATATTTTCACTTTCTTTAGTACAATGAAATCTCCATGGGCACGTACTTATTAGGTCTTCCTTTCTCACTTTCTCTTTGTCTCTGTCTCTGTCTCTCTCTCTCTCTTTCTCTTACACACACACACACACACACACACACACACACACACACAATTTTACTATATTGATGGCTAGGCATCCAGGATAAAAGAGTACTGAGGAATAGCATCAGTGTGTATTTTTTATTGGTATTTCAAGAAGGATCCTTTCTCTTTTTTTCCACCCCAGTCCAATGGCAGAGAGAGAGAAAGACTTACATAAACACACGAGAAGCTTGGTCAGGAAATTAGACATCTTATCTGTGGGTCGGCTAAATAAGGACCAATAACCTAGACCTGCATCACTCCTTGTGATAACTGCCTTTACAAAATGAAATTTTGACTTCTTCACAGCTTAGCTACAAGAAGACACTATCAGTAGACCTGCATTTCTGTGCAATATGAGGGGTAGTAAAAGATTTCAACATCTGACAGAGGAAAATGAACAACTGATAAAAAGTCTTTGAAATGTTCTCTCAATGCAAGGCAATATTTTTTATGTTGATTTTTTATGTTGATTTAAATTTTTATTATTGTTTACTTTCTTGATAGACTGAAGGTATACTAAACATGAAGTAAATAAATCAAAGGAAAAATTCAAAAATCAGTAGCAACAATAAAAGGACAAAAATATCTTTAAAAAACACTTGTCTTTAAAATTAAATTATGTTTGTTAATTTAATCGCATGTTTACTCTATTAATGATTTGGAATCATTGAGAAATATTTATTACCTTAATAATATCTACATAAATCACTATAAAAAGTAAAAATATATTGATCATATTGAATTTCTACTTCTAAAATTAACCAAAACATCAACACCAGAACTTTTCATTCCTAAGAGTAGACAATGTTTTGATGATGCCCAAAGTGAGCAATTGTAACTATGTATAAGAAAAAGAATTGAAGAAACAGTATCTAGATTTTAAAATTAAATATATAATTTTAAATCTTTAATATTTACATTAAGAACACTTCTGAGGTGTGCAGAGAAAAATGAAGATGAGGTAAAATTGAAAACTAAATTCCACTGTCATATAATATCATAAAAATATTAAAGTTATAACTTATCTTTAATGGTGCATAGATGATTGAACGAAAAACAAGTTGAAATTTATCACTAAATGTACCCATTCAAGTAAAACTGTGCACTTAATTTTGTCCTTGTTTACAAGAGCTAAATGAGTGTTCAATGCAAATAATGCTGCTGAAATTTTAGAACAAGGTCATTTTATTTTAATCTGAAAGAGATAAGGAACAAGCTAAAAGCATGTGAAAAAAGATCTACTGACTGACTCTTTAAGGTTTTGAGCAATAGTTTAACATTGTCTTCCAAGTTGACTAAATCAAAGTAAAAACATGGCCTTGAGTACAAAAAGTAGTTGATTTGGAAAATAATGACTGAAAATCTGGCACCAAAATTGAGATGGAAATTGGTTAAACATAATAATTAATGCATTACTATCTTTAAATTATTAAGTCCCACATTTGATTTACTTGATAAAACTACTTTTATTTCATTTTGATAGTAAATGATTAAGAGGAATGTACTGATTTGATCGTCCTAAACTTTATTCTAGTTAAAAATTTAACAATACTGATCTAGCTAAATTTGTCATCTCTTGAAATAAGAAACTAGAACAATTAAGTCTAATTTAAATAACTATATCTTATTGATAAATTATTCAGAAACATCAAAATTCAAAACAAGTAAAATTTACATTCAAAATAATTGCTTTCAAAACGTTTTGTTAGGAAAAATTTTTCTCAAGTGAAATTTTATCCCAAAGATCTAGGTAGAGATACTTTGGTTAAAGCATTAATCTATGGAATGCTGCAATCTCATCTCTAGTCAAAGTTCTTGAGATGTCCTCTCTCTTCAAACTCTAGGGCTTAAAGTAAATGTTTAGGAGACTACAGACCTGGAGGCATTGTGCTATATAAGAGACAGAGCATAATAATGAGAGAAAGGAGACTGTCTCAATAATAATTGCATTTTTTCCTTGTGCCTTGATTGCCATCTGTTGCCCAGTGGCTGCAAATCCAAGAATTCTGCATTTATGGAAATGATGTGCCAAATTTCATTCCTCAGATCAACTTCAATAAATATTATGACATGAATTCATTCAACAAAAACTTGGAATGTTTATTCTGTGTGGGCACTAAGCTGAATGGTGGGTTGAAGGTGGTTGACAAGGATAGACTTCACAAATCATGCACACCTCAATGTAGGAGACATTCTTGAGTTTTCTCTTTCTGTCATCCTTTCCCCCGTTATCAAATTCCTCAGCAAATCTAGTCAATACCACTGCAAGCAATCCATTTCTCTCCACTTTAATTGCTAACACCCTAGTCAAAGTCACCATCATTTCTCATCTAAAGGTCTTTAATAGCCTCTTAATTGGTTTCTTCTTTAATTATAGCTCTGTAACCCATCATACATTTGCAATGCAAAAATCAATTAGAATCATGTCATTCCTCTGGTCAAAATCCTCAAAAGATTCTCATAAAATCACTTCCATGCCTCCCTGACTTCATCTTACCATGTTGTCTGGATTAATCTTTATGCTCTGGCCAAGAGGATTCATGCCAGTTTCAACCTGCTTGAGGGTCTTGGACCTGTTTGTCTCTTGCCTAAAATGTCTCCCCAACTCCACTGCACCAGAATTTGTCATGACTGCCTTTGTCTTAATCATTCAGCCTCAATTCAAATTTTACACAGAGAAGTGTCTTGGTGCCATCCTATGCATGAAAACCTACTCTAGCTCCTATCATATTGCCCAGTCTCTTGTCAGTCATACACAAAATACCAACTAATAAAAGTTCGTATGTTTGTTTCCCTGTTTATCATTTACTTGCTGATTGCTGATATCTTTGATAAGTATATAAATTATATGAGAGCAGGGAATTTTTTATCTTCTTGCTTCCAGAAACTAGAACAATGCCTGTTCCTCAGACCTCAATGAATAATTGAAGGAAAAAAGGGGGAAGTACGGAAAAGGAAAGAAATTTCAGGAATGTCTATATTATCACAACATTAGAGTTCTATAGAGAGAATGAATAAAGTCTTCAATGGCTCCTTCATAATTAGTCATTTCTTTCTCAATGCCATCTTGAAAATATTGTAGTTCTTAGATTTATCACACTAAACTTTAATTTTGTCTCAAGTTTGTCTTCCCTACTAGAAATTGTACTCCACAAGCTGCCCTGTTCTCTGTATTCCCAATTATCAAGTTGAAATTATCTTAGCTTGATCCAGAATAACTGCTCAACGAATATTTTCTGTTAACTAGACAAACATAAATATGTAAAACTATATTTGATGTATTTTTTCATTGTTTCTTCAACTGAAATTGTAGATACATGAGCTATGTAGATATTTTCTTTATAAGTTTAAATATAACCCACAAAAATCCAACTCATTTTATGCATCAGATATGCTAGATTCTGAATTTTCTATGAACTCTTTTCTACTGTTCTAGACCAACAAACACAACTACTCATAAACTGCATCTCATATTACACTATTGTTTCCTGACCTTTAAAACTCAATGCCCCACACTAGGCCACTGTTCTTTTAAATATTCTACATTGATTATTTCTTAAGGCTAGAGAATGGAAGGAATTCAAATAATACTAAGTTAAAAAATCTAATTACTTCAATCATAGAATGAAATGTTCGACGTCATCTTCAATTTCACCATTTTATTACAAAGGTGATACATGAATATTACAAAGAAAACACATTAGGGTAGATACTTCCAACTAGTAGTTCTACCATGTGGGTGTTTTTATCTGATGTTTTGTTTTCCTCCAAAAAAACACAATTACTTCATGCAAAAATGATTTTGTTTGTAGTGTTTGGAGAAGCAAGAGTGGCAAAAGAAACCTTGAAAGGTCTTCCTTATGTATATAAGAATTCTGAGCAAGGAACAAGAATATGGAGAACACAGGTAAGAGAATGTGAATGTTGAAGGGAAACACTGACACTCCATTTACAGAGTCACAAAATGGATCTTCACATTTTACTAAAATCAACAGTATAAAATATTTAAACCTTCACATGAATTCTCCAGGGGAGCACTGAACAACAACAAACTCCCAGAGTTTCTGGATATTTTTAGGAAATGCAAGCAGCATAGTACATTTAGTTTAAAAATAAAAACATATTCAGTTTAAAAATGACTGCAGTTTCAAATGCTTGGCACCTATCTTACCTACGGAGATTTTATTTAAAACAAAAATAAACACAAGATTCAGGGTTAGGTTAAAACATGTATTTGTTGCATTTCAATTTTGTTTCATCTTTCTTGTCCTTTTAAAAAGAGAAACTAACATTGTCAACAGGGTAATTTCAGAGTTTATTTTAGGCAGTTATTGGATATTTATGTTTAACCACCACACTAAAAGTCATCTTTCATTCCTCAATGTTGCACAGTTCCTTATATTTTATTTTTTAATCTTTTGAATTAGAATTAAATGTTTAATATCTAAATATTCAAAGTGCAGATGTATAAAAGCTGAAACTGTTATGGTTCTGCCATATACACACAGCTCTATTTGTTAAGAGGCAAGAAATAGTGAAAATCATTTTTTCATTCACTGTTCTATAAAAACACTCTCACACTGGGTCTAGCTGTTATTATTTTTTGTCAACTCCTGGTTTGCTTCTGTCTCTTGAACTTGCATGTTCTATGGCCTGTAGTGATATTCATTGATGGGTGCTCTTGATATTCAGAAAAATGCTTTTCTTTGCCCCTTAGCCATAAAGTTCAGCAATGACAACCAGAGATTAGGTTGTGTGCACCCTTTCAGTTGTGGACTACAGAAAAATATTTCCGTCAAAAGACTTGCTAGAAACCTGTCAGAATTAACTATAAAATTAACTGTTTGATTCTCAACTATGAGCACGTAGTACCAGTGGTTGACAGAAGCCCACAGTCTGCAATATATTTATAAATTCTGAAAATCTTACTGATAGGAACTCTAATCAATATAAAAACTTGCAGTAACAAAGTAATCGATATGCACAAATTCCCCAAAGGTTTCTGCTTTCCTAAATAAAGTTTGTCTTTCTGGCTAATTCTCTTAAGATGCTATTTGACACATATTTTCTTTTTTAGTGAATTAAATTTGAGCAAAATAGAGAAGGTAAATTATACTAAGCTTTATTCATTTCCTGTCGTTTTTCAACTCAATCAGCACTAAAACTTGTATGAATGTATTATAGTTGATCAATATATTTATAAGAGAAAATGTCAAAAAAGGTGGAACTGGAAAAGGAAGGGCAATACAAATAATGTAGTCATGAAAGAAATGGTTGTATTTTAAAGGGTATCTATTTTTTACTTTGTTTAAAATAACATTCAAAATAAAGATAATTTAAAAGATCATATTCCTAATTCTATCAAAAAATATTATAAATTTTATTTCAGTATCAATAAAATGATCCATCATTGGTATAAGATCAACTTTATGAATTTAGGCTTCCATGTCATTTATTCTGTATTGTATAGTATATTTATTTATATTATAAATTCACTAGATAATATAATTAGAAAATATTTTCAATTAGATTCAGTATTATGGCCCTAAAATGGATGCATTTCTGTTCATATAAAAGAATACCTGGTACATTTTATCATGCATTAGAGATTTTAATCAGGTAATCTACACAGCAACTGGAAACCTAAGCAGAGGCAAAGTCTGCTATAACAAAGGCACTGTAACAGTTCACCTTCAGTGAAGAACAATAATGCATTATTAAATTCACTTTCCTGCTCAGTGGTTACACTTAGCTGACCACAGCAAATTTGCTCTCTGCCTGGTCCTCACAAGTTGGCAGAAAAATAGATTCTGTCACATTTAACGGTTTTAGAAAATGACAGGATGCCTCTTTTGTTTTAACTATAAACCATAATCTTTCAGAAGTAAATATAATTACAAATGCCTTTGGTCATGTCATTCTTAGGACAGGTATTATATGTGGGTTATCACAGAAGCATATATCACCATAACTATCATTAATAAATGAAACTGATACCACATATCAAAAAAATCCAGATTTTTATAGAGCTTTCATTCCATATAACATCATAATTCTTATAATAAAGATCATTTTGAAACCTTATAGAGCTCTCAACATTACAAAAACCTGTAGGTTTTTGTTTTATCTTAATGTATGTTACGCACATGAATTCAGGCATTTAGTCTATGACAAAAATATCACATTTAAAAAACTTAACTTCAACTTCTATAATAATGCCTAAATTAAAATGGAAAGAAATTTTAAAGTCAGTGATTAAATGATCACCAACATAAAAATCTATATGGTTGCTTGTCTATAAATCCATAAACCCTTTCCTTACGCACATACTTATCCTATTAATATGTCTATTGTAAAGGAAATGCTATGTTTTTTTATTTTATGTACTCTCAAATTAGATTATCATGTTATATAGCCGTTTTCATCAAGTAGGAGAGAAATAAATATTCTGTAATGATTAATTATATTACTTTCCCAGAAATATTTTCAGAAGTAATGTGTAAATTATGATGCTATTCCTTCTGGATAATGAAGTTCATAGGTAATTTTATTTTAAAAAACCTGATTCCTTATGGTTCTATAGAAATTTTACTTCAGAATACTTTACAATGAGGTGCAAGAGATTTACTAATCTACACCAAAGAAAGATTCCTTCCTTACTTGACAATGAGTACAAATTACTCAAGGAAGTATTTTTATAGTTTCCTGAAATGTCTGTCATAAGAGCTTTTAAACTTTATTGTCTACTTGAGCTTATTTCACATAGTGATCATGATTAAAAAAACAAACTGGCATAGTCTGCCTTAATATTTAATAATGCAAATAAACTATGCAATGCCTTCCATAAAAATATCAGTTATGGAAATAAATTCATTACTCTTTAATATCTGAATAAATATTTTTCTTTACAAGAAGCATACTGGATTTGCAATTTGTATACATATCTTACAGGTTACATTTTCAATATATAAGTTTATTTATATGGCAGTTTACATTTTTATTGATAATATCATATGAATCATTTGTCATCAGAAAGAAGTCTTCCGCTGTAATCAAATGAAAACACATGTTTAAATGATGTTAAGAGTTAAATTCTGTTACTAAAGAAAAAAAATACCCTGTGAAATTTGCTTTGCAATTTATTTCAATTATGTTGATCTTAAGGGTTCTAAAAATGAGTTGCAGCAGAATTCTATGGAGCTTTCTAAATATTTAATATCCTTTAACTTGCTATCCTTTTTAAAAACTTATTGACATTTGTGGAAAAGTCACTGACTTTTGCCCAGTTCTTTATTTTTTTTCATCTTTATAAATTTCAGGCCTGGCGCAATGGCTCACTCCTGTAATCCCAGCACTTTGGGAGGCCAAGATAGGCAGATCACCTGAGGTCAGGAATTTGAGACCAGTCTAATCTATGGTGAAACCCCATCCCTACTAAAAATACAAAAAAATTAGCCTGGCGTGGTGGCGGGCTCCTGTAATCCCAGCTATTCAGTAGGCTGAGGCAGGAGAATTGCTTGAACCCAGGAGGTGGAGGTTGCAGTGAGCCGAGATGGCACCATTGCATGCCAGCTCCGTCTCAATAAATAAATAAATAATAAAATAAAAAATAAAAAACAAATTTCAGAATTGTCCATCAGGTATAAAAAGTACATTATGATTCAGATAAACCTATTATATGAAAATATGAAAATATAATTTATTCTTTAATCATCTGAGTTATTATCATACATGCTGTTTCTTCATTTCATGGTAAAACTTTAAATTATTAGCTATAAAGAATTGAGAGAAAAATACATGTATTGATAGCTGACTTAAATATCAATAATTTCATTGTCACGTTTCTAAATTTCTTTCTTAAAACTCTTCCATAAAAATAAATCTCTCTCCTCTTTGGCTTGTCTAAAGCAATAAGAAAAGTCTATTTAATCTCAAACCACTGCCATGATTTCCAGAACATTGAAATTATGGATTTTGTTGGAAGACACAATTTTCCTGCAAAGAAAATGTTTAAACTCTAATCTGAAGTCTAACTTCAAAGTTTCTCACTATACCATCCACATGTTACAGAGAAGAGAAGAAATCGTAAGCCAGTCTACCTTTATATAAAGAAGCTAAGAACTTTAGCTATTTGATGCCAAAAGTAATATTCAATTTACACAATAAGTGAGCATTTTGAGGAGATTAAAAGCTCAGCTATTGTGCCATCAGCAATTATTCCAAGTCTATGAAAGCTCTTAGTCTCAAAGATCACAACAAAGTAAAATACATTGATGAAAGGAAAGATGGAAGATCCTTGAGGAACTGAAATTAATGGCACAAAAGAGACTTTCTCTCTCCTTTCACCCACTGCTTAAGTTTGAAAACTGGATTTAAGTCAGGAAACAACATGGTCTCTGTTGATGGTATGTGCAGGATTTAGGTCGTATGTTTATCGGGATCTGAAGGACTTAGGTTCACTACAAGAAATTCAAAAGCAATAAAGGGAAAATGTAATTGCATCACTTTTGGTCTTTGAGCAATGTCTGGAGGATATACTGGAATCATCACACATCCCTCATTGGAGTCTTTTATAGATATATAATCCAATGTATTTTTTTTAAATCAAGGTAAATCCTAGTAAGCATGACATGAACTGCAAAATCAAAATATTTGACAACTAAAATAAATAAACAATAAAAAGTTCAAGAACAAATGAATAAATTTCAATTCAGAGGAAAAAAAAAATCAAAAAACTCTTGATTTGCATAATGTTTCTATTTCCATGATTAAAGAGAGACATAGTTAAAATTCTGGTTTATTTTTCAGTAGACAAAGGGAACTAACATGCTTGATCAGATACCATGGGCCAAGTACTTTTCTAAGATATGCATAGAGAATCTAATGTGATCAGATACCATGTGTCAAGTATTTTTCTAAGATATGCATAGAGAATCTAAATCTTGCGAGGTAAGTAGATACATTGCTTAAACTCCCCATCTGCCTTGATTTGGATATTTTTCTAGATGCAATAAGGGGAACAATATTGACATGAAGAATGTAGCACCTATTCATCTCCAAAAAAATTCCCCTTGATTACAATACATTAATTTATGACATGGGTCATGTGCAGTCTCTGTCCCATCTATAAATAATAGCAAAACTCAGAAAGGCATTTATCCTCAGCTGTAGTTTAAATAGACTATTTCTGCTAAGATTCCCCAAGAAGAACCATACCTTCTCTTTAATACCATAGTGATTTACCACATATCTTTCTTTAGAATTTTCCCACCTTACCACTGAAGCACACAACTGCCTATGACAATTCTCAAACAAGCCATAGGTGTAGTAAGAACCACATCTACTGGGTAGGTGTGGCAGAGAGAGAATGGAAATCTTCCTGTGTATTCATTATTGTCAGTAAAACATAAAAGAAAAACAAAGCCATTAGACACATGACTACTTTGAATAGAGGTTATAGTTTGGACAAACTTTTATATATGGGTTTAGCCTTCAGTATCATTGATTTTATTCATAAATTTCTCAATATGGTTTGAAAATACAACAATGTCCTATGTCCTTTTGTTTAACATTCACCTCTAACTTTTTAGCAACAGACACAGTGGTTCTTACCACATAGTAGGTAATAAGAAATTGCTGAATGAATAAATGAATAAAGAAAATTGCTCACTTTAAAAAAAATAGTGCTGTTAAGAAATAATTTGTTGTGATTTTACTTAAATGTATGAGATTATGACTGTAAAACTTTCCTATATCCTTTCACAAATGTTTCCTGGAATTGTTTTCTTCTAAATGCTATCATTTACATTAAATGACAATTTAACAGATAAATCATTCTCTTTTATTCAACACACTGCACTACAATAGTCTTTGTGAGAGACACTAAAGATCCAGCTGTAAATAATATAAGCCCAACCACATTCTCATGGAAAATGCAACCTTGTGAATTACGAATCTTATCAGGGCCCTCCAGATTCACTGTCCACCCTCTCTGCCTTCCTCTCTGATCTCTGTGACTTCAGGATGCATCTATGTCCTCTGGATAGATCACTTAATTGAACAACCCAGCAAGCAGATCAGATGGAGCACCAGAATGTGCACCTGGCTTCTACTAAGCCTTAGATTAAGTAATAATGATTACTGCATCATTCTCTATGCCTACACCTTGAATTATCTTACTCCTATGAGCTGTCTGTTTTCTGATAGGACTCTGACTGATAAGCCACAACATGTATACAGTGCTTCATACAGATGGAACAGTCTTGCTAATTTGTATAAAAACAAATTTGTTATTTTTAAGTACTACTAACCCAATTTGTACAGATGAAGAAATTGAAGGCCACGGACATTCTATAATTTACCAAGTTCAAAATTTTAACCAGGACTTGGATAGTGAGGTCTAATTCCAAGGATATATTCTTACCCTCATGCTAAAGTGCTTCCAGTGACAGTCATCTCTTAGATGAATATAAAATTATTTTGTGAATTAAAGATTTTTCCATGATAGATTACTTTTGTTATGATGAAATAGATAATAAATAATAATCATAATGTCAATATATAGTAAATTGATAAAAATTATAAAAGCATTATATATTTCTTTTCATACTTCATTAATAACCTCAAACTATCTCATAGTTATCACAATTTTTAAATAAAGATATAAAGAAAGAGGAAAAGAAGAAAGGAAAGAAGAAGGGAGGGAAGGAAGGGAGGGAGGGAGGGAGGGAGGGAGGAAAGGAAAAAGAAGGGAGGGAAGGGAGGGAGGAAAGGAAAGAAAGAAGGGAGGGAAGGGAGGGAGGAAAGGAAGGAGGGAAGGAAGGAAAGAAGGAAGGAAGGAGGGGAGGGAGGGAGGGAAGGAAAGAAGGAAGGGTGGGGAGGAAGGGAGAGGAAGGAAGGGAAGGACGGAGGGAGGGAGGCAGGCAGACATGCAGGGAGGGAGGGAGGCAGGGAGGGGAAGAAAGAAAAGAAGAGATGAACTTCTGAGACATTCAGCTAATTAATGATCTTCTCATTTTCTGAGACTATTTTTATTGAATTTTTTTAACAAAATATACTTCACAACATAATTCACTTGCAGTGTCTTTTAAATGATGAGCCATAAAGACAAATGTAATCACAAGTTTGAAATATATAGCCATCATGATTTTTAAAAAGTATGCTAACCCGACTTTAACATATTCACAAATGAAGACCAAACCACTTGTTCCCTTCATTAACATGAGGGAAGATAATTATCTATTAATTTTTCTACAGCAAGAAGCTGTGATTTGAAATCAGGGCAGAGAGGCATGCAGTAATTCCAACCTTAGAAGAAGAGCACAGAATGGCAAAGACTTCATAAAAGTCCATCAATTTTGGCCACTTATACAGATATCTGAGTAGAAGAGGAATTTCCTTTAGGTAGTGATCCGGTAAAGGCTGATACATTTTGATGTAGAAAATTACATTTTACTTAGTTTTAAAGTAATTTGGCCCCATATGTCAAACAGATCAGCTTTCTAAAGTTTACATCACTTGCTATAAATTTTTTTTTAATGATCCTATCAGCTCTTTCCTCATGTCACAGCTTTGTAAAAGCACACAGGATTGTCAGGCTGATTTACCTCCACAATAGTATAATTCTCAAGCACTTGTGAGCAAGATTACATGTTTCAAAAGAGGAATATATATAAAGAAGGAAATTAATTTATGGCTATTTTTAAAGTAGATTTCAAACTTGTATCTTAAAGATTTACACTGGATATAATAAATTTCTAATAATGTATTTAATAAATGACTCCTAAAATATAGCAATAAAACAATCCTTAGTTATTACAATTTTGATGTGAAATTATAGGACATTATAAGTTAAGGGTACTTTACTTACTTAGAGTAGAAGCAAAAGCAGTTGTTTTTAAGAATTTAGAAACATATTGAGGATTCATTCCTAAAGTTTAATCACCACTTAGGTAGAGCTATATGCAATTACTTAAAAAGCATCTCCATACACAATATATTGCATATAATTAATTCAATGAACTATCAAGGCTATAAAGATTAAGTAAGAAGGAAAAAGTATCATTAAAAACCTCAGCTATGGTCTAAAAGTTAACTAAGCAAAGTGATCTAGAGAACAATCCTAATTAAAATGCCTGATATAAACAAAGCTTAGACCAAAAGCACTAAAAACAATTGAATACTTACTTTATTAATCTAATGAATCATGTATCATATCATTACAACTTTGTATATATCATTAATTTCATTCCTTTCACTTAAGCCTTTTATTGGGATTACTTCAGTTATTAGTTGGTCTAATGTATTGGTTACCTCTAAATCTCGCTCTACAATCTCTTCTTATCTTGTTGCATAAACCCTTGCGTGTTATTCAAATTGCTTCATTTATTATGATAGCTTCCCCATGTAAATTGTGCTGACTGCTCGCCCTTGCACAGTCCTCATTAGACTAATGAAAACCTTCAAACGAAAAAACTAAACAACCTGCCAAATAAAGGTCTGAGGTTATTATGAAAATTACAACTCTGGGAGCTGGAAGAAGCTCTGTTCATTAATTCATGCTCAGCAAATTGCTAACTAATTTAGTTGCACTCCTCTGCATTAATGGATTATTTTATAAAAATGTTTTCCACAGCCCAAGACCTTTGGTGCATGCTTTTGAGAGGCTTGAATTCTAATCAACCTTAACAGTAAATTAGGAATGTAATATCTAAATAATAATTGGGATGGCATATGGAGGAAAATAGTGTTTAAAATCCCATGAAAGGTGCTTTTGGTTTTCAGCTTCATCTGTCAATTTCACAGTAGTTAAAACAATTGTACTTGTTTAATATTCTGAAACTGTAGCATAGGATACTAGCAACAATGGTAATGTAAAATTTTAAAGAAAATCTAAAATACAGCTTCTACTGGAACAAAACTGATAGTGATACACAGAAGTTATCACATGTATCTCTAGGAATAATTTGTCAAAAGGACAAGATTAAGTGGTAGTAAGCAAGGAAAGTCAAAGGAAAACACTGCACCCAGTTTTCTACAGCAGGTGGGCAATATCTCCTTTAAAATATCTTCAAAATATCATCAGGTTACTATGCATTTAAACATAATAACCACTAGTTCCATATTAACTTTTGATCTATTTCATATAAACTTCAAATTAGTTCTAGTGTCTTTAGGCTTTACCTAAGCTTGGCTATCATTACAAGCCCTGCAAACAAGGCTGACCGACTGTGTTAAATCATTCTATCAATTTGATGGAAGAATTCAAACTGCTCCAAGCACAAGAAACAACAGGGGTGTTACTCTGCTTCTTAACCTATAATACAGCATTCAAAGCAAGATCACTCCATCATCTACTAAGAGAGAGTAAAGCATTTGTTTGTATGAAAGGCTATATGCATGCACATGTGAGATTATAAAAAAGTTTTAATAAAAGCAGACTGTGAGTGTTAGGCAAAATTGAAAAGACATTTTTAAGTGGCAGCCCTTTCTTTTTAAAAAATGTAGATATTTGGAAGATATTTTGAACAAACAAGAGACTTATTTGTATTTAGTGAAGATTAGCCATAAGATAAACAACTTTATTTGAATGTAGAAAAGCCGTTATTAAGTCAAATAATTATATGTCCCTGTTGCAGTTTATATCTCAAGTTAGAAAACTTCAAAAATATTAGGTCAAAATACATATAATTGCAGATATTGTATTATTTTATTCCATAAAAACAACATCATACAGAGTAGCCTAACATCTGTGGAAACTCAGCATTTGAATTTTGTTATTCTTTTATATTAAAAAATAAGAAAGCTCTTGGAATCACTGAACTTTTAACAATCATTTTTGTACATTTCTAAATAAGTCTAATCAAGGATGAAGACAAGTGTTCTGCAGTTCTTTGAGGAAAAAACATAGCTGTCCATTTACAAAATTAAAATGTACCAAAAAAAAGCAGCTTCAGCTCCACTAAACAATGTTGTTTTGTAAATTACTATTCTCAAATTTAAGTTTCAGGCCCTGTGTGGTGGCTCATGCCTGTACAGCACTTTGGGATGCTGAGGTGAGTGGATTGCCTGAGGCCAGAAGTTCGAGATCAGCCTAGCCTACATGGTGAAACCGCATTTCTACTAAAATTACAAAATGTAGCTGGGTGTAGTGGCATGCACCTGAAGTTCCATCTATTCGGGAGACTGAGGCCCAAGAATTGCTTGAACCTGGGAGGTGGAGGTTGAAGTGAGCCATGATTGTGCCACTGCACTCCAGCCTGGGCAACAGAGTGAGACTCTGTTTCCCCCCCAAAAAAGAAAAGAAAAAGACAAAGTTTCAATTTGGGGTAAATTCTCAAATAGACATTGTAAAAAATATACATAACCTTCCGCTGTAGATCACTTCCATGCTAGACTATGTAAAATATCAACTGGATACTAGCAAAACTGAAAGAAATCCATGGTTTAGGCAATATGCTAGTAAATAGCAGAATTTAAAAAAATAACCAATTCATTAAGCCAAATAATAAGTTATCCAATCAACATCTTACATGAAAGCAATAAAATAAGGGACTCTATAATGACTGATAAATAGATCATTAAATGAAGCAAATTTCTATATGGAACTAATATGTGAGGCTAATAGTAATTTGTTCTCTACCTCATGTTTAATGCTGTAAAAATATAAAAATAATCTCTTAATCAGTGAGGAAGTGAGTTATTCCACTCCTACCAAAACGGTATTAAGAAAATAAAGCAGATTAAGTGTAATAATTAATAGCTTTTAATATTTTTTGAGGAAAAGGCATTTTATCTGACCACGAGTAAAACTATAATGTATAAATTTACAGCATTTATAAGACTAACTACTCTTGTCTCTTTGACATTTAGTGCATGAAAATTATCAGTAGAGGCCGGGTGCAACGGCTCATGCCTGTAATCCCAGCACTTTGGGAGGCCGAGGCAGGCACATCACAAGGTCAGGAGTTTGAGACCAGCCTGGTTAATATGGTGAAACCTCGTCTCTACTAATAATACAAAAAATAGCTGGGCATGGTGGCGGGCAACTCTAGTTCCAGCCACTTGGGAGGCTGAGGCAGAAGAATCGCTTGAACCAGGGAGGTGGAGGTTGCAATGAGCCAAGATTGCACCACTGCACTCCAGCCTCAGCGACAGAGTAAGACTCCATCTCAAAAAAAAAAAAGAAAATTGTCAGTAGATATTAACATGATTCAGTTTTCTAAGTATGCAAAAAAGTTACTAAAATCTAAACATGGAAGAGCTGTACTGGAGATATAATCAAGAAACCACTGAGATGGTTGACACTAATAAATGACTCTATTTCCAAATATAATATTCATATTGGTTATATGATAATAAATTCCTGGGAAATGTAAACTTTATGTAAAACTGTACTAATTTACTTTACAAGTGGCATGAGTGAGTAGCTGAAAGACAGAATTCCTACCCATCATATGGGAATCTCATTTGATTTCTAACCTATTCTCTCGTAGTCTATCCATAAATAATTCCCACTATCACCTGTGATTTACACAGCCACACATATTTGTTTCTCCTCAATATATTTATTGAATAAATTAAGGTTCAATGAAATTATATTAAATTAATGAAAATTATTTTTAATACAATCATCGACATATAAAATACCTGATTAATGTAGGTAATTTAGCAATTTTTTCCTCCAAAACTGTGCACATTACATTCTAGCTATATGTAATCAAAGTGCTCTCTACAATATTATAATTTCAAATTTCCGATTGGGAATCAAATGCAAATCATGATAACTGTGGAATTATGAAATGTAAATAGATAATATTCTAATTCAGTGGTTTACCGCATGTATATTTTCCAATTTATATAATCAAGCCACATGCTTATTAGCTAACTTGATAGTAGAAATGATTTCCATTGGATATTTATATGCATCAAGCACTCCAGACATGTATTATCTCACTTAACTCTGAAAAGAAATTTACTGTTCCCACGAAGGCCAGACCCTGTGCTAAGTATACAAAAAGGTGAGAAGACATAGCTCCTGCTCTGAAGAAGTTTGAGCTGAGCACTAGTGTATAAGAAGACATACATATCCTGTGTAAGGAAAGAAACAGAAGTCTTGTAGGAAAGGACAGAGGATGTTTGAGAAACCTGAAAATTCAGTGTGACATGATGGTCATCAAGGTGCATGGGGTAAAATGTAAATAAATATTAAAGTCTATATTTTATACCAATTGCCCATCATTACAGGGCTGTTATGAGTATCTTACACCAAGGATTTTCTTCAACTGTCATTGAAATATTATTACAAGCTCTGCTTCTAGAAATAATTCATATAATAATAAAACCAGTGTCTTAAGCAATCTGAGCTATGGCTTTGCATATGAAATCTGCCATCTACTTAAGAAAAAACTCTGGGATCCAAATAAATTTGTTGTTGTCCAGTGTTATGAATCACAGAACCAAAAGTGATGGCACTAAGTTCAACACTTATTTCCCAGGCTTGGAAACTGAGGAGGAAAATTACATGGGTAGGTAATATTTAGAGAGAATATTTTGTAAGAGACTTTGAGATGTGCCAATATATTTAGATGGTATAAGTCAGGGTGAAGTTGTGTGTTAGATAATTTTAAAAATGAAAATAATCATGGCTCTATAATATGTATTAACATTATCAAAATATAGAAAATTTTAAAGAAAATAGGCTTTTAGTCTATGCAATTCTATACAGTCACAGGAGACACTAACAGACTCAGATATAGTTGTTGTATGTAACATTTAGTATTGATTAATTTGTATAAGATCAATTTAGAATTTAAAAGAAAAATGCCATTTGTTTAATTTTTATTGATACATAATAGATGCATATATTTGGGGGTACATGTAATAGTTTTAGACATTTATATAATTTTTAAAGATCAAATCAGTAGAATTGGGATATCCATCTCCCTAAATATTTGTCTCTTCTTTATGCTAGAAATATTTGAAATTATCCTTTTCTAGGTATTTTGAAATACACAATAGGTTGCTATAAACTATAGTCACCCTATTGATCTATTGAACACTAGGTCTTATTTCTTCTATCTAACTGTCTGTTTGGACCCATTAATCCTCCCTCCTCCCCGCTATTCTAAACAGCATCTGGAAACCAGCAATCTACTACCTTTATGAAATCTGCTTTTGTAGCTCCCATATATTTGAGAACATGTGCTAATTGTATTTCTGTGCTTAGTTTATCTCATGTAACACAATGACCTGCAGTTCCATTCATGTTGCTGCATTTTTGAAGACTTGATCTTGATTTAAGTCAGAATTTTTAAACAACGAGAAATGTACAAATAAAAATATATTCCAAAACTTGAAAACAGTGATACATAATAATTTTCTATCTAAAGGGCTTTGTATGAAAATGGTCCATAAGGTTGCATGCTAAGACTAAAATATAAAGAATAGACAAAAATCTAAATATGGCCAGTTTACTAACTACTTTATTGCCTTTAGTGCTCTGTCCTTGACGTTAGATTATCAACATGAAAAGTTTTTATACAAAGATGTTGAACATTGGAAATTTTGAGCACTGCCCACCAAGCAGAATATGATACAAAAAAAGTACTTTATGGCCTGAAGCGAGTCCCCTGGAATTCCTGCCTCTCCTCAGATTAGTACTGCTTCTAAAATGTGGTGTCATGAAGTTATCAGCAGTGAAAAGTTTTCAGAACAAATGAAGAGAAAAGGCTTAACTGTAGGAGAAATTACATATTAAGAAAAAAAATCTGTATAATTTCAGCGAGGAAAGGGAGAGACAGAGAAAGAGAGAGACTGATTTGCATTTCATTTGTTTTCATTCACATATCTGGTTTTCAGTAAATATTTACTCATTGATTACATCACATTGGTAGACTTAATCCAAGACCAAAATACAATAACAAATTAGGTATGCAACAGTTAGTCCCAACTCTAAATGCTTAAGTTTTCTATAATTGGAGGAAGTTAATATTATAGGCTTATCTCTATCATATATTTAATTTTTGATCAATCAAAAATAGGTAAATTGTATAATAACAAAAAATGTGCATATTGACTTACAGCAAGGTAAGAAGTATGCTCGAAAATTTGTTGACAGTACAGCAATTTAAGAAAAACCAAAACAAATTATTCATGAGAGAGCAATACTGTAAACTAGTATCAATGGACAAATGCGTGGAATATAAACAGAGAGATCCAGCATCAAGAAACAGTGAGTCTATTTATATACTACAAAGGTCAATTATTATGGCCTATTCCACTATAGTTAGAATGAGGGAAAAGATTGGCAATGTTTTAAAACACAGAAAGCTCTTGGGAACTCCGGATGTTTGGAAAAGCTGAAAGACAGTTGTTTTTTAAGCCATGCTATGTGCTGTCACAGAGTTTCCCTAAGCACATATCTTTGACAAACTCCTGAGTTTAATCGAAGTATCTCTCTTAATCTTTAAAGCATGTCTCCTTATAATTGAGATGACTGCAAAGGTTATTACAATTCTTTTACTTCTTTTTTTTTTCCCCTTTTGGAAACAGAGTTTCACTCTTGTGGCCCAGGCTGGAGTGAAATGGTGTGATCTCAGCTCACTGCAACCTTCGCCTCCCAGGTCCAAGGGATTCTCCCGCCTTAGCCTCTCAAGTAGCTGGGATTACAGGCATCCACCACCACTACTGGCTAATGTTTGTATTTTAAATAGAGACAGGGTTTCACCATGTTGGCTAGGCTGGTCTCAAACTCCTATCTCAGGTGATCTACCCTCCTCAGTCTCCGAAAGTGCTGGGATTACAGGCACGAGCCACTGTGCCCAGCCAATTACTTTTTCTCTCTCTCTCTCTCTCTCTCTCTCTCTCTCTCTCTCTATATATATATATATATATATATATCCAGTGATATATATATATCTCCAGTGAATATACATATATATCTCTCTCCAGTGATATATATTTATATATAGATACATATTTATATATATATATTTGATGTATAGATACAGATATATGCATATACGTATATTTTATTTGTTTAGGTTTGAACCTATATGTAGGTTCACATCCAAATAAATACATATGTGTGTGTGTGTGTGTTTGTATGTATGTATATATATAAACATGCTTAAATTATACTCTTCCTAAGCTGAAAACCCTACGTGAGTATTTTTTATTTTTAAAGCAGAATGAATTTACTCAGTAGTTAAAACCACTGGTCCTTCAACTAACATTGACTTAATTCTTTTGTATAATAGAATGGAGATAATAGCTATTTAATATTAAGAAGAACATAAAATGTTTAAGTTACTGATGCTTAAGATTTCAGAGCACAGTGACTCTCAGCATACAAATAAATGTTGGCATCTATTTTTGGAATCAGTGTTTTCTAAAGAATTATTGCCTTTTGAATAATTTAGTTGGTAG
The DNA here is from genome assembly GCF_030222135.1 of Aotus nancymaae. Lineage (NCBI taxonomy): Eukaryota > Metazoa > Chordata > Mammalia > Primates > Aotidae > Aotus > Aotus nancymaae. The sequence continues at coordinate 11,049,253 of NW_026988503.1, forward strand.
ACAGCAAATTACATATAGGTTCAAGCCTAAAATGACATAAACATATAATTAATTTTCTTTACAACTATCTCTAAATGAAGCTACTAGTTTGATATAGATATGAGTGGTAGGAAAGTTACAGGGATATTATGAGACCCATGATAAATGTTGTCATGAAAGAAAACAATTTTTAATTTAGTAGTCTCTATCAATCTAGAAAGCCCATGAATATTTACTATTAATTCACTATGCAAAAACTAGATAAAAGAAAGTACATGCAAGAGAAAAGCATCACATAACAAAAAGCTTACTTGAATAGTATCAACATCTATTACAATTTTGGGATTACATATACACATTTGAAATCAATTATAGTTTCACGTTTCTAGGGAGAATCTTAAAAATTTATTTTTCACTATAAAATATATGTTAAAATATAGAGAAATTTTGGGCTATGATCAAGGACTTTGCAGCAAAACAATTTAGAAAACCTTGAAATAAGTACCATTAGTGATACAGTAAGTTTTTATGTATATTCGTGGTCAGAATGTTCTAATGTGTTTAATATAAATGTACTTTCTAAAGGCCAGATAATTCCACCTTTGGCCTTGCTATTAATCCTTAAAGCACGTGATCTCCAAAGTTGTTTTAACTCTTGTCTGTCTGTCAGAATCTTCTAGTAATTCAGCCTACAGATCAGTATGCACTCAAAGACTGCCTAGTCTGTTTAAAGCAAATGTAGTACACAGAAGACTCCCAGTCAGCTTACATTCTAGTAGTGGAAGGATATCAACGAAGAGATAACTTCCAAATAACAAAACAAATACTTCAAAACATGCCTAGATCAACCTAGTATATTATTTCAAAAAATGCTCCATGGTGGCAAAATAATAATAATAATCAATAAATAGATTAAAATCATAACATACGAAAAAGAAACAGTTATGAAAAATATAGGTCAATTAAAAGGATAATGGTGCACAAAGCTCTGCAATAAAAATTCTAGTAAGATTTGTTATTCCAATTCTAGTACCGGTCATTCCTTTTGTGTTTTTCTCTTCACTACCATCTCTGGACTTCTGTATTTCTCTCTTACCCCTTCTCCACCATGGTTCTGCAAGAGAATTTAGCGCTAATATCTTGACATTCATTATATAACATAAATTAGCTTCCTTCTTATGCATCCCAAGTTAAACTTGTTAAATAGTATCTAAGGGAAAATTGAGAAAACAATGACAAATAATTTTCTGAGGGCTTTGTTCCGCTTTGTTCTTTGGCTCAACCCTAGTGGAGAATGATTGTGAAACCCATACAATTAATTACTATATTTAAATATCATTACTTAAAATGAATATTTGATGAAACTTTATGTTTTACCACTATACTAATTTTTACAATATTGCTATGCATGGCTTTCTGATTAAATATCAAAGGTATAGGTCAAAATATATATGATGGATAATACCTATGACATTTTTCTTTATTGTTAATGAAAAGCTTGTGAAAAATGTAAGTTAGAAATTTAGAGACCAACTGAACTAGTTGTGCACTGCATTAGAATACTTGATATAAATAACACTTGATATCAAATTTCACAATAATAAAAAATGATTAATGCCTCTTTTTCTCAATTATGCCTAGAAGTTAACATGTTAGTATCTAGATTATTGTTTTCTCACTGACATTCCATAGCTCAAATAATCTAATTTGTAGAAATATACTCCTTCTCCCTAAGGCACTTAGCAGAACTATTTTTATGTTAAAAGGGAAATGTTTTATGTAAGCATTTTTACTTTTCGTGAGTAGTCTTTTTGATGGAAAAAAGGTACCCCTCCTTAACTTAATCTCTCTCCACAGATTTAGTCCTATTTAATTATTTAAATACCCAATTGTGTTTCCTTTCCTTGTTGACAGCTGATTAATTGTGCCCTTTTAATGTTTTCCAAAGAAATAATCCTTATTCACAATACTGATTATTTGATGGCTATGTCAAAAAAAAAAAGAGAAGTGAATTGTCCTATCCATATTTATAAAGTTTCAAAATATTAAGTTAAAATTAAAAATACATGGAAAGGCTCTTATATTCACAATTTAACACTTATAATTTGAAAGCAAGTATTTGCATCTCCAAGAATAAATTTCTAATATACTAAAATAATATTTTAATTTTTTCATGAAATTATGAAATAGGGGATGAAAATGTAATTTTTGCCTGTGAAAATAAGTTTGGTTGATATTAACAAAATATAAGAAACTTTTGTAGCTATGTAGAACTTGGGCTTTCTTGGTATATTTTGAAACAACTACTAGTACACTGACATATAAAATATATCTCTGTTTCCTTATTGGTCTATTAACTATGTTTTTTAATTCAAAAGAAGAGAGAATCATCCTTTCTATACTGTTATTGTTCTGTTATGCTAAGTAAAATGACAATGACCCTAAAGCCATTGAAAAAGTCAAATAGCAGACCCTTTAGGAACTGAGAGATAATGATTGGGACTTTTTTTTTAATGTACTGGTAACTAAATTGTAACTTACCTATTGTATAAGAGAAGTGCTGCAGGTCTTCATTTATATCTCTTTTTGTTGAATAGGTTTAATTTGTACTTAATATTGTAGGTTTTAAAAACCCTTATATATATATATATATATATATTTTTTACATAATGTAGAGAGGTATTTCTTCTGTAATTAAAATCTAGTTCATATATTGAATTGGAAAAACAAGGAATATATAATCATACATTACCTTTTTCAATATGCATCCTTTTTGACTCATGTCCCATGTCATGACCAGCCAAATCTCCCTCTTTGGGCCCAGGGAGTACATTTGGTGATAAGCCCATTAGCATCTGGTTCATGGACAACCCATTCTGATGAACCGCTGTTAAACCCAAAAAACAAACAAACAAAACAAAACACAAAAACACCATAACACGCAAGGTTCCAATAAGTTAATTAAACTCTTCTGGACTCAACAGTAAATATAGTATTAATGTCATGATCTAACTTTAAATTTATAATCTATCCCTAAAAACACTATGATAAATAACATGATAATTCAGCAGACTAAGCAGAAAATACTGAAAATGACATCACTTTATTTTTATTTTGCATAAAATAAAATTTGTGTGGAAAATATACAACTTTAAAATATAAGAATAATATAGTAGAAATTGCCATTTGGCAAACACCATTAATAATAATTGATTGTTTCAGAAATCAAGGGATAGATAATTCTAAAACCAGTGAGTGGAAGTTTGGTAAAGAACAGGATATTTGCATAGTCTTAAGATATTTTGTCACAACATACTCAGTATCTACAAAGGTAAACAACAACAGCAACAAAAAGTAATATTGCAATAGAGAAACCTGGTAGTCACTACCTTAAGAAAATGATAAAATTATTGCTGGTATTGTAGAAATGTGTGTCTCCTGAAGTGATTCACTAAGAAAGACACACTATCACAGCTGTGTGATTCCTGCCAAACATCCATAACCTATGTCTAATCAAGAGGAACCATAAAAAAACGAAACTGAGGGACATTCTACAAAATAAATGGCCTGTACTCAAAAAAAGTGTTGTTACTGAAAGACAAAAATGACTAATAAACTGTTCCAGGTTAAAGAATACTAAGAGAATATGAGAAATAGTTGTAGTGTGTGATCCTAGATTGGCTTTTGTACCAAGAAAAAAAAAAAATTGCTTTTAAAAATGTTGGTGGGAAAACTAGTGCAATTTAAATAAAAACTGTAGTTTAAATTTTAGTACGATTATATTATTTTCCTGATTTTGCTCATTTTTCTTTTGTTATGTAAAAAAATGTCCTTGTTTGTAGAAGATAAATGATGGAGAGTTTGCGGTAAAGATGCATTTAATTTATGATAGAAGAACTAGGTGACATTATGCCTTTATTGAGATATCACTTTCAGAGACCTTCATGGGTTGATTGATGAGGTAAATCAGGATGACGAGCACATAAGAATGATTTGTATTATATTTGAAAATTTTCTGTAAGTCTAAAATTACTTTAAAGTAACATGTTAGAAACAAATATACATATATGTGCATATATATGTATATGCATATATATATGTATGTGCGTGAATGTGGATGTATTTCCACTTCAACAATTATGATATCCCAGGCATACAAAAATGTATTCTTTGTTTCTATCAAAAATTTTAAAAATAATATAACGATTAATAAAATTATATGAATGTATAACAAAACTCTTTCAAATCTTCCCCAAGCTGTCAGTCATTTTCATTTTATTACAAAAAAAAAATTTTTTCTCTAGGACAGCACCTTTCCAATGACAATATCTTATAATGAAACCAATATTTATCATTAAACTTTTGATTCTAGTGTCAACATATCATAAAAATATACAGTAAATATTTTATTTGAAAACCATTTTAAAGTAGTGTATAAAGTTACAAAAATTAAGAAAATATGTTTCAGGCAGGCCAAAGCAAGTATATATATTTAGTATTATGTTGAACTATATAATTGCCAATAATTGACTATCTTTTATTTATAATTATTTACATAGCATTTAACTTAATCTTTAAATTATCTATACTTCAATAGCTCCCAGATCAACAATTTTCACATTATGCATACATTCCTTTATAATCTACAAAGTCACTTTCTAAAAAATGCTTTCCTATTATGAAAATATTCTCGACAACCAAATAACTTAACTAAATTTTGTGTAATTAGATAAAGTTTATGCTATAAACATAATTTCACAAAATAATGGCTAAATTCTGGAAAAGCAATATATATAGGTTTTACCAACCAAGTTATTCTCTTTTAATATAGTCATTTATCAAAAGAACAATCTGATATTATTGTACAAACAGAAAATTATCTGTTAATTGGATGGCATTTTAACTTTATTCTTAATTTTCTTGGCCATAAGGACCAAGATTAAATATTATGGAAATGTTATAAAATACAGCCCTACTTCTCAAATTTTAATAATAACAACATATGGCAATAGTATGCATTATTGATTGTTACTAATTCAAATTCTCAAATTTAGCTAATTTCAAATTCTTTAATCCACTGATCAACAGAATGAATTAGAAATATATGCTTTTTAAATTTATTATTTTGAATCTGACTCATTTCTCTTTGTGGATATCTCCATTAACACAAGAATAAAATTTAAAACTTAGTGAATTACAAAATGGAAGGGTAGGATTTGAGGAATGATGTTGAATAATCCATAAACAGTGGACCTAGGCACTAGGTATATGAGAATTGGTTGTGTTTCCTTCAGAAACCAATCTAGAAGGTTACTTATTTTCTCTGTTTCATGGCTCAAATCTTTATATGTGGCATCAAAGAGAGGAAATTTATATCAGGACCTGTTAATGTTGTGTCATACCTCATGATATTGCAAACTGGGAAACATAATTTTGAGAGATGGCTATTGCTACAGAGCTTCAGAACATGATCCATCTGAGATCTATTTGGAATGAGGGCATGTTGATTAGAGAAGCCAGCTGTACCTAATAAAGTTTAAAATGGTGACAAGTAGAAGTATGAGACCTACGGATTCTGTCAGAAGAGCTCTCAGTCCGTGCAGGGGAGCTGGACACGCTGCTGCTGCGATGTGATGATGGGTGACTGCCAGGCCTTCTGCCCTCCTCCAGAGAGGGGGCAGGTGAGGGGCTATCGGGAACACGCTCCTACACCAGCAAGGGAGGGAAGGAGGGAAGAAAAGAGGTTAAATACAATGGAATTTTACTTAACGAATGTTGGTTTTTCTCAATACAATAAGAGATGTAAAGAGAATAAACACTTTATTTCATCAGCATTTAACTGTACTAAAAGATATGTTTATCTTGAGCAAAGCCAAATAAAGTAGAAAAAGATGATTTATGAAACTATGGTTCTACAGGTAAGCATGACTGTAGTCATGGCAAATGTCAATCCACTCTGGAGAAAAAGTAAGCCCTAAGAAGACACCCAAAAATATCCATATAAGAACCCATTAGACAACAAAGAATTCGGAGAATAAAAGATTATTTATCATTTTGAAGAAATATAAATATATTCCCTTGTTTTTGCAAGTATCTAAAGGTTATGTAATAAACATATTATCAACATGACTGACCATAATAATCATACCAGAGGAGTTTTTAACAGGTACTCCATCTGGGCACTGCTCTGGACATAGTCACATTTTAAGGCATCATGGAAATGGATTATTATTTAATATCAGAATAATTTTCTTTGATTTAAATAATTTTCAGAGTACCTACCACACCTAGTTTCAATTCAACCACGCAAATGTATTAAGGGCAAATTTGTGAAATATGTATCAATTGTGTCCCAGGGAAATTTGGTACTGTGTTTCCTCATACTCTATTTTATGTCAACACTCTTGTTTCCTCCATACCTCCGTCTCTAAGCTCTGTACATTCTCCATTATACAAATATGCAGGTGGATTATATAAATGCCTCCAATTAGCTATTATAAATGGCGCTACAGATTAAGAAAGAAGGTACCCACTGGTGAACATTTTCTACTTTGAGCGACAAAATATACCTTCAGTTATTAACAGATACAGGACTTGATGAACTGTCTTTGCAATAATTAATAAATAGTTAAAAGTCTGGAAGAAAACTACATAAAGTATGTAGATGTATAATGTACTTATGAGTAGTAAGTACATTATTCTTTATTAGGGTGAAAATACGCAAATATGACATAAAGAAAAAAGTTCTAAAATATAATTGGCCTGTAGGAGGCTCATTGTTTCCAAAATGTCAATGTTAATATGGAAAACAAAGAGGAGTTTCCAGGCTTTGTACTGCCAGTGAGAATGGTGATCATGCTCATCTTTGGTCAAAGTGATTTTATTAGCAACATCATGGTCTGAAATCCTACTGCACATCAGAATCACCCTGGCAAGTTCTTAAATGTGCTTATGCTTCAGTTTGACTCCCAGAGATTCTGGTTTACTGAGAATTATGGCTTAATTGTGTCCCCCAAAGAGATACGTTGAAGTCCTAACCTTTTGTCCCTATGAGCATGAATGTATTTGAAAACTGAGTTTTTGCAGACATAATTAGTTAAGATGAGAATATACTGGATTAGGATGGCTTCTAATCCCACATGATTCGTGTCTTTACAAGAAGATGTGAAGATAGGAGGGAAGAATGTCATGTGACCATTGAGGCAGAGATTAAATGTGTGCAGCTTCAAGCCAAGACATGCCAAGGATTGCCAGCCCCTACCAGAAGCTATGGAAAGACAACAAAGGATTCTACCTAGAATCTCAAAGGGAGCATGGCCCTCATAAACTCTTGATTTTGAACTTCTAGACTTCAGTAATGCAAGATAATAAATCTCTCTGGTTTTAAGCTACCCAGTTTCTGGTTCTTTGTTACAGTGATCCTAAAAAAACTAATACACTAGGTCTAAAATGGGAACCAGACTTCAGTATTTTTTTAAGGCTCTCCCTACAATTTTAATATGGAGCCAAGATTGAACTGTACTTTCGTCATACTCTTTTAAGTTTTCAATGGTGTACACTGCCAATAAACATCTTCAGCAGATATGCTGAGACTTCATTTTGGAAAGCATGACAAATAAAATGAAAATAAGCACAAAAAATAGCCACGCGCTTTTCCCAAATCCATGTAATCAAATGGTTTCCTAACATATATTCCATGGAATTAAAAAAAAAAAAAAAGAAGTGCTATGAGAAACTTCATGACAAAACAATATTGTAAAGAAAGAAAAAAAGTCAATTAAATGTTACTCTCAAAAGTTGCAATGCGTATTAGAATCTTGTTGTAATGATAATGTGTTGAACTTTAAGAGTTTCTGGACAGGACTAATATGTGTTTACAGGCTTCTGCAAAAGACATTAAACCCCCACAGAAGGCAGATGTATTGTTAGTATTATATTAAAAAGTATTAGCCCTTTACCTTAATTGATCAGAGGTTAACAATTAAGTGCTTTATTTTCTGCAAATAGCAAAATTGATATGTAGGTAAATGTAAGCAACACGCAATACATTTTCCAGCTCAAGTTATGTAGGATTTCCACTTGAAATACTGCTAATATGCAAATAAGAAAAGGGGGAGGGAGAGAAAGAAAGAGAGAGAGAAGATATGGGGAGAGGAGAGAGTAAACAAGGGGACAAACAAAAACACATACACCCCATATATTAAAATTTAAAACTGACTTGTTCAGAGAAGTTTATAGCATGCATGCATTTGTAACACTCTAGGATACTTAAGAAAGGTACTGTACAGTTTGCAGAATAAGATATTTTGAAATCTTTATCAAAAGTAGCATGGAAAATGAACATATTATCAGTTACTTTTCCAAACTAAAAAATGAAGTATGTATGCCCCCAAAATGTCTAAGGCAAACAAATGACCAAAAGTTTTTAAAAACACACATATATATGACTTAAAAGATCAGAAACTTCACATCTGGATGCCAAAACTTACTTCCTATCTTCTAATTATAATTATCCTAAACTATAAAGAAGCTTCAAATGACAATATGCTCATATCAAATCATTGTAATCACAAATCAAAGGATAATCTTGACTTGTGTACAGCCAAGCCAAAATTCAAAAGTTGAATTTTGTATGGTTTTGAAGTATTTGTGCACTTACAGAGGACACATTTATAAGACTATATGTAGAACTTCTTTTAATTTGTATAAATATATTAAGAAACAATACTGCAGCTAACTGCATACATGCCCAGACATACACTCTTAAAGTCTAACCTTGCGTTCTTGAAATTCTAATAGAAACATACAGTTTGTCTAAGCTTTAGAGCTAATTCCTAATACATCTAACTGCTAACACTTGGATTACACAGAAATACATAGTGTGTATTTGAGAAAATGCATTGCTATATTATTGTAGGAACAAAATTTTCTAAAATAACCACTCTTTTATTCAGAAGGTCACTCACATCAATACTTATCTATCAATAAATTTTAATGCTTTTCTTAATAATGTTAGTGATCTTTCGGAGGCATATGTTTGGCTGAACAGACATAAAGTACAATATTGAAATAAATCAGTCTTTCTAAAATGATTTTGCAAGTCTGATATTCCTGTCATAATAGATTTCCTAGTGGTACTAATGGAAAGCATGCGAATATAATTTTTCTGAGATATTTAACTCATTAAAATGCTTAAATATTAAACACACAAATTTCTAGAACAATATATGTCATTAAAATAAGTCCTTGTTTATTTTAACATTTCCCATATAAGTAGAAAAATGCTTTATGAGTCAATGTACTTAAATGTCAAAGTTGTCTATGATCATCCCTTTAATTCATGACTTGTTCAGTTTTTCATTTACACATCCAAAATACTCTTAAAAAGACATAATATACTAAGTAAAAATAAATTAGATTAAAATTGTTATGTAAAATGCATTTTAACAGCATAATTTAAAGCTCAGTAAATATGTAAAAGTAAAATTATAGTATTTAATTTAGCTTTAACTTAGTTTTGCTTTTATTGTAGTTTTGTGTTTAAGAACAAAGGATAGGAAGACAATAGTTAATACTGTTATTTGAAGAAAATATTTTAATTTATGCAAATTTTTATGATTTAAAAGCTTAACCATTCAATTGAAACTTTCTATAAATTGAGACACAACATATTCAGTCATTTTACTTAATGTATAATTTCAATCTTTGGAACATAATGTATTGTTCTTTGAAGAATTTCATTAAAGTAAAATCCATTGAGCAAGTAAGATTTGAATACATTGTTGCACAATAAATTAATTTATTTCAACAGCTTAATTCTTTTATCATATTTATATGCTTGCCTTTCCAGAATATTCTATAAGATGGAGAATAATGGAGACAGTAAAGAATTGCTTAGGAGGGAATGTCATAATTATGACTGAAACAAAATAGACAATGAGTTTTATTCAGACATAATAAGAAAGCAGCAGTTCAATGTCTATAAGAAAACTATGTAAACTGGATTTATCATTTCATTTGTGTAATACCCTTTAACCTCCAATATGGGTCTGAAGTAGGACAGAGAGGAAAAAGGTTTAATTTAATATTTCAACACACTGCTTTATAGTCCTGCATCAACTCCACCAATCAATAAAACACAATCTTTTGCAATGTTCCATCGTTATAAAACTTGCCACAATAATAAATGAAAATTTAAGAGGAGTAGTCTTCTACTGGAAAAAAGGTCATACTAATAAACTAGTAGTAACAGAAGAACAACAAAGGAAAAGGGTCTGTAGGATACTTCAGAATCAAAAATAGAATCCAAAAACAATGTACTAAACTTCTAAAATAAAAAGTATAAAATGTTCAGTACTACACACAGTGATAAACTAAACAGTTTTAAAATTGCATTATCTCAGCTGCCCCATTCCACCTTAAAAATGTGTGGTATTTTATCAAATTAAAATATTTTCTTAGGGTAAGTATAATCACAACTCACTTCTCTAAAGGATTATTTCATTTAGCTTTCATTTATTTTGCTCTCCTTTTAAATCTCTTCATTTTTTATGTTTTTCAGTAGAGATTCTGTAACTGAATATGATCTAGAAGTAGGGAAACATATTTGTAGTATTAAATGTTATCCTTTTTGTTTTGTTTTGTTTTTGAGTCAGAGTCTCGCTCTGTCACCCAGGCTGGAGTGCAGTGGGACAATCTTGGCTCACTGCAACCTCCACCTCCCGGGTTCAAACAGTTCTCTTGCCTCAGCCTCTGAGTAGCTTGGATTACAAGAGTCTGCCACCATGCCCAGCTAATTTTTTGTATTTTTAGTACAGAAGGGGTTTCACCATGTTGGTCAGGCTGTTCTAAGTGATCCTCCCGCCTTGGCCTCCCAAAGTACTGGGATTGCAGGTGTGAGCCACTGTGCCCAGCCTAAATGTTATCTTCTTATAACTTTTCATCTATAAAATTGATGAAGTTGATCAGCACTTTATATAACCAAAACTTCTGAGCTTTAAGAAAACTCAGACTTAAATTCATTAGTTCAATGAGTATTTAGTGAATACTTCCTATGTACCAGGCAGGAGTTAGGCTCTGGTTATATAAAATTAAGCAAAATGACAAAAATTATTTTCCCCATGGAGCATATACGATACCTGGTAAATGTTGTTAGTGAAATGCAACATCATTCACACTAAGGGTGGTGTTCAAATTCCTTTTCTTTGGAAAAATGTACGAAGACAAATAACAGAATTGGAATTCTGTATTCAGAAAAATGCTTAAAAGTACTTTCCAGAGACAATCAATGATGCTAGCATGCTTACATCTGGTTGAGGACCAGGCAGCCCAAATCAAAACTCCATAGCTGAGGAGGCCCCAAGCAATATTTTCATAGCTTTTAAAAAAACTTTGATTATGGAACTCAATGAATACTCAAGTTTTCTAAACATGAAACTGGCAAGACCTGGTGAAACAACTTAATATAATCTGAAACAGATTAACCTTATTCTCCTGTTCTTTCTGAACTTACTCATTGGCGGTAGGGGACTATATTTTTCTCAAGTTTGTATGAACATTTAGGTAGCCTTGTAACTTTTTAGGTTGCTATTTGATAATATAAAGTTACTTTAAGCAGCAAAATAAACTCTTGAATCAGGAATTATATAATTCAACCCCATCTGATAATAAATACTAGCATCTTAATTAAAAGGTAGGACTTCTTCCTTTACTACAGCCAAGGGATATAGAGGTGAAGAAAGAATAGCAAGGGAAAAAAGGTAAGTTCTGATTTGACCAGCACTGCCTTTAACTGGCATCAATCTCTCTGGGCATGGTAAATGTATAAAGTTAACATTTTACCTAGTAAGGCACAAATGTATGTTCTTACAGGCCACCACCACTATGAGCCTCTCATCTGCAGTTCCCTGGATGAGTCTAACTCATCCCTATGTTCCTCTGTCTCTTGAGTTTCCTGCATAGTTATATCTGGAGGCTTGGTTCAAGTTGATGTGGGGGTATGACTACTTCACAGATGGTGTTGCAAGCTTCTAGAAAGAGCGTAATGTCTGCTTGGTTGCCTTTTATGATGCCAGTCACCACTGATGATCATGGCTGCAATTCATCATTTCATTAGCGCTTGCAATTTCCTACACACTTATTTGCTAGATGGTTTCTATCATCATAAAGTTACCTCATGAATCACTTGGCTATTTTTAGGTTCAGTTTGTATGGAAAAGCAAGGAACAATGCTCCATCCCTTCCATTTACTTATCTTTTATTTAAGCCTTTATTATTCTTTAAAAACACCACTTCCCCAAAAATTCTCCAAATGTGAACAAAGAGTTTATTATTTTAGTATTACCATAAAATCATGAATTTAAACATGAGATATATTTCAAGGCCCTGAGGTTTCATTAGTTGTGATGGCGTTGCAATACTTTCATTTTTATATTAACATCCTTGTTCATATTTAATATCAATATGCAAATAAACCTAAAGAGAACATACTTAATTATCTTTTAAAACTAAGTAAAAGTATATAAAATAAATTTTTGTGAAAAAAATTTATGTCTAAAAGTGCTGCATACACTTGGAGATTTTTATGTTTGTACAAAGAATAAACTATTTGGTAACTAAAAACAAACATAAAGTATATGACGTCACATTGCTCTAACATTTAATCTACTTTGAGAATTAGGTCACTGTGGTTGTAGTTTTCATAATCTTTTAAACTTCAAGTAATGTCCTATTTCCTAATATAGTATTTTAAGAACTTGCTTTAAAATATTAGTACAATTATAAATTACATTTTTCATAGTTTAATTCTTTAAATGAGAATGTCCTAAAGTCTCTCTCTGTCTCACACACGTACACACAGAGACACATAATAGATCAGCAAAGAAAATTAACAAATTTAAGTCATACTTCCTGTTTTCAGAAAACTGTAATGTGTCATGGGAGGAAAGATGTATATCCAACAATATAGAGTAATTTGAATGTTGTCATGTTTCTCAAAAACAATGCAACATTATCGCTGCAAAAAAATCTAAAAATGCATTAAAAAGTCTGTTTTGCATACAATGCGTTACAAACCCCAAAAGTCCTTGATTAAATGAAAGCAGTGTTTATATTAGGTAAAATGGGCAGAACAAAAAAAAAATAGGGAGAGAGTCAGAGGGATAGAGGGTCTCACCATAGAATTGTGACTATATTTTGTAAGCTTGACAGGGATTCCCTGCAAAATTCTTAGAACTTACTTTTAAAAAAATGATTATGAGCCGGGCGCGGTGGCTCAAGCCTGTAATCCCAGCACTTTGGGAGGCCGAGGCGGGTGGATCACAAGGTCAAGAGATCGAGACCATCCTGGTCAACATGGTGAAACCCCGTCTCTACTAATACAAAAAATTAGCTGGGCATGGTGGCGCGTGCCTGTAATCCCAGCTACTCAGGAGGCTGAGGCAGGAGAATTGCCTGAACCCAGGAGGCGGAGGTTGCGGTGAGCCGAGATCGCGCCATTGCACTCCAGCCTGGGTAACAAGAGCGAAACTCCGTCTCAAAAAAAAAAAAAAAAAAAAAGATTATGGATACTTGGAGAGAAAACAAAATACTAATATGATGAAAATAATGTTGGTATAGAAAAACTTCCAAAGATTATATAAATAGTAATTTAATCATTATATCAACCTAATACGGTAGTATTGTTATTACATACAAATACAAATACATTAAATAATTTGTCTACAGCCACACTAATTGGAGGTGATAAAACTGAAATATAAACTCAAGTAGTCTTCCTTCAGAACACATATGCTGCCTTTCTTCCTTTCAATACTACTTCTATTTCAGCAAGAACCATCTTTTAAAAATCTTTATAACATTCTGGATGTATTAAATAAAAACTAAGAAAAATATTGATTCATTCAGGAGAATTTGGGGTTACATAATGAATGATACCTAGAGAATCAATTAATAGAACATTCCAAACTATTAGGAATTTTCCAATGACAAGAGAAATTGATCTCTTGATTTATATTGTTTATTTTACTCAGTCATTTAAGGTATAAAATTTGGAAAGCATACAAAGATGGCATAAATAGCTAATGTGATAGTTTGAGATGTTAATACTCCAACATATCTAAAGACCCTAAATCAATGGAATAGAAACTTAAAAACTTAGTGTGGGTAAATAAAAATTCCTAACACAAATAAAAGATGAAGAAAAATTGGCTCAACAGAATTTTATGTCAGAGAGGCAATGAAATTTACTGAGTCAGACATTCAACTACCAAACAAAATCTTAGGAACTATGACTAGATTTATAGATTATTGTCCAGATTGAGGTTGATGTCTAGTGTCTCTTCACTGCAAAATTCACTTCTAGAGTATTGTAAGATAGGGAATGACTTAAAGAAAAAGAAGGCAACTGAAAAGATGAAGAATGGTCAGAACAAATTAGAATAACTGGCCAAGAAAACAGAAATACTATAGCTACTAAAACAGAGGACTTAAATATGGAAATGACTAGAACCCAGAAGAATTAGTAGACATTTTTCTTCCAAGAAAATATAACAAAGTTAAGGTAGAAGCTATTGAGATGCAAAATTTAATTTGCTTAATGAATATACTTCTCGCTCTTAAATTTGGTGAAAATAGATTAGGCTTTCTACAAAATCATAGATATATAAAAATGAATAAGAAGGAATTATTTCTCCATTGGGGGGAAGCTGGATTACATAACATCTCAAGTTTATGTTGCTTTATGTTATATGAATGTTAAACAGAAAAAGTGTATGGGCATCACTGACACATAAGAAATTAGTGTAGGTACAGTTTATTATAATTATTTAATATATCCCTATAGATATTTAGGGAGAGAGAGAGAGGAGAAGGAATTGTGTATATATACACATAACTAGGGATTTAATTAGAATTATTATTGTCTAAAAAGTGTATGTCCGTTTCCTCCTCAAAATAATCTTGATTATACGCTAATACAACCAGCCATAGAAAGTCTAAGTTCAATACTTTCACAGACTCTGTCACAGAGGCTTGCATTTAAAGCAAATAAAAGTAGGAAAGTCTTCATCTATCTAGTTTTCTTTTCTTCAGTGCATTTAATTCTTTCAACCTTAAATCCTCAATTCTTTTAATTTTTTTTTTCTACTTGGTTCTGTTGTGTTTGAGACTTCAGTTTGAACTGCTTCAATTATCCTTAGCCTGAGATTCATGTGGAATTGGGTTAATCAGGGGTCTAACACAGGTATCAACAAACTTTTTTGGTAAAAGGCCAGATAGCAAGTATTTTAGTCAACTCTGTCTTTGTACCTGAAAGTAGTCATATACATACATAAATTGAGATGTGGCTCTGTCCCCAAAAAACTTTATTTACCAACACTAAATTTTGAATTTCATATAATTATCATGTATCATGAAATATTTTTCTTTTCATTTTTTTTCCAACCACTTAAAAATGCAAAACCACTGTTTACTCACAGGCCATAAAAACCAGCAGCAGAATGGATTTCATCCACCATTGGCAGCTTGGGAATTCAGACCTTGCTCCATTTCATGTACTGGCATTGATATGTTAATGAAAAAATTTTTGGAACTATTTTATTTCATAGAAACAGCTAAACAAAAAATATTTTTAAAATATATAACTCTGGGCCAGGTGCGGTGGCTCAAGCCTGTAATCCCAGAACTTTGGGAGGTCGAGGCGGATGGATCACGAGGTCAAGAGATCGAGACCATCCTGGTCAACATGGTGAAACCCCGTCTTTACTAAAAAAAAAAAATACAAAAAATTAGCTGGGCATAGTGGCGCGTGCCTGTAATCCCAGCTACTCAGGAGGCTGAGGCAGGAGAATTGCCTGAACCCAGGAGGCGGAGGTTGCAGTGAGCCGAGATCGCGCCATTGCACTCCAGCCTGGGAAACAAGAGCGAAACTCCGTCTCAAAAAAGAAAAATTAATTAATTAAATTATATATATATATATATATATATATATAACTCTGAGAGCTATATTTTTGCTTCTCTTTTGTCCTACAAATTCTTATTGCCATTTGCATTCAGGTTGAGTTTTAATTTTGAGTCTTGTCATTACTCTTAAAAAATGTAAAGGGTACATTCCAGCACTTAGAACATTTCTCAAAGTTCTGTTTTCCCTTCAAAGTAACCTTTGAAGAGAATTGGAGGAATAACTTCCTCCAATTGCTTTATAATTCCTTCATATGGACTCAATATTATTGAGCATTTCTTTAACATTTTATTTTTCAATATACACATATTTTTAAAAATAGTTGTGCTACTTGTTAATTAGAATACTTAGATGAGCTCCTTTTAATACATCCTTGGTTGTCAAAATTTAAATAAGTAGGAGGAAGAAGTTGAGTTTCCTCTGGAAGAAGTTTATAGAAATAATTCAGGACCAAATGAATGGGAAGTCAGAAACATTCCTGTGTTTTCTTAGATTAAGTTTAGGAATGGAAAGGAGGGGGATATTCAGAGAAAGGAAGAAATTTCTTTAACATCTCACATGCAACCGACCTTCATACTTATTAATAGAATCTTCCCAGGCAAACCAATGTGTAGTCCCTATTCTAGTTACCCACATGTGTCCAATATTGTTGAAGGTGACATAGGAGTCAGCTATTTTCTTTGAGGAAAATAAAAACTCCCCCCAAACTGAACTTAATTAACATCTATTAAGTGAGTTTACTAAACATGCTTGTGCTATACAGTTGACCAATATATACATTTAGACAGGTTGATTTATTGACTTGTTCTCTCTACTACTTAGAACTTCTTAGAGGACCTATTCCTCATCCTTAGTCTCTGAGGCCACTCACTTGATATTTATCAGGTCATGCGGATGTCTTTAAGCATCTAAAACTGTTAGAATTATCTCATACCTTTCTTGAAGTGTGTTTACTTTCAATAATCTTTACCTTCAGTGTCAAATTTGAAGCTATATGAATGGTGTGTCTCACAAAATAAAGGCACCATGATAAAAATGGGCCTTTCAGCTCTTCCACAACAGCCAACTGAACTTCACTTTGATGTTGGAAATAAAAACTATGAGCTTTTACTTTCTGTAATCATTCTCAATTAGAGCTACTGTTACCTATTTGGTTGCTGCTGTTACCATTTACATCAACACATTCAAAATCCACAACTTCCTTTAATCTGCATATAACCAAGTTTCTGAAAATATTTTCACCAAGAGAAGAAGTGGGATATAACTATGACTTAGTAGGTGTTGGCACATATCTTATGACATAAAGCAACTTCACTTTATTCTCTTTTCGTGTGTTTTCTTCCTTTCTCCATTAATCCCCCTCCCTTCCATTTCTAAACTTAGTCTAAGAAAACACAGGAATTTTTCTGACTTCCCAATCATTTAGCCCTGAATTATTTTATATAGACTTCTTCCAGAGGAAACTCAACTTCTTCCTTCTTATCTAAACTTTGACAACAAAGGATGTATCAAAAGGAGCGCCCCTAAGAATTCTAATTAACAAGTAGTACAACTATTATTTTAAATATGTGTATATTGAAAAGTAAAATAAATCAAGTATATAGATAGACGCTTTTGGATGCAGGAATATGTAAGCCATCCCTCCTGCAAATATTAGCTACAGGTCATAACCTAGACACCCATTATGACTTTAAACTGCTAAAATCTGTTCTTCTATAATATGTTTGCCTTATTTATTAATGTACATCTTATCTAAGTGAGAGATTTTAAATAGTCACCAGTTTTGAAAGTAAAAATTACATAATTAATATTATGAGATGATTCTTTATGGTAATCATTACCATTTTTTAATGAGATTAATCACATCATATAATTAATACTTAGTACCTTGTAACATTTGCTTAATGTAGCCATTGACTACAATGATGGGAAGACTTAGATGGTTTTTCCCTCAGTCAAACTCCTCTTCTAGGTAATTTTAATGAGTGAGGCAATCAGAATGCTTAATTCTCAATAATACCTATTGCCAAACATCATCATAAATTAAATAATACTGTGATATCTCACCTATTGAATCATCCAGTAACAATCTTCCTCTTAAAGTTATATGGAATAGAGAAGAGTTTTCAAAGGTCTTTTTTATCAGTTCCTTGGCTGATAACAATGTGGCACTCACTGGCATTCTTTCAGATGGAGATCTTTTAGTAGTTGATCTGGGTCTTCTGTGAGACTTTGTGTTATTTTTTCCTCTGGTATTGATACTACAGAAAATGACCAAAGCGTCTGGGACACGTCTTTGTTTTTAGAGCCATTAATATAAGAATAATTCCTATTTGCTTATTACTCAGCATTATATATAAGTAGTAACAGGGTCTTTTACATAAGATGTGCTCCAGAGGCTACCCTAAATTTAAAAGTATTATATTAAGAAAAATTGGATAATTAAAATGTCAAATAATGATGATGCAGTCTGAAATATCTTTTACTTGGTTTAAAAATTAATAATCTATTCTTAATTTTTTTCTTAATTAATTAATTTCTTACTCCTTAGCCAATCAGATGATGCAGGTAAAATATTTTTATTTAAATACACATTTTAAAATAATATGAAAGAAAAATAAATTTATATATATAACACATATGATGCACACACATACACACACAGATACACAGGGATAGAGGAGACAGAATTATGTATATACGCACATATGAAGTTTATATAGCAATAAAGTTACCTTCAGTTTAGTGTATTTTTGAATTTATGGAAACTTCCAATTTTACTATTTCATTTAGTTTTTACAACATAATCCACACTGGACTATGCCTTTATTAGATATTTACTAGAATCAGGAAGATTGAGGTACATGCCTAAGGTGACAGAGCTAGGAAGTGGCAGAATTTATCCCTTCTGGTCTTCTGATTCTCCACACATAAAGGCTTGTAACACCTCACACACATACCCACAACTACTCAGGTAAGAACACATGCAATGTAAACTATATCATTTAATGTCCTATGTTCTTCTCTATCTTAATAGATATATAGAGAATTTAAAGCAACCCTAGCCTGCCTAAGTAATGTGCTCCTGGGGCCACTTGCTACAAGTGATTTTTTTCATAATCTATTTATCTATTTCATAATCATTCACTCAGCTTTTCAGAGTTCAAATTTGCTTATGGAATAAGAAAAAAGGATTAAGAGATAGTAGCTCAGATGAACATGCCAAAATAATTGTAGAAGAAAAAAATTACCTTAATAACGGATGTCTCAACTCTGGATGGGGGACTCTGAACTTGTGCTGCTGCCGCCATATTTGCAATGGTGCTGAGGTGGTTCATCTGGCTCATTGCCATGGTGACAGATGCTGGAGGTAGGCTGACAGGAATTAGAGGGTGGGGCATCATCATAAAAGGAAGTTCCAGTCCTATAAAAAATGCACATATATCATCATTGCTCTGGAAGACAGAAATCATTAAAAATGGAAACATACAAAAGTTTTCTAATACTGGTAGTCAAATAAAAAATATTTTTTCCTCTTCGTATGAAAAAATTTCACTTATTATTCCAAGAAACTAGGCTTACAGCTATCTGGTTTGGTGCCATGGTTTATCATTTCATGACTTTTCCTCTGTTTAATACAAATGGTCAGTTCTTTGATACATTATTCCTATAACCAGTCTGAATCTTGCTTAAAATACTAGGGTATTCTTTAACTTATCCCAATTGGTTATCTAAATATAGTATATCTTTTTATTATGTCCTATTTTGCCAACTGATAATAACAATTAAAAAGCTATCATTTTTAGTGCTAAAAAATGCCATCGTACCATTTGGCAGAAGGTGGCTCTGCTGAAGATGGTTGAGAGGATGACTAATTGGAAGGCTACGTGCTCCAGGCATGCGGGTGTGGGTGACAGAGGCCTGAGGTCCCTGGGATGGGGAAGAGGGCAGTGTTTCCTTATCCCAGGAACCATCACTGCTGCCTGTGGGGAATGAATATAAATTACTTGGATATACTATTATTCCAAATCTTCCAATGACTAATTTAAAATGAGGATTTAAAAATATATATCATATTTGGAGTTGGCAACCTGATTTCTAGGGAAGTAAGTCAAAGTAAGTAAATTTCACCTAAGTTGCACCTTCTTTTTGATTTTCTATTTCTTATATAGGACCTCAAATTTAAAAAAAATAGTAATATTTCTGCAACATTTAACCTAATGGTGGGGTCTAACACTGTTTGGCTATCCAGCTTAATATTAAATGGGTTCTATTATATAACTAGATAATTAATTACTCCTTGGAACTGAAACACACTAATAGGTATAGAATGCAAAGTTATCCTTGTAGTAAATGACTTCCTAGCCATCAAATAAAGTGCCTAACTTAATCACATAGCAAATCCTAAAAATGGAAACATTAAATGTCCAGCTTGTTTAGACACTGCAGAGAGAACACAAAAGATCACTTTATACAAGATAATGCCAGAGCAAAAATTAAACATGCATGCATGTGTGTGTGAATAAATACATCACTTGTTTTCAAATAAAGAGCAACACACATTTATGTCTCCATGTCAATGCCATACATCTGAGCACTTACATTTCAATATTGGTGGCAATGACTTAGATTTAAATAGATCATGAAACACCCTTCTAGAATACTCCTCGGAAGGTGTTTATAAATCATTTCAATTTAGATGTGCTCCTAAATTAAATTAAAATTAATTTATTCCTTAACTGAATCTGTTGAATATATAAACTATCCACTTAAAAGAAATTTCTGGAATATCCCTATCAGCCCATGAGTTTTTCATTTCTTAAAAAGAAACCATATTTTCATATAATATGCATAGAAACAGCAAAGTTGGTAAAACTCCAACTTAATGCTTTACTCTGCTAAAAGCCTCATTGTAAAATCTCTACGACATAGTTTTTAATGAAGAATACTTAGTTACTGCCATGATTTTTTTTCCATTTACTTCATGAAGACAGTTAAGGTTCAATATAAATTCAAACTCATTAGCTCAATACTGTCTGGATCTTAGAGTAAATTGTTCAGAAGTGGGTAATGAAAACTCAATTCAAATTCTTCAGCAATCAAACAAAGCAATTTTATTAAACAATGAAAAGAATCAATTAAATGGATATCTTTATTATCTTTATTATTTTACAAGAAACCATGACAGCTTTTGGTTTAAAAAAAGTTTATAGCTTCATACAGAAATGACTCACATAAAAGAAATTTCTCCAACTTGCTCCTACACTGCGATATAAAAGTTCTTTTCATATTCACAGATTTATACACCTTATTTCTGTTCTCATAACTTTTTTGACACTTATCCCAAGGTACTAGTCAAATGCGTAAGAACTATAAATAGATGAATTTTCCAAATGTATATCAAGATATTATTATTATAAAAATTTTAAACATCTTCTATTTACATTGCCTTTATCAAAGTATGTGCAATTTTTTATTATAGGTTTAATTCACAAAATATGTGAAATTTGATTTGCACAAATGTTATGATTCAGCATTGATTTCACCTTGTATGTTATCAGTTAAAACTATCAGTATTTAGAAATCATGCTTTGGAATAAATATTATTTTAATACAGGAATTGCACTAGAAATTTAGAAATAATAAGTAATTTTCTCTATATTTTATACTTCATTTAAAATCTCCAACAAATGTAATGATTACGTTTTCAAAGTAGATTGCATATTTGAGGATAATTAACTAAAATATGGAGTGAAATATACATTCATTATTTTGGATTCAGTTTGAGCTCCATTTACACCTATAATCTACTTCTGCTTTTCTGTTCACTTAAACTAATTTCCCCTTTTATCGAAATCCTTATTGCCAGGATAAATAAATAAATGAGAAATAGTTATTTTTGCAAATACATTTAAATTTCACTCATATCAGTAGAGATGCAAATAACTCTGTTTTTCACATTACTGAGGTGTAAAATATTATCTTAAAATTCTGATTAAATCACTCTGAACACAGACTACAGACAAAATGCTACCCATTTTCATACCTGTTTTTGTGTCACAGATATCAGCCCCTTGTGCACAGGTAAATATCAAGCATTCATATGTGAATTTTCCCTAGTAAGTTTCTAATACTATATTGGGTTTTCTCACTACATAGAATGCTTCCAGCCATCTCCGCCAATCATCATTTGTTAAATACTCATGATGTTAGCTCATTTGGGTAATAAATAGAGCAAACAATTAAGAAACTAAGTCTGATGAAAAATATACAATATATAACCAAGTCAGCTGTAAGTGATTTTTGCATTATTTATAACATCCTCTTCCTCTATTAGCATGAATAAATAAGAATTGAAAATAGGCCACTTCAGAACAAGACATGCCCATAGTTATTAAGTGCATATTTTCATCATTTTGCTTTAAGCCATTGTATAGCACAATATAAACCAGTATATATGTACTATGCTTACACACAAATATATATACACACATAAATACTTTTAAAATTCATGTTTACTATTAAGACTGCAAGAAACAGCAGCAGATTCAATATATAAGAAATTTCTAATATTTGGCCAGGAGAGATAGAAACAGAAAAATACGGACTTCTTTTTTCTTTGACTTCATCATGGAATACAAGGATGACTCCTATAAAGTCCTAGTGTCCCCACAGAACATATTCTAACTAATTGGGGCTCTAGAATGAATACAAAAACTCATAAAGTATGCTAAGAATATCAAATGGTGAAGAGCCAAGTAATACAGTAACGAATTAATGAAAAGACTCAGTGTATCAAGCTTTTTAATTATTTAGAAACTATAGCCATATTTTAATGTTGAGGGAGTGGGACTCAGGAGAGAGGGTCTCCCACACCTACTCTTAAATACACGGTGGAGAAGCACTGGGACAGGGTTCAGACTGGACCACAGGCGCAAGCGAATCTGTATCCTGAACAGCAGAACACACAAGTAGTTGTAGTATGATAAAATCAGGGAATACAATTATATGCCCCATGAAGCCCAGCTACTAATTCCATTGTGTGATTTCGGTAGAGTAGAATGAACACATATACAGCTTTGCAGCAGCTAGATGTAAATGTGCGCATGAATGTAAAAAGGATAATTGAAAATAACACCTAATAACCAATTCTGTCACCAGCTAAGGAATATTATTTATATATTTACATATCTGAAACAATTTGCTTTATCTTGCTTAGTTATACTGCTATTAAGAATACACCCCATAACTACATATTCAAATATATGAAATTTATATACAAAAAGTGATTGTGTGTAGTTTTTCTTTTGTGTAAAAGATATGCATTCCTCAAGGACAAGCAAGGTTATCTCCAAATTTAATGTAACTGAAATTCAAATACAGAAAGACTAAGTTTGGGAGGTCCTCTCTTCCATTAGTCCCTCCTCATTCCAACATTAAAACACAGCTTCTCAAAAACAACACTTTGATGCAACGTCTTAGTCTTCGCGGGCTCAGACTGTTTTCCTTGGCTCACCCTCACTTGATATTTTTATTGCATTTTATGATACATCTTTTATGAAGGACCAGGTTTTAAATGTAGAAATATATCTCTAAATTGTGAAAGCCATCCCTGCTCTAAGGGTACCAGATTATTGAATAGTCAGAAATGATGGGCTACAAATATATAATGGTTTTTGTTTTCCTCTAATTATTGCCTTCAAAAAAGCTTTGTCAAGATTCCCTATTCTGTCCCTTAAGAGGCTTGAGCATATTTTGAGTATAATAAATTCATTCTTGCTGTCATCTCTGTTTCCCCATCCCCCTAGCATTAGCCATTTCTAGACTTTATGTATCTGGAAGATAGAGGCTTGCTCAGCTTTTCAACCATTCTGTCTTCCTCCTCTCCTTCTTCTGGGTAATAGGATAAAGATCTCTTGCTTCAATGGTTCCCGCTTAAATTCTCCCTGCACTGCAACTTCTGTGGCTGTGCCTTTAGGCCACTGACACCTTTCAAGTGTTAAAGGCCTAAACCTAAACATTTCCTTGGTGGTAATGTCTGATCCTTCAAGGGAATCCTTACTGGGGAATCTTCTAACTGCACAAGTCCCTGACAGTAGAAATCTCCTCCAGCTCCATGCTCATCTAGGCTCCCTAAACTCACATTGCCTCTTGATACTAATGCCCTCCTCCTGGTGTAGGTCCTCTTGTTCTGATGTCCACTTTCTCCAGCCTGCTCCCTCTCCTCAATTCTTTACCATCACCCCCACCACCTGCTCCCAATCAGCAGTTCACACCTAAGCAGAAATCCAGCTACCAAATGAAGTGGAAGCATTCTCTTGGAATTTCCCTCCCTTGACCTCAGTGAGGAAGCATGCTCAAAGTGGGATTACTAAACCACAGCCATACTTATCAGTTGCTTTCCTTTCACTAGAATAATCTCTTCAAATCCGGTCTTATAAATGAATGTTCATAAATGAGTGTAGTCCTTTCTTAAAAAGGAATAAGGTGGTTGTTCGTGGAGTCTGGAGTGATAGTTAAGACAGCAATGCTGATTCAGTAGCTATTCATAAGTACCAATTGCTTTTTACTTTCTTTAAAATGAGGGGACCTGACACCTTTTGTTCTTGTTGAAGACCACGGGAAAAAATTTTATTTAATATCCTTTTGCATAAACATACACAAGAAAACCAACAACAAATATGGCTATATTATAAATCAAATTTTAGTAACTGGTTCTTGTAAATAAAGTGAAATAAAGGGAAAGAATAAAGAGAAATAAAGGGAAGCACAATTTTTAGGTACCAAAGGGAAAGGAAAATGTTTTGGGGAAAGATATTGTTAGTTTCTCTCTAATAAAAACATAATAACAATTTTGAGTGTGTGTATGCATGACACCAATTATAGTCTTAGTCCAAATAATTATATATATTATTGCATTTTTTCATTTCATTCATAAATATATCCAATGAGACATAGGTTCCCAAGGAGAAGTCCACAGTATTTCTATGCATTTTAGATGGAAAACACATAAAATAATCAAACACAAAATGAAGGTGATCTGTAAACTATAAATGCCTTTTAAATTACCATGCATTAAAATAGTAAAAGTACATTTAACTACTGCATTACTATCATTTATACCTAGGTGACATGTAACTATTTGTTAAGATTTTCCCACAGGCTGACCCTGATAAAGGAGACAAATCTCAAAGGGACTAACGGTCACACCACTGCTTATTGAGTGACACTGATAGATTGTGACAGGAACCTGACATTGTCAAGATTCGTTTACAATGAAAATGACGGCAAGAGCAGGCATTTACTCCATACCATTGGAGACCACTTAGAAGGATGTCAACTCCATCTTAACAATGGTAACAAAACAACTAAATAAAAGTAAATATTAGTAACAGGTGCTACAGATGTTCAGCTGTTACTTCAGAGGTAGGTGAGAGAATAAACATGTTATGATCTTTTAGTGGATTAAGTTCACTGTATTTAAAAAATGATATAAAATGTCAGCAGTAATGCTAGTATTTTGCATCAATTGTGGAAACAGTCCTTTCATGAGAGTTATTGTAATGTAGTCTTTGAATATTCTTTTGGATAACTATCTGAACCCAGTTGATCTACTTTAGGATATAAAAATGCTGAAATCTCCTGATGCTTTGGTTTGACTTCATCCTGCCACTAAAATGAGAAATGAAGACATCTTTTAGGGATATAATTAGTTAGGGACACAGTTTAAAATGTTCCTGTTTAAATGTAGTCATTTAGCAAAGAAAATACCACAAATGCCTCCTAACTGCTATCGCAAAATAATGCCCACAGAGTAGGTGAGCAGATGTATCATGTTTGATTGGGAAGTTCTGGGGAAAAAAAAAAAAGGAACAGATTGGTTTTGATGAAACTAATTGTGCTTGGCTTAATATTCTTACATCAATTTATTTTTTTCTTGAGAGAAAAATAATGTTGCTATAAATTCTAACTACTCTATTACCTATAAATATATCCTTTATGAAAATATGTTACTTTCTTATAAATAATTAGATATTTTTTTCTTTGGTTATCTATCATTAACTAAATCTTACCTGTGTTACTTGAATGTCAGATATAGTTGATTAGGAATGTGAAACTCTTACCATACAAGGGGACTTTTACTTATGATGTTTCCTTTTGAATGCAGAGCTGTTTTGATGTATTTTATATTATATGCATTGTTTATAATGTAATACCAATGCTATTAGTGTTGTTGGACTCATCAGAACTTTGCTAAACCTAAATTTCTTCACTTAAGATATTTCTATTGCCCTATATATTCCACAATGGTGCTGAAAGTAACAATAAGTGAAACTGTACAAAGTACACACAAATTAATGGAAACTAGAACTGCTTATTTTTAAATTTTGGCTGAATATTTTTTTTACTGTGGCCAATGATTGTTGAACTAAAGAGAACAGGAAACAAACCGTAAAACCAGATCTGATATCCAAGTGACTAATGTAAGATGAAAGGATACTTAATGAACAGGCAGACATTACTAAAAACAATTCCTTTTTATCCTGAGAAACTTTGGATAATTATGAAAAACTAAAATAGCCTTAGGAAACTTAAAATAGAAAATGGTTTCAGTTTTAAATAGCTTTCATTTTGGAACTCATACAATTCATTAAAATGAATATCTATATATAAATAATAATGTTTCGTATATTTTTCCTTATGTCGTACTAAATTTCAGAACGTTTTGAGGCAACTCAAAATAAAAGAAGTAGTAATTATTATAAAGATAAAATGTCAAATACTATATGTGCAGAAGAGAGAGATAATTGTATCAGAAAACACTGTTTTTTTGGATGCTGTTGTTGTCTTTGGACTCATTAGCACCATCCTCTAAGTGTTAACCAGGTAAAATAGATCCACACACCAAAACAAAACAAATGGATGCAGACTCAGATTGGGTAAATAGTTATATACTATTTTTGTATATAGATTTTTGTATAAGAAAAAACTAGTAGCCATATTAATTAGTACTGACTAAATATTAAGGTGTCTTGTAAATACAGACTGTAAGCTGAGTGTAAGCAAGAGCCAAGTGTTTCCAGTCACTGGAAATGAGACTGGAAACAATTGGTTAATTTCTACAGCTTAAGTATAATTTGATTACAGATAAAGGACAAAGTAGAAATGACCACACAAGGGACATACATACTTTGCTATCTAAACATATTCATACAGTTCTTCAAAATAAAGCAGTTTGGTATAAAGTTTCTATGTCAATTTTTGCTTTATATCTTTTAGCCTTTCTTATTGCCAATGTTAATAAATTTTTACTTTTTCTAACTTTAGCTCATCAAATTATTATTCTATTAGGCAAACCAATGAACTGGAAATTCTCTAAGGATATTGTAATTTCCCTATAGATTTATAATCACATTAAATAAAATGGTAAGTTATATTTTATATATTGTTAGTGGAGTAATCAATGTCAAGGCATATATTATTAATATTTTTACGCTCATGTATAAATGTTGTCCATGGCAAGTTGAAATAAGTTTTAACTTTCATGATTTTGTACAATGTTATCAGTTTTCAATTATTTGTGCTGAAATTGAAAACTTTTCTTCCCACTTGAGCCAAATTGCTATTGAATTTTCCAAAAAGCATAAAACCTTCATAAGTGAAATGACATACTTTGGGAATTGTCTTGATATTTCTTATATGTATGGATTTAAGTATTAATTTATCTCCTGCCTAAACCTGGTTAGCCTCAAAGAATGACATCACTAGCTAGTTGTTTTATAAGCCAGGAACTTAGACATCCTCTTTATCTTCTCATCTCTTACTGTGCACCATCAGTGTCCAATTCCTTTTCATGTCCTATTGATTTCACCAGTTATTTATCTCTATTTTGTCTGTTTTTACCTCAGCTGCTGTAATCAAATTTAGGAGCACCACTTTTAATTACAAATCTTACACTCTGACTCCCCTACTTAGAGGCCTTTATTTTTTTCCCATTGTTACTAAGAAAAATATATTTAAAATTTGCCTTAATGTAACTTCCATGTGGTCAAGCCTAGGTCTTTTTTTTTTTTCTCATCATTGTATCCCCAGAAATAAATAAGGTTAGACTAATTCAATCAGTTCTTGAGCTGAGAGCTGAAAATCCAGCCCAATTCTCACATTTACATCTGGTAAACATTATTGTGGCACTAAAAATATTCAGATGTAGCCTTTGTTATAGAGCAGCTGATGATATGCAGGAGAGGTGCATGCACATATAATAACATATATTTGCCTAATTATTATTCTTTAACTGGAATTAAAGATAGAGAAGTTAAAGAATTGGTAATATGTTTAACATTTTTGAAATAAGCTTGCCGGAACTTAGTAACCATTTAGATACAAATGGAGATGAAGTGAGTAAAATATGAAAGATGAATTCAGCATCTAGATTAACAATTGTTGTATAGTGGCATAATTAAGGAGGCAGTAATGATGATGATAATATCTAATATATATCAGGTACTTAGAATGTGTTGGGCATTGTGTTAAGCCTTTATATGTATTGTCCTAATTCTGCATTCACAATCCTAGCTTTTAGTCACCCTTATGAAGAAGATCAGATTTTATGATGAATGAAATTCAGTTCAATATTGGACTGGTTGAATATGTGATGTTTCAGTAATAGTCATGCGGAGATTTACAAGAGGGAGTTATAAATATGGGACTGAAATTTGGAAGAAAAAGAGATGCCCAGTGAGGAAAATTTGGCAGTCATTAATTTGTACACAGTAGATTAAGCCATGATGCTTCAAGCTGGTATAAAAAGAATAAATGTATTGGTACCAAAAGTGTATTTCTGCTATAACCCATAGAATAAGTCCCAAACAAGCCACACTGCATAAATTTTTAATCCTGAAGAGCTGAGCTAGAATAAGAAAATATTGGTATGTCACTCCTACACAGATGATAATAAATTCTTAGCACAAATGGTTTTATTAATGCATTGTTATTATATTCAAGTCTCCTCACTTCTAAGCTAAGATATTCTTTTTAATAAGATAATCAACATGAATACATAAATGCCTGACATATCTTAGACCCTCAATTAATAATGATTGAATGTACATTATGATTGAATTTAAAGATTTAACAATCCTAACTACTATTTAAGGTAGATGGCTTAAAGAAAGAAGAAAACAAATAGACACCACTAAAAATAATTTCAAAATGTGCCATTAGTCCAACTTGTAATATAATAATCAGCTAGGATATCCAGTAATTACAAAGCTCATCTTAAAAACATTATGGAGATAGCTGCCTTTAAATTGAGGTACTGCATATAACAGAAAAGAATTCAGCACATCTGAAGGACCATTGAAAAAATATTATATTATAGTGTAGATTACATGCAGATGGCAGACTTGCTGAAAGCTACTGTTTATATGAAACCAAATCATTCTGACCATAGCTTCTATTATACATGGTGAAGACATTCTATTCAAAGCACTTTTCATCAGTTTTTCATGGGCATGCCGAGGAGGTTTTCAAGGTCAAAAGGACCAATAAAATTTTGGCTGCTGGCAGTGGAAAGAATACTTAAGATTAGCAGCAATATGGATAATTTTATTTTTACCTTTATAACTCCAATTTGAGGAAAATATAAGCACTCATTTTTATCCCAAAAATAAATGGTTATAAAACTCTCTCTAGACTGCCGTGACAATGAGAGTTAGAATACGAAAGATGGTTAAAAACTGTGTTTTTAAATGAGGATTGATTTTCTCATAATATCAATAATTATAGGTGAATGTAAAGTAAAATTTAAACATTTTTATTCTTCTTTATTTTAAAAATTATCTAATTTATTAATTGAAACCATAATGTGACCAATGAAGAATATAAGGGGGCATGAACCTATGTAAAGTCACACAATGACTCAATGTCAGAATCAAGCACTAAACACAGGTTTAAGTTTAGAAAAGACAGCAACTCAGGGTGATATTTAGCTAAATCAGTCACATTCATTTTTGTTTCTGTTCCCCACTAATTTTTTCCAACATCAATATTAAGAAAGTACATGCCTTGGTTAAAAAATAAATAATGAATGATGAAATTGCCATCTTTTCTAAAGTGGTAAAACAAAGAAATAGGATTTTTAAAAATCTTCAACTTACAAAAATAACATGTATTCAAATTACTATTATCTAGAAATAATAGTAATAAAGTTATTGAATTTTAAATTCTTTCATTGTAAAGATAAATATACCTATTAAAAATAATTATCTCCATGGCCAGGTGCAGTGGCTCACGTCTGTAATCCCAGCATTATGAAAGGCTGAGGTGGACAGATCTCTCGAACAAAAGAATTCACGCCCAGCCTGGGCAACATGGGGAAACCTTGTCTCTACAAAAAATACAAAAATTAGTCGGACACGGTGGTATGCACCTGTAGTCCCAGCTACTCAGGAGACTGAAACAGGCAGATTGCTTGGGCCTGGGAGGCAGAGGTTGCAGTGAGCCATGATCGTGCCACTGCATTCCAGCCTGGGTGACAGAACAAGACCCTGTCTCAAATCATCATCATCATCATCACCATTATCATCATCATCATCATCTAGGGGGTCTTTAATTATTGAACAATAAATAGTTATCTGATTATAAAAATTATTCTCCATAGTAAAATACTTACTATAATTTATTTTCCTTGTAATCCCAAACTGTCTTAAATAATTTTAACATTTCCTCCAATATTAAAATATTATACCCTTCCTACTTTTTGTCTGTTCTACCACACACATTTTCTCACATCATAACATCAGAGAATATTAAGATTATGATACGAAGATGCTGTCATCTAGATAAGCCTGGCCTAAGACTTGAGGTCATCTGGGTAAATGCACCGTGTTAAACTTACAGCAAATGTTGCTCTTAATTACAATAATTTATATAAAACAACTACTTAAGACTTCAGTTACTAGACTAAAACAGCATTTTTCAGAACAAGTTAAATACCTAAGAACTTCTTTTATTAAAATGATCTGCGTAGATACTGTTTTCCCAATTTGATTTTGATATTTTGCTTTGTGAACTTCCTATGAAGAGTTACTGCTTTGCACAAAGAAACATCTGGAGTATACTTTATGCTTTAGTATAAGTATCTTTGAATCATCTCACAAGAAACATAATTGTGTCACGGACATACCAATAAACAATAATGCAAAGATGATTTGTCTTTTAATTCTTGTGTGTGCAAATTACTATGATGGGTGTTTTAAATCTATTTAACTATTTTAAATCTAACTAACTAGCAAAAGTATTAAGACTTTAAGAATAAAACATAGGCTGGGCACCGTGGCTCATGCCTCTAATCCCAGCACTTTGGGAAGCTGAGGTGGGTGGATCACCTGAGGTCAGGAGTTCAAGACCAGCCTGGCCTACGTGGTGAAACCCCATCTCTACTAAAAATACAAAAATTAGCCGGGCGTGGTGGTGCATACTTGTAATTCCAGATAGTTGGGAGGCTGAGGCAGGAGAATCACTCGAACCACAGAGGAAGAGGTTGCAGTGAGCAGAGATCGTGCCACTGCACTCCAGCCTGGATGACAAGAGTAAAACTCCATCTCAAAAAAAAAAAAAGAATAGAACACAGCTTAATTTTTGAACTGTGTCAAAGCTCTACTGAATTGTAAAAATATTTTTTGAAAATCATTTAATTATGTGCATTTATTCAGGTTAATATTATTATAATTTTTAATTTTTAGATGAGGAATAAGATGGCTTTGAAAAACAATTTATGTTCTTGTTTATCCTAAAATTAAGTTAATACTGCATATTGGAAATCTTAGGGAGGAAAGACAATAGAAGCGATTAGACTAAGATTATTATGCAGTCATATGACCTGGCAAAGAAATAGAGCAGAAAACATAATTTTTAAAAAAATATCTACAATGTTACTGTGTACAGGCCAAGGAGCAATAAATTGTATTTAACCTTTGTAATATAATCTACAATTTATTTTTCTGTATATATTTGAATCATAGACTATTAGGGAACAAAATAGACATTGAAATCATTTATTCATTTTTTTAGCATATACCGAACATGTATTTTGTGCCAAGCACCGTTGTAAGCACTGGGGAGATGGCAATGGACAAAGCAGATAAAAATTTATATCCTCATGGAGTTATATTCAAGCTATGTGGAGGTAGAAAAAATAATAAGCAAATAAATATAAATATATGATATGTTAATTGAGATACCAATTATGGATGGATGAAAAAGAACTTTCTCATGTGCATGCATGTATTTGAGCACTTGTAAGCATGTGTATTGGAAAATGTACATTTTAAAGTGTGGCAATATGATAAGACTTTGCAGAGGATGGCACCATAAAGTCTAATCCCCTAACTTTACAGCAAGGGAAGCTGAGGTTCAGAGTGATTAGATTAAGTGCTTAAGGTCGCACAGCTTTTTGGGAAAAGAGCTGAATTTGGAAGATGTTTGCATGACTCTTGGCCCCATATCCTTTCCACTGCACAAGAGAGCACACCCAGTTCAGAGTACTTCCTGGGTCATGCAGTGAGGCGAAGACATACATAAACGGTGGCTCTGGATGACAGCTGGGTAGCTCAATTGACTAGAGGAGAGAACACATATTAGGAAAGCTTGAGAAGTCAGAAGGAATTAGGTAGGCTAGGACCAGATTATCAAAGTTCTCAGATGTCAAGATGATGAGTTTGGTCATCATCTTAGGCAGAGGAGAGATATGATTAAAGTGATGTATCAGATAGTCAGAAGGAGGAGAAGGAACTCATCATCAGGAATAATCATCCTGAGTTCTGTCATCCACCACGTTGACATTGATATTACCAGGGCAGGATTCCTGAATCTCATATTTCATGCCACTAGAAAATTGATAAAATAGAAAAAATAATCTTGTGTTCTCTATCATTAGAGTTTTCTAAGAAGATGACTGAGGAACAAATTGGTTTCCAGAGCCAGTCATGACAAAACAATTATGTTGGGTGAGGACAAGTGGTTACTGCATACTCTACTCCATAACTGAATCTACTGCCTGTAGTTCCTTTTATATTTGCAGTTCATATTTTTTTTCAAATTAAGAAAAAACTATCTGTGTCACATTTGGAAGACTTCACATACAGAGATAGAATTTACCCTTTCTTGACGGAGGGTAACACCTCACCAATAACTGAGTCAACAATGAGGACATCTTATTAGAAAAGCAAGAGGATACTTGGTAGATTCAGGGTTTACAGGCAGTTTTTGGACCCTCCCTGAATGGCACAGTTGGAGATGCTAAAAAGGGAATATTCCTCCCAAATTCAGGATTAAATAACAAGGTCTATGAAATGTAACAAGGTTCTTCAATCTTTTTAAAGAAAAATTAAATCTGAGAAATGTGCTTTAACACCACAATTTTTATTTGGTACAAAGTGTATATTGCACAGCACTTCAAATAACTGTTATCAAACAGAATATTATACACATCAGCAGATAGGAAAACAGTGTTTAATACCCTGACATTGAAAAATATTTACCAGTAAAATAAACACCCCAGACTTACTATCCATTTTTCTCACTATTTATTACTATTCTTCACTATTCACAATATTCACCAGCATTCTTCAATATTGACCTCTCAAAAATGACAGTATATATTATGAAGGCAATAATTTCCAAAAGATACCACAATAATTTATATCTAATACTATAGGGAATTACACACCTAAAAATATATACACGCAGAAAGTACTTATTATCTTCAGCCTGTTAAAATCAAATAGCATGATGAGCCTTCATTCTGCCCAGGGAGAGTTTATTTTTTCCCCCTCATCAAAGTCTTAAAATAATCATATTATTATAGGTTTATCACATGTAAATAATACCCAATGTGATTATTTTCATTCACGTCAGTTGTCCCTTCAAATCATATCATGTACTTCAATGATTTTTGTTTTCTATACCAAAGTTTTTAGGTTAAATTTCTATTTTTATCTGGAAAGCTTAAAACTGGTACAACTTAACATGCTAAAATAAAGTTTCAAAGGGCTTACTATGCATAGACTAATTTTAAAAATTCAAAATAGCCCCAATAGCAAATGTCATTTCTTTCATAGTTACAAAATGCAAACTCCAAGTGTTTTATCCTAATGAATAAATGAGTTTGTCCTTTATGTATAAAATATAGTTTGTGTTTGTTGCACAAGTTTTTAATAATAGATGAATTTTAGGTTTGCTCCAATGTATTCAATAAAGTGTGATTAATTTGGTTTTTCAAAAATGCAAACTAGACATTACTATATTACTTTGCAAAATGCACAGCTTGCAACATTATTGTCTCAGTGGGATCTTAAATTGAATTGTAAAATGTGTCTTATTTCCAGTTTGATTTATGTAAGAGATAGCAGTGGATAATGCCCCTTTTGAAGTTTCACTGCTTTGTGTAAACAAACAACAGAAAGCTAAAATTCATGATATAGTTTGTTAAAACCTCAAACTAACTTATGAGTTATATAATATTTGACTGAAACAAAATACTTATGATGGACTCAGAATACCACATCTTCAGCGAAACAATTTTTTGAAGTTTATTATTACGACGGATTATACAACACATTTTTGACATTTTCTGTGATTTTTTTATGATATTTCAAGTAATTACCAAATCATGTTTTTCTCTAAAAAAGCTTTCCTGTGCCCTGAGAATTAATCTATGATACCATTTAACTTGGCTTTTTGAAGTAAATATCACCAGATAAAAGCCAGCTGGATCTGAATAATAGGATACTTGAATGAATGTATTAGTGTTTGAAAAAGAGAGTACAAATCTTCTAAAAAGATTAATTTCCATAAAAAAGATAGCTCCAGATCTACAAAAGAATAAATTCAAAAACATAATAAACTCTCAGAAAGAAAGGTAGATTAAAGTAAAAGCTGCAGCACCTTGTTACTGCAGCTGTTGTGTAGCAATGATTCTGTATCAATTACATCTGGTTGGTCCTGTAGGGCTCTTCAAAGCTTTGTGTGAAAAGCCTGAATGTGGAATACATGTGACACTGTAAGTAATAACTTTAGCGATTAATTTTGATGCAACACCACATTTATTCTGATCTTACTCTCAATATTTACAGTTTGAGAGAAGCTACAAAGGTTTAGATGGGAACAGATGAATCTACTAACAATGCTTTTTTTCCTCCATTTATTAAAGATGTGGATATGAATTTTTCTTTGTCATGAAAATACTGCAGCTTTTATCACAGGACATAGTTGCTGACATCATCATGTAAAAAGACTTGAGTTGGCCAATGGACTTTATTTTCAATATCCTGTTTCAAAATATGTCCTCTAAACAAGCCATGAATTCTGTTCACACAACTTTTCTCCTTTAGTTTGTACAATTACTAATAAAAACAAAGTTCGATAATACATAAACTCCTCTGGGAGGTAAAAAGTACCCTTTCATTTTAAATAATTCTTATGCAATCATTATTTTTAATACAAAACCAAAAGCAAATATGGAAATAACTTGATTTTTTAACTTTGATCAAATCTTCAGAAAATGCAAATCTACCTAAAGCATTCACATAAGAATATCATATTAGACAATTTCAAATGCAATATAACATAGAGTAAAAAAAGAGAGACAAATGATAATCTATTGTAATTCTGAAGTCATTTTTTCAGAAACAATTGTAAGAAACAATTTTTTGTATAAAAAACACAAAATAATGAACAAAAAGGGAAATTACTGTATAATTGTACAATAAAAAATACTAATCAACTAAATGAGATTAGTAAATAATTTTGTCAATCACATTTTGACAATAATTTTACTGTGTGAAGATAAATAAATGGCTACTTTCCTTTATTGCCCTCCCTTTAATTTTTTCTACAGTTATCTGCCAAAAGCAATCCATAAATGAAAAGTAACCAAGTAATTGCAAATGCGTTTATTTAAATGGGGCAAGTTGTTTAAATATAGTGATATGTTTAAGTCCATCATCATAACGACATAAAAGACATATTACCATTATTAGCAAAATATCACTCCCTATGAAATGCTATGGTGTTTATCAAAAAAATGAAATAAAAGGAAGGCTGCCTTCTCTGCACTCATATGAACCACTAAATGGCTATGATAATTTTTAATAGTACTCGAGAATTTCTTTATCATACTTCTTCAAGAAAGCTGCTTTTAGTTAAAACATAAAAATGGTACTTACAAGGTTTCTGCAAACATAACTGCCATTCCATTAAGGAAATGGTGCAGCAAACAGTAAATAGTGGCCTCAAGGGAAATGTAAGTATTGATTTTATTACACTGTTGGTTGGTTTGTATTTGAAATTGTCAACTCTAATTTTGAACTATGCTTTGAGTATCCTTAAAACCGCTTAAGAAAAGGAGAGATACTAATTGAAAAATAGTGATAATTATTATTTTTGCAGCTTTAAATACCACAGAGATTATTTCTTTTCAGCTTTTGGTAGCCTGTATTTTAAAAATAAGAAATTTTATTTTTGATAAACATAGTAAATAAATGACCATCTCATTTTCAACAAGTCAAATTATATACTCATTTTGTATATCATAAGTCAGTATTTTATTCTAGGAGTGAAGCTAATCAGTATTAAAAACGTGAACATGGTTACACAATTCCTTAATTCGGTTTGGAAATACAGCTTTGAATTCATTGATATCGACATTTTGATTCACCTAAAAAGACCTGATATGAGTATAAAACTAATTATAAATCTAGAAATTTCATTTTATTGAAATAAACTTCAACTCATAGCCTCATTAAGCTTAAATCATCAAATACTGAAAAAAGAACAAAATTTGCTAAATTAATTGATGTCTTATATTATCATCACTATCTTCATCATCACTTTTTCCTTTTTTATATTTCAGTAAATGAGAGCACATTTATGCTAAAAGTATAATTAATAACACAGATGATTTTCTTAAACCATGTCAGAGAACAACTCTGTTTAATATGTACATTTTCAACTATACCTACAGGGCTGTAAATATAGTCAGTGTTAAACTTCTACAATTAACTAAAAGAAGTGTTTATGCTACACATATATCTCAGAAATGTCCTCTATGGAAATCTAAAGAGGTAAAAATTAATATAAAGAAAACATTATGGCTGTTCTTCAGATTAAAAAACATAAAGTATTCTTGGGTTCACAAGCCACCCAGTGCACTATAAACATCTCATATCAATAAATAAAAGAAAATCTCTTATATATACTCATAAAAAAATCATTGATGTCATTAAGCCAAGTCCCTGTATCATGAATCTAAGAAGAGGGTCAAAGGAATACCATTCTCATGGTTTAGCATAAAAGTCATACGTATATTGTGTTTTAAATTATTTGGAGAGTACAAATATCTTAGTAAAGCTCTGCTTTGACAAGGTAGATGGGAATTCTTTTCATATGCTATATATTCAATATGTGTTTACTGAACTAAATTTCTCAACTCCAAATAATTAATATTTCACGGATAAATATATAATCTGGCCTCCCTGGTTGTACTATAGGCTTGAATCTCATATCTGCCATTTCAATGAAAGTTGTGAAGAGTACATTTTCATATTCACTTTGGAATTAGCTATAGACGAGAAGCCTTACACAGAGACTACCCTTACTAAATGTTAGTTGAATGAATGAGAGGCATTAAAAAAGTTTAGTAAAGATTCCTGCTGGGACTGACATTTTAATTATAAGAACAGGGAGAAAATAGGATATTATCTAACAATAATTCAAAAATCAACAGAGATTTCGAAAATTACTTTTAGTTCATCTTCATTATCAGCCTTCCTGAGAGCATTATATTGCTTACAAAGTCATCTATAATTTTTCGGTTTTTCTTTTCATTTTCTTCTTCTTTTTTTTGGAGGAGGCATGGGAATGGAGTCTGGCTCTGTCAACCAGGCAGGAGTGCAGTGGCATGATCTCAGGTCACTGCAGCCTCTGCCTCCCAGGTTCAAGCAATTCTCCCACCTCAGCTTCCCAGGTAGCTGGGATTACAGGTGTGCACCACCACACCCAGCTAATTTTTGTATTTTTAGTAAAGATGATGTTTCACCATGTTGGCCAGGCAGGTCTCAAACTCCTGATCTCAAGTGATCCACCTCCCAAAGTGCTAGGATTACAGGTGTGAGCCACCGCACCAGGCCTCAATTTTTCAGTTTTTAATCTGAGACTACTTTACTCTCCTTCTACTTCCACTGACTATAAGCAGTTTTAAAGAAAACTCTAGAGTAAAACTTACTGTAAATGCATGGCTATTTCTAATATAGACTGTAAAAACTTCAGGAGCCTTTTTTATAAACCAGAGTTCTATATATCAGTAATTTTCAAACATTTTGGTTTCAGTACTTCTTTATACCATATTAGAAAGGAAAAATTTAAAAAATCTTAAATATATATTTGTTAATTAGAAATAACTACAAATTCATTGAATCTTAGCACAAATAACACATTTTGTGAGAAATGCATGTATTTCCAAAAATCTAATAGGAAGCAAAACATTTTGTTTTACACTTTGCAAAATCTTTCATGAATGGTTTGAAAGAAGTCACTTATATTTTGACATCAATTTCTGCATTTACTCTGTTGTGATGAAACGAATCACGTAGTCTCTGAAAAACAACTGTATACTCATGAGAGAATGACAGTTTAAGAGAAGTAAATACTATCTTAGTAATATTATGAAATGAGATTTGACTTCTTGGACTTCCTGAATGTATTTTGGGAACCCTCCCTTCTATGGGACCTGAAACCACACTTTTAAGAAATACTGTAGTATCTGATGACGTTTTAAGGTATTTACAACATTTTAGAACATCCAGGTTATGTTGTTTAGTAAATCAAATACTGCCCTAATATGACTTCAGGAAATAAGAAAAAGATCATAAAAGTTACTCTAATGTTTCTTATAGAAAGCTCATTATATTATTTCCATGCCAAACAATTGAATCCAAAAGCTAGTTAAAAAAAAAAAAAAAAAAAAAAAAAAAAAAAAAAAAAAAGGGTGGGGGGTAACTTTTTCTCTAGATTTAATTTAACCTCACAGGGAATAACTAGTTATTACTCATTATGAGGTAGCAGAAAAGGTATAGAAATGAGTAAAAGTTAGATGTGGCTGTCTATATTACCTTTGCAATCTTAACAATTCTCTGTAGTATAGCAATAATCAAAGAGAAGTGCCACATAATTAAATAGATAGATGATGAGTATAAATAAAGCACCTGCTATATAAACGGCATGAGGAGGAGAAAGAAGTACTTTGAAATTTTTAAAAAGGAGAATTATGGGCTGAGTGCCATGGCTCGTGCCTATAATCTCAATACTTCGGGAGGCCAAGGTGGGAGAATCACTTAAGCCCAGGAGTTCAAGACCAGCCTGGGCAATGCAGAGAGATCTAATCTCTACAAAAATAATTAAAAATGTTAGCTAGCCGTGATGACATCCACCTGTGGTCCCAGCTACTCAAGGGGCTGAGGTGGGAGGATCATCTGAACACAGGAGGTTGAGACTGCGTTGAGCCATAACCATGCCACTACTCTCTAGCCTGAGTGACAGAGCAAGATTCTGTCTCAGAAAAAAAAAAAAAAAAAAAAAAAAGGAGAATTTACCATGCCAATTTGGAATTTACAAGAAATTATGGCCATTCTTCACAAATATGATTTGAGGAAAGCAGATTTCAGTAACAAAAAATAGCTAATACAGTATGAGCATTACAAGTAAAAGGGAAGACAGTTTGAAACTGATATTAAAATTGATAAATTCTGGAAATCCAAATAGAATGTAACAATCTCAATTTTCACAAGAGAAAAAACAATCACTCTCCAATAGATTCCTTAAATTTCTTAAAGGTAAAGGCTTCATCTTCATCTTCATCTTCATCTTTCAATTGCCTAGACTTAACCCAGTATGGTCCAGAAGAGACATTCAGTGAACTGGCATTCCAAATAAAGGAAATAAATCATAATTAACATTTATATAATGCTTTCAGTTCCAGGAAAATATGAGAATTTAAAAGCACGTGTAATTGTTAGGTAGCTGCCTTAGAGTTCAGATTTTGACACAAGAATAAAAGTAGTACCTAAGAGCACCTCACCATAGAAAATAGGAAACATTAGAGAGTTTTAAACAGAATGCTAGATTGACCAAAGCCAGGAATTGACCTGGGACAATATAAAAGGCATAGGGGATTTATTTTTAATTTTATTATTTTTAAGTTCACAGTTAAGAAAGAAGGAGAGGAAAATCCTTTCATTGAAGATGGTATAAATGTTCAAACCAATGTTTTGTGACTGCTTGTCTTATAAATCTGGAGATATTAATACACTCTGAAAATGATGTTCCAATTGTCTAGATTCTAGAAAGTTAATCAGATCTTTTATGTTCTAACATTTTATGATCATCTGAAAGCTTTTACAGACAATGGATCTAAACTATCTATTATATTAATGATTGAAAGAATAGATGCCAACCCATTTCCAGATGACTTAGCTAACATGTTTTAATTGGTAAATGAAAGCCACACATTCTGGGTAATCAATAATATTCCCAGTGGCATTTTTATTTCTATCAAAATTTCATTTCTAGGTTCCCAGATGTATTCAAAGCAAGCATGAAAATTTAATTTTTAGACTGCAAAATGTCAAATGAATGTTATCCATTTTAAAATTCAAGAAAATGCTGTTGAGTGGGAATATGTAGAAGAAAAAGAAAATAGCAAGATTATGTATGCTTTGAGCTAAAAGTATTCATAATCCTTAACTTAAAGGATTTTAAAGGTCAATAATAATGGAACATTCCCATTTTTCTTAATTTTCCATGAGGAAGTAAGTAAAATATCTTGAGTAACTATTAATAATTATTAAGAAGAATGAAGAAGTGAAGTTTTGGTTCATATTGAATTTGACTAATAAGTATATTTTTTGAAAATTTAGAATTCTAAATGTTCCTAAAGAAAATCTTAAATATTTCAATTAATTAGTTGATTATAATAAGTATAGATTAACAATATAATTTCCAATTAAAAACCTATGTTGACCATTTAAAAAATTGATTAAAAGATATAATATGGAAGAACATAAAATGCACATTTTCATAATTCTTGGTGTTTTAAATAAAATCTAATTGATAAAGACATAAACATTGGACTTATTTTCAAATGCTCTGTATTATAATAATCTACTGATTATGGACATCTCTAATGTAAGGAAATTTATAGGAAGTCTTGGGATTCTATCTGTAAATATATCACTAAGTTATTTTTAAAATAAAATTTTGTATAATATATAATTTAGGTAACAAATCTAAGAGTATATCATTAATTCTTAATGTTTAAAGGAAGTTATTTAATTTACAAAATAATCACTCTCAACATGCATTTATTTATAATTGCATGCTCAGAGATTTAGAGAGATATAATGTAACTACCTACTAAGGAAACACCATTTTACTTTTATAGATATTTTATTACATCAATGGAAATTTCTCTCTATTCTTCTATGACTAAACTCATAAGCTGTAACATAAAAATTACTGTCAACAATGTAGACCAGCCATAAATTCAATTAAAAATCCCTACATTTTAAGCAGTTATAGTAGCATAATGTGTAAACATGAACTGAAGTGTTGTGTGGCTCCTAGAGCATGTCACATTTGGAAAATAAATGTTTTAACTGATTCATCATCACTTTGTCAGTGTAAAGAATTTTGAGGACTTTTTTTTCTCCTTAGATCTTTCTGAAACATTAATGCTTTTGTTAAATATCAACCAACCTGCCCCTATTTCTTCTTAGTTAAATCTGTTTTGCCAGTATTATTTTTTCATATGTTTTTGTGCCTCAAAACATATGTCTCTTAATTCATTCTTTCAACAAATATTAATTGTAGGCACTGTTCAAGTCACTAGGATTAGCAAAGAGCAAAGTGGACAATGAAGTCCCAGACCTCACAAGGCTGACATTCTAATAATTATATACTAGTTAAAATACATGGCATATCAGATTGTGTTAAGGGCTATGGAGAAAAATAAAACAGGGAAGAAGGATAGGGAGTACTTACATCTTGAGAGGACAGGTTGCAATCTAAAATAGGGTTATATATAAGCATCCTTAATAAGAAGATAGCATTTCAAGGAGATGCGAGAACAAGATATATAGATCTCTGGGTGAAGAGGATTCCAAGAAGATGGTTGGGCAATGCATAGACTGTGAGGCAGGTGCTTTCCTGGAATATTAGAGAAATGTTAAGGAGGCCTGTTTAGCTAGAGGTGAGTTTCAGTGAGAAGAGAGGGAAAGGGAATCCGAGTAGAGAAGAATCCAGGAGCCCAATCATGGAAGGGATTTTTGGTTATTGGAAGGATTTGTATTATTTCACTCATTACGAAATAGGAAGCATTGGGATAGTTATAGGCTGAAAAACTACCTGCTTTGACATTTGTGTTAACTAGACTACTCTGGCTACCATCTAGAAGAAAGGAGGAAGCCTGGAATTGAATTAGGAGACTTTCACGATAATTCCAGCAGGTGATAATGGAGGAGGAAAGAAGTGGGTGGATCTGTGGATATGTTAGATGTATAATGTATAAGAGAGGGAAGAATCTGAGATGGTTCCAAGGTTTTAGGCATGAACAAGTGTCTTCATTTGTTCAGGCTGCTATAAAAAAAATTCCCAAAGACTTGTTGGCTTAAACAACAAATATAGATTTCTCACAATTATGGAGGCTGAGAGTCTGACATTATGATGCTGGTACATCAGGTTCTAGGAGGAAATTCTTATGAGCTGCAGATTGCAAACATCTCTTTGCATCCTCTCTGCCCACTCCTTAGGAGAGCACAAATACCATTCATTAGGGCTCCCTCATAATCTTATTACTTCCCAAAGTCCCCACCTCTAAATGCTATCACATTGAGATTAAGGTTTCAACATATAAATTCTGCAGGGACACAAACATTCAGTCTGTAAGTAGAAAAATGAAGTTACCAATAACTGATATAAGAAAAATGAAGAATTAGCAGATTTGGGGTAAGAGGTCCAAGAACTTATTTCTCTAGAGATTTTAAAGAGATGTCCCATACTGAACTCCTACTTGAATCACCATTTTGAAGGGTAGGGTCCGCAGGTAGGAACACTAACA
This sequence comes from Aotus nancymaae, assembly GCF_030222135.1. Taxonomy (NCBI): domain Eukaryota; kingdom Metazoa; phylum Chordata; class Mammalia; order Primates; family Aotidae; genus Aotus; species Aotus nancymaae. Next base: position 11,092,362 of record NW_026988503.1, read on the forward strand.
TTCACATATATTTATTTTTTTATTTCTGGAAGAATAAAATGAGTAAGTGGATAGTCTCAAATTATGAACTTATTTCATACTTCATTTTTTAGATTTTCACTGGAAATAGTATATCTAGGAAATATAAAATAGCTTACTTAATATTCCTTTTTTTTTCAAGATTCCTATTCATTAACTATTTATTCATTTAAATCATTTACTGAGCAGCCACTGCATGACATGTGAGTCACTGCTCCAAATACTGGGAAATACAGAGATGATATGGTTCTGCCCTCGAAGTGCTAATAGCCTACTGGAGAGGAAAGGATACCATGACATTTACACACTTTAAGGATTTTGGAAGCAAAATGGAAATGTCTGGTTTACATGCACTGTGTTCGTATATATGGTTTACTGCATTGTACTTGTAATAACTGTGCTAAAAACATATGTGACTTATAGAAAGCATACAAACAAAGAGATGGATACTATAAGGAGGACTATTATTGTTTTGTGAAAATTCAAGACAATGACATCACAAAGCCTAACCCCCAAATAGTTAAATTATCTCACCAGGTTGTATTAGGGCTACAGCTTCATTTGCTACTTTATAGATATGAACAAAGCACGATAGGTCAAGTGTGTACTCATGCAAGTGCGGAAGGTCTCCACAGAAAACGGAACACTGGAAATGTAGGTTAATGAGGGGAAAATTACATTTTTGGCAGACAAACAGCAACTTGAATTTGTAGAAGCATAAATCATACATTCAAAATTTGTGGGCAAATAGGTATACAGCTAGGACTTTCAAGGAGAGGTTGAAGACTTTGAGGGGCTTAAAAGGAGGGTGCAACAAATAGCCTAAGATGATTCAGGTGGTCAATAAATATTACATGTAAATTTAATATTAATTTCCATTCCAAAAGATTTAATTAAATGAAAGTCTAAATCAAGCTGAAAGAAAACTGGTATTTGAAGTGATAAATGTCACTCCAGCCAGTCACTTCAAATTTATTCAATGGTTTACTTCTCAGAATTGGCATAATAAGCTATGATTTTTGTTATGTAGCATGAATTGAGGGTTTTTCTGACTTAGAACCTCATGACATTTATTTGAGGTCAAATTGTCTATTATAAAATAAACTAGGTCATTATGAGAGTAGATTTTAAGTGTTCTTACCACAAGAAAATGTTACACATGTGAATGAATGCATATGTAAACTGGCTTAACTTGGCCACTGCACAATGTACACAGATTTCAATACATCCTGCTGTATACAATAAGTATATAAAATTTTGTTCATTTAAAAAGGATAGAAATGCAAAACAAACAGCACCACATGTGTTTTTACACAGTAGTGTTACACAATACCTACCTCCTGGCCCAAGGGTTTAAATACACACAATTTATCTCCCAGGAAAGACAAACATTGCTAGAAAAGTCCTCGACTGATATCCCTTCTCTACCTCCCTTAGTGTGATTTCACTACGGGGCTCTCATCAGTGCACACTGGAGTTGTCTCCAGACTCTGGCATCCAGTCAGAATTCAAATCCGTGACTGGGGGGAATTGATTTGGTCTCTCAGTGCTTCAGTTCCCTACGAGGTCTAAAGATGATCATCACAGTCCCTACCTTCCTGTTACAGTGTGTTGAATAGCTTCACACAAGTAAAACACAGTCGTTTATCCCTAGTAAGTGCTCAAAAAATTGGAGGACCTATTATTAACAAGAGGATAATTGTTTTGTTGAAAGAAAGGCAGGCCAGGGGCAGTGGCGCACACCTATAAGCACTTTGGGAGGCTGAGGTGGGTGGATCTCTTGAGCCCAGGATTTCCAGACTAGCCTGAGGAACATGGTGAAACCACGTTTCTACCAAAAAGAAATAAAATTATAGGAGGCTGAGGTGGGAGGATTCCTTGTGCTTGGGAGGCAGAGGTTGCAGTAAGCCCAGAGGGCTCCACTCCACTCCAGTCTGGGCAACAGAGCAAGACCCTGTCTCAAAACCTGTCTCAAAAAAAAAAAAAAAAGGAAGACAGAAATAAGATAAGAAAAGGAATAAAATTAATTAAACACTTTATATTGATATGCACTAGGTATAATTTTGTTTCACTGGGCCATAGTAACTGGGGACCTGGAAAAACCTAAAACTGAAGGTACAGTATGAATATTTTGATAAATGTTGCTATTTAAAATTTATTGATGCTTACTTTTTGATTCTGTATACTCTTTTGTGATGTAGAAAATGTATATAAACCACTTATGGTTTACAAATAATTTACATCATAAATTTTCCCCTAAAATAATGCTCAATTGGGCCATGATTGAGTTGCCAGTCCTCAAAAGCCTATTTAAACCACTCTGTATTTGAAAAATTATATTTGCAGCCCCCTTTCAAATTGAACTATCATTTATCACATATTCAAAATAGAAAACCCATTTAATAGTTCTATTTGCAAATCAAAAGACTATCCCTCAGCGATGGTGAAAATTATGTGGGAAATATACTCTAGGGCACCAGAAATCTGGTAATTTTCCACATTTGTAAAAGAAGAATCATCTTAGCAAAAATTTACCTCTAGTTGTTTTTATATGTTGTTTATTCTCAAATCAGGGTCAGCTCTAACTTGTTAAAGTATCTAGGTCTTAGAGTTTTCATATTTAAATAAATCTCTTATTTGTATAAGGATATAGCTCTAAACATATCATCTTTCTAAACTATGAAACTCTACTATAAAAACTAAAGATAAAATAATTTAAAACCTGACAAAATTATTATAATTTTAAGTCTTATGCTGATGATATATATAAAAAGACATCTGAGCATTCATTTAAAAAATGAGTTTTAACAGAATGATGGGACTGCACTGAATACATGCACTATTCACATATTTTAAATAATCTAATACCACTTCAGAAAAAATTGCTGAAATTCTATGACCCCAAATTAAAGGCAAGCATGTAGCTAAATCAAATGACTTAGGAGTAAAAATTCAGTAAATGTAATGTAGTTCAAGTATTAAAAAGGTTTCTGAATTATACAACCTGAACAGTGGAAATGCTGTTAAACAATTCCTGGGCTTTCAGGGGTGAAAAAATGGCACCTTCTTCCCTTGTTCTGAGCAGAACCAACAGGCAAAAGTTTTGTATCTTATTTACTTAGATACCATCTTCAGGGTTTTAAGAGAGACACTCAAAGCTATATTGTATACTTCTTGAATTGGAACTGTAGAACAGGCAAAGTCAATTAATACATGTCTCTCCACCTGTATCTTGTTACATATGCACATAATAAAATTGGCTTTAATTCCTCTCAGTGATAAACCTCCTTACTTTCTGTATTTACATTATTTTAAATCAGTAACCTTATTAACATGGGAAATGGTCAATAACCCTCTCATTGATTTCATACTAATTATGCTGATGTTAATTTTTTGTTTGCGTGTGTATAATAAAAACTTTCCTTTTTGGATTACTTCTTCATACACACAAGCACATTTCTACACACACACACACACACACACACACACACACACACAAGATAATTTACAGGACTCAGATATAATGTGAGAATGCATCTGAATAATAAAGACACAAAATATCTGACACGAGAAAGCAGAATAAATATCTTTACCATAACTTTCACTCTTAGTATCAAATCATGGTCCCTGGCATTAAGGAATAGGGCCCAAAAAAAATCATACGGCAATATCTCAAAATCTTGATCAGTTATTTGAAACTCACAGAAAGAGAAACTATAATTGTTTATTTATCACCAAATACTACTAAAATAATCAGATATACTTGATCAGTATAACCAATAGGAAAGACACCCTGATGTAGAAAGATCATAGATTTATAAATCAAAAGTAAGTGAAAATCCTTCTAGATAATATCTTGGTCAAGGCAAGACAACTTTCAAGTTCTTGACTCCTTTCTTCAAAATAGTGCAAAGCATAAACAAAAGTTATGTTCATTCAGAAATAATGGCCACATAAGTAAGCTACTACTGACAGGACTGAAACTTGAAATAAAAACTTTTTCTAGTTTTTCACACCATATATACCCAAATCCTGAGATATAGGTGGATATAGTTAACTAAATAAAGCCTTTCCGTATACTTTTGATTTATCTCTTGTAACTATAATTATGATATATATTATATCATTATAATATATGTCATGTCCATATATATTAGTATACATGTATATTTATATAATTATAAAACAAGTATCCAGGAAATCATGTGATATATAAAATAGCCAGAAAAGAAGCACAATAAAAATCAAGGATCCACTACAGTTTTCTTCAAACACCCAAAGGACTCTCACATTATGAATGGCCATTATGTATAATTTACATGAATTATTTCTAACCGTCAAAGTTATCCACAGATGGAATGGTATAATGGACGTGAGATAACTAACGGTTTTCAAGTTTATATTTTAAAAAGTATACAAAGAGGCCTCAATCATGAAAAGGTAACTAGACTACAATTAAGTCATTCTCAAAACTGACTTTTAGAATCACCTGACACTTGAAAAAAAATTCAATACACTGCCCTCAACCCTTAGAGATTATAATTTTTTTTGGTTCAGTGTATCTCCAGATACTTTTTTAAAGCTCTCCAGAAGATTCTAAGAACTAGTTCAACTCCCCCCACCGCTGTCCCCCCCACTCCCCCACAACAGACCCCCGTGTATAGTGCTCCCCTCCCTGTGTCCATGTGTTCTCCTTGTGGGAGTTGGGGAGGGATAGCATGGGGAGAAATGCCAGATATGGGTGAGGGGGAGGGAGGCAGCAAATCACACTGCCATGAATGCACCTATGCAACAACTTTGCATGTTTTTCCCATGTACCCCAAAACCTAAAATGCAATTAAAAAAAAAAAAAAAAAAAAAAAAAGAACTAGTTCAACCATATGGTCTCTTTCAACTCAGGATAATTCCGAAAAAAACCTGCCATTTAAATATTCATATATGTGCCAAAGTAGGATTTGCTTTTACTCTCTATCTAACCAACAAAGATAAAAGAAAACCAAATAATTAATAGGTGAATAATGCAGTGTTCTTTGGTGGCACTTGTCTTCTGGCAATGGTTTATCTACATGTGTCCTTGCACCTCTTCCAACTCTTTCTCGGCATGAAGCAAGTTGGACAAGAACTTCTGGAGTTCACAGGGAGATGGTAAAATCTCCCAGATATTATCAGTGGGATTAATATATTTAAACTTGCTGTCTATATAACAATATACTCTTATAGTACAGAAATAATTTTGTCTGTTTTTCTTCAACAGGAAAACACATAGTAAAAAAAATATTTTTTATACTATTTATGAAACTATCTTTCAAGACATAGCTACATAGTAATTTATGACTTTATCTTGCTTTCTGTTCTTTATTTGCCTTGTATTTATTGTTCAGTTAATATGAGTTTTATGCTGATATAGAGTGAAGTCAGATACGTTTCTATATTCTTATTCTGTGCTATTGGAAGAACACATGTAAGAACAAAATCTCCACCCATCTTTTTTCCAAACAAAATGAAAACAAAACATTATACTTTGTTTAAAAGATTTCTGAGGACTTCTTTCTGATTGAAATAAGGTAAATATCAGTACTCTATTAATCAGGTCAAAATGTTTTATGGTTGGTAGACTAAAAGTAAAAGATGAGAATAATTACATTTCACACCTATGAAACTAATGTAATCACTGATCATATAGCGTATTTTTAAACGGCATAATAACTTATGTTATTGGTTGCCAGAATATGCTATTTCAACATTTGACTCTTGTACTTATTTTATATATATTATGCGATATTCTTTTATGTAATCTGTGTAATGCTAAACAATGAGGCATGATTGAGCCAGATATTTTCATACAGTAAACAGTCACAAATTTAATAAACATTTAATAGTATGCACTGAATACTCTTGGCTCATGCAAATATATTAACTAATTGTTAATTAAAGGCACAGTAAAATCAGAATATCAGGCTATGGATACCTGACTAGCTGGCCACATTGAGCTAAATTGACTCTATATATGCGACACCATCAAAAAAGACATGTTTTACATTCTGGAAAGCAACACAAAATTTCCTGTATCTTTTCAACATTTCCTTTAATAATTAAATTTTATTTTGTGTATCCACGCATGCACAATTCTTAAAGTGTTTTCTAAATAAATGTAAAATAAACTACATCATTGCAAGTCACTAAACTATTTAGCCAAATAGAAAACATTGTTAGAAGGAAAATCTGTGTGTGTTTTCTTTAATTACAAAGACCATATCTAATTTTAACTGCCTCCTTTTTTTCTTAATAATGAGTTGACCTTCTATTCTCCTTAACCCTTTTTTATCAAAGCCATCTACACCCACTTTGCCTTCTGTTTCTCTAATCTGCAATTATTTATGTTTTCTTCATGCTGCTTTGTCCGCCATGGGAGCAAAATTGTATTTGGTGAAATATAGAGCTAATTATACCATGAACCCAGCAACAAAAAGACAGAGCAGATGTTACTTCATACGTGCTAAAAGTCCTCATGCTTAATGTGCATATAGTAAAACACTGAGCGGAGTCGTCAAAAACAATATCTAATCAAGACTATTTTAGACATGCAAATCTTTTTAACACCAGAGTTAAATGGAGAAATTCTGTCAATAATATTTTCAGTACTCACCATGTGCATGCCAGAATAATTATATTAGGTAGTGATTTCTAATTAATATAATAAATGTGTGAGTCCACATTGTTACTATCCCAGGGGGAGAGAAATCTAGGGAGGCAGAAATGGAGATCATATGCTGTGAGTTAATAATACAATACACAATGTTTTCATTGAGAATGTGTTTCTGTGATGCCAAAATAAGCTGCTTGAATATTTTTAAGTTAACTAGTAAAATATATTTTATTCAATTATGTGCTTTCTTTTTAGTCACAGAGAACCACTTAAGCTAACTGCTTAATTGGCTATTGAAGTAATAAAATTAAGATCAGTTTCTCTGTTTAATAATTTTCATCTATAATTTGGTAGTGACATACAGAATGTAACTGTCACCACAATAGTTGTTTTTTTCTATTTTCTTTGCAAAAATTGAATCTTTTTGACATATTGGATTAAAATCAATATTGCTTTTCATGAAGAAACTGGTTTTCCCCATTATGACATGTATACCAAGAGTGGATTACTCCAGGAAAATACCAAAATGCTTATCATGCTGTGTACAGACTAAAAACAATTGCAACTACACTTGTTTAAAGTCACTGTAAGAGGACAGTATTTTAATGACATACTTTCCACTGAAAGAAGTGTGCCTACACCACAGGTTGTAAAGCCCCTTCTGAGATCTAAAACTTAGTGGGTTCAGTACACCAGGCCTCCCTCCTGGTGAATGTTAAATGCATGCACTGAGTGGCTGGACTGTGCATCATTTTCTATGTTTACTTTAGGAAAATAAAGCACCTCTCTGCAGAGTTGTGATAGTATAGCTAAAAAATTCCATCATATTCAGAGGTGTATAATTTGTATAAATAGTGTCTGGTTTATACAAATAATCAATTTTAAAATATTATATGTTGGCCAGTTTTAAATGGGATAGATGTTCCAACAAATAATATTTTATATAAATTACCTATCAAGAAAAAAATATATATATATAAATGTGGGACACATTACATTAGTCGAAAATTTATGCTTTAATTAACCTGAATTTTGTATGTGATACATATATAATGCTCAATGTAAATAAAATTATGAACATTGCAAGTTATTGTTTCTTTATTGTAAAGGAGAATAAAGGCCCATTTGTATTTTCAAAAGGGAATGTGAGGGTAACTTTGATAATATTGAAGTTTTAACCAATGCTGACTCTAACTGTTGTGAAGATATATCTAGTTAGTCTCTTTTAGTTTATGCCATTATGTTACATTATGGGGGGCTTGATAGGACACATTCACAAAATTTGACTTACATAATGAATGCATTTCTTCAAAACTCTACTTATAAAGTTTATTGTTACCATGTTTAATGAATAATAAAATGCAATATAAAAATCACTTCATGTAATTTAACAATCTTCAGTGATTATTGATGTTTTCAAATCCTATTTTCCAATTGGTTAATTTTTCATTTATCTCATACTTTAAAATGTACTTTAAAACCTAAGCACATATTTACTATAAAAATACTTATTGAATCAAGAAACATCAAATCAAGTGATTAAGTAAAAATGAACAAAATATCCCAACAGACAAATAAAAACAGACAAGCTAAATTTTTCAACTTTTTACAGTGGAACTTCACAACTTTGATATTCAATAGATCAACAGAAAAACCACTGCAGATGGACCATTGATTATAACTCAACCAATACCATTATCATGCACTCAGAAGAATGGACAATTCCTCGTGAAACCAAACTATTAAATGCTACTTTTCCAAGTGTAGGAATTCAGGCTTTATCAGCTTCCAATAATTTGGTCTTTTTAGGATTTAAAACTAATCAAGGAGATACAACTGAACAAAAATATGGAAACATATTTTTACTGAGCTCAACTCAGTATCTAAATGGAAGTTATCTCAGTCAGTAGATGAAGAGAGTAAAACTAGATACCTTAGAGAACCCAGGTGTCAAATGGCAATATAGCTATTCTCATTTAGCTGCTCCTACATCAAAAGCATTATCTTATCAGCTCTAGCATCATATTCCACTAATAAATCAAAACAAAGGGACTTTCAAAGGATCTATTTTCCGTATCAATGATTTAATCAAAATAGGAAACAGGAAACTAAAACTCTTCCTTTGGTCTCATTTAGTTTACATATAAACTGAAACACTTCTCTTGGTCTCAGTTGCTTTTATTCCTCCATTGGCAAAGTGATCTATATTTGTATACATGTATAAGCAATATTTATGTAAAATGGTTTGAATTTCAAAATCACTATAGATGTAGCTCACTTTAAGCAAATGCATTATATTAAAATATTTTCTAAGTATTGGATTCACTTAAAACTTGATTAGATAAATCTCTTGATTTACATAAAACATTTCAGGAAAAATCCATAAAGATGACTATGCCTGTATATTAAAAGGATCCAATGTTTTACATGTTTAATATATTTAGTTCACTGAATCAATAATTATATTCTTTAAATATTAAACTTATACTACTTAAGCATATTCTTCATATCAGGAATAAATCCCTTAGCTTGAATCATACAACTAATTTGTTGTAATATAATATTTGAAAGAAACAAATGAAATAACAGGATGGTATTTTTAATATCAAAAGATATTTTTGAATATGATCAACTTCTATTTATGAAATCACAATAAGATCACTTCGTTTAGTGTGACTAATACACCAAGTTTTAATGAAATACAATTTAAATAATATAATGAATGAATATATTAAATATGATAAAATAATGTTTTGGAAGATTTATAAGTTGTTTACTTTTGATATAATAAAACATGTATGTTTATAATATTTTTACGCTTTTATCAAAGAATGCTTTCAACAAAAATATTGGCTCACAGCAATTCATTAAAAGAGAAATCTTTTATGATACTGTGAAAAATGAAAGTTACATTCTCCTTCTTCAGTAAGTCTTACTTTTATCATGAAAAAAGAAACATACATTTTTCTTTCCCCATGCAGAGTCTAGAAAATATGAATCAACAACCATAGAGAAGTGAAGACAGTCTCCCAGATTCTGACCGCGTGTAATTGAAAGTGATTGTCGAACACTGCTGATGAAGACAAAATACTATGTAATAAACTGAATAGTAACTTAGACTCTGTAGGGACTGTGGGACAACTTCATGGTGCTTGGTAGCACTTTGCAGCTATCATGTGTTGAACTGGCAGAGTGACTCACCTATCTCACTGAAGCCAAACTGTTGTGATACAGTGATTAATAATGGTGTTTCAAATCGGCACTCACTTCTTTTGCTGATTTACTAGAGTACTATTTTTCTGCTAGTACTATAATAAGTGATACTCTATGACTAGACTTGCAATAATGTTCATCACATTCATTATGCTGCTTAATTATACATTGAATGTATATACACATCTATATCTATTTATAAACATTTTATATAGAGAGGAGAAACAGAATAAAATTGAATGCAAACAAGATTTTGTTTAAGCTGTCCATTAAGAGTCTGTTTTTTATGTTTCTTACATTATAAGAATTCTTTCTAAATCAGTTTGATAATTGCCAGTGCAATGAATTCACATTTATGAAGATGTTCATCTTAGACTTATTCTCAGGAAATAAAAAAATCTAAAATAGAACTATTTTCAAGGATTTCAGAACCTAAAATATAAGTATTAAAATGATTACTGGTATGACAGATATTAAAAACCTTCTTGATAGTTTCAATACAAAGGTATCAGAAGGTAGAATGAATGTTGAATTTATGTTGTGGAAAATTGGTCCGAAGTTGGTTTTCCACTTCATCAGAAAGCACTTTTCTCTTGTATGCAAACAGTTAATGAAGCATGCCAACAATGAATTGTTTTAACTAGTGTGAGGAATACTTCACCTTTTTCCTCTCTTTTTCTTTTGGGAAGTTTTAATACGAACATAGTGAGACACCCTAAATGTTAGATCCCTAACAGGTAGAATGAGAGAATAAAATAGCTATTCATGATTTAAATATTTTCATTTTCATTTATGAATTATTCTCTAGTGAAAGGTAGCAAAAGATCCATCAATTCTGCTGCACCGTAATAAATGTATGATGAGACTGATTTAGTCATTACATTTTCATCCAGAAGCCTACCTTTAGTTTGAGCATTTTCAAGTAGTGAGCCTTTTGATTTAGTTTTTAAAGCCTCTGGCAGGTGGCAAAATTTTGTTCCAACAACACTCATGTGATTGGGAACAAAGGAATTCTTTCAAAAGGTTTGTGGTTTTACCTTTATACCACTTTCAAAGAAAATGGGATGATCATTTCTTTCATATTAAAATTAAAATAAACATAAGAGACAGGAAAAACTACACATTACAGGAAATCACTGCACTTTTAAAAAGAGCTTTTCATAGCTTTATTCAGACTTTATTTTATACTTGTAATAAGAAAGTGTTCACCTGCATAACTTTTTACAATATGATAATTTAATCCTTACGTTGCATTTCTTCTATCTGATATTTTAAAATTCCCGTTTTAAATTCACTTGTACAGGCTTATTGTTTTTTATAAAACATTATACCTTATATGCTATGATCTCAATAAAGACAGAATGCACAGTTACTAAGCCTTGTAGCAATTCTAAAAATTTTTTTCAAAGTAACTCAGGGAAATGCATTTCTGATATCGCTGTTACATGGAAAAAGTCTTTAAAAATACTGTTAAATAGGCATGACTTTCAAAGCCAAGTGTAACTCTAATCATCAGCAAATGCGTATAAGGTTTGCCTCTTAGGAGCTTGGTTATTTGTGTTTTATTTATTTTTTTCCTTGAAAGACCGGTGTGATAGCAGTCTTTGTGTTTTAATACCACCAGGAAAAATTCTTTTGATGAAAGTAACTACTTAGTTATGGTAAACTTATTTCACTGAGCATATACGAAGATTATCATGAGCAACAGCACATGTGCTCCTGTTTTTTGGTTGGGACTTTGTGAAGAGTGTTTAAAACATGATAAATTGAAAGATACCAACAAAATTCAGACTGCCTGTCAGATGTATCAGTTTCAAAAGAATAGGGTCAAAAAATAAAAGTTTTTAAACAACTAGAAAATTTGAAAGTTACTCCATTTATTTCATCAGTTTAGGAATAAAGACACTGATGCCCAGAACGATTAAACCGTAAGTATTAATTCACCATCATGATACTCTATAATAATTTCCATATTAATGGACAGGTTTAGATTATGAATTAGGTATATTTGTAATAGAGTTTACTCTATATATATATGGTTATATATATATACACACACACACACACACATATACACACACACACACATATATATATATGGTAAGATACACATCCTCATGAATTTATCCTTAAGACAGATAATGCTGAATTGGCAAGTGAATCTCTTGTAAAACATTTTTATATACATATCAGAAAAATATTTTTCCTGAACAATATGTATATTATCATGGATATATATTTAAATCATGTGGGTAATAATAACATCTAGCATATATATAAAGAAATCCACTTACAAAAGGCTAATACACTTTAAAATTCATTTCTCCTATCAAAACTATTAACAAGGTATTATTATATTAATTGTGTATCCATTACAAAAGGGAAAATGAATATGTTGGTTTGTTAAGAACACAACGTAGTGTATGAAAGGGCACGCATAAAAATTTTGAGTTTCTAACCTTACTAGACTATAATGCCAACAGTCTGGTGAGGCTTTCACTCCATACTAGACTTTTAGATGGCATTTATTACCATATGGCTACTAGAAATTCTTAAAGATAAACTTTACTCTCAAGTTGTCAAATATCAATAAATTAACATATCATTTAAAAAAGTCTCAACTTATTACAACGGTGAATAATATTCCAAATCAGGAATATGGTGTATCTGTTCACTTATAATTAAACCTAAAATGAAATTATTCTAGAATTAATAAAGACTGAAGTATAATGATACTTCAAAAGGAAAAATGTATGGGGTTGAGTATGGCAAATTCATTCTATTTTTTATTATAATTATTTCATGCTCTGTCCCAACAGGAGAATAGGGGCTTTTGCAAACTTTATATGCACTACCCATAATGAATTTCCTGAGTATATACTATAGAATATATGGGCATAGTTTCAGGATATGAAGATAACTGTATCTCTCTGTATGAAGACATTGTTTAACTGAGGAAGATATAACAGGAGCTCTATCCAGCATGCAAATGGCTAAAGATACATGAATTGAGATTTTTGTTTGTTTGTTTTCTTTTGCTGTGTTTTAAGTCTTGAAAGGAGAAAAGCAATAATCCTTTCCTTAAAGCAAGTATCATTTTATAATAAATATATTAAGCAACACCAATAATACTATAATAAAACTTATTCTAAACCACTAATAAATATGATAGATTAATATGAAGTTTATTATCATTGCCCAGTTCTAGAGAACTATGGACACTAAAAAATATATGTAGAAAAAAAAAATCCACATCATCCATATCCTTAGTCCAGAAGACAGATCTTTCTCTTTTTGTCACCAAACCAAGTCATCATTGCAATTTATTTTAGTTCATACATTTAAACACACAAACATCCATGTGTGGCTCACAATGACATATGGATAAAAACATATGTTGATGTTTTCCTGGTGCTGTGTACACACTACAAATAGGAAACCATGCTTCCTTAGTCTAGATTGAAGACTGAATGAATCAAGACTTATGTAATATTAGCCATTGGTTTCAGTAAACACAACTAGCTAGAAAGTTAAAGCCCTGAGAAGTTGACTTTTTATCTTGATAAATATAAAATTTTATATTATTGAAAACCAACTCTTGATAGTATGTTACTAAAAGAAGGAAATCTTCTCATTTTTAAAAATTTACTTACAGAAACCCTCAAAGGACATCATATATAAGGGAGAAATGAGACATAGTCTTTATAAATTTGAAATGAAGAACCCAATATTCAACTTTGTTCTAAAGTCTGGTCAATTCATTAAGATAAGATACAAAACTATAAAATAAAAGTAAGAAGCAAACTAAATTGATAGAAAAAAAGAGTGTTCTTGTTTACAATGGATATGGTCATCTTCCTAGAATTTCCAAGTGGGAAAGATGATGCTGGACAACATAATAATTAAGCTCTATCAACCACTAAATAGTACTAGAATATAATATCTATCTGATCTGATATTAAATGAGAAGTGGACAACAAAACAGGGATATCTGTATGTTTTATAGAGGATTGTAAAAGAATGTTTATATTTACTGAACAGAATTCTTCTGTCACACAGAATATGAAAGTGATGATGGTCATGAGTATGTCATTCAAGGTAATGTTTCTACCCCTTGTTTAGGTAGTTAAAGTGAGAAAATCTAATTTTGGTTTTGTTTTTAGTAATTTACTACTATTATATATGAGAACAAACTACAAAGCATCTCATAATTGCCGAGCATAAATCTTAAAGAGACAGCACCTGTATAAATTACAAAGACGTACATATGCACATGCATGTTTGCATACATATGCACTGGTGAAAATTCAATATATTAACGTAACACAAAAACATATCGCATAGATATAATAATAATTTTGCCAGAATTTTTCCATATATGCATTTTGTGCATTGATTAGAAATATTCTTAGGTTTGTTTTTTTTTAACAGACATGTCTTTAAGCTTGGCATTTAGTGTACAAATAGTTTACTTATTTGATAACACTTAGTAAACAAGAAGAAAAAGGACCTTAAAAGCTCTCTCAGCTGTCCCTAGAACTTCTGGTGTTAAATCTACCTAGAAAAAGCACAACAAGAAATGTCTCATGCAGAGAAATCTTTGGAGAAGTTTTTAATTCTGAAAAATTTTATACTGGCTAATGTATTTTTCTGATCATTTGTTTAACCTAAAATAGGAGAGAAATCTAACCTGATAATCACTCTTGTCTCTCTCTCTCTGACATTTGAGCCCCCTACACACAAAGCAAATCACAGTCAGAATGAGATTATGATGCAATGATCTCGTTGTGAACGTTGCATGATGGCTCAGGCAGTGTATAAGCAGTCCCTCGGCACTTGTGCTTACAGCAATTTGAATTTCTCTGGTAGCTCAGTATGATTTATGGCATATTTCAGACTTTCTCTTCATCAAGGGAGAACACTGTCAAGTTCATGAGAGTTTTGCAACTAAGATAAAGGAGGGAATCAAGAGCATTTGGAATAAACAGGAATTTGTGGTTTGTTATAATTTTAGCTTTCAACACTGAATTGGTTGCAAAATTATCTTTGACAGTTGTATTCAATGTTATCTTGTGTACTGAATAAAAAAACCAATGGTGTTACTAATGAATTGTCCATGGACTTATTCAGGCTTCACATGCAAAACACCTGTTTGAAGAACAAGTGTTAAGGTTTTAGTCATAATAGCAGAATAGATCTTCAACAGGGATTCATATAAAATTCTGCTGTTTATCTTTTTTGAAACTCCTGTTCTGGCAAACAGGTGGTTTCTTATACCTGCCGTACTTCATTTCCTCATGCACAGCTGTGTTAGAAAATGTTTGATTTTATGAACCACATGCCAGACTTGGCAATATTTTTATAATGGACAGGAAAAAGCAAATTGTATTGCTTCATTTATTTTCTCTATATCAGCAATGTAAATTCTCAGATTTAATATTACATGCTTTTTTCATAGTCAACTTTTGTAATAAAAGCAGCTATTTCTCCAGAAATATGGACAATAGTATGAATTCATCTCTAAATTCACATGCAAAATAAAACACTGCTGATGAAAGCTTTTTTTGCCTCCTTTTTATTATTATTCATAAAATTCCCTAGGTATGCATGGTGTTTTATAGAGCATATAAAAAGACAAGGTCCCTGCCACAAAGGGTTTATAGTATAATCCAAGGAACATACTATGTGAAACAGCTCAGTTACAGAGAATACGTATTATCTGAGGGACAGTCATATGAGGATGAATAAAAAGATATTAAACAAGGATATAACATCACAAAAGATATTTTTGTTGTTATAATTTTTGGGGAATTTGTTGGGCAAGGGTAAGAATATAGAAAGTGATACATTATAAAGTTGATAGGATACTGACTCAAATTTTATCTCACATTCTCCATAGTGTTATGAGTTACGTCCACAAAAATCTCCATGCTACCTACGTATTATGCTCCCGACACGCCATAGTAGAATCGTTTCTCCTCACTTCATAATATGGATGTTAATTTGAGTGACTTAAAGATACCAATTCCTTATATTATATTACATTATACAATAATAAAATTATATAGACTGAGAACTTTTAATTCTAAACTCCTGTAATCAACCAAATTAATACAGTAAGACATAAAAGTTTACCTTATGTCATCGAGGTCAACAAGATGGATGCTGGCAAAACTAAACTAGAACTCAAATTTCTAGATTTCTAATTTAATGTTCTTAAAAAAGAATAAACTTTATTTTCCCTATCTGATAACCTGGAGTAAACACCAAGCTGCCTTCATTACACGACCTTAAAAGTCACATAATGGCGGCCAAAGAACAATCTTCTCTGGGAATCAATTTACTCATCTGTAAAATGGAAATGCCAACAATATTAATATTTGATGTTCTAGATTAAATAAAAAAATGTAAAAGAATAAGTAAATCTCACTGTACAAGAAAATGAGATTAAAAAGCTTACGTAGTAAAACTGTGGAATGCTGACACTGACCAGAATGCAGCTTAAAATGAAGGAAAAATTCTATTGGATAAGTATCTAGAGGAATTCCATGAATAAGAGAGCCTGTGGTAACAAAAATAATGTATACGATAGCATTCCTGCCTAGTGAGTACTCATTCATTAAACATTTATTGAGGACTATTTGTTGAATAACCAGGTACTGGCAGTACATGCCAGTCAATGTGGTCAGGCCTGCCCTGCCCTTGACAAACCGATGGTGTCCTGAGGGAGAATGGTCATGAAGCAAACAGGCTTGCAAACAAAGATATTATTATAAATTGTGCAAAGTGCAACAGAAAGAACAGGGTGATGTAGAATGGAGCAGATCTGAGGAACTGATTTTAATTTTAGCATTCAAGGAAGGACATGTAAGCAGAGACTGGTAAATGAGTAGGAACTCCAAATTCAAGAACAAGGACAACAGAGATCCACTAGCCAGTTTTTAAGAAGATCTGGGGGAAGAAAGGACATAGTCTGTTTGAGAAACTGGAGAAATGCCAGTGTGGCAGGAAGAATGAAAAGGGGAATAACCCAAGAGTTTTGAGAGAGCAGGTGAGGAGCATTACACATTATGCAGAGTCTTTTCCGGCTATGTTAAGGAAGTTGAATTTTATTCTCAGTGCAATGAAAAGACATTGAAAGATTTTTAAAAAGAAAATTGTATGAATGAATTTGTGGCTCACAATCACCACTGTAGTTGTTATAGGGCGACAGGATTTAGAAACATGAAGAGTGAGAACAGGAAGTCTGGTTACGACTGCAGTGGCCAATGTGGGAAGTGCTGATAATCTGAATTACCACATTGGCAATGGATGCAGTGCAAAGAGGAATATGAATCCTAGATATGATTTGGGGGAAGAATAAACAGATTACATATGAAAGTAGATGCAAGACAGGGGAAGAGAGACATGTTAAGGATGAAACCTAATTTTATAGATTGAACATCTGAAGTTGTTGTGGGTTTTTGTCGTTGTTGTTTTTGAGAGAGGGTCTCCCTCTGTCATCCAGGCTGGAGTGCAGTAGTGTGATCATGGCTCACTGCTGCAGCCTCAACCTCCTGGGTTCATGCAATTCTCCTATCTCAGCCTCCCAAGTTGCTGGGACCACAGGTGCGTGCCACCATGCCCAGTTAATTTTTGTATTTTTTGCAGAGATGGGGTTTCACCATGTTGCTCAGGCTGGGCTCCTGCCTCAGCCTCCAAAAAGTACTGGGATTACAGACATGAGCCACCACACCCAGCCTCTGAGTTTTTTACTTTATTTTGTTTTGCTTTTCTCAAAGATTGCTATGTACTGAGAGCTTAAGGAAGATGGACCAAAGTCAGAGTCCATGCAGAGGCATAAGATTGTATTTATTTATAATCCATTTTGCCTGGAACTATGTGAAGGTTCTTGTTATGCATTTATTAGTGAATAGGATGGCTTAAATCATCATGGAAGGGAGAGTATATTAACACTAACTATAGAATTTAATCATTGGATTGCATAATTTTATGCAGAGTGAAAATGAGGAGAATTCCACTGGTTTTGTTAACCCAGAGTTTACGGGTAGTTGACCTGCTTTCATACACATTAATCCAATAAATATTTTTACTCTGCAAGAGTAGTTTCAAGAGAATGGCTGTAGGAATGGGTAACACAGAAACTATTTAAAGAATCCTGAGAAATAGCTACACTTGAAATAATGTCCAATAAACTATGCATATAGAGAAAAAAATAACTAAATTTCAGTTACTATTAAACACACATATGTGATGGGGGAAAAGTGACACTAGGCTAAGAATAAACATTAAGATATCATTAATATAAAAATGCCACAACTAGGGCAGCTTATGCCTGGCAGTGTTTTCTGCCAGTAATCCCAGCACTTTGAGAGGCCAAGGCAGAAGGATCACTTGAGCCAAGGAGTCCCAGATCAGCCTGGGCAATACAGTAAGACTCCATCTCTACAAAACACAAAAACATTAGCCAGGTGTGATGGTGAACCCCTGTAGTCTCAGGTACTCTGGAGGCTAAGGCAGGAGGATTGCTTGAGCTCAGCAGATTGAAGTTGCAGTGAGCTGTGATTGCACAACTGCACTCCAGTCTGGGTGACAGAGTAAAACCCTGTCTCAAAAAAAAAAAAAAAAAAAAAAAAAGCCACAGTTGTAACAAAATCCTCTCCAAATAGAAGAAATCATTTGAATCTATAAGTTATTTTTTTAAAAAAGATAACTAAGTCTTCTGAAGATAATATATAAGTATCTATTTGTTTCTAACTAAAATCATATAACATAAATGATAAAAGTGTAAAAATTTCCATACTTATATCTTAGAAAATAATGCAAATTTATATTATAAGATTATCCCATATTCATGGTAAACCTAAAGAAACTGTGAAACTTAAACTATAAAAGCTTATGTTCTATTGTTGTACGCCTACATGTAAATAAGTCATTAACTTTAAAGAATAAATAAAATATAACTTCTATTTAAAAGCTTCAAATTTCTTTTCAATTCATAAGTATAGGAATAATTTAAACCATTTTTAGGTGTTATTTTATCTATCAATAGTAATTAACACAGTCTTAATCTGGCTAATGTTAATGACCACTGTTCTTCCGTAAATCCCAGTTAAACCAAGCTTATTAAGGGCTAATTAAAGAAAGTCTTATGTGCACTGAATAAAGTAATGTCTGTGTTTAGAGCAGGAGTACATATTTTGTCTGATAACATAAAATGGGACAAAACTTTTCAATTAAAAGTTTGCTGATTATTGATTTATTTTAAAAAATGTGCAAATGAAATAACTGACAAGTTGCCTCTTCCTGTGTGCCTGTACTTTTTGAAAAGTGTAGCGAATCTTGTAGCCTATTTTCTGAGCTTGACACAGGCTCAGAGACTGCAGCACATAATCCATAAGACATCCTTTAGATAAATATTCAGTCAGGATCAACTAATGAAGATCCTGGATAAGAAATGAATGTTGAAGGCAAGTAGAAGAGGCAATATTCTATATGGTTGGAACTAATGTTAAGACGCTGGAAATACTGGAAAGTCTCAGCTTTCTAGAAGATATGTATGAATCTGCATGCGTGTGTGTGTGTGTGTGTGCGCGCGCGCACGTACACCTTTATTTTACTTCTATTTTCTATTTAAGAAATTTTAGAATAGTGCTTGCAGTGTACTAGGCAGTGTTCAGAGAACTAATTTAACCTAAATAATCCCCAAAGAGCCCTATGTAATACTTTAAATTGTTATGCCTATTATACAGATGAGGAAACTGAGACTCACAGAGGCTAAGTAGGAAGGCAAAAATGTCCTAACAACGGTTAAAAAAAAAAAAAAAAAAGAGTCATTTTTTACACCCAAACCATGAGGCACAGATTCTGTACTCTTAATGCTGAGCCACAAGGTTCTGTTGTTTCCCAATTTTCACTTCCATGTTTTGGCTCTCTCTCTCCTCCTGCTTACTTCCAATGATTCCTTTGGGGAGACCAGAGGCAGATATCACAGAGTATTAACAAACTGGAGCTGCGTGAGGATGAACAGAAAAGGAAATTGACGCAGGCATGGACAGCTGGAGGCATGAAGGTTAGGTAAGTGTGCATGTTGGAATTTTGGATCAAACCTGACTATACTGGGACAGTATTGTGGCCTAAGAAATGAAAATTATGTCCAATAACATTATGTGCAAGAGTGTTTGCTTATTTTGTTTTTCTCTAAATGAGAAAAGAAATCTGGTGTGGTAGCTTATGCCAGTAATCCCAATATTTTGGGAGGCTAAGGGGGAAGGAACGTTTGAGGCCAGGAGTTCCAGGCTAACCTGGGCAACAATGTTTCTACAAGAAAAAAAAATAGCCAGGTGTGGTGGCATATACCTGTAGTCTCAGCTACTTGGGAGGCTGAGGTGGGAGGATCATGTGAGCTCAGGAGTTGAGGCTGCAGTGAGCTATGATCCTGCCACTGCATTTCACCCTGGATGACAGAGTGAGACCCTGTCTAAAATGAACAAATGAGAAAAGAATAGGGCATTGGGTTCAGAAGAGTGTAAAAGTAGGAATATCTATAAATAAATAGAGAGAGAGAGAAAAAAAAAATTATGGCATTTAAATGTTTCTAATGCAGTTTTAGGGTTCAAATTTTTTTAAAAAAACATGTGAACTTGGTATTGAGGGACATTGCCGGCAGATCTATTTCTTAGAACTCATGCTGGCTTATAGATTGTTTTGACAAATTAGGGAATACTGTCTACTGGATGACTTCCTTACCTGTTTTTATCAATTTATTTCTTTTTTATTCATTGTTTTTGTCACCTTTATTTCTCAACATTTGTGATTTATATCCAACTAATCAGAATTCCTGGTTATTGACTAAATGTAATACTGCCTGCACTGCATGAGTTTATGATACAGAAATTTCAAACCACAAATCACTCCAGATTCCTGGAGGAATAAGTAGATGTTATACAATTATGCTACAGTCTTCATCTCAAAAAAGAAATGCTTATGAATAAATGATTCATTCTGGCTGATCATACTTTGAAATATCACATTATTGCACTGAATCACACCTGTGAAAAAGCAAACAGGCTAACTAAAGACCTGGAAGAATGAAATAGTTAAACAACATTTACAACTACTCTGTGACCTCTTTCAAAGAAACACCATATTACAAAATTAATATTAGAAAGCAGAGATTTAAATAAAGCTTGTATATTCATTTTCGGTGTAAATTGATCTCTTTTCACTCACAGGATGTAGGCTTGGCATCAATCATGGGGTTATATATTCAAAAGCAATCAATAAAAGAAAGTACAGGAACTGACAAACAAGTAGTCAACAGAATCATTTTTAAAAAAATACTTAGCAGTAGCCTTTGAAAATAATTTTTGTGTTTAATGTTACTTGTATTTTGGTCTGCTCACTTGTTAAAATAAAATAGATGTAGATCCATTAACTTTTTTAGCTGTCTGGGGAAGTTTTTCACACCTACAGTCAACCATAAAGTGACTATAATATTAATATACCTAAAATGAATCCTCTTTGTGTCAGCTTTACTAAACAAGGTTTGGAAGGCCAATAGATTAAAAAAGAAGGAGGAAATAAAATATGTAATTTCACAAAATATAAATGATACACCCTTTGCTCATCTATAACTTACTTGTTCAGAGTTTTTCCATAATTGGAAAAAGGGAAGCCATTTCTTTTATTGGAGTGATCATTTTGACAATTTATGTCTTTAAAAATATAACATCTGTGTGGGGGTTCAATATCAACATGGATTAAGCCAATTATAGGACATATCTTTCTTAGTTGATAGAAAAACTCAGAAATTGCTGAGTTATGCTTTGTGGTAAACATTTTGGAATGTTGCCAAAGCTGTTATAAACATTTCTGAGCTCACTTTTCCAGGGAACTCTTTTAAAAATCAATTAGGAGTTAAAGTCTTTCAATGCTAGTGTTTTAAAATGTCAAGCTTGTATTACTTTATTCTTTGTTGTGCATCAACGGCAATATTTCAAAACCTGTATATTAAATTGATTATATTCTATAATTAAGCTATTAAAGAAAATAGCATGTGCAAGTGTACTAAAATTCACACTACAGCAGAATTAGGTTTTTTTAAAAGAAAAATAAACCCAATTACATAAAAACTGGGGAAGGCACAAGGTAAAAAGAAAGTATAAGTGACTGCTCATATTTTATTTTAAAAGCATACTCGAGTATATTTATTGATTTTGAAAAATACCTTCTAACATTACAGATCAATGGGTCAAAACAATAAATGCTTTACTGATGATTCCTGAGTCAGGAATTTTAGAAAGTATTCTATGGACAACGGCAGAGGATCAATTATGTGTCTAAATTTACAAAACCAAGGTTTATTCAATAATTTATCACACTTAAGATTACAATGTATTTATATCTAAAATATGTAAGATGAATGCACATGAATACCTTATATGCATATATTTTTGCATAGGTGTGAATACATACCTAAATGTTTTCTGAAAAGGCTATACTGTCAAATCTTTTAAAGGTAGTGTCACCAACATTTTATGCATTAACAATAATCGAATTGTGTTCTATATATATGCTGACATACAAATTTATATATTTTAGAAAAAGTGAGATTTAAAGCTGTAACTATAAAAAAGAATGCTCCCTTACTCAACAAATGAACCACAAACGTACTGTAGAGAGCAAAGGATTAAAATTCCTCATGTATGTGTAACAAACACATTGATATTAATTGGTTTGTCCTTTCAAGTTGTGTTTCTC